>NW_024466921.1:0-636225 GCF_017591425.1 Ochotona curzoniae
GCATAATTTCCATATTTATGAAACATTAACTGTTAGGATGCCATCATTAATTATCCATGCAATTATTAGTAAATAGGTACCTCTGAAAATTACATAAAGATATTTGGTGAAATGATTTGTACTGCTTCAATTAAAGATTTCTAAAGATATTTTAAATGTCATATATTTGAAAGACAGATATGGATACACATATAGAGAGAAGGAGAGTTCTTCCATGTACCAACTCACCCCGCTAAATACTCACAATAGGACTTGGGGGCCTAAACCAAGAGTGGGGAACTCATTGTACATCTCACATGTGAGTGGCAGAGATCCATGTACTCGAGCCATCATGGGATGTATCACAGGGTTTGCATTAGGAAACTTTATCAGAAACAGAGTCAGGACTTGAAATCAAACACTGTGATTCAGGATGAAGCATTCCAAGTGGCAATAACTGCTATTTCAAATGCCTAATTCAATGCATAGTTTGAAAATTTTTATTTTTTTTTATGTGCCTGACAACTTTACAGAGAAAGAATAAGAGATGTAAAGATCTTCCATCTTGGTTCAATCTTCAGATAGCCACAATGCCTAGGGCTATTCCAGGACAAAGCCAGGAGTCTGGAATTCCATTTGGGACTTCAAAGTGGATGGAAGGATTGCAAGTGCTTTGGCCATCTTCCTCTGCCTTCCTAACACATCAACAGGGAGATAGATCAGAAGTGGAATATTCGGAACTCAAATTGAAGATCTGCTATGGGTTGCTAGCATTGTAAGCAACAATTTGAAATGCTGCACCTCGATGCCAGTCCCAAAGCATAATATTTTGATAGTTAATGTTTTGTATGGTATCTTATTTGTATTAAGAGATGATGTTGTGTATAATGACAGACTCTGGAATCTGGTAAATTTGACTTTGAATTCCATCCACTCACATTCTGCCCTAGTTTGCTTTGTGATATGATTTTATAAAAGGTAATTTGTAATGAACCAAAAGTTACTGGCTCACAGTCTGGAGGCTGGGAAGTCCAGGATGGAGGTGTTTGCATTGTCATCTCCTCTTACAGTAAACCCACTCTTGCAATAACGGTATTGATTCATTCCTTCCACCTTCGTGGCCTCATCATCCCTCTTTGGTCTGCACCTTCCCGCATTTCTGCATTAGCACTAGTATGTTTCCAATACAATCTTTTTGAGGTGGCACATTTGAACCATAGCACTTGTTCTTTGGGGCGGGAGGGGTCAGCATTTGAATGATTCAGTTTCTATGGGAAGCCTTGAAAACAGTGTGTCATCATTAATAACATCATGATTACTTCTGGGCCTAAACTCTCCCTTGCCTCCTTACATACCATCTTAGCTTCCAAATGGAAGCTAAGCTTTGCTCTTGATTTGAATTTTCTGAATAATCTGTGTGATAATATTTTGTGCTAAAAGCAGTACATTTTTTTCTTCAGTAGGGATTTTTGTTTCTTCTTTCTTTCCCTAACCAGCTTTCAATATGTGTAGTGCTCTATACCTTTGTAAATATGGGAAAAAAAAAAAAAGCCGTGTGCTTTACTTTACAGATCTCTTCTCTCCCCTCCATTAGAGCAGTTCCATGACAAACAATATATATGAGTCTCAAACATAGATGTATTAGAAATTGCAGTGTTCACTGATTGTCTTCATTTTATCATTTCATTCAAGCATTCTCATCTTTAATTCGGAATAAGTTGCTGGAACTGAGGGTAAAAACAGGACCCCCAAACGTTTCAGTACTGAATGAAAAGTTAAACAGTGTGTTGGCAGGAGAGCAGCCAAAGCACTAAGGCCATTTTATCAATGACACATAGCAAATGCCAAGGATGCCACAGAGGAAAATGGTGGTGAATGGTGTGATATGTCAAAGAAACACTGACAGGGGTGCTCAAGGTAAGAGAGGCACTGAGTAAAATTAAGAATCCAATAGCTGAAAAGTGAAAGGGGGATTGGAACATTGCATAAGGTCAAGTGCATTGGGAAATTGCCCTTTCCACTCATGCAGTTGGTTCCCAGACATGGTTTCATGAACTCAGATCCACTTGTATCCAGCTCTGGGCATTACTTGTCTGGTTAACTGACAGGACATTTTGACAATATCAATAAAAAACTTATCTGTCTTGTGAAAAGATTAACTCATAAAACTTTCTCAATATTTTCCTAGTCAGACGACAGCTCCATGAGGACAGGGAAATAGTAGATCTCACGGTGCCTAGTCCCTAGTCTTCTTGCAAAAAGATTTGGCAGTGAGCCAACAGGTGTTGGGCGTGTGTGTATGGACCTCTCTGGTCCAAAACTAGTGAGCCTTGTTAAGGGAAGGCTCCTTCTACCATTCATTGCCGCACACTTGTGAACAACCTGCCCTAAGCTGTCAGCCCAGGGTTTTCATTTCTTGTCATTGCTACATCAACATGCCCATCTTGAAGATGTTACTTTTATCAAATATTGTTACTTACATATAATATGTTGGAGATTTGTGTTTCAAAAAGGATAATGTATTTAGCAAATGTGATAGCTACAGAAGGTTTTAAGTGAGACTGGATGCAGCAATTAATGCTAATGAGTCTGTTGTTAGCATGTAATATTCTTGGTGTTATCATCACGCATCATGGAATGTTGAGCCTCAGTTTGTTCAACAGATGCTGATGTTAATGGCCACATTGTCTTCTCATGGATAAGTTAGCTTTAGTTAAATGTACCATTAAAAACAACCATTTAGAATAGTAATGAAATGAGTGACTTTAACCACCAGGAATTTTTAACCTCTGCTTTATTACTTCTTAATTTCAAAAGGAGCTTTTCGAGTATGGATGGTGCATGAAATGAGGAAAGCTGATATAATTTCTGTTCTTGGTAACCCTGAAACTGCAGGCGTAAAGTCTAACACTAACCATACTGAGAGTCATTCTCCTTCATTCTCATCTCTCATTTCTTAATATTCATATGGGAATTGAAATGGAATTGGGTAATTAGGGTCCTTGGTAGTTCAACTAGTTGGTATGCAAGTGTCTTGTCTTTCTGGAAGTATCATTATTCAAATTAGGGTTAACAAGATACTGCTATTCAGAAATAAGGATTTTATCCATCCAGAATAAGAATAAAGCTGATTTAGACTCTCTGACTGAAAAAAAAGGAGATTTTAAGACAAAGAACTAATGAATGCTTAGTGAGAGCTCTGTGTCTTTCCAGCTTATGTCAGTACTTGTACTCTGAGTCAGTTACTGGGTTCCACTCGTAACCCATAAAACACACACTGAAGACCAGGATTGAGTTTCTGACCCTCAGGCTTCAAGAATAGTCAGGGCATCTGGCAAGTGCACCAGTGCATGGAAGTTCTCTCTGTTTGTCTGTATTTCCCAAATAATGATAATAATATGAAAAATGCATAAGGAAAATACTGAGTAGCATAATTAGGTTGTCTAGGATCCAGAATATAATGAAAGGATAGAGAGGTATGTTCATGGACAAATAATTTAGTCAAAATGTGAGTACTTGTGACTATAATAGCTAAAGTTTGTGCTGCAACAGTTTTTCCAGTGCAATCACCTGCCGGCTCCTGGTGGCACTTAACTTGGAACTGCTTGGTGCTGTAATTACTCTTAATCTAACCAGCAATCTTACCCACCCCTGACCATGATCCAAGTCTGGTGTTTTGCTGCCACTAATAGGAACATCTTTGGACAGAAAGAACCCAAAACAAAGTTTGTTGAAGGATAGGAAGCTTTACTGTAAGATCAGCAGATTTTTAATTTTATGTGAGAGGCCATACCACGACAAAGTGAATAGGCAGAATGGCGCACACACACAAAAAAATCATGGCTAATCAAAGTTCATATTATCTTATAGAATAAGAACTGATATCTTAAACAATGGTTGGTTGTGTAAAAGTTGATTGATTTAGAGATGGAGTCCCCTAATGCAAAGTTCTCGGAATCTCCAGGGCTAAACAAAGATCCTCAGTGGTTTGTGATCCCTTGGCTAGGGCATGGCTTTGGCTACTAAAAAGTTGTCACAATTGGTTAGTAGGCAATCTAGAGGAAAGAAAAGAAATTGAGAAGGAAGGTAAAGAAAAGGCCTGTTTCTCTTCATGCAATTCTCTTGTTAATATTCCAGTTTTGTGGATCTATGACAGCCATGTTTTCCATATTTGCATAGCAATATTTTTTGCATGTGAAGCAAGGATTTATCTGTTCTTCATAGACTTCGATTTAGAAACTGTCAATAATTATGGTGAGGTTACAATGATTGATAGAATTCCTCCTGTAGTATATTTTTTGATTAAATTGAACATAACTTATTTTGATGAACATTTGAAAACCTGTACTATCAGCATAAAACCATGTTTTGTCTGAAGAATCACCAGAGTGAAAAAGATACGGCCTTTTCCTTAAGAGGTTAGACTCACAGACTTACCTTTCTAATTCTCATGTGCCATTTCAGATATACCTTTAAAAGATGAACATAAAAGGAGTATAAAATGAAGTGTATTAGAAAAAAATTTCCTCCGAGATACTAAAGATACCAAAACCTCAATGTCATGTTGGTTCTCCAACTGTGAAGTGTGTGTGTTACTCAAGGAAATAAAATCTCAGGTTATCTGGAAAGATATAGAGACTTCAAAGGTTTACAAAGAAAAACAAACATACAGGAAAGATTTGATTGGCCTTTGTCCCTGGATCCTGAAATATAATTTCTAGTTATTCAAAAAAATTTTTTTTTTGAATTTCAGCCATTTCCTAGGTATTGTATTTATTTCATGTACTTGAAAGGCTCAGAGGAAGTAAATCTTCAATTTGCTGGGCTAGGAGCCCAGGAGTCCATTCTGGTTTCCCATGTCTGGCAGTGGCCCAAACACTTGGGCGTTTATATACTGACCACTGGGGTGCATTGGTAGTGAGATGGATCAGATGCAGAGTGGAAGGGGACTTTTCTGGCAACTCAAGCAGGCACCACACTATGAGAGGCAGGAATCCCAAGCAGAAGCTTCAAAAGACATGACCAAGTTTGCCCGAAGCAATGCTTGCTCTTTTGTTTTTCATCTTGACTCCACTGGACTGCAGTGGAGAATTTATGCTAATAAGATGATGCTTGGTGGGCCCCCAGGGAGTTTATAATGATGAAATCACTAAGAGTAGGGGCTCACCCATGTTAGAAAGATCAACTATGTGATTAAAGGATTGGACCTTTGAATCCCATGATGAATCTGTCCTCTGGCTAGGGGTGAGGGTTTAGAGATTGAGTTCAGCCTTATGACCAGTGATTAAATCAGTCGTGTTGCTATAACATGACCCCCAAAGTGTAGTACTTCCCTTAAGCTCTGTAAATTATTTTTACCCATCATAGAACATGAAGGGGTGGTAGCTCTCAGGTTTGTATTCAGATGATGAGTGTCCTAAATGTGCAGCTGGGATCTTCAGTGACGGACGTTTGGTCTTAACTGAGGAGTGAGACATAAACTTGAGTCTGTGAAATTGTTGTAGAAAGGCATTTTAAAGGTTTTCTTTTTTTTTTTTAAAGATTTTTTATTATTATTTAAAAATTATTATAAACAGAGAGAGGAAGAGAAAGATCTCCCATCTGCTGGTTCACTCCCCACATGGTTAAAATAGTCAGAGCTGAACTGATCCCAAGCCAGGGGCCGGGAGCCGGGAGCTTCTTCCAGGTCTCCCATGTGGGAGCAGGGTCCCAAGGCCTTGGATCATGTTCTTCTGCTTTCCCAAGCCACAAACAGGGATCTGGATGGGAAGGGAGTTGAATGGGAAGTGAACAGGCATGCATATGGGAATCCACAGGGTTCAAGTTGAAGATTTAGCCACTAAGATATTACACTGGGTCCTCATTTTAAGTTTTTAAAGCTGAAACCCAAGTGAATGAACCCCTCAGGCATCTCTGAACAAGAAGGGAGCAAGCGCTTTTTCATGTCTGAGATGCTTTTCTCTTTACTGAAGCTGATCATGAGTGTTCATGCCCCATGTGGTCTCAGCCAGCTCAGGTTGAGATCAGTTCTGTTGAAGGTGTGTCCTACCTCCCAGTCACTGCTCATGTGTGATTAACCAGTCTCACCTCCTTCGACTGCGTGTGGCTTGTTCCTCACTTTCTCTTGGTATTTCCCATCTGTCCTATGCAGTGCTAGAAAGATTCTGCAGATTCTAGAAACATTCTTTGAGAGAATAGCTCACACCAAGAACAGAAAGCAAACTAAATCTTTATAAGCAGAAATAATAAGAGGCTTGAGAAAGTTAGTTAGTTTGTCCCACTGCTAGCAGGTAGGATCTGATTAAACCTAATCTTTAGACACAAACCATATTATAGAGACCATAACAGAAAGATTTGGTCCCTCATGATTTTAGGGTCATATCCCAACGTCTCCCTCAAACTCTCACATGGCAACTTCTTATTGCTTTCTCAATAGCTTCCCAGTGATCATTTATACTTGTTTCTTATGATCCTTTAAGGGAGAATAAGAAAATAGCACTTTCTGAGGCAAGCGTTGTTTAGAAGACAATTGTTATAAACACTGCATTAGTTTCTGCAGTGGAAGGGACCTTGTAAGAAAGCCTTCAAATGATGCCGCAGGGCTTTGTTCAGCCCTTCTCCACGGGATGTTGGTTATCATTGGCTCCATTTCCTATCTTATTCCTGAAAACCACCAAGAAGCAGAGCAGCCAACCATAAGATCACTGATTCAGGTCAACGAAGACACATCTCCTTTTCATGTTTATTTCATTTTGTTTTAAGATCACAGAAGAGCAGAGCATCCATATGTGTAGAATAACAGAAGAGAGGAACAGAATTTAAATACATTTTAAAAGATAAGGAAAAGCTTTTTAATTTTTTTACACACACACTGCACTTTTTTATTTTCCTTCACATAGCTAGCATCCAGGGAAAAAATTATCCAATAATCAAAATTTTAAGAAGTAATAGAAAAAAAAATCCAAAACAAAAAATGGCTATGTATTTGTATCATCAAAGGACGATCAACTCATGTCTACAGGGTTGAAAAAGGAATATATTTATATATATTTATATGTATATAACACTGTTAATAAGGAGACTTCTAAACAAGAACAGGATTGATACATCCCTCAGCAGAGCGGTAAGGAGGAAAGGGAGAAACAAGACTGGGGAAGGTGGGGGAGCGTTTTCCATAGCTTCCCATCCCGCCAACCTCCCCACTCCCAGTAAATAGTTAGGGAGCAAAGTTTGACCACAATTCATCAGGATGGACTGTTGACATTCTCCAGTGAAAGGAAAAGGCTTGGTAAAGCGTTTGTAAAAGGCTCCTGATAGCTTAGGAATGCTGCTGCGTGCTGAGAAGCTCGTAGCTTCCTCTGTCTTCTTCACTTGCAAGAAGCAGATT
Organism: Ochotona curzoniae; assembly: GCF_017591425.1. NCBI lineage: Eukaryota > Metazoa > Chordata > Mammalia > Lagomorpha > Ochotonidae > Ochotona > Ochotona curzoniae. The sequence goes on from NW_024466921.1 coordinate 7,367, forward strand.
TTACTGTGTGCCTGGCTTTACAAAGAGAGAGCTTGTGCAGAAAAGAATGAGATTGTAGCTATAAGAGTAGAGCCAGGAGTACCACTCACAAATAAGTACCTGTGAAATAACTGTGGAGACGGGGAGTGGTCCCCTGGGCAGGTGTTGTGCCACTTCCAGAGGGCTTCCTAAGTGCTCTGAGGGCATCCTACATTATCTATTGAAAGGGATGCTCATGCTGGGAAGATAGGAGTCAAAACCTGCTCAGTGGTATCTGGGAGACCTAGAATCCTTCTCTTCTTTTATAAACTAAATGGAAAGATAGCATTGGGAACTAAACTAAGCTTCCTGCATTTCATAGGTTAGTGGACCTTTGTTCAATCCACCCAGAACTTAACACAAGAAAGTAATTCTTCATTCGTTGCCTGAGAAGCCATCCTTTCTGCGAAACCCTCTTCTCAGAGTACTTAGCTTTACTCTGAGCTGCGCCTTCACAACAACTCGTCATCTCTATAGCCTGCTAAAATGTGTCTTTCTTACCTTGTTTTTAGTTTGGCTTTTAGAAACAGCATTGGCTTGTACTTTGTGAAAATAAGACTCATTTTTTTCTCCATCTATTTACTTGATTTCACAGCCTAGAAGTCACATTTTGAAAGCCTCATCCTTCTAAAACAAAATATATTGTCTTCCTGCTGCTCACAGAGTAGCCTTTAACTTGCTTAGGACTGCGTGCTTGTGGACATCAACATAAGCCAGTTACTGCAATGACGCACATGGCCTAAGTTAAGAAAAAACTGCTAAGTTCTTTCTAATATCCAAGCTCCTCATTTGTTACATGCATAATGTACAATCTGGCTATTTTTTTTTCCTACGCAAGGTTATCATAATGTCGAAAGCAAAGATGCCATACCAAATACTTCAGTGCCCCCCACTGTAATCTGAATGTATCTTTTATCTATATGCTGAGAAGTCTTGATAGAAGAGAATGAAGAGTCAGTCCTGAGACCCTGTGTGACAGAATTCTGGGATTCTGAGGTGGCGATGGTGGAGCGATGGGTCTGAGAAGTGATGACAGAACAGAGTCCAACTGTAAATGATTGGTTGGAATGATTAGTTGGACATGATACTAGGGAAATAAATTCTCACTCAGAAGCAGAACACTATAATATGCAAAGATTTTAGAGATACCCTCTGAGTTTTTTGTTTCAGTATATGAAATCCTAGAGTCAGAAAGGCTAAATGATTTTCAGCTATCACACATCCTTTGCGTAGCCACATCAGGGCTGGTACCAATTCTTCCCATTCAAGTTCTATATACCTCACGCCTTACTTTTAGGTTGTCATTAACTAAGGTACAGGAGTGTACTTGCAGTCCAATGTTAATTTCTTTATTAAAGCTCCTGGGAAAATTCCATGTTATTAAAGTCATCTCTTTGATGATTCTTTATGGACCAAGTGTGCAGATGGAAGAAAAAAATATCTGTCATTCTGTTAATCACATCAGGCACTACAAAGACTCCATGGGAATATGCCTGAGAGGTATAGTCCAAATTCAAAAGAATCTGTTCTTCATTTAAAACATTCTGAATATATTGTTCATATAGGAATGGGTGACATCCTTGGAGCTATATGAATAAGATGTTTCCGATGGTGAAAAGGACGAACAGAAAGGTGTCTAAGAGTAGATGCAACAGACACAGGAGCCTTTCTGTTTTCTTGCTTTGCTTTGAAGTCAGGTGATAAAGCTGGGGCAAAGCTGGGAGAATCTCCACGTAGGTTCTGGAGAAGTGGGGGTGGGTGACTATGGACTCCTGTGGCTTGAACAGGATGGGAATCTGTCAGTGTTTCCTTGGGGTATACGCCTTCTGACTGAGGCAAAATCACATTTGGAAATGTAGTCCTCCTTTTCCCCATTGGGATCTGTGCTATACTTTGGTTTTCTTTACCTTTATTTGATTTCCCCTCAAGATTCTTAGGTTTGGCTGAATTTGAGCCCTGCATGAAAAATTAAGTTTGCATAGTTTATATTATGTACATAAACTAGTGATTTACATTGATTTACACATGATTGGTGCCTAATTTATTAATCAGCACACAGTATGTAAATGTGCTGAAAAGAAATCAAGATTTTAAAATAAGGTTTCCACAATCTCCATAAACATTTTCCCTGCTGTAAATGTTAAACCTAAACCTAACATTAACACCAGCTTCCTTGCCAAGAGGAACGTGATGTACATTGCTCGGTAAAAACAAATTCTTTCTTGAATTTCAGTTGGTGACATTTGAGCTGCATAGCGACATGCAAATGAGGAGAGTTTACTCTTCTCCTGCTAGCATGCACATAAATGTAAACTCCATTTTGCATTTAGTGAGATGTTTACAGATATTATGCCAACCATGATGGAAAATTTACATCACTAGGGCAAGTACAGCCTTTGGAGGAGAAATATTTTGAATACTTAAGAAAGAAGAGGGCTTCTCAAATTAGTTTTGTGTTTCTTAACTCAGGCTCTTATCTCCCCATTGTCTGGTCTGTTTAACATTTGGCTTCAAAATATTGTTAGTTCATGTAGTTCAGATATGGAATTGAACTTACATTCTTTTAAAAAAAAATAGCTATTGAAAACCAAGACTAAATTGGGGCCAACAGCTTATGAGTGCAAAGATAAAATGAGGCTATGTTTATTCCCATAGAACATGGTCCATAAGCACATTTCTTTCAAGCAAATTAATACAAAAATGGAAAAGCAGGGCTACGTGTCTTTTTGAATGAGGCACAGATTTTTCTAAAAAGAAATCAGTACTCGTTTTTTTCCTTTTTAAGGTTAAAACATCTTCTAAATTTGTCTTATACATAATTGTAAATATAGTATCTCTAGAGATAAGATTTTTTTAAAGTACACACATACACACATACATTTATATATATATTATTTTTCCACCAGAAAAAAAAATCAAGGCCTATGGAGAATAAAATGAGAAATTCAGGGAGAAGAGCAAACAGAGTTAATGCAGAGCTGAAAACTGCGACTCTGAGGTGTGGAAGAAGGTAACTGCTGTGTAGGAACTACAAATAATCCCATGCTGAAAAGGTTAGTGACTGTGTGCGAAGGAGGTGCGTCCATCCTGGGAGGAGAAACAGATGCTTGTTTCTGTCCTCCAAGGACAGGAAAAATCACGAGTAGTTTTGCAAGGTCTCTATGGATAGCCCAAGTTATCTGACTACATTAGTAAAAGAAAATGCTCAAGTCTGACTTGAAAGAGAAGGCAGAGTCCATAGAACGGTCCTTCCTGGAGAAAACACTTCATCTACTTGTCCGTAGACCTCACCTCTTTCAGGGCAAGACCATTCCTCCAACAAGGCAAACCTCCTCATGAACAGCTTTGTGGGTAGAATAACTATGATTCGTCAGTTGTACAACACAGGCTAGCTCTCAGTCTTCAGGATTCGTTATTTCTGTGATTGTAAACTAAAATTCTAAATTTTGTTTGAGTAGTGAATTTTTCACCCTGCATGCAAAGGACATTAGCTATACTTGCTGTTGGGATTAGCTAAAGCTTTTCACTGCTCTCAGAACTCTGTTTCCAGCCACTTGATGCTGCATGGGCATTGCAGCTTTGGTTACCAATGGACAGGACTCCCGAAGCAATGCCAAGCACTAGATTCCAAGAAGCCTCTAGTTGAGACTTGATTTCTTGGTGTAGGTGGTTTTCTTTCAATGTTTCTTTTTTCCTGACATTTCTCTAAACTTTGTATTTTTGCATTCTTCCCATGACTTAAGAGACATTCTCAAAACCTGTGCAATTTCTGGGGCCAATATTTTCTCTGAAACAGGAGCAAGGTAGACCTTTTCATTTTGTTCTTGGTACTTTTTTGTTGTTGTTTTTAGTTGGAGATTCTACTGGAGATACAGGCAAACACCACGTTTTTAATGTTTAATTATGTTTAATATATGCTCATGATACTAAAACCAAGAGAACAAATGGTGCTAATGTGGTAAAGACATTTCTTTCAACAAAGAACCTCTTCCCTTCAGAAAACCAAGCAATGTCCTCATTATTACAGGGTGGAGACAGTGAGAAAGCCAGGCCGATGCAGGTTGAAAGTTGGCCACAAGGATGGTTCCTGAAACTGGTTGTAAATGACATCTGAATTGCCTGCGTTTGTTCTCTTCTTGGAATCTTCAAGGAGCATGCATTCTTCTAAAGTTTCCAGTTAAGGATGTGGCTGCCTATTCAACACATGAAAGACATTTGCCTTCCAAGATGATAACCTTTTATGCCCGTACTTAGACAACCAAACTGTCAGAGAAATTGCTGATTGTCAGAATAAACCCATGGTGCACAGGACAGCGTCTCACTTCTCCTCTGAGTTTAGTGACTCTTGAATGAGGTTTTCTGTGCTAGGTCAGCATCTGTCATAAATTTTCTTACCTATCCCCCAAGCTCTCGATTTTTCCTTCTGTTGTATGACTAAACTGCAATATTATGAAAGAAGGCTCTGGAAAAATCTAAAACAAATAGATTCCTCTCAAAGAGATGAAAAACTCTGCTTAGAATTGTTTTCTTCCTTTCCGTCCTTCCTTCCTTCCTTCCCTTCTTCCGACTTTCCCCCAGCTATAAGCTTTCTGTTTTGCATCACAAGACAGTTATTCTCAAGGTTCAGAGGCTTGATTAGTGGATGTAATTTGGCTCTGTGGGGGTTACACTTGTTGATGAGCTCAGTAAGAATCCTGTGTCTTTGCATCAGCTGAACCACTAAGTGAGACCAATGGTTGGCTCCTTGAAAAACACATCCACTTCCAGAGAGCCAGCAAAACTTTCCTAAGAAAATCGTGGTGATATCACGCTTTGTGATACTCCTATGATTTCTGCCTAAATTATTTACAAGTTGCCCAGCCCCCTGGGTTGAGACATTAGCTCAGTTGTCAATGTTCTTGTTAAGATGACTCTCGCACATGGATGGTGGCTACCATGCAGTTTCTAGGGGCCTGGTTTGATGGTCATGGAAACAATGGCAGGGAAACAAAAGGAAGTTGATGAGGGCAGCCAAAGAATTAGCCTAGAACTAAAAGGCAAAAATCTGCCAAGGAGCACCAGGAGTGACTTTCCCTCCGTTACGGTCAATGCTTCCTGTTAGACTGACCTCAGGCAGGGACTTGGCATCTGCTTACACTCCCTGCCATAATCGCTCTTTCTTTTATCTGAAACTGAACTAAGCTCTACTCAGAGGAATGTGGGGGATAAGTCCAGGAAGGAGGCCAAGCAGGGCTGCTGAGGATCTTCGCAGAGTCTGTTCCTCTTCCACTGGGTGTTAATCCATGGAGAGGGTCCTTCTCTGGGAATTGACTGAGCACATGCGGCTGGCTCCTGCAGCAGAGTAGAACCAGGCCTGTAAAATGCCAGGGGATGCCGGGATCCCTCAGCCTTCTGAAATAAGTGTGAAACCAGAAACCTTCTCTCTTAAGTCATCTCATCCATGTCATTGGCCTGTTTTACAATTTGATTACCCCAACGATAGGCACTTTCATTTACAGTGATATTCTGAGTGGCTCCCAACTGGGTTCTGAGGATGGAACTAGGAGGGATATGGGGTCCTGCCCTCGGAAGGGGCACAGCTTGGTTTGAATACACACTGATGTCAGGTGACAGCCATGGATGGGGCAGGGACTCAACTCTGCTTCCCTCCCCACCAACTCTCCCAGCAACTTGTTATGGCTGCATCTCACAAGTACAATGCAGGACAGTATCTATAGCACAATGAGTCTATGTACACATGGACCATTCCCTTGGCATGCTTTAGAGAGAGACACACACACGCTCACACACATGTGCACCCACGTGGGAGTGAGACTTGAACACGCACGCACAGTGGAGAAAACCAAAATGACACTTCCTACCATTTGCGGTATGTCTAGTGCTCTGGGGGCCGTGGAGCTGGGAGTACTGCGAGTACTGGGGGTTACTGGGAATGGGGGCGGGTCCGGGGAAATGGAACACACTGCAGGGAGAGTGGGTGGTCTTGAAAGCTGGAGAGAGAGTGGTGGCAGGTGAGAGCCCAGCCCAGGATCCCACTGAGAGTCAGCAATGGCTATGAGTCAGCTCAAAGGAAAAACAGAGGAAGATTATGTAAATATAAACACCAAAGGCAAAACCTATTTTTTTTTTTCCTCACAGATGGAAAAAAAAAAGATGAAGGAAGGAAGGAAGGAAGGATAAAGTGTGCAGGGGGAGTTAGTGTCCACCTGGTTCTTCTGTACTTGTCCTGTATATAGATTTTTTTTTCACAACATCCGGATGTCCTCAGCAGGATGTAGTCTTTGCACTGCACTTGCTTGCTTAGTAGACATACACACATCATGCTAGCATTTTTCCCACTCTGAATTACACTCCAATTTTTATTGATAGACCTTAAAATTATTTTTAAATGCTGTATGTTCTTCTTGATTTTCTTAGCTCCCCTATCAGTTATAAACACACAAAGTTGTGAAATAAACGGCCTCCCCCCATCTCACTCTTTCTCTCTCTCTGTATCCCGTGTGACGCTTTTTTGTGTGTTTTTTTTTTAAATTATATTTAAACTTTTTAATTCTATTAACATTTGCTGAGAAGGCAGAGCAGAGATGCTGCCAGCAGCCACAGTGGTACGGCCAGGCTGATGGATCCATTTATTCCTCTCACCGAGCCAGGTCCTGCAGAGGGGAAGAGGAGAGAGAAGAGAGAAGAGTTACATCCTGCAGCCAGTTATGCTCGCTTAGCTGCTGCCACTGCCGCTGCTGGTGTCAGAGGCGGGGCCCAGCCACGTATGGGGGTCTCCATGAGTGCAGCCCACAAAAGGCCCTAACCCTTCCTCAGAGTCTTCTCCACCCCAAGCTATAAGTTTCTTAAGTGGTAGATTTGGTGGAAACACCTCTAATATGAAAAGCTCTGGTTGGGAGAATCCCCAGGCTGGCTGTTCCCAGTGGATCTGGAGGTGCTGAAGGTCCCTGTCCCCCCCGCCACTCCCCCGCCCTCCCGCCCGTCTCCTCTTGAACACTCTGTTCTGGTCAGCACACGTTGAGATTCCAAGCACTGGTGTAGCTGCCGCAGGAGCCAGACCTCAGCTCTTCCTGCTGCTTCCTCATGACCTCTCCATCAATGAAACATGCAGCAAACCAGTGACTCTGGTATCTCAGGAGAGAATGATGGGATGGGGAAGAAGATAGTTTTAAAATAAAACGAATGCCCGTGTGTTACCTTAGAAGCAGAGAACTGCCAACATGGCGTACACTTGCAAGGGGCATCTTGCTCAAACTACTCATTTGTCAATTTGAAAATCAGATACCCAACACAAATTAGGCAAACCTCGAGAAGAGTGGAAACAAGTCTAAACCTGGAGCAGAACTGGAATTTCAGGCTGCCCGGGCCTGGCATGGGGTTTGGAGTTTCCTGCTGCTGCTAAATGTGGACATGATGAGGGAGATGTGATGTGGGCCTCCAAGGGAGAGTGGGGTGGAGAGGAAGGTGGAGAAGGGCGGATTGTTCAGTCTCTCTTGGAAAGAGAAGGTGCGAGTTGGGATGTGTAGGCCCATGCAAGACCTTGTCTCCTATGCTTTCCACGTTTCAGTTTTTCCTTTTCTATAGTTTTCCGGAAAAAGTAAATATTTTAGTATTTTTTTTCATCAGATGCTTTTATAACCACACACTTCAACAAGATGTTCAAAGGAGTAAGTGGTGTGACTAGACTTAGCAGCTATTTTGAGGTTCTGAGGACATTTATCCAAGTGTGTGTGTGTTTATACTATGATGTCTTTCAAGTGCAATGGAAGTGTCCTCCAGGAAGTGATACTCTCCCCCAGTATTATCTACACACACACCAGACCAGAGGGAATAAACAGGAAAAAAGCATTCAAGATTGTATGCCAATCTACATTTTATGTAAATAATGAAAACTACCACAAAATGAAGCATAACCTACAAAAGAATGCTGTTGATGATTTACACGGCCACGGCCATGAGGCCAGTGCTCTCCTGGAGGGAGCAAACTCTGATGGTCGTGTGAATGACCATGGTGAGCTACCGGAGGCCTGTGGAGCCTCACATGCACTACAGGTTTGCCCCACATGCAGGCAGAGGCACTGGGGTTTGAACAGGTGTCTGGCTGCATGGCCCTTGTCTATCACCACTACACAGTGGCATTCCGCCATGAAGATGAGCCTCTTCATGCTGCTGAGTCTCTGGTCAGACATTCAGCAAATGAAATGTGGGTTTGACTAAACAATGGCCTGCAAGAATATAACCTACAAGGAAACATCCAGTGTATCCACAAAAATGACTTCCAATCAAATAAAAAACTATGGACCAGAATGACATTTTGGCAATCTAGTACAAGCATTTAAAACACTGCTTAATAAAAATATGAACGCATTCAAATGCTAATCAGCAGAAGTACTGTGCAAAAGGCTATTTATCTGTGAAGGAATGGAAATAGAAAAAAGTTACTTAGCTAATTCTCTAACTTTCTAAATGGCTACAGGATGTTAACGAAAAGCACGTTAGTTACCTTCTTGAGGAGTTCAAGATGATTTAATCTGCATACAGCACCTGCCACAAGACAGCTGCCTCAGCGCTGCAGGCCAGGTGTCCTCAGGTTTAGCCCAGAACCCTTCCTGATCCCCTATCTCATGTCTTCCCCACTCCCCATTTTGGGGCTTTCACAGTCTGTGAGTGGCAATGGCCCTGGGTGTCTGTCCTGCAAGCAATGCTAGTTTCCCATGTTTTTCATCCTCTGTGTGCATTCAACGGCATGAGATTCTGCACTCATGCGCTTATGTTAATGAGTGCTTCAACACCGGGACACAGTGGAGTTAAAGCACTGTGTGGTCCGCGTTAGAGTACTGAGAAACATGTTTTTTTTTTAGGAAGAATCCAATTCTGCTTATTTCATAGTTTCATTTCTGGTATGAGGATAAGGTAGGTTTCCTTTTTTCCCCTACATCCTGGAGCTGAGAAATCTTACCTCATTGGAATTACCATAACTATCTGACAAATGCAAAGCCTCATCATTGAGAGATACGTGCATATGACGCTCATGGGACATAACTATTAAGGGAAAGTAGTCACAGATTCTGAAACGTTTTGCACCAAAGTAACATCTTTCAAGTACATGTTTCTCGAACTTTTTGAAGGACCCACACTGTGGCCTGGATAAACATACTCATGGGTAACATTCTTCCTAATTTCCATAAGCCTGTACCTATGAATGTATATTCTATATGATGCTCATGCACGCATTTATGACACAGGCATGTATTATCAGACCTTTAGTACTCATAATTCTGAATTAACTGTTATTTGCACTTGCTACTCTGTTACTATAGGGAATCTTGGTATGGGTAAGTTGGTGATGTTTAATTTTTTCCTAGATAGTATTGTAGTTGAAATACATATTTTTGTAACTGATAAAAATATCTCTAACCTATAAATTATGAAGTGCTCTCATACAGCCATTGTGCTTCCATGATTTGGCTTTTCTGGTTGTTTTTCAGAGTAACTAAATATACTTGAAAAAAAATGGAAGGGCAAACAGGTGATGAGTGGGGAACCATCACAAGTGTGTTTGCAATTAGAGACACGTGTAACTACATAGGAGACTACTTCAGTTAATGGCCAGTTCAGAGTAGAATCATCAGTTAAGTCATTAATTATGTTTCAGTTCATAGTTCTAAAATTTCTGCTTATTTGTGGAAATGCAAATGATAAATCTTATTTCCCACACCAGATGGCCAGGCTCAGCAAGTGCTTTCATACACTGACAGATATAATGAAAGCAAGAGTCTGCAAACATAAATTAGCTTTAAGAATAGACGGGCAAATAGAGCCACAATTCAAAAATTTGCTGCCTGTTTCTCATATAACAGACAAAAAAACATATCTTGGTATTTAACCACATTTCTATATGTGTGTATGTGTGTGTGCACTGATGTGTTAGGAATGTGGTAAACACGCACTGAGTTGTAGCATTGTCATCATCACCCCGGAAGTGTGGATCACAAAAGGGGGTAAAATCTCCAGCCTCAGGGAGAGGTGTTGGTTTGCGAACTGGGTCGAGGCTTTTAATGACTGTACAGCTGCACCGGGGCAGAGGTGACGATTCTCGACTCTGGAGTGGAAAAGTAAGAGTCTCGGGGCTGAGGCTGGGTGGTGCTCTGTCAGGGCGATGCTCACACAGGGAGCAGGCGGCCTTAGCTGTGATGCCTAAAACACCTTGAAAACTGAGAAGTACAAGTGTGAGCCAGAGCTCATTGATAACATCTTTCAATAAAATATCAAACCAAAGACACAGGAATTTTTCAACATCTACTTTAGTAATCATGCTTGGAGACACTTTGTAACTCAAGTTTGGCCATCACTTTTCTTTGGCTCCTTTGGAATTCTTAAGGGTCATTTTCTGAATTTACTACTAGATCCTTCCAAACAATCATGAACTGTGGCCTGTGCATCCTTGGGCAGTGCGCCCTACTCCTGGGATAGGGTGGGAATGTCCAACTTTGAGGGGCAGGAGAGCATTGGTGTGGCACTGCAGAGGCAAATGCAGACTAGACTCTAACTTCCATCCATTTATACAGCAGGTGAATTTTTAAGTTGATGAGTTTGTGTGGTGCATACATGATACGACTACAACCAAATGGCCCTTGGCAGAAAAAAAAGAAGCTTCGCACCCTTGCAAGGAATGCAGTTCAATCACAATGTTATCCCTGTACAGAGGTCAGTCAAAACAACAGACATTCCAGAAGAGTCTGAATTCTTTAGGGATGATTGGATAACTGAGGATATAACAAAAATCTAAACAATTTCTAATGCAAATATCTTAACTAAATCCAACAAATTAAAACAATAATCTGTAGAATCTCCAAAATATCTTCTCTTGCAGTATTTTCTAAATGTGTCCAAGGCGCCTGGGTGTCCTGGGAAGCCATTTATAAAGGGGAGCTCTGTGATAAGCCCGACTCTGGTGCCACCTGCTGTCCATCCTCTGCCAGTGCAGCTTTCTCTGCTGCAGGAATGAAGGAATGTCTTACTGTTCCCTGCTAGAGCGATTCCTCTCCTAAGTGACAAAATGTCCGTGATCTCTGAGGCTTCCGGACATTGGAATGACCGAAGTGGATAAGAATTTGTTTTGGTGATTGAGAATGATTTGGGTTGTCTTGCGCCTTCTGAGACCCAAGAAGGAAGATACGTTTTTACAAGACAATCGCCAGCCGGAAGGGGACCACAGGATTTATAGGGGGCCTATGTAGTCGCACATGTGGCATGACTCTAGGGACGAGTCCTGTTGGGGATGGCGATCTTCTGAGATGGTAAGGGGGCACGCCATAATAAGCAAGTGCTTGCGTTTCACGGAAAGTTTGGCCTGGTTTGTACTTCTTAGGTATGCTAGAGTGTAACTTGCGCAGTTCCAAGGACTTAAAACATCAGTAACCACCTAAAGTCAAAAAAAAGTCATGGGTTGGGTGAAGCACTTTTTGAAAAACAAAGAAGTTCACAATTTGGAAGAGAATAATACCAACTGTGGGAGAGAAACGACTGAACTAAGTTCAAGCGTACAAGACCACAATATGCTACTTCGAAATAGAAACACATAGAAGAAAATTGGAAATGATCACCATACCTTGTTGCTTGAAGTGCACGGTGGTGCCAATTTCTAAAAAAGAAACATTCAGCAAAACAAACAAACAAACAAACAAAAAACCACTTTATCACTTGTGAATAAAAGGCAGGCAATTTGGCACTCTCCACTGAAAGGACAATGAAACACGAGACAGAAAGAAATTGAATAGAAATGGATGCAGAAAGAAGCAGAAAGACAGAGATGTCCTGCTTGAAACAACTGTTCTGAGGTTGGATATGGCAAAAAGTTGACTGCAACTACAAAGCCTCAATGCTACATGTCACGTGGGCAGGGGGTGAGGACAAGAGCTCTGTCTAATGGAGGGGGAACTTGCGCTTGATTGCAAGATGCTGGAAGCGTGGCATGTCTCGTGGCCCCGTTCTTATTCTGCCATTTTTGTCCCTAGTTCACCCTCCTCAAGCCAATCCAACTTTCCTTTCTTCTTCTGACAGGTTCCATTCACTCTGGCTCGAAAACCCTTCCACCTGCTGTTTTATCTGCTAAGAATATTCTTCGCCCGGAAATTGAACTTCTTACTTCACAATCTTCATTCATACTCTGGCTGAAATGTCACCCACCCCGGGACTCTTGCATCGCATCCTCCACAGTAAGTAACCCTTTGTTCTGGTTTACAAATCTACAAAGCGCTTATCTGAACTTGGTATCATGGAAGTCTTTCATTGGCTTCCATGCTGCCAGTTTGTCCGTTCTATCAGAAAGCAAAAGCGTGCCGCCTGTTTTCACAGCACGTGTCTCACCAGGCTCAAAGCCCTCATGCCTGGCAGGTAGTTAATGCATATGTGACAAATGTATCAATTAACCTTAGAGTTGGTGGAGTACGTCTTGATCAAATACTTGGATTTTCTTTTCACTATCCTTTTTAAAGGAACCACAATAATCTGGAATCTTTAAAAGTAATATGTAAAAGTTGCATGCACATACTTTGAATCTCAGGACCAACTCGATGGTTGCTTGCTCTGGGATCTCACACTGGCTAGAGGACACAGCTTGTCCTCTGTGACCACCGGTATACATCCCTGCATTCCCATGGAGGTGAAACGCCTAGCCCCCAGCTACATGTGAGGGGAACGTCTGGCCACCCGAACGTCCTGCTTGGAATGCGTTCGGCCTGTTTCTTGTGGCTTGCGAGACAATGATCCAGACCCTGCATGTGCGTTTCCCCGACATCTTACAGACCCACAAGTCCTCCCTGGGGCTGTGTGGGGCCACATGTCCTCTGCCACGGCGCTCATGACACAGTGCCGGTGCTTCCGGAAGTCCTCCCATTCAGCTTGCAGGAACTCTGCCTTCCTCGCGCACAGAAAGCGGAGTCCTGTTATTGTAAGCTCTGCCTTCCCTCACTGCACTCGTCTCGGGTTTAATTCAAGGGTATCTGTCTGATGCTTGGGTTAGTCAGTGTTCTTCAGGGAGCTCGGAGTTCACCGGCTGAGACCATCACTATGTAATGCCGAAGCCCAGCCAGTGCGTGGCAGGCCCTTTGCATGCACCACGGCTAAGAAAGAAGTTCTAGAATCACAAAACTCTAAGGAAAAGGAACATAACCCCAGAACACCTGTGACCTACAAAAACAGGCAAAACAAGAATGACAATCTGACTAAATTCCTTATTATCTGATTTTGCACAAAGAGGGTCTCTAGTCAAATCTACAAGGTTTCCAAACTTCCAGGATTACCAAAGTTGGCCATAAGAGACCCTCAAAGATGGCTGCATGTTTTGACATATTTACGATGGGTACAAGGAAGGGTACAACTGCCCTAGTGCTGAAGTCCAAGCATTTTTGCTACGATTTAGCGTTAGCAAAACTGGTGCCATCTGGGCTACTGCCAGACTGGACCTGCAGATAAGGATGGTTCCTAAATGGCCTCCCAGCCTCAATTTATGTGTGTGTGTGTGTGTGTGTGTGTCCTTGTGTATGTATGTGATGAGGGCTAAATGAAGCTCAGGTACACTTCTGGCACCTTCCGTGATGTTCCTGGAGTGCATTAATGACTAAAACACTCCGCAAGTTCACACAGAAGGCTTAAGGAAGGATTTTGCTCTGCCAACAATTGATGCCACGCTCACCCCAGAAAAGAAGCCAGGCTCTGCCGAGATCCAGCACCTTGGTCTGTGCTGTGGGCAGCCTTTTCCCCCACTGCACCACCTTAATGTTCTTTCGTGGACCTGTTGTGGTGCCTTTTCAGCATGAGCCATTGCCTTGGAATGGGAGAGAGGCCTGGCGGAGGAGGAGGTCACACTAATGGGAGCGAGAGGAGGACCAGAGGCAGAGCTGTGGGTGCAGCTCAGGACTTCAGGCCGTCTGGCCACAGTCCACTCCTTTCTTGTGCAGTACCTGGCCGGGCCGCTTCAGTGCACGCAGACCCCTCTGCTTCCCATGTGACCCCCAAGCCAGGGACGCAGCCCAGGACTGACTGGAAGAGCTCCGGTCACGTGCAAAGTGCAGCTCTCCTATTTCTGCATCATCTTGTGTCATCTTCGAGGACATCATGGGCCGCAGAGGGTGGATCCTTTTTACCCAAAGGATCCAAGTCGCTGTGGGACTGCCCGCTGGCAGAGGCCATTGGGTACCCCCAGCTTCACTTTGGGTCTTGCGTTTCTGTGAACAGTTCTGAGCGTTGGTCTAGGAACCTGAAACGGGGAGGTCAGGTCATGAATGCATCAGCTGGACAATGTCTAACGTCTGGGCCCAGCGCAGTAGCCTAATGGCTAAAGTCCTCACTTTGCATTCGCCAGGATCCCATATGGGTACTAGCTAGTATTGCAGCGGCCCAGTTTCCCACCCCTGCTCCCTGCTTGAGGCCTGGGAAAGCAATTGAGGATGGCCCAGAGCCTTGGAACCCTGCTCCTGCATGGGAGATCCAGAAGAGGTTCTGGGCTCCTGGCTTCAGATCAGCTCAGTTGCAGCTATTGTGGTGACTTGGGGATTGAATCAATGGATAGATCTTCCTCTCTGTATATCTGACTTTTTTATCTTTAATAAAAAAAGAAAATGTCGGGCCCAGCGCGGTGGCGCAAGTGGTTGGGGTCCTCGCCTTGCACACTCGGGATCCCATATGGGCGCCGGTTCTAATCCCGGCAGCCCCGCTTCCCTTCCAGCTCCCTGCCTGTGGCCCGGGAAAGCAGTGAGGACGGCCCAAAGCTTTGGGACCCTGCACCCGCGTGGGAGACCCGGAAGAGGCTCCTGGCTTCGGATCGGCATAGTATCGGCTGTTGCGCTCACTTGGGGAGTGAATCATCGGACGGAAGATCTTCCTCTCTGTCTCTCCTCTCTGTATATCCGCCTTTCCAATGAAAAAATAATAAAAATAAATCTTTTAAAAAAAAAGAAAATGTCTAACTGCTCCCGCCTCAGCTTCATCGTCTGAAGAATGGGTGAATGTGGCGCTCATAAATCCGTGCCCCAGGAGCGGGCATCTGGCACAGGGCACGGTTGCTGCTGGGATGCCGCCAGCTGATTTCAGTGACTGTGGGATTCAGTGGTGGCTCCACTCCAGATCTAGCTTCCTGCTCATCCTGGCAGGGCAGGACTCCGGTAGCTGGGCCTGTCCCACCCTGTGGGGCACACAGTTCCAGGCTGCCAGGAGATGGAAAACCTTTCTCTGTAAATTCTATCGCAGCAATGTAATACAGAAAACATGAGCAAATTCTGTCCCACACGAGTGATTGGCAACACACCGACAAGGCTGCGTTCCACTCAGCACGGGACCAGCAACGAGCCGTCGCTCCCCGGAGAGCCACTGCCATGGACTTGGCTTACAATTGCCCATTCTAGTTTTGTTTTAAGGTTTATTATTTTTATTGGAAAGGCAGATATACAGAGAGGAGGAGAGAGAGAGAGGAAGATCTTCCATCCAATGATTCACTCTCCAAGTGGCTACAATGGCTGGTGCTGTGCTGATCTGAAGCCAGGAGCCAGGAACTTCCTCCAGGTCTCCCACGCGGGTACAGGGTCCCAAGGCTTTGGGCCGTCCTCAACTGCTTTCCCAGGCCACAAGCAGGGAGCTGGACAGGAAGTGGGGCTGCTGGGATTAGAACCAGTGTCCATATGGAATCCTGGTGTGTTCAAGGTGAGGACCTTAACTCCTATGCTATCGCGCTGGGCCCGAGTTGCCCATTCTAAATGGATCTCTCACATGAGGCACAGACACTCCATATTCATTATATGGAGAGTAAATAAAATGATATAAAACAATACCAAATATCTTACTTTCTGAATATCAGCATAATATGTTTGTTTGAAATATCCTTAGAAAGCAAACTAAACAGCTAAAGTTTTACGTATGCTTTCCTGTTTCTGTAACAGGTGAACTTCTTTGTACAACGCTAAAGATGTTAAAATTTGAAATTCTGTTTGTTTGCATAAGAGACTGGAGTGCTGCTGTTGTGCGTACTCTGCTATGGCAACAGGCTCTTTGAAAACGTGGTTTCGTGCTGCCATCTTGTGGTCACAGAGAGACATAATTTTATACGCTCTTGAAAACCACCACCTTTGTCCACAAGGTGGCAATAGTGGGAGAAACTGTCGGACTCAGGAACTGGAAGGAATGTTATTTGTTAAGGGGTCCTTCCTGTCATTGGAGGTGAAAGGAAAAACAAACAAACAAAAACTTAATTTGGTCATTAATAAGTTAAAACGATCTGCTGTTTGTAATGAAAAGGTGATCTCATGTTTTTTATTTGAAACAAAATCACCACAATTTCTATTCAAACATTACCTGGGGGCCTGGTGCGACAGCCTAGCAGTTAAAGTCCTCGTCTTGAATGCGCCAAGATCCAGTATGGTAACCCGGCAGCCCCGCTTCCTGTCCAGCTCCCTGCCTGTGGCCTGGGAAAGCAGTCGAGGATGGCCCAAAGCCTTGGGACCCTGCACCCGCGTGGGAGACCTGGAGGAAGCTCTGGGCTCCTGGCTTCGGGTTGGCTCAGCTCCAGCCAGTGAAGCTAAGTGGGGTGTAAATCAGTAGATGGGAGATCTTCCTTTCTGTCTCTCTTCTTCTCTGTATATATATGCTTTCCCGATAAAGATAAATAAAATCTTTAAAAAAAATAACAAACATTACCCAGGACTTGTAGTCTTTATAACTTTGAAGAAAACTTCTCAACCACATACTGCTCTTGCTTCAGCAAATCCCCTGAACAAGGAGACTTGACAGTTCAGGCCAAAAGTCTGCTGTAAGAAGATAAATCTGCAAGCACAGAGAGTCCGACACCTTGGAGGGTTCCCACAGTGACCTGGCAGTCTCTGCCAGCATTGCCACGTGCTGGGATGTTCCCGTAGGAGTGGTGCGCACACAGAGGCAGTGCGGACTTTTAGCAGGCAAGCTCCTCTTTTTCTAATTTATGCCGATCCGTCTTTGACTTGTAACTTCCAGGTTCTGTCTGGTCATGTTAGCCAAACCTGCGTCAGTACTAACAGGTTCTGCCTCTCCTTAGCACACTCTCCCGGCTCACCACCAGTTCGCCTCGAGCTGGTGGCCTGACCGAGTGGCAGGTGTCGGAGCACAGGCATGTGGGAAGGGATGACCGCCTCCGGCACGGCCCTCGCCCGGACCCCGTGTAAGGGGCGTCTCTGTGAAAGCTGAGTAGTCCATCTCTCTCCACCCCACCTTCTGCCTTCAAAATAAAAATCATATGTGAGAACCATCCTCATAACAAATGTAAATGTAAACTCTGAAAAACCCAGCTTCTCTTTTGCTCAAATGCCAACGAGACATATCCTCCCGGTAACATCTCTCAGGAAACGGCATTTGTCAACACTGCGGAGTGTTTCAAAGCAAGGAGATGCTACACTGGAAACTCCAGAGCCCCTGGGCGGCTCCCTTCCACGCTCCCGGCAAGCTTGCATCTCTCCGGAACACGATGTTAGGGGTGAAGCCATAACACAATTGTTCGCGAATCGATTTTCAGTGCTTGGACACTTGACCCTTGGTGACTGGCTTCTCGCCCTCTGTGTAAGAATTCATCCCCATTAACAGTTAGGACCTCTGAGTTTTAGGGTTTATATTTGCATAGTCCTATTGCCAAGGTGTTTCCTTAAAGATTAAGTGGCTCATTTTTTAACCTACCACAGCCATGTAAGCAGAGATAAACTGGTTTTGTCCCACTGTTTCTATCAGGCCAGTATTGAAGTGGTGAGAATTTGGGAACAACATGGCAGAAGTTGGCGTTAGCACTTGGTAAGTTAAGCCACTGCCCGCAACACAAGCACCTGTGCTGGGGCCCTGGCTTGTGACCTGGCTGATGCAGCTGCAATCCAGTTTCCTGCTGAAGCACCAGGGAGAGCAGGGGAAGGTGGCCCCAGGGCTTGGGCCCTGCCTCCACGTGGGGACCCTGGATGGAGCGCCAGGCTGCGGCGTCCGCCTGACCCAGCCTTTAGTGCCCACCTGGGGAGGCAGGCAGTAGGTAGACGATCTCTTTCTCTCTGTGTTTGTCTCCTCTCTCCCTTTAACTCTGCCTTGCAAATAAAGAAAATAAACCTTTAAGAAAAAGGAAAATAATGGGGTTTTCGTGGAATCACTGAGAAAGCACAGTATGACCAGTAGTCATTTTTTGTTGGTAAAAGGATGCCTTTCATGGGTCCAAGCTCAACACGGATCTCCTCCTTCTCTTTCCTGGAAAGTGGGAGTGTGCGATGGCATTCAGGTTTGTTAAGAAGACGATTGAAGAAGCACGGGTGAGTGGCTGATGTGCCTCTGGCTCTGCCGTGCTGGTGTAGCGCAGCAGGGTCGGCGTGCCCCAGGGAACTGCACAATCCTGTCTTCTGCATTGTATTTATTTGTTTGTTTATTCCTAAGAATTATAAAAGCCTCATGACTATTGTGGATTACAAGGGTGGACCTGCCTAAGGATTCCATTTTCAAAGCCACACTTTGAGAGCCCGTCATTGCTTTCTCAGTGGCGTGTCCACTCAGCAACACTGGGAAGCAGCAGCTTCCATTCACACATGCTGCTCGAGTTTCTTTGACTATAGCAAAGCAAAGCTTGGTGGCTCCTGTTGGGACTGCTAGAGCTTTTGAAAGCAACATACCTGAACCTCATGTTTGTGTCCTTAGCTCGCAGGTGCACCACTACGCTTACAGCTGGAAGAACATATTACAGTGGCCGAGAGAAGGAAGGATGTCTCTCATCTCATCATATTAGTAAAGGGGAAACTGGCCTCGCTCAGCTGGACATGAGCCCAAGGTAATCCTACATTTTGATTTTAAGTATCTTTTAGATGGATCAGCTCTTGCATTTGATTGTAACCAAAAATGAGCTTCATTTTTTTTTTTCCTGTTTGGAAGTCAAGAAGATGTAGAGTGGGGTAAGCTTAACATTGCCACCTTAGACTTAGGTGCCATCTCCTTGTTGAAAGAAGTCCAAACTCAGGTAGACATTTCCTCCAGATGAACTAACGTGAGCCTCCTATCTGAACATGCGCATTTCACCCATAGTTCCTGCTCGGGATTCTGGCCTCAGTGCCAGCCCTGGGAGGTGGCAAGCAGGTCAGCAACTTGGACTGCATTTCTGGCCCCGGGACTAACACCAGCCATGCCCTGGCTCTTTCAGTCATGTGGGGAGTAAACACAATAATTGGAATGCTCTCTCTTCCTCCCTCTTTGATTCTCAAATAAATGACTTTTTTTTTTTAAGTTCTGAAAACAAATAAGCCTGACCTAAACAATGATGGCATAATTACCTAGAATATATGACTAAAATTTTGGAACCTCACCCTGTAGTGTCAGCAATCAGATGACCGAACTTTTTATAACCCAAGCGTTCTATAATGAAAAAAGAAAAATGCCATTTTCAATAAATACTTGCATTACAAAAGACAAACATCTAAAGGGGAAGTTTTAATACTGTATAATTTAGAGACCAAATATTCCCATACGGTCCACAGGGACTCCCAATCCTGAAGGGAGACAAGGTTCAACCAACAGCCTGAAAGAGTTTGAAGTGAGTTTGTGCCTACTGACACTTCAGGTACTGTAACTTGTAGCAAATCATGGAAACACTTTGCTCGGCCTTGGAGAAGACAGGAAACCCAGAGCATTTTTTGGTTTGTTTTAGAGTTTTCATTTATTTGAAGGATAGTCTGATAGAGAGAGCAACAAATGGGAAGAGATCCACCACCTGTGGGTTCATTCCCCAAATGGCCGTAGGGACCCCATCCCGGCCTCTCCCCGGGTGCAGGGCCTGAGTCATTGCATCACTGCAGTTCTTGTTGGCTGCCTTCCCAGGTGCATTAGCAGGAAGCTGGACCAGAGGTAGAGCAAACAAAACCCAAATCAGCATTCCTCTATGGGATGCTGGCATCACAGTAGCATAGCCAGCTGTACGAGGCAAGCCCCCATTAGGTGTTTTAACTAGAACATTCTGTACTGCACTGACAGCTCTGACATTCAGACACAATTTTCTTTTATAATATACCAATGTTATGATGTCTGGATTATGCATGATCTTTATTCTTATAACTTCATATATTTTCAAAGTGGTTAACAGTAAGAACACTTTTCCTTTGTTGTCATAATATGAAACTGTTTGTATAAAGGAATCAATGACTTAAACCTAAGGGCAGGAAAATAATCACTTCCTGATATTTTGGCACCTGGCTGACAACATTCTAAGGAAACTCAATGCCCCCTCACATTTAAGTGGGTTGATAATATTATAGTAAAACAAAAAGTGCAGATGGGTAACACTTGATCTTATAAGGAACACGATGCTAACATGAAACAGCAATGCAAAGATGTATGGCTCTCTGGAGTCCTTCTGACCATGGGCCACATGTCCTAGGCCACTGTCCCATCATGCCGGGGGCCCACCTGGACTTGAACGATGTAGGGCTGTGCTCAGCAGCCACAGGGAATGTTGGGCAACACGCCCAACAGAGCCGGCCTCATTATGTCGCTGATGCCAGCTCAGCTTTCTCAAAGCAGGAGAGTTTCTTAGCCAGCCAGAGAGGTTTAATTTTTAATAATCAATGAATTAAAATGTTGGAGAATGCCTGAGGGGGCTAAGTTTAATAATCAAGGAGCTTCTCTCGGCTGGACTGTGTAACTCTGCGTTAGATTAGAAAACTCCAGGAGTAAAGAGATTTGCTTCAGCCGTCGGTGCAGGGACTCGGGCGCAGGCATGCTGTCTTCAACCTTCAGCAGTTTGTGACTCTGCCCTGGTGCCTAAAAAGCATCAGTTGCACCCATGGGTGCCATCCTGGTCCTCTGCGTCTTGTGGAAATTGAGGCCAGTTAGGATCACTTAGTTAACAGAATCCATCAGTCCCAAACCTACTCGGCTGTTCACAAAATAGAGATCTTACATGTCTGAGCATATGTCATTTTGCCTTCATTTCTCTGCCTCTCCAAAAAGATTCAAAAGACGGGTGTGGCTAGGTCACGAGAGGTTTTTGTACTTTCTGGTTTGACTCAATTTCCCACTGAATTTCAGATCCGATTTGAGACACATTTCCTAAATCCTACGAGCTGTGAGACCATCTTTAATCCATGTAATGTGCGTTTTCATTCTGTATGTTTCAAAATCAAAAGCATTCAAATTCCATGAAATGAAGTAACTGGTCTGTGGAATTTGAATGCAGAGATAACAAGTGCATTTGCGAGATTTCCTGGGGTTTAAAAGCTCCTGCTAGGAAGAAGACAGGGGATTAAAAACTGTGGGTCTGCTCCAGTTCACCCTGGCACCTGCCTTGGTGGCATTCACCACCAGTAGCCCCAACTTGGGAACTCAGCTTCCCTGAAGACCCTCTTCAATGGCTTCGTTTCCCCCAGGCTCCCTGCCTCCGTGACAGGGCTGGCTTATCTATTACACCTGCTCTCTCACTGCCTCGAAAGCGAACTCCTTACCCAGTTCTGGTGCAGTTCTGTGGCAATACAGGTGACTCCTTAGCCCTGATCCTCCTCCAACTAAAATAAAATCCTGCTAGAAAACCTCTCTGCTGGAAGGCTGCATGCTTTCTCTATACAGTCTGTGAGATGATAAGCTCAGAATATCCTCCAGAAAGCTCCCCCAACAGTGCTACCCACTGCACAGGGTGCAGCACACACGGCCGTCTAAAGCAGCCAACCAATGCTCATCTTTGTCCTACCAATGTGGTAGAGTTGGAAAGGGACTGATACTTCTCCTTTAACTCCACTGGGGTTATCACTTTTTTTTGTTTTGCTTTTTCCGTTGAACCAGACCGTTAATGCAGGTGTGGAAGGAAGAGGTCATTAGGGGAACATTTTTTTATAGGTTTAAAAGTTAATGAGATTTTATGTTGAAGTGCCATCATTTATATTCTTTGTGGGATCTAGAGTTTTGTATGTACTGCTCTTCCTCTTCCTTCCTGTTAGACTTGACTTTCCTGAGTAGCCCAGCCTAACTGGTGTGCCCTGGTCTGCTCTGTTCATCCCTAGGTACCCTTGCAGGTGTTGTAACATGGGCTTCAGCAAGTTCAGTGTGGAGACTTGATGCTTCATGTGGTCTGTAAATGCTATTGGTTCACAGGCTACCCCTGTCTGCTCTCCAGTCAACCCAAAGACCCGCATCTGAGCTAGGCTGCTAGAGCATTTTTTTTCTTTTTAGTAAATGTATAATGTCATCAAAGTTTTGTATATTATGAAATAATCCAACCAAGGGCAAACATCTGCTTTAACTTCCTGTTGGAACCTTGGGCTCTTTCTTGTGTTCCTAATGACTGGAAATCATACAGAAAAGAAAGTAAGAATTCTAAAAGAATCTTTATGAAGCAAAGGCAAAGCAAGTGGAGAGTACGTACAGATGCAGAACCAGAGTCCCACACTCAGTGCATTAGAATGGTAGGATCTGGCCCTCAAGGGGAGCTCACGTCCCCTGAGTCAGATCCCTCAGCCTTTCACAGTGCTGCCTCCCTTACCCCATCGGCAGTGAGGAACTTACCTGTGGTATGGAACTCCAAGGGGAAAAATAAATTTCCCCAAATCCTCTAGCTTGCAACTTAGCACAGAGGCGCAAGTTAGTATTTGGTTGGTTGGTTCTTCCTCCCTCCCTCCCTTTCTCTTAAGAAAAAACAAGTTAGAATGATCAAGTTCGCAACATAGGACATGGCTGGGAATGCTTGATGATACACAAGTTAAAAAGCATGGCAGAGATGGGAACACTTAATCCTGGCACAGCTCTCTTCCACTGCTTTGACTGCCCCTCCTTATCCACAAGGTGTTCCAGAGGCCTCTGAGGGAGTTAAGCTCTAATGGAACTTCAAGGTTTAGAAGGCGGATAGGCTACTCAGAATCCTTAAGATGGGTATGGGGCAGAAAAAAGACAAGGCATGGACAAATGGCTAGGATTTATTTCTCTGCTTATGCTCATGGTCATGTCCAAGAAGCAAGCTCATGTGTGTGTTAGGTGTGATGTCTGGGCAGTAGGCACACAGATTTGTACGTGCTAAAGTCTAGGTGGTAAGCACATGTATGTACTAGAGGTAATATCTAGGTGAGCACATGTGTAAGATAATGGTACTTTCTACTTTATACATGTAGCTTACATGTATAGTAGACATCATGTCTGGGTGGTAAGCATGAGGCACTGCTCTTAAATGGTCAGTGCTGTGATAAATGGATCAGTGTTTGTCTCACCATAGCACGATTAGGAAGCCTGGCAAATGACTTGCAAGGTGTGGGCTCCCACTTTGCTGTGGTGGGGACGAGCTGATGTTTCTCAGTAGAGCCTCACTGAGTAGTCACCTACTCCCATCATGCATCTGTTAATATGAATACCTCGAATTGGAAACCACACTCACAGTATCATGCTGTGCCCTGACTCGGCAGGCGTGTTCCTATGTGGCAGCATACAGGCCTGGGAGCTCTCACACTGATATCTCTCCGCCTAAGGAGGTGTTCATGCAATGTCATACCAACACGTAACTTGTGCTGATGACAGAGAACTGTGAGGAACAGGTGGCATGGGGAGGGAACTGGCTGGGAAGGTCAGTTTGTGTCTTGCTACCTCAGGAGTGCTTCCTCCCTCTGCAAATGGAAAAGATGGTGGTTTTGTGGGGCTTACATGCCTTGCAAGCAGTGTTTGGAAGGAAATGCTGACACCATGAAAACATTCCGTTTGTTCTTCCGTGAAGGGGGCCAAAGACATGCAAAGTGAAGATGGCGGAAATGCAGAGCAAAACAAAATCAAGAAATATAGGCAGCAGAAATAGGAATTTCAGGAGAAAAAGGAGACAGCCCAGGACAGTGTATGGTTCATGTAGATACTTTGGGGGATAGTTAATTGACAAATGTCAGGATCTGGGACTGAATAGATGATTTCATACTTGAAAAATATACATTCTGCTTTTCTATTTTGGTTCCTCATCACTTCCGCTACACACTCCAGCTTCCATAGAAGACCCTAAACCCACAGCTAAGCTCTTTCCTGGATGGCCCCAGCAATGACTGTGGCAGCAGGCTATTTCCTTCATGTGACACAAAGACCAAGGCCACGTCTCTGCAGGTGCAACTCTAAGGGCCAGCAGAGTCTGTGTCAGCTTTTCCTGGCCACTCAAGCTCCCAGTCTGCTCACTCTTTGGAGTAATTTGCCAAAATTTCTCGCTGCAAATCTCACTGAGCTCTTCTTAGGCAGCTTTATTCCTTTTAATTAAAAAGACAAGACTGCCAATTACTTAAACTTAATCCCCAAATGTAATTGTTACTTTGATTTTTTTTCCCATAAAGCTCATAGAAGAGCAATATTTCTATCAAATTAAAAGTTAGTGGAAGCGTGGATTTTTCAAAAAATATATATATATATTCATTTTTCAGATCCCTGCTGGCTCTAGAAGCTGAAATAGCACACAGCAAGGTGCAAGTGCAGAGAAATCGCTAGGGAAGGCTGGCTGGGGTGAGCAGAGCCCGGTGAGGAACACGAGGGAAGCCACTGAAAGGCATCTCCAGAGCCCAAATCCCCCTGCCTGTAAATAATACAGAAGCATTTTTAGGCATTTAGGCAGAGCTAAATGAAAGTTTTGAGAGAAAAGAATTTCAAGCCCTGGGTGGACATGTAAATAATGGTATCAATACAGTAGGAGTTCTTGCTAAGAAATAAACAATTTAAGAAACAGAAGGAAAAGATGGGCAGGAAGATATAAAGCAGACATGAGAAGTTCTCACCTATTACAACTGGCTCTGAATCATTGGGTTCACAAGTAAATTAGTGACAGTGGGTAAAGTCTCGCTATAACCACACCACTCGGTTCTCAGCCACTGAAGGAAATCACAAGGAAGCAGGACTATTGTTCTCAGCGAAGGAATCAGGGAATTGGGTGTTGAGATTAAACCTTGCTTGCTTTTCTGTGTACTAGGGCTCACGATCTTACAGTAAATTTATGTCGATGTGGCTGCCCACGTTCCATCATGAGGGAAACACGTAGGCCAGATCCTGGTTTCTGTCACCAAGCAGGAAAGGGGAAAAGCACAGGAGGACTTCAAAAAAATCATGGAAAAATGAAACTGACCTCTGAGTTCAATTGGATGAAAAAGGTGTTGAAATCCACACGTCTTTTTTTTTTTTTGTAATATTCATTTCCAGGAGTTTTCAAAGTTCCCCTTGTATGTCTGAATTTTAACAAATGTTCGCATCAAAATAAACTTCATTTTCCATGAATGTTTGTTGAAAGATCCTGGAATTTGAAAGTGGAATCCTGCCCTGGGTATGCCTCCTATCTTTGTCTGGCTAGCAATAGGGGGCAGTTCTTTAGGAAGATGAGTTTGGACTAGAAGGACAGGAGGTAAGGCATAGGTCAGACATACATTTAAAGTGTGTGGAGGCCCATGTGCCACACCGTAGAAAGCTGCAATTTTTCATTTCCCCTTGGGATAATAGGAGGTTGGTAAATAATAATAATAATAATAAAAACCTTTAGCCCTGGAATGCTTCCATATTTAAGCTGAGTAGTGTAGCTACTTTAGAATCCTACAAATCCATACACATCTAATTATAATGAAGCCACACTGAACTTCTATCTAGATAATGTCCATGCAATACAATACAAATGCACTTCTAAATATCATTGCCTTTAGAAATGATGAGAAATGCGTATCTGAATGTGATTATTTAAAATTCAATATGCTTTCTTACTGGAAAATTGAACCTCTCTTTTGTATACTATTTAAAATACCACTTTGAGTTTGCAGGCATGAAAAATATAATTTCTTTCCCATTTCACAGTTGGAAAAACTGAATTACAGAGAACAATCCTAGTAATTATCCATGATTAATAGAGGTGTGTATGTAAATCAGCCTGAATAAGTGTGTGAAATGAGATGTGCCGATGCCAGATAGCTCTGCTCGTGTTTTTAAAAAGATGAATGCTTCCATATAAATCTCTGTGAGTTGGCATACATCTTTCCATGTGTTGAGCATATCTGAAAATAGACTTTGTTAAAATGCATGCATATTAAAGTGGCTCAGTGTTATAATACATAAATTAGATGAAGGTTTAAAATTCATTAGACGCCTATCTAATGAACAGGCACGTATACACTGTGGTAATTTACAGTGCTGTATGAATTTATATATGTGTCTGGCTAAGAAAATAGTAGACTTGAATTTGGGTGTGCTTTGATCATAAAAAAGGGTGGGAGAATGTTCATGTTTTGTCGGTAGTGTTTGGGGCATTAATGATTGAGTAAAATTCTTACAACTCTATTGGTGCCTGCAAAGCCCCATAGGTACGTTACCTATCGCTGTTAGTATTGCTAGCACCGTTATTAGAGCAGGTGAAACTGCTGTTCCATTAAGAGGCTGAAGACAGATGTGTTCTCACTCAAACCCTGCATGCAAACTGTTGGGATTGTCCAGTGGTCAGTGTGACATCTGCTCAGGACTTTTCCCCATTTTTCTGCCCAATCCTTCTGGAGTCTGGGTTTAAGAACCAACCCTGGGCGTGCCGAGAGAGGACAAGTACATCTCCTCCTCCTCCCATGCGTAGAATTGGGCTCATCTAATGCCACGAGCACACCAGCCTCCCTCTGGGAAGGTACATGCGTGACTGGTTTCAGCTTTCTGAAAACATGGTTTGTTTGTGGGTTGGACGTTTAATGTTTTTTTCTGCTTTAATTTTGGGGGGGCTTTGTTTTATTTTCAGAGAGAACTTTCGACAGCTGTATTAATCATGCAAACCCAGCCATGTGCAATGCATTTTATCAATGGAAAAACAGGGACTGAATGGCAAGCAGCTGTGAACAAGCCCAGTGCAACGCCTGAATGTGGAAGATAATCTCAACATTTCCCAAGCCCACTTGCCACACGGAGTTAGTGAATGGAAAGGCTGTTCACTTGGGATAAATCATCAGATGGGAGGCAAAGCAGTGAGACACATTCCAGGGTGTGTTTTTTTTTTTTCAAAGAGGCAGTGAAAGGAGAAAGATGGGCTGGTTGAGCACACAGCCCAGAGCTCAGGGGACTTTCTCACGTGAGAGCTCTGGGAACAAGAGTGGTTTCTTCTTGTCCTCTTCACTTCCTTATGTTGGTTTTAACTTTCTGAGGATGGATTCATCACCCAACTCAGAACCTATGGTGCTCATGCTAAGGACATGTGTGGATGCATGTTCCCCATACAAAGGCAGGCTATGCGATGGATGGGGGGAGCACACCTGGCTGCCGGGATCCAGAGGCCAGCAGCCACATGAACCAAAGTAAGCAAAGCTCTCTCAGATACTTAGAGTCAACTCTTTTCTCATTTTACAATTCAGTGGATTTTCTGCAGTAATATAGTCAGAGCTGTTTATGCAAATCTATGCAATTCAGGACTCATTTCAAAATTAAATCTAAGTTAAAATTAATGGGAGAAAACACCTATCAGAAACAGATGAAGGATGGAATACTATATCTCTAAAATTAAGAAGCAGAGAAGTAACACTTTCTTTTTGTTTCTGTTTCTTTGGATTTTGCTTTTGGCAGACAAGGAAAGGACTTTTGAAAATCTGATTGGGCAAAGCCAATCAATACACATTTCCCTTTGGTAGAATGCCGGTATTATTATTATCGCTGCAGAAAATCAAGCAATAAGATGAAGGAAACCCAGGGGAAATGCATTATGATTTCCAGAGACTTGTTTTTTGTTGAATCACAGCTTGAAGGGGTTTGGGACCACATTCCTGCTGCGAGGCTGCTGTGCACCCCCTGTCAGTTTGATAAGCCCCGCCGGGTGGGGATGAGAGAGGCGGCCCTCCAGTGAGACATGGTAACAATGGAGCCACCAAAATGAATTACATATTTCTGTTAGGTTGGAAATGGGGAGCCTATGTTGACTCTTTGTATCACAGGAAGACAGAAAAAAGAGCTTTGTGGCTTTCTGCCTACCCAGCACCTTCAGGAAATTAATTGGCTCAAAATTCTTCAGTCCATTTATATCCAGCAATTGCTTAGAGACATGATTACAGTTAGGAAATAAAATATAGGATTCAGTATGGACCATGACAATTTATGATATTTAATTCAATGAAGGTAGCTTAAATTAAGAGACCACAGTGACTTTTTTTGTTGTTCAGTGTTTGGGTACTTAATGGGCACCGTGAAAAGGATTAGGCATCCCGTTGGTTTAGTATTTTTTCCCTGGTGAACTGCATTCAAAATGGGTAGCCTCTTGATTCCCAAGAGAAAGAGAAAAGTGACCCAATCCCTACGAAGTTAATGTCCTGGGAGGGTAGCGTTCACTTGGAGGGAACTCTTTGCATAGGCGTCTCTCATGCCAGCTGTCCCAAGCCTGGAATGAACAGCTTTTCGATCGCTACCAGCAGAAGCCCAAAGTATTAGTTGTAAGGTAAGCTACAATCTGCCAAAACTACTGAATCTAAGAAATTGAACTACAGTCTACTGACAATGCGGAAATCAAACTAGGGTCATTCTCCAAGCAACAGTTCAGTCTGTGGGAAATGCCAAGTTCAACAAAATCCGCATGCATCGGCCTTGTCCAGACTGTTTTTCAATATCCGATAGCTGTCCTCTGTGAATAGTGTCTAGCTTCATCTTGCTTGGTGTTGTGAAAATCATAATACATGATCTGGTAAATATTAAGGCTTGTGGCTGCAAAAGTAGCCTATAAAGACATGTGGCATCACAGTGATACAGTTCAAAGCTCATCTTGGGTGGAGTATGCCCTCTTTGAAAATGTTATCCAATGGAACTAGTGTGCCTGTGCATTTTTTTTTTCATGTCAAGCTATTTGTAAGATGGCAACATGATAAAATGTTGTCAGTCACTTCAGCCACGCTAGAAGATAAATATCTTAAAATAATCGTGGCATGTCAGGAATTCAAACTGGGATATTTTCTGTGAATACTAAGTTTGGTTGGAAGTCTGAAAACCTGCACATTTCAGCATTTTTATTTTTAGTGAGTGGAATAAGAGACAGATTTCATTAATGTTTTAGGAAAATTTTTTATTCGAGTTCTTCTGAGCTTTTATGCTAAGAAGAGTTTGGATCCTTCTTAAAATTTAAGAATAACTTTTATTAAGCTGTCTAGTTGTTCCTGGCAAACTATAGTCCTCATTTCAAGTGGAATTAAAACAAGTTTTACATATGTATACATTCGCATATATGCAAACATTGCAGTGTTGACAATCTGAATGTCTACATAGAATTTTGCTCTAATTTTTAATTTGGATGAGTGTTAATACAATATGATCTCTTTAAAGGTATAAAACATTGGCTTTCTATCTTTAATTCTGAGGATATTTCCTTTATAGCGTGTATTATACTCTTGCTTAATTGGATTTATTTTTTTTTACACTAGGCCCTGCATGACCTAGTTCCAATTTTTTTTCTCAGGTCTTTGAGTGCTATTTGCAAATCACTTTTCTGGAATTTAATTTCAATGGTAGGTTGGTTTCATTTCAGAACTTTTGAGGGTATTGTTTTAATTTTATTTGCCAATTTGTCTTTAAATAGCCTTAAGCTAGAAGTGGTGGTTGCACCTTGCATGTCAATGTGAGACAAGAGGCAAAGTTTAATTTAAGCATTTTGAA
Organism: Ochotona curzoniae; assembly: GCF_017591425.1. Classification (NCBI taxonomy): domain Eukaryota; kingdom Metazoa; phylum Chordata; class Mammalia; order Lagomorpha; family Ochotonidae; genus Ochotona; species Ochotona curzoniae. The sequence goes on from NW_024466921.1 coordinate 36,986, forward strand.
ACTTCTAGGAAAAGGAATATAGAATAATATAATTTTGTTTATATTCCAAGATGCTTATGCTTTTAAGGGAAAATTCTTATGAATTGGACAATATTGTAAGAAAAGGTAATTAACATGATATAATCAGGTTGACTTTAACTTTGGGCTACATCTAAGTTCATTTTTATTAAAAATTATCAGTGAGGGCTGGCGGCGTGGCCTAGCAGCTAAAGTCCTCGCCTTGAACGCACCGGGATCCCATATGGGCGCCGGTTCTAATCCCAGCAGCTCCGCTTCTCTTCCAGCTCCCTGCTTGTGGCCTGGGGAAGCAGCTGAGGACAGCCCAAAGCCTCGGGACCCTGCACCCGTGTGGGAAGAGCTCCTGGTTCCTGGCTTCGGATCAGCATAGCACCGGCCGTTGCGCTCACTTGGGGAGTGAATCATTGGACGGAAGATCTTCCTCTCTGTCTCTCCTCCTTTCTGTATATCTGACTTTCCAATAAATAAATAAATCTTTTCTAAAAAAATTATCAGTGACTTTAGATTTACACGCCTATCAACTTCCAAATGTGGAGTAGAGGACTATGTCACACACTGATGATTTCTGCCCATCATAATTTCTTGTCAGCTGGTGTGGGGGACGACTGATGGTCTTTCTTTTCATGACTCAATGTAATGATCTGTTCCTATTGTATATGAGGTTTCTGAATGTTTCTTCCTTTCTCGTGAGTTTTCTACAGAATAGATGTTGGAGAATGACCCAGTGACAGAACTACAGATCCACTGAGAGAACTACAGTGATAAAAATCATACTGACCTTGAACAGGGTGGGGGATAGTGGGTAACACACGCTCTAAAGGGAAAAATAGGAAGCATCATGCAGAGTTTCAACATAATTATATATAAAGTGAATATGTGTATACTATATCTTAGGTTTAGCTTTCCAAACAATCATAAGGCAGATGAACTTCCATGCCTAAACAATAATTTCCACAAAGCATTTGCCTGCCCTTCCAGTGAACACTGAAGATCAAACAGAGCTATTAGCAAAATGAAAATTACAAAGTACTGAAAAAAATAAGATTGAGGTAGGCCTGAATTCAGAACCATACCTTCTGCAGGAAAGATTTCCCAATGAGATTTTAGATCTCTTAGAGAAGAGCATGTTTATAGTCGTGATCAAGTTCAGGTGATGTCTCTTGGTCCTGGTTCTTGCCTCTTTAGCTCCTAACAAGTGGAACGTGGAATCCCTTGACTCCTTTAATCTTCCTAGCCCTGTAGTGCCTATCAGAATAGCCAAGAATCTACAACACGTATTTTAAGCAGCACTAAATCAGGCCCGGCGGCGTGGCCTAGTGGCTAAAGAGCTCGCCTTGAAAGCCCGAGGATCCCATATGGGTGCTGGTTCGAATCCCAGCAGCTCCGCTTCCCTTCCGTGTTTCCTGCTTGTGGCCTGGGGAAGCAGCTGAGGATGGCCCAAGGCCTTGGGACCCTGCACCCGCGTGGGAGACCTGGCTTCGGATTGGCGCAGCACCATCTCCTCCTTCCTCCCCCTCCCCTTCCTCCCCCTCCCCTTCCTCCCCCTCCCCTTCCTCCCCCTCCCCTTCCTCCCCCTCCCCCTTCCTCCCCCTCCCCTTCCTCCCCCCCTCCCCTTCCTCCCCCTCCCCTTCCTCCCCCCTCCCCTTCCTCCCCCTCCCCTTCCTCCCTGTCGTCTCGTATCTGAGTTTGTAATAAAAATATGACCAAAGTAATGAAAATAATGACCAAAGTATACATTAGTCTATAATGCACCTGAAATTGATCAATAAAATTTGGTTGATGATACTTGTTGCTGAGAAGTGTTTTTCTTTTGAATTCAGGATATGAGCTTACAAAAGTTTCTCACAATCTGAAGCTTAAGTCAAGCATGTTGATAGAATATCCCTCTGAAGGAGCCTTAGAGGAAGATCTAATATTTAACATATGGCTGTATTAAGCCCAAATTCTAAGTATAGGATGCATTATTTGCTACCCCAAACATTATGAGGATATTTCAAAAAGTTAAGGAACGCATGTACCATGTTTCATCTCCATTTCTTCATGAGCTTTCTTTAACTTTGCTAGTATAATATGAAAATGATTGACATGTTTTTTCACATTTGTACACAGTTAAGTCCAATGGGAAATGAAGAACAACAGATATCAAAAGCAAAGAGAAAAACACATCAATATGTACAAATGTGATCTGCCTGCAATCTTACATGGCAAGCTTAGGGGGAAAAAAAAAGATTTTACCTGGACTTTGCTATGATTGAAGTTGACACACCTGTATATTGAACAAACTCGGTCTCCTTGCAGAGTGAGATTTTGTCTAGTCTGACTGAAAGTTGAGGCTAAAAGTGAAAGTTTTCTAAGTGTATTAAGCTGGAGCAAGTCAATAATAGCTCAGTGAACAACTGTATCTCAGTTACACAAGTGTCAAGTAGAAAAATGGTTTAAACATTCACTGAATATTTGGTATTAAGTTTCCAACTTTGAAAATAAATAGCTAAACAGCCCTCAGCATTTATGTAGCAGCTGGAGACCACCGTCCCATATTATACTCCTTGTGCTGTATTTTATTTTTATTACTACCATTATTATTCAGTCTGTTTAAATGACTCAGCTTAATATTTTCTCATCACACTGTTCACAGCTGGTCAAGTGCACTCTGCCCTCATTTCCAGAAGACCATTTGTAGTGCTGAACCATCTACCCACCCGCCCCTTTTCAATAGCTTCCCAGTTGTTATTATCGTCTTAAGTCCACCCTATTATCATCATTTTAGACCTATCATGCCCCATTAGTCATTCTTTTTCCCTTAATTCTATCCTATTGACTTATCTTTCCTTAGATGTTTCCACTCCCAGCTTTTTTCTCTTATTCTTTCACCATTATTCTGCTGCTGTTTTGTAGTTAATACCAGGATTTATGGGATCCCATAAGAGGATAAAGTAAGCACCACTTAAAAAAGATTTCCAACTTTGGATCTTTAAAATGAAGAGAAGGCCAGAAGCTTCGTGCCTTTTGTGTTTCCTTGGCCTGCTGATATTCAACATAGCACAACAGCTGGTTGGAAGTCTAAAGAATGGAATGCTAAGCTTTACTCTAGTGCTTGGTGAGCGCTGCAACTCACGCATGGCTGGCGTTCAAATCTCAGGTGTAACCATTTTGCTATGCAGCACGTACAAGTGGCTGGTTAAAAGAGTTTGGCAAATTTCAGCCAGCATAATCAAATGGTGTGTGATTAAATATCAAGGCCCTGAGATGGTAACTTAAAATTCTGTTTGAAATAGAGGAGGAAGCTTTTATTATAAAGAATCACTAGCACTAGGTTTTCTAACACGAAGTTATCTAATTACTGGAAATGAGGTTGGGGTGGCAGAGCAGAGCTTTTAGAAGGCAAGGGAAATAAAAACGGAAGCAGAGCAGTCAGCAGAGGTAAGGTAGGAAAGAGGAAGGATGGAACAATTAAGATACTACTTCACCTCTCAACTACAAAACACAGGTTCTAATACTTTTGCCTACGTGCACACTTAGGTAATATATTGGTCTAGAGACGCTGGGAACGCAGTATTTCAAGTTCAAATTCTGCCTTACTTAGTTGTGCTAATTACTCAACCTCTCAAATAATGGAGAAAAATGAGTAGCTAGCAGGATTTCATTATGACTGAGATCACATATAGGAAATATTTAGCACGGTACAGACAATACTACAAGCACTCAGTTGGTAAGAAGTGATGACACTTAGATCGTCATCCTTATTCTTCCTTTCTACCCACTGCATTAAACTAACTCTATATATGTGTTGAAACATAATGGACCTATCACTTTTGTGGGTGCATCCTGGTCATTCGTGTGGAAACACAGAATCTGTTTCACTGCATGTGTAGACAATGCTACCTCCCTTGGCATCATCAGAGGCCCAGTACTTCCTCTATGTGAAGCATTGTCTGCTGGATGCATTGCTTTCTCCTTTGTCTTGTTCTCCACACAGGCTGCAGTCTGTCATATACTAAGTGTGTTAATCCAAGTGATACCACTTTAGGCCAAATGTTAAGACAGACATTAATCTGACTCTGTATTTTTTTTTCTGAATGGTGTGATCCAATTCCATAACAGGAATGAGCAAAGATAAAGCTGCTTAGTGTTTGTCACAGAGACAGTGCTTCACACAGAGGAAGTCTTGGACTAGGAATACAGCGTTTCCTTGCACACCCATTCAATGAGATTGAACCCTTTGGAGATCAGTATTAAATAGAGTGGAGATGTATATGCATGTTGCAGAGGCTAAGTGACCATAAATTGACACTGTGTAAAAAGTCAGCACCTCCCTTCAATGGATGTGATTGGAATGTGCTGACCGACCAGCAATGGTGAATAATCACAAACCCTTCAGGGGCTCAGGCTCTGGGCCTCAACCTGCTACCTCTGCGTTACAGCAGCTTGCCAGCTGCCGTGTCTGCTCCGAACAGGCTTGGGCAGCAGAGTGTCCTGCTGCCCACACAGTGCTTCCATCAGGTCCACGGCTGCAAAGAATAAGCTGTGAGCACCTTTCTGCCCTCCTGACAGTGTCCTGAGGAAAAGTACCATGACCTTTGCTTGCACAGTATCTTCCTTCCTTCCATGAATCTCCTTGACTTTGGATCTAAGCAATGGGCCATTTGCTCATACACATACCCGTACTTTCCTTTTCCTTTTTTCCCCCCACTGCTCCTCTCCTTCTCACTTCCCTCCATATTTCTCTCACTCACTTTTTCCTTGTGTCAAAAACACAATCCTACAGCCCAACAGGCTTCAACAATGCACCGACTATTCCTCACTGGTGGTAGTAGAGTTGGTGCTGCCATAGGAGTAGCGCTATTGTTAGAAAACGAGCGGGGTATCCTGTTCAAAATGTACATATGTGGGCTTTGGTTCCAGGAGGTGACAGATTAACATTTGGAACTATTTAAATAGCTTTTCCATTTCAGAACCCAATGGTCTCTCTGTCCATTCATCAGTAAGAAGTGCCATAATCAATCCCTAACTAAATGCGTTGCGTGTGTCGCCTCTGAATGCTACCAACTCGCACTGCTACTGTCTGTGTGCTGTTGTGAGCTGTTTGCTGTTCTACCGGGAGATATCCCAAGCCATTGTCACTGTGCCTAGCACTGGTGTTGCTAGCTCTCATCTAATTCACAGCTACCAAATCATCAAAGGTGCTCATGAGCATGATCTATTTTCCCAATCCTCTGATTTTTAGTTTACAAATCCTGTAACCTTCCTGGCATTTCTGTAACTTAGATCTTTGGATGGATGTTTGGGAAAAGGCAATGGTGGGAGAGAACTTGAGCTTTCCTTCCTTCCCACCAGCAGTGAGCCCGTGATCTTTCCTCCAGCCCACACTTCTCTCCTCCCCAATAATTTGATCTTTTTACATTCTTACCCCTTCCTCTCTCTCTGTAGGCAATACCATATATAATTTGAAATATATCATGGGCATACTCCTTGTTTTGGCAGGAGAGGAACGAAATTCACTTTCATATGAATATGTAATTGCAGGCCAAGCACAGTGGCCAATTGGCTGAGGTCCTTGCCGTGCATGCTCGGAGATCCCATATGGGTGCCTGTTCATGTCTAGGCTACTCCACTTCCCTTGCAGCTGCCTGCTGGTGACCTGGGAAAACAGTCAAGGATGGCCCAAGCCCTTGGGACCCTGCACCTGTGTGGGGGACCCAGAAGACGCTCCTGTCTCCTTGCTTTGGATTGGCTCAGCTCCAGCTATTGTGGCTGCTTGGGGAGTGAATCAGCAGATGGAAGATTTTTCTGTTTTACCTTCTCTCTGTAAATCTGACTTTCCAATAAAGAAAATAAATCTTTAAAAAATATGTAATTGCTTGTCACTGTCCCGCAGCGATGGACTTGGTGCACGGAGCCGATAATAACACGCGTGGACCCTGACTGATGGTCAAAGCCGAAGTTTATTAGGGGCATCAGACTTTATACACTGAGAGTCCGTACTGTTTCCCTCTCGATTGGAATTCCTTTTGTTTTGTATATTCCACCAGGTGTTCTCATTTACATGCTGTTTATACCAAAGGTAGTCATTTGGTTGTTGTCATGCAAATACTGTCCAATGGACTGCAAACCTGTGCTCACTGACCTTCCAGGGTCACAATGTCCTCCTACAATTGCTCACTTTCTTTAATCCAATCCTTATTAAACTTTGAGAGGCATACCTTGTGTGCCTTAACTAGGACACTGTGCGTTTGTCTGGATTTTACAGTCTTTTTTTTACAGCTTTTACAGATTTTACAGGTTTTCCACCCGACTGAGGAATACCCAATGTCAGGAAGGAGCACTAACCAACCATATTTATAAACTATTTTCTTAAGTTGTTTAGAGATATGGATGTTTCTAGCTGAAGCAAAAAAGAAACATCTTATATTTGGTTACTGGAAACATGTAACCAGCGATTTGAACATTACAGTCACATCGGCAGCATTTTTATAGCTATAGTCTATTAAACTTTACCCACCAAGGACAATGAATTGAGAAACTGAAGTTGAAATTTAAGGTAATGTGTGAGGATTTTTTTTGTAATAGTGCAGATAGACCTGAAGTATGCTTAGATCATTTAAATCCAAGACATCTCTCACTTTGGTTGATTTTTTTTCTAAAAATTTCCTTGAAAGCTGATCTAAATGAATCAAGTGAGATGAAGATATCCATCCTGGTCATGGAATTTCAATGCAGAAAAGAACTTTCCACTTGGTTTGTTAGTCTAAAATAACAGTACAAAATAAAACAATAGTACATTATTTAGACTTATTCCTTTAGTCCAACAGAACTTCCTGGTCCACTGTGCTGATTTTTTGCTTCTTTAACCTCTTTAGTAATGGTGTTCCTTGTCCAGATGTGATTACCTTCCCACAATCCTATTCACCATTCGTTTGTATCAGTTGTTCCTAAACTCAAAGTCACCTCCCAAGAAGTTAAGGGAATCAGAAACTTGGCTCTATCATGCTAACATGCAAGGCTCTAAGGTAAGCATCCTAGTAATATCAGCAACAGAAACAGCTCTTCAGCCTACTTTTAGGATCTTCTCTGGTTTTGAGAAATGCTTTCCTTTCATAAAATTCCAATTCTTATCAGAAAAGCAATGCTTCCTGTCATCATATGGAAACCTTTCTGTAGCCACATTTTAAATCACCTTTAGACTTTATATTTTAATTAATATGTTCTCTCTTTCCTCCTGGGCTGATAAAAAGACACTATTATTCAACATCTCCCGTCTGGTACCTAAACCATTTTCACTGGATTTTCTTCCATATCTTCCTCATCATTGACATTTTCTAATTGCCACCCACTACCAGTCTCTCAGGTCAACTTTGCTTCTCAGAGTGACCCCCACCAAAGACATTCATGTTATCTGAATATTCCTACAGTGTACTCAGCTAGGAAAGAAAGAAAACAAAACACAAAGCAGGACGTGAAAGTAAAACAGAACAGTGAGAGAAGTCACTCCATTTGTGAACTGAGAGCCCTGTGTGTTTCAGTTAGCATCTTTGTAGGTCTACCTTTCACGGATAAAGAAATGACCTTCAGGTTACCTTGTGAGAACTTAATTCTCCCGAGTAGGACTCTGCCTTGGCATACTTACTGAAAAGCACTAGGCTGGCGTTGGTGACTCCCAGCTTATTGGCAGCCACGCAGGTATAGTTGCCGTAGTGTTCCTCAGTAACATTGGTCACCGTCAGCGAGGATTGGCCCTCCGTGCTCTTGATCTCAAGGCCATTGGCGCTATTTATCCTATGAGTACACAAGCAGATGCGGAAAAAGGAACAAAGATGAAGGCATACCCTAGTAATTCCTTCCCTATCCCTACATCAAAAGAAAGAAGTGAAAGGGAATAGAATTGTTTGCTCAGTTCTTCATTTTTATTGTGCCATCCCTATGATCAGGACTGATATCTATCAATGGCGAAGACTCAGGATTGGGTGAGTCCACCGGGGCTTCACTTCATGCAAGAAGGACATGCAGTTGGGCACTGCCTGTTAAAGAACCAGCTTTCATGTTTATATTTCACTCAGGGGTTTTTGGGTTTCAGACCAACAGGTTTCAACACACTTGCCAAGAGATGGTAAAAGGAAGATTCAGCTACCCCAGATCTGTATAATTACAAGTGAACTTGACTTTGCCATGGGGTCTCTAGGACTACCTAGCGCAGTAGTAGGGATACAGTAGGCTTGGTACATACCTGGTGTCATCCCGGTACCACTCAAAGTCAGGTGCAGGCACTGCTGAGGCTTCACATTTGAGTGAAGCTTGTCGCCCTGTGGTGGCTTCATTGCTCTTGGACTCCGTGATAGTGGGAGGATCTGTAGGGAGGACAGGCACATGAGTGGGTGTGAGTCAGAGAACATTCAGTTTCCATCGGGAAAGAGTTAAGGACGATCAGAGTGCAAAGAGGCAGGAAAAGAATTATTTGAAAGCTTTCTTCATGTGAATTGTATGGTATGCTAAGCAGGACTTATCACAAGAGAAATAAGAGATGACTAAATCACAATAAGAATTATTTAGTTCACTTAAATGAGACATTTATCAGGGCTTTATGGAAATGGTTGTAGGACCCATCAATTATGCCAATAAATCATCAATTATTATAGTATCATATATTATTATTACAAATTAATGACACAAAAAGACTTGAGACTAACTTTATAATTTGATCTTTTTCTTTTCCTTCAAGGTGATTTCAATGTTTTTATAGTATTTCACATGGCATTGAGGAATCTGATGAAAAGGAATAGAAGGCTGGATTTTCCTGATCTAAGCTCAGCCTCATATTGAGAATTAAGAATTAAGAAATAATGCTAACTTCTTATTCAAAATAACTTTGCTCCTGTACTCCAGTGTGTCCCGTCATCAGCATCAGCTTGGTAAATTACATTTTTTGGGTATGGGCGAGGTGTGGAGATAGTAAAGTATGAATTCCATCCTAGTGCATAGAAGAATTCCTAGTCTTCTACTCTGAGGATTGTGAGTTGAGTCTTTCTGCCTAGAATGCAATTTTTAAAATGGCCTTGAAAAGAGCTCAGAACCACAACTGACACTCTTATTTCCTATGATTCTTCTCAGTCACCCTATAAGGTCGAGAAAGTGCCTACATGTCCCCATCGCCAGAAAAGTGTGCTCATGGGCTTGCTGGTGCCATGTTTGTGCAGGTTATGAGCCTTGAAGGGGGACAGAACTTTTCTACCTGAAGGTCAGAAGAAAATGGCAATTTGGCTGTGTACACAAAGGAAAAATAAGACCCAAACAATCTGTTTAGACTTTGTAGAGGAAAAAAGCTAATTTAGAGCAATTAGAAAAGTAAACTTTGATATAAACAATTCATTTAATCTCTGACTCTTTAGCACCTGTTCTGTCATTCTCATTTCTGAGTAATTTTTCTTCATACTCAAAAAAATAAGTGTTTGCCTCCTGAGGACTCTGATCATGTGAGTTTTGAGCCACTAGGACTGACTTTACTGTTAACTACACCTATAGTCTGGAAGAGCATCCACAAGGAGGGGTGCTTCCTCCAACACTGATGTTTCTTTCCAGAGAGGGAGCTAGTTTTAAATGATCACAAGAGTTCCATCTTTAAATCTGGTAATGGGTTGTGCAGGCCAGGAGTGCGCATTAGTTCAAAGAATAATAATCGGTGATACTGGTGTTGGCATTAGTGTTGTAGATGTATGAAGCATAGAACAGAGTTCATGAACTTGGATTTAAAGTGTGATGGAGCTGAGCTTAAAATTCCAGCTCTCTTCCTCATTAGAAAGTCCAGCATCTTTCCCAGAGTTACACTGGTTCAATTTCTTTCATCAGTAAGTGTTGAAACTACAGATAAGGGTTCACTGGGGTCTGCTTAAGCTTTGTGATTAACAGGATGGAGGAAAAAAGGACAGAGTTGAGATAAACTATATGAGGCTTTAGACCTCACCAGATAAGCAATGGATTAAATATAAAGAGAGGGGTAAAGAAGGAATGTCAACAAAAATAACAGCCAGGTTTTTTTTGGCTTAGACATCTAAACAATGCCATTGAGACAAAATACATAGGAGGAATCTACAGGATCTACAGGAAAACACTCGGTGAAATCTAGTTTCTCATCCTCACTTCCCTTCCAAATGTTAGGTTCTTATGCTACCACTGAATTCACAGTCTATGGCAGAGTGGTCCTTGGTGCTAGGTAGATGGGTCGTTCTTTTTGTGCTTCTGTTGGTTTACTCAATTTTGCAATCTGTAAAATGAGTTTTATCTAGTGTTAGTGAGCATCTGGATTGACAGATTTTAGGAGATGAATCCCTAACGATGAACATTGCTTTGCTAAAGCAGTCCTAAACCAGGGGTTTATTCTACCGTCACCTTTGACATACAGCTACGTGCCTCAACATAACATTGGCATAGTGGTGGCCTTCAGGTTACTCTACCTGGATACCAGGAACACAGGGCCAAGTTGAAGGGTTCTGGAGAGCTTTTACTTACTCTAGAAACTCCTTTGTATGTGCTTATTTTGTACACCTACAAAAGGAATATGAGAAGGAATGATTTCCCTAAATAAACAAATCTGGGAAGAGAATATCGGGCTTGTTTGGCTCATGGTTTTCTTCTTTGCCCTATTGTCTCTGGGCTTCTAGTGGAAGTACTTTGTTTCTCCTTCCAGAGGTCTAATATGGCCCCTGTCTTCGCTGCTGCTAAAGGGAAGGCCTGCTGCAGTCCCTGGTCAAGGGTGTGTGATGTCCCACACTAAGCTGCTGCCTCTATCCGGAATCTCTGACAACAGAAGCATGTGTGCATTCCAAACTAGTCCTTTCACTTATTTTTCAATTCTAAATAAGCTCTGGATGGCTAAACAATAGACTAGGGTTGGATACTTCAGAGCACATAAATCTCAGGTCAGGGGGATACTGACCAATTAAAAATGGCCAACCACCTGCTTATTTATTTAAAAGTTAAACAATTCTCTTGTGCCAAGGTAAGATCATGAGTACTGAGATTATTGTCCCTTATACTTCTCAAATGAAACCATAGTTCAGGCATGTTCTTTTGTGTCTTTTGGAAATGAAAATTTAATTCAATTGCACTTCATTTATCACAAATGAATTCTGCATAAGAGAGGCTAAGAAAGATTATTATAAATTATCCTGTGGCCTGTCTAGGGTAATTAATAGATGTTCTTGGTCAAAGTACAGTTACAATAAAAATCATGCTTCATAACAATATTGCACAGAGAGGTCCACTGTTGTACAGGACTTTGGAATAGCTTACAATTGTCTGAGGATATTTCCAATCTTTATTATTTTGAAATTTTGGGTTCTGAAAATATTTTAAAAAGGCCATTCTTTTTCTCATATCACAAATAAGCCTCTTTCAGTGAAAATGAATAGGATAACAATGACAATGGCCTAGAAAATAAATTAGCTTTGATTTCATCTTCCTAATATTGAGAATAACAGTATACAATAAACTGAACTAAAGAAGGAATTTATTAGGTATTATTTACTTTGTGAGAGTACTTTACTGTGGTTTAGATATCCTTTTCTTCTGAACAATGGCTCTAGGAGGGGAGTGCTATTAGCCTGTTTTAGGATTGAGAAGACAGGCCTACCGAGGGTTGTTCCCTGTCTACAGTCCTATTACTGGTACTGGACAGGATACAGCTTTGGATCAGGCCTGTCATGTTCTGACACCCATGCTCTGAACTCTGCTCAGCCACTTCTATTTGCACAAATGTTTTCAATTTTATATATTAATAAGGAAAGATATCATTTACAGTAAAATATGGGTAACCTGAAAACCAAATACTATTCTTCTCTTTGAATACAAATAGTGGCATAGCATGCAATGGCATAGTTTATAAATCCATATTGGGAGTCAGAAGGTATGGGCCCAATTTTCACCTGTTCAGTTTAGCTTGTTAGCACAGATATGACTGCCTCTCACCTATGACTATAGATGGTGACAGCTCCCTGCCTATGTGACAGGTTTGAGGTGAATATCAACCAAATCATACATAGGAGAGCAGTTTAACATCCAAAGTGATTTTTTTTCATCTTGTTGGGCTCATCTTTACATGGTTTCATGGAAGGTGGAGGGGTCTTTGAAATAAGGCCTATATTAGAATAACAAGCCTGCCACTCAGAAGTGAATTTTTTTTTTCACAAGTGATTTTTGTGGCTTTGCTTTTACCTTCTCTACATGGAAATTATATCAACTGTCTACCAAGCTTGTTATGTGATGGTTTAATGAGACAGCAGACACAGAGAACAGGAATAAAAAAAAAAAAGGCATCATCTATGGAGAATTCAGGAATCAAAATAAGTAAAGGCATGTTTTAACAAAAACAATACTAAACAAATATACTAATGGACACCTATGATAAACATCCCTCCTTGGCAGGGCCGATCAGACTCCTATACCTTCCCACTGTTTTGTCAATACCATCATGATGATTACATCAAATGCACATGGAATAATTAAGATACCTTTGGTACTCTGAAGGCACCCAGATAATTATTGCAAAATTACAGTAGAAAGTAATGGAATCCTGGATTTTCACTGACTACCTGCTCGGAAGTTCTCATAGTACACTCATAGACATTAGAGAATATCTTTACTCATACCTTTCCAAGTTACCAGAATAAACTTAAGGCCAGTATGGTCACTGGAAAGGAACAGCAAGGACAGCTTAGAATATTGTCTGCTTGCATGTTGAACAGATATTTTCTCAATATTCTCTCATTCGCTATTTTTCAAACAAATTGTGGAAAAGTCTAGTTACAATATGTTATCTAGAGACACCAGGTGTGCCCATTCCCAGCTATCTGTTTTGTGGCAATTTTTCCTTCCTCTAGGGAAATGGCTATCACATTGTGACATGCCGGTTGTGAAATGCCACCATCCCATGTGTCCCAAGAATTGTGTTGGTTGAATTGGTTAGATCTAGGCACCAGAGTGGAGCAAGAGTTGATCTCGAAGAAAGTAGCTGGTGAAAAGCAGGATCAAGTGAACTTTTTGAAAAGAAAACTTTTTAGCTGGGAACATTAGATAACAGGTGGGAAGGAACCAAGTTTCAGGACTGGAAGCTGCTGTTGAGAAAAATTTCTCCAGGGGATCAGAAGAAACCAGAAAAAAAAGAGGACCTAAATAAAGCTAATGGTATGTATTAACTGGAGAATTATTCTGTGCTAAATGTTACTCCAAGGATAGTAGGCACTAAAGTGAGGCAGACTCACAAGCAAACAGTTCTGCTGTACTGCGATACTGTGAGAACACCTGGAACTTGAAAAGAAAGGATATGATGTCCTTAAAGCTAGAAGAAATTAGCAGCTCTGTTATGGGTGAAATACAGGAAGCCAGAAGTTCTGTGTACTAAGCATATTTAAATGAGGAGATTTCCAGCTGACAATTTAGCTTTCTGTAAACTCAAGGGCCTCCCTCCATTTAGAAAATAGATTTCACATTTTCCTGAATATATGTGCAATGCCACTGACCTCGTATGGAGAAGGGTTATCAAGAGAAGTGAAAAGGAAAGGCTATGGAATCCAGGTTGTGAGCTTGACAAGAGAAACTGTTGTAGATCTCATTTATACTCAGTCTCTCAGTGCCCTGCAATAAACATCTGTTGGCAGCTGAGAAAATAAATCAATGAAGTGTTGTTGGGAAAAAAAGCTGCCACAGTGGTACTCAGGATTTGTTCATTACGATATTCAGCCAGTAGTTATCTTAGCCATTCAGATATCCTGACTTGATTCTAAAGTCTGTGTTTTGTAAAGGAAGAGGAATCCATGTACATCATGAGACGTTTTCAGAGCAGGCCGACTTGGAGGAGGCACCAAGGCTATTAATGCATGTTTCTCTGTATGCAGGGTCTTTAATAGGCTCAACCGATTCTGTAATTCAATCTTGGTGACTCAAACGTCTTGCTACACATGTTGTTGAGTGGGAAGAATTGTTTGGGACAGTTAGTGTGATGGCTATTTGTAATGTGACATTTTCACAGCTTATGATATTTTGATTTAAAAAAAGGTGATTTTAAGTAAAAATAATACTTTCCTGATTTGTGACCAGTATCACTTATGAAATTTGGAGAAATGTTAAGAGGACAGAGTTTACCCTTGAGTTTTTTCATCTACTCATTTAGTAAACATTTACTGAGCAGTTTCTGTAAGGTCAGAAAAGTGCTAGAGCCTGCTGATTAAGTCATACTGGGTGTTTAATTAAACCCCTTATAGTTTTTCTTATAATTTCTTGTAAGGAATCTTTTCGGCATCTTGAGGTTCTGACCATATTCTTCTGTGGTTCCCTTATCACTAGGAAAAGCTCACATTTTCATAAAAGTCTTTTCTTGAAAATTATCAGTATTTTCTTCTGTTCTGAATTACACTTTGGGGACAGTGAAAAAGGGGCAATGTCAGACTAATTGCGCTAATAATAATAGGGCCCAGACAGCTAGCTTTGATCTTGGGAACCATCTGCAATCCAGACCACTTTGATGTTTCCTACAATGGAAGCATAAATATTTTCTATTTACTCCATGATTGGACTTTCAGAAATCTAATTAAGATGAAGGTCAATTAAGAGAAAATGAAATCTTGACTCTAAAAGTCAGAGAAGGAGTAGAAGGCAAGGGCATGGTTACATATACATAAAAGAGGCTCACTAACCTAATTATAAACTTATACAAACACCCAGAGAAATTGCCTTTCATGTGGAAAAAGTCCTAGAGCATTTTATAACATTGAAATCATTAATGGGTCTTTGAAACACACCCAGCACTAGAAAAAGAATAGTAATAGTGGCATTTCAAAATTCTATTACTAAAAATTTTGGAGACAGCTAAGGATGAAAGCACTACAGAGCTCATCAAATGCTGTCGCCTGCTTCTTGGAAATGAATCCATAAATGTCCATGGCAGAATCAGAGCTACAGCACTCTCCAAGCTGTGGTGTGGAAAGATTCTGCTAACTGTTTCAAAACACTAAGATCCACTACAGACTGGATCATCCTAACTAAGTTGCTTCAGTTTTCAAATTCCTGAAGCACAACTCATGATACAGGTGAACTCTGAGAATTAAATATAAAATGAAAATGTCTTAATTCAGTGCTATACATAGTGGTTGTGAAAAACTAAAAACTCCTTTTCCTCCTGAGAATGTGGGTTTTAGGGTCAAATGGGCCTAACATCAAATCCCTTTTCTATATTTGCTTTTTATGGTGTGTTGGATAGGCAACTTTCCTTCCTTGACTTCAGTGTTCTCCAACTTGGAAACCGAGTCAATGATATGTAACTTGTTGAGAATAGACAGACTTTCTGTCAAGCTCCTTGCACCTGGGTAACTGCATGGAGGTTACAATATGGAAAGCAATTCATCACAACCAAAGCATACTTCCAAACAGACTGAAATTCATGTGCATACACATCTGTGTGCATACATGTCTGTACATACACATCTGTGTGCATGCATGCATTTGATGTAGCTTAAATGTGTGCGTATGTGCTCACATGAAAGGCACAGATTGGAAGAACTATCAAGGCATCCCTTTATTGCTGTCACAAGCCATAATTATGTGTTGTGGAGACTTGAGTTATGTAGAAAGTCACTCCTAACTGAATAGGATAAACAAATTCTCTTTATTCCTTTTGCTGGGTGACACACATCTTATGGATCCCCCCCCTTTTGAACTACATCTAAGGATCTTTTCATCTAAAAAGTTCAAAGTATGCCCACTTACCTATGCATCTCAGTGAAATCTTCGTTTCTAATGCCCAGACTTTGGGACAAATAGATAACCAAATTAATTATCAAGCATCCCTGATAGGCAGTGGGGACACATGTTATCTAACCAAATTGGCTTGAATTTGTTCCCAAAGTAGTTAAATAGTAAAGGATAAAATAAAATCTTTCAATGTTTCATTGTGAGAAATAATGCACTAATAGGGAAATTCTAGGTGAAGCATATTTAAATCATTGCTCTTTCCAAAGTTTATGACCCTCATTTACACAAAGACTAGAATTATGATTTTCAGAAATGTAACTGTTGCCTGATCATGTTTTCTTTATTCTGTGTTCTGAGCAAAAAGAGAGAAAGCTATTGTTAAGTGTATTGTGGGTTATATTTAGAAATGCTTGAGTAAGGCCTGAGTCCTGTCCAACGTATAAATGTGTATCCCTGACCATCAGAGCATCTGTTTGAAATGCAACACCATTTTCCCAATGGAACCGTTAGCATTTGTTGGAGGTATAGACATGCCCAGGGCACACAGTCCCTGTGAGCTCCTGCCATACTCACAGTTCACCGTGACCTTGACTTGTTTTACATCTGCCGAGGAGACTTCATTGGCAGCTTTGCACTCGTATTTGCCTGACTGCTCCCTGGTGATGCCAAGGATCTCCAGATATTCTTCTTCTCCTTCAAATTCTCTTCCTGAAAAAAAAAGTTTTATATGAATGCTTTTTTAAAGTCTAAAATATGCAGTAGGTTGCCTCATTTTTCCTTGTAAAAGCAGTAAATCCACCTGGCTTTTCAATAATTTGACAATGTGCTTTGTCTGAATCCAGATTCTGTGGAAAAGGATCCCAAGACGGGAAGTCCTGTGAATGTGATTGCATGAGAAGTGCTTTCAGGAATAACTGGTAAGAAAGAGAGAAAAGTGGGCCTTGGAAGAAAAAGACACCAAACAAAACTGGGATACCCACATATGTCACATACAAAACAATCTTGGCTCAGTTCTTCAAGGATTTCTGTGGGAGTATATGTCTCACTCCAAAGTTGTATGAATTGGGGGCAAGAAGCTGCAGTGTTTGCTCATCTTCTGGAGAAACTTCCCTACAGTCGTGAAATGCACACTTGGCCTGTGGGTGTTAGATGGCCATTATCAGGTACACCATGCTGCAAATAGCTTCCCACCAAAATGGTTATTAGAGAAATGGCTTCTTGGACACCACCCTTCTTGTCCAGATTATGTGGAATGCTGTCCACAAGCAACATGTGATAAACCTTGTTTTGCCCAGGGGTTTCCTCTTTTCTCTATCAAGCTCTGTCACTGCTGAGGAATTCAGGGCATGAGCCAGATCAATGAGAAGTACAGCAAACTTCTTCCGAGGGAGACCAAGAGAAGTAAGAAAGAAAAAATAGACTGGAATAGGAGGAGAGGCAGGTCTAAAGAGGGAAGAATTTGACCGAGGAAGAGATTAGCCAGGGTTGGACCAGGAAGTCAGTAGGTTTGAAGTCTGACTAAATTGAACTGTCCCAAAATCTGCTGCTACTTGTGAATGGGTACAACAGCTGGGGAAGGTGCCCAAGACCACAATTCTGCCCCATCGAATCTTGCTCCCGGTCATTGTACACCAAATGGTACCAATTAACAGCTCTGCCTAAATGCCAAAAGCTGTTTTCCTTTTCTGTAAATTCCCTGATGGCCAAATCGACATAGAAGCCAGGCAGCATGGAGATGAATTCACTTTCTAAATATGTCAGCTAAGCATGTTAACGAGGCTCCCAGTGGAACACAAAGCCTCTGATGACATCCTATGATTCAACTCTCAGGAGTACCCAAAGCTTCAAGTCTTTACTTAATTGTCTGTATCATCAATTTGAAGGAAATTTTGCAATCCCAACAATAATCAGTAGGAATAAAGCTATTTTGTTCTGAAATTCTCCATATTATCTAACATATGCATCTACTGAGATTAGTTTAGAATCAATCTATAGCTTTAGCTGGGTATTATCTATAAAAAGTAACCTTTTTTTTAAAATCCTTTTGCCATTATTCACTTCCCCAAATTCAAACAAGCAGTCAAATCCAATTTTATATATTGCAGAAGAAACATGAAATACATAATGTAGGAGGGAAGAAAACTGAAATTTTGCAAGGGGTTATAGGCCACTTGATTGGATTTACTGGACTGAACTTGGATTGAAGCAGGGAAAAGTAATCTTTGGCATACACTTCCTTCTAATGGCTTAAGAGTCATGTCTACTTGTTGCCAAAATTTTTATAGTTAAACACAAACACCAAGACAACTAAGAGTGATTTTGACAGTTGCTCCAAGCAGGCTAGTATTAACTAAAACCAAACCAAACCAAACCAAACCAAACCAAACCAAACCAAACCAAACCAAACCAAAAACTGGAGTTCAGAGGACTGTTGAGCAATTCCCGCCCCCCCACCCCAAAACCAGACCACCAAATGTCTGAGGACCACAAATCTCAAACATTCTTGGCAGACAGGATTTTGCGGACGCCAGACTTCCTGCTGAGATTGCTGACACCTTACTGGCACAGCGTGCCTAGAGAGGTGTGAGGCATTCTATCATAGTCCTCTTCCTTTAGTGATTGTGGCCTGAACATATCTGAGTACAAACAAAGTTCTGTTAGATTCCTTTTCTAGTTAGATCTGTTTGTTTACCAGTATTGGTTCCTGTAATTCATGTTTACTTATCTTCTTACCTGAGACCTGGTGATTGTTTCCCAAATTCCTTGAGACCTATTCTTAGAGTACCTTGTATGCTATTGTTTAATTGGCTAGCAACTTTTATCTGCCTGCTTGTTCTGCCAAAAGTATGGTATAAGTTGCCCAGTAGAACTCAATAAAATGTGCATTGGCTCATCTAACCTCTGCATCCACTGTGACCTGATTCTTCTCGGCAAGGTCATCACACCTTGAGTCCTGGTCCCCACTAGAAGGACCTCTGAGAGAGGGGAGGAAGATGCAGTAAGAGAGACTCATTGATTCTGAGAATCATGGTGCAGTTTAATGATCAAGGAGATCAACTTAATTGAGAATATCTTAGCATTTCTTCCTTGCCCTGCTCCACACTGATAACATCTCTTCCCAGATAGGTACAGAGAGGTCAGTAGAAGAAAGAGAAAACAAATACTTAAAGATGGCTTACAACATTTGAATTGCTTTCCAAACAGTTTATCTTGGGTCCCTACCTGCATTTTAAATTTCTACAAGAAACTGCTTACAGGAAAGAAGAGATGGTTGTTAGCAATACCAGCTAACACTCTTCTAGTTTGTAAAGACAGCTCCTCTGAGAATAAACAGTAAATGGAATGAAGAAGAATCAAGCTGTATTTTGGGGGGGTTGGAGCCTGTGAGTTTCATGTGCCAATCTAAGTACTACATTCTCGTTTTTCCTAGATAAGCAGATAATAAAATAGATCCTCATCAGACATGGTTTCTACTCACACCTCTAGGAATGACTTTGCTGCTACTAGCCAAGAATACAAGGGCAGCTTTTCCGACAGTAATACGCATTTGAGACAGAGACCATCTCTCCTCTTGTTATAGTATTCCCCTACTGAGTCCACACATACCCAACAGCTGTTCACAGCTGTCTCACAGAGTATAGGAGTATAATGCATATGAAGTTTAGGTGGCCAAATCTATCTTCGTCCCTCACCCAAATACACTGATGAGGATTTTAAAACTCAACAACCCCCTTAGACTCTCCTTGTTGCTGCTTTTCCTTGTTTAACATTTGGGGCCTGAAGTTCGTAGACATTTCTTATTAATCGGTCGAGCTCACACCCATAGGTGAAGTTGCCCAAAATGCATCACTGTATTTCTTCACTTGAGAATCTCTTGTTAATGCACCAGAACTGGACACGAAATGGGAGGTTTCTGCTGCTAGAAAATTAAAATCCAAGACTAGAGGCTCTTCAGAAAATATACCTTACTCATAATATATCAACACAAATTAAGACTGTTTTTGGAAGAGTTTAATCACTCAATAAATGTGTGATGATCTAGTTTGCTATAGATGGAATATTTGAAGGAAGGCACCCTCATCAATGAGGGTAGTGCCTTTATAAAAGGAACTATACAAATTTCCTTTGCTGCTTCCACCATGAACGATATGGGCAACAATGGCAATCTTTGGATCTGGATGTGCATTTTTGGCAGACACTGATTTTATCCTTGCACTGACTTTGGGCTTCCCAGCCTTCAGAACTGTCAGGAATGAATTTCTACTGTTAGAGGCCAGTGTGATGTATCAACAGGCTAATCCTCTGTCTGC
The DNA here is from genome assembly GCF_017591425.1 of Ochotona curzoniae. Taxonomy (NCBI): domain Eukaryota; kingdom Metazoa; phylum Chordata; class Mammalia; order Lagomorpha; family Ochotonidae; genus Ochotona; species Ochotona curzoniae. Next base: position 57,046 of record NW_024466921.1, read on the forward strand.
AATGCCAGTTTCCTATATTGGCACTGGTTCACATCCTGGCTGCTCCACTTCCAATTGAACCCCCTACATATGACCTAGCAAAGCAGTGGAGGATGGCCCTAGTCCTTTGGTCCACGGGAGAGCCAAGAGAAGCTCCTGGGTTCAGCTTGGCTCAGCTCTGGTTTGTTGTGGTTATTTGGGGACTGAACAGAAGATGGAAGATCTTCTCTCTGTCTCTCCTTCTCTCTGTAAATCTGCCTTTCAAATAAAACCAAACTTATCTACTGTTTACCAGAATTCTGTTGTATCTTATTAGATTAGCCTGACTAGAGTGGGGCAGTGTTTAACTAAACTAAGAAGCACAAGCAGATACTAGTATTACATTCAACAATCCTTTCATATCAGTGAGCCACTTCTGGTTTTAACAGCACTTTCTGAATCTTAAGTCACAAAAACTCTATGATACAGATTCGGCTGCTCCTTTCTCTTCTCCTATGTGTATGTTCCCAAGGGGACACCTTTTCCCCACTTCTTTCTGCTCACTCTGACCAGCTTTTCTCCACCCAGGGGATCTGCTTCCATTTCCTATTAAGCTCTTAAATAATGCTAACACCAGAAACTGATGCATGATCTGCTGTTTAAGTTTTCCATGGACTAGTCCTGTGGTACAACTTACGTCCTTCTCTTGTTCTTATCTATTATTTCCTGCCCATGTATAAATATTTACTGGAAATGCAAATGATCATATTTTGGTATTTTGAACATCTCAACCAATTTCCATAGGCTTGCTCACATCGCTGAATGTTATATTTATTCTGGGATCTCGTGTTTAGTTTAAATCTCCCTTTGCTTAATGTACTTGTGTGTCTCCTGGCAATATCCAGCTACCGGGCTAAATAACTCCTTGTCCTCCTTCGTGTATGCACCTTTCAAACTCTTGCATATAATTAACATATTTCTGTCTTAGTCACTGTTTGCTTAAGTTGTTCTTATTAGTCCCTTAATATTTCTTCCTAAGTCAGGAAGAAAGGCCTAGAGCTAACAGAGGAAAGTGATCTCCTCTGTGCTCTCCAATGTGGAGGCAAATCAGCCCGGAATAACTCCAATTAAAGCATGGCAGGTGCTGCCTTCTGCATACCACGCCCTCGGAGCAACTGTACTTTGGGGAAACTCACCGTTCACATCCACGATGTTGATTTATTTAGATTTTAAGGTCAACTTGGCATTTGTAAGTAAGAAGTTATTTAAAATTAAATACATTTCTATGGATCTTCTGCTTCCCTTTTTCCTCCTTCCTCTTTCCTACACAGCACATGTGGTATTGTTTTGCCTCTCTACAACACAGTTTCTTCTCTCTCTCCCCCAAGTCCCTTCTTCCCTCTCACCACACCTACCTCTCTCATCTATCCACCTGCCCTCTGCATACACACACAAACTCATTTATAGATATTTATTCTCAAGAATCATTGTACAAATTCACTAAATCAAGTGTTTGCTTACTAATGGGAGAGACTGTATCTTTAAACTTCCCAGTCATTTTCAAAGACTACGACCCTAATTATCAGTAGAGTATCTGTCTTTTGCTTTGAGACAGAGAACAAGCAGTTTTGAAAATTTGCTGTGACTGCTTTATGACTTTAAAGTTGCAGAATTCCAACGGTTCTTCTGTATTCAGAGGCGAGTGAATATGTCCCCCTCCACCGACTGTTTTGAGTCTTCCTGAGTATAAAATCCCGATTGATCAGTCTTTCGCCACAGGCAAGTGGTGTTTGAAACAGGATTGACATCACCTTTTCACACATAAATTTCAGTATTTACATATAAGTGATTGTAAACACATTAGCTATAAACACAAGTACACATCCTGTTTCATGAGAAGCAAAACTGGCATTCGTCTTGCAGGGTGGGTATGTATATGTATGTTTGTAGGGACTGTGGGTGGAAAGCAGCGTGAGCCAAAGCAAGCCATGAACTTCTACCTACAAAAATCAAAGGAAAAAGGATCACAAATCAGTGATGCCATTTGAAGTTTCCTGTGGCGACTTCAAATGCTATAACAAGTTTCTGTTCTTTCAGTGTGTTTCATGTGTGCTTTTTTTCCTAAGGATACAATCACATATTCCTCGTTTTACCTCCCTTTCCTACCTTTCTGCATACCTACACGAAAATGCTAAGAGAAATACAAAACAAAACAAAAGAAAAACAAAAGCACAAGAAGTCTAGAAAAGCGTGGATGTCCTCTGTTGACACTTCCATTCAGGTCTCTCTCCAGCTCCTTTGAAGTTTTTGTTTTAAAGCTTCACATTCCACTGAGAGATCCTTTACTATTTGACAGTGCTGCTGTGCAGAGGGTGAGACCACATCTCATTCCCTCTGTGCATCACCAAAAAGGAGATGTGAAGAGTGGTCAGTGATCTGCGATTGAAAGGGGTTGGGGTGGAGAGAACACAGCTACCAGAAGCAATAATCAGAGGGGGAAGGATGGAGGGACAAGGATTGCAATGACGTGAGTAAGTAAAACAAAAGCAAAAATAAAAACAGAGAAGTGATGTAGACAAGGTGACATTCAGGTAGCATAAGAACAGAAATGAAAGGAGAGTGCTCTCTGAAGATTAAGATATTTATGCTACATGAAAGGGAAGGAATAGGTTACTCCGCTATAGAAATGTTTTCTATTTGTACAGTAAGATATAACAGGGTGAGGATTATGTACAATGGACCCATACTTTCTCTAGCCCCAAAAGATGCAGTTAGTACCCAGAAACCAAGGGCAAGCATAAAGTCAGGAAAGAGTCACAACTGGCTTTGGCTTTCTGAAGGATCACAGGCCCAAAAAGAATAATGTCATGGCGTTATTTTTTTCATGGTATCCAGGGAGATCCAATTCATTACAAATTGCATTTCTATTTTTACATACAAAAGTAATCGGTTAGATGACATAGCTACTGTTCAGTATGTAACCAGAGGCTGTCATTCACACATCATTGTCTCCTGGACCCTAACAGATTTTGCTTATGTTAAACCATTAATGCCTAGTTAATGTCAATTTTGGCAACTCTCCCACCCTTCTGAATACTATACTTGAAGTCAGAATCTCTTACATTGAGTTTTCTCATGGAGATTATCGGATTTTGTCCATCACTATACCTCAGGGTATGACAACAGTGTTGAAACTTACTCAAAGCTCCAGAAATATTGTAGCATGGCTGTATTTCTTTTCAGTGATAATACTGTTAAGCTTGCTTATGGATGTGGAAAACATGCAGACACAGATTTAAAGGAGACAAGCATATCCAAGTGCATAATGTTATTAGAGGAGGGCTCGGATTTGAACCATCTTGGTAGGCTTTTTGAAGCTGTTTTTGCTTAAGTATTGTTTTTATCACTAAAGTGCCCTGATATTCTACAGTTAGCTGAATTCTTAGTTTTCAGAATGTGCCCTACTTCTTTATTCTGAATATACAGTCAGAGGTTGCAAACAGGGCACTTGGGATATTTCCAATGCAATGCAGCTCTGAGATGGATAAGGAAGGTAAAAATACAGCCTCCATCTTTTATGAGGTTTGTCCACTTCACTTAACTTCCTTACTGAGAGAACCAAATAAAGCGATTGAAGAGAAAAAAAGGTTGGTATTTAAAAATTTACCCTCCATCTTTTTATTTTTAGAAGCTCCTGCATCAGCCACCTAAATCCATGGTGCACAAAAATGTCAGCAACTTGTATAGGAAATGGGGAAGAGCACAGAATGGAATTTTCTTAGGGAAGAACTGCTGGGAGAGATGAATTTTCAGGAAGTTGAGAAACACGGTGTAAAGGTTCAGAGTAGGCAAATCAGATCAGAGGGTATGGTGATTTTGTCAGCCTATTAGAGGGATGAAGATCTTACTATAAAAGGGGCCTCACACTGCTGTGAGGTATATTTGGATGATTCTGGATTTTCTGTGTCAGGTAAATTGACATTTCATGTGTGTCTCTGGCAACCACTGGATATTAAATACAATGACATTGTTTTATAATTTGCTCTTCTATTCCAACTACACAACTTTTCCTTTTATTATGTATATATGTTTAAATATTTATACTTGTTTTTAAAGATATATTTCTTTTTTATTTGAAAGGCAGATTTATGAAGAAAATGAGAGACAGAAAGGTTTTATATCTGATGGCTTGCTTGGCTACAATAGCTAAAGCTGAGCCAATCTGAAGCCAGCAGCTTTCTCCTGGTCTCCCATGCATGTGAGGAGTCCCGAGGCTTTGGGCCATCTTCCTCTGCCTTTCTAGGCTACAAGCAGGGAGCTGGATGGGAAGATGAGCAGCGGGGACACAAACTGAAGCACATATGGAATCCTGGTGCTTGGATGTGGTGGATTAGACAATTGAACCATCATGCCAGGCCCTTCCTTTTTTCACTCCTGGAAGAAATATGGCAAATAAGCATGGGATTCCATAAAAATTGCATCTGACTGAAGTTGAATCATCATTTGTCACTAAGAGCTCTTGGTGACAATCCTTGTTATTGATTCCTAACATGTATTTCATGTTCTTTCTGTGATTTGTTGTGAAAGTGTAGATAAGTTCTTCGAAGAGGCTCAAAAATCATCACCTACCCTGTTTGACAGTAGCTGCCTAGAGCAAAATGTTTAGATGGATTCTGAGCCACGCCATGGGCTCAGTGGGAGTGAGTCTCAAAGTCTGCTGTGAGGACAGAGAAGGGAATGTGCGCCATGCACTGGCAACCCCGGGGGTTTCCTATAGTTCACAGATTTTTCACAGACATAAAGAGATGAGCCAACTGGAAGTTAGTCACTTCCTGAATATGAATGAAACTGGTACCACTTGAAAAATTAGAAAGGAATGCTGATTGGGAATGACATAATAGGTTCCATTCTTGGTTATATACCATATTCAGATCTTATCAGGGTATCCTGTAAAGTAAAGAGGCACTTGGAAATATGGGATTGGATAGAAATTTGGACTGAATGTGATTTAAATGTATACTCTGTGCTTTGGCAGTATTTCAAGGTAGAATAAGGCTTGTAGAACATTTGTGTGATGTAGCATTATGTCATAAAGCAAACACACTCTGTCCTATTTCATTTTTATTACCCCAGGGATGTGGGGTACAAACAAGTAAAACTGACATACAGGAAGGAAAAAAAATGCTAAAATACTTAGAAGAGTCATTTGGGAATGAAATAGAAGTATATAAATTCATATAGGCATCAACTGTTTTCCAGACTATTTACTGAAACTGGGCAAGATATAGAATTGAATCTGCTGGACAGAGGCACCAACCAGTAAGATCTTTTGCCATTGTCTTCAGAACCCTAGGGAATTACCTGACCTATCATTAAGGATTCTGCCATGACAGAGGCTTAAATATCAAGAGGGATGAGAGCAGCAGGTCATTGGCTGTTTTCAAGAGTCAAAGAAATCAATTGGCATTTTGTAAGTGAATATGTTAAACTCAGCAGGGCAATTGTACTGCAGAAAAACTATCAGAATTTTGCGGTTTGCTCAGAAGCATTTGAAAAGCAGTTAAAACAAAGCACTGGGCAAACCCATCTGCTCTCTGGCCTTTCCTTATTTGTCCTCAAATTGTAATAACTCCTTCAGGCTTATCCCAGAATTCCAGCTCTAACTCTTGGAACTCTGTAGAATGAGTAGGTCCATCCAATCTACACTGCTGTTCTTGCTTCATATCATTGCTTATGTAATGAAGAGATAAGCGGGGGGTGAAAGGTGGAATAAGAAAGAAGAGAAAATAATAGAAAAGCATGAACCAAAGCTTCATTCCTGGAATGTTTTGCTTTTACAAAAAGTGGGAAGTCTGGTTGCTCAGGGCTCAACTTAAATAGCAAGGGTTCTAGCCAAAAGCTTCTTGCTTTTAGGCCAAAATGGATGAGCTAGGAATTACTCCATTAATGTTCATTTGGAGTTGCAGGTCTCTGATAACTGGTGCTCCCAGACCCTGACCCAGGAATTTTAGCCTTTCTGCGATGCAGATGGGTCACAGTAAGAGTGGGAGTCTCAGCTGCAGTGTCAGGAGCATGCAGAGGCAGAGGGGGGAGAAGGGCAGGAGAGAGTTCGTGACTGCTTTGAAAGCAGTCACTCTCCCAGGCTGGGCCCACACACTCCTGGAAGGCTATGAGGCCAGTGGGCCAAAGCTTAATAGGAAAACAGCAGCGATTTGTCTCCACTGCTATTTATGTTTCAAGTGCTCGACAGGCTGTCAGTGCAAGTGAGGGTCGCTAAATTTACTGCCTTTCAGATTACGGCTACAGTCTCTGACTTGACAAGTCACTTCTTTTAAAAAGCACTGCATGAGGATGTTTCCTCTCCTTTTTGAAGAAAAACAAAGAAAGAAGAAAAAGCCACATGTTCAAAATGAAGAAAGTTCACTGACTTAGCCTAATGGGTGGGAGGGAGGGCGCTGTTCTCCCAAACTCCCTTCTAATTTAAACGGCAAGTGAGGGAGATGAATGACTCCCAAGTTCCTAGTTGGGTCTGTGGACTACCTGATGTTCCAGAAGCAGGGAAGCAGAAGATAGTAAAGTTTTGTGTTTGTAATAAAGAGCCTTCAAGTGAAGATTCCTTATGTACGACGGGATACAAAGAAGGAATAAAACTACTTTGCTCTTATAATTCATTTCTTTACCTATTCATTTAATCTCTAAGAGTCTATAAAATCAAAGGAAAAAATCAAATGAACATAATTACAAGTAAAAAGAAGAGATTAACTACCAGGTGACAAAGGGTATATAGATAGGGCATTTGAATCCTAAGTCAGATTAACAGTTGATATGACAAAATTTCAGCATGTAAATACTTAACAATATATGCAAATGAATTGTCATAAGAACAACACAATATGGCTGCCTACGGTAATTATCAACAGTCAACCGTCAAATATCTTTAGTACTATGTATCAGTCAATAGTTTAAGAAGTATAAGAAACAGAAAATAGAAGAGAGATTGTTCTAAACTTTTATTTCAATTATCATTGGGGTCAATGTAATCAAGCAGTTCTGGAAGGGCCTGATTTGTTTCACGTGCATAGAAAAGGAATGAAAGACCGTGAGAGGGAAATTCGAACTTTTGAAAATCATCTTTACTGACAACTATCAATCATATTTTCTTCAATGTTCTTAAATACTGCTCCTCTCAAATACTTGGTGTATTTCTTTGTCCTTTTTTCTTGGTTCTTTATAAATGTGTCAGGATCCTATTTTCTTTACTGTAGCTTCATAATGCATTTTAGTTACTGATATTAATAATCATTTTTCGGATGTTTCCTTCTTGGCTCATATTTATTTCCAATGAGTCACAAATGTTTTGCAGCTCAAATGAAAATAAATACTTGTTATTTCTATTTTATCTATAGGTTAACTCAGAAACTTGGGTTTTTATAATTTTAAGTCCAGAAATGATCATACTTAAGTCTTATCTATTTGTCTGTTGCTGTGTTTTTCTTCACAGCTCCTGAAAGGTTTATATTAAATTTATTTGTGGTGTTTTTTCATTCTCAACAGCATCCTATTTACCAGTATCTGTTATTAACTACAATTGAAAAACCATAGTTTCTTGCTGCTGTATTATCTTTCTTTCTTTCCTATTGCTTCTGAAATGATGTTGAAATGACAGACTACCTCATTTGGTAAGGAAGTATCCTCACATTAGTCATGAAGACACACAGAGATGGATCAGATTGCAGAATTAAAATTAAACTATACAAAGATTAAAAGAAAAGTCAGGGTAATATTTTGATGAAATGAAACAGGAGATAGCTGTCTAAGCAAGTTATTACCTATAGAAGCAACAAAGATGGATTGCTTGACTATATAAAGAATAAATTTCTTCAAAGCACAAAGCCTTAATCAACAAAATTTATATGCAGATGACATAGAAAATCTATTTATAGTAGATGTGAATAAAAATGCCAAATTCTTTAAAAAGTTGAAATCTTAAAAGCCAGCAAGATGGTCTGACAATTTTCAGAAACAGTTTAGCATTATCTAAAGATGAAGCCACACATTGACCTGTCAATTCCATTGATTAATACAGTGATATTCACAGCAGAATTAGAAGCATTTACATTGTGAATAAATAGATTGTGGTACATGCATATAATATAACACCATGTATAAAAGAAAATAAGTAGCAGCTATAATTGACAACATGGATAACTTCCCAAATATGTTGTATAAAAGGAACAAAACAAATACTTGATAAATACTATCATATGAAATTATAGACAGGCAAAACTAATGTGGATTTTCTAGGGAGGTTGTACAGTTGGAAAAGCCATAAATCTAAGCAAGGGATGAGGATGGCCAGATATGTAGAATTGGCATTTGGAGAAGTTATTAAGTGTTTTCTGAGTCAAGCTATTTATATAAATTAATTTACTTGAAAAATTTTAATTGATGTAAGGACAATATTATACACTAGTCATAAAAAGGTTTATTGGGGGCCTAGCATGTTACCCTAGTGGCTAAAGTCCTCACCTTGCATGCACCGGGATTACCTATGGCACAGGTCCGTAACCCATCTGATCTACTTCTCTCCCAGCTCCCTGCTTTTGGCCTAGGAAAGCAATAGAGGATGACACAAAGCCTTGGGAACCTACACCCACATGGGAGACCAGGAAGAAGTTCTTGGATCCTGGCTTCGTATCAGCTCAGCTCTGGTTGTTGTGGTCACTTGGGGAGTGGACCAGCAGATGAAAGACTTTTCTTTCTCTCCTCTTTGTAAATCTGAATTTCCAGTAAAAATAAATAAATCTTTTTTTAAGGCATATTCATTTTAGGCTACTGTGTACAGTGTTTTCTTTGACTTAGAATAAGTATACATAGGGCCCAGTGCAATGGCTCAATTGGCTGAACCCTTGCTTTGTACCTGTCAGCATCCAATACGGATGCCGGTTCACATCCCGGCTGCTCCACTTCCCATCCAGCTCCCTGCTTGTGGCCTGGGAAAGCAATAGATGATGGCGCAAAACCTTGAATCCCTGTACCCATGTGGGATACCTGGAACAAGAATTGTGACCACTTGGGGAGTCAACCAGGAAGATGGCAGATCTTTCTCTCTGAAACTGCCTTCTCTAAGTCTGCCTTTAAATTTTTTAAAGAAAATATATACATACAAATAAATGCATATATTTATGCTGACATTTTTAAACACAAATGCTTATATATATGAGCAAGGTATCTATGATGTCCATGGTCTGTCTTGTGGATTATGGGGTCAGTTTTTCTAGAAGTGTGTGGTCAGGGAATTTTCCACCATTTTATGACATTCTATACTGCTCAATTTTTTGACACAGATCATATTACTTCCTTAATAAGATACTTTAAAAATGCAAATGGATTTAATGTCAGAACAGGGTAAGAACATAACTGCTTTGGCGATTATGTCCTAAGGGCAGGTTTTCATAATGGAAATCTCAAAGTTTTTCATTTCTGGCATTAGAAACAAAGAATTAATCAGGAAATAAGACTCCAATTCCAAATAACTAGCAGAATAGTAGCGTGAAAGTAGATATTGCATAAAATCAGAAAAATTCTAATTAAGTGGATAATAAGTTTTAATAACTGCATATGGACATTATTTGTTCCAATCTGCCTTGTGTATATAACTGTAGTTTTTAATGAATTGTAACCACTGGCAAAGTTCATTCAGCCTGAAGCAGTGAGACTCACTCCTGGGTCCAGTTTTAGAAGCTCGTTCTTTCTCCCAAATAAAAGGAGGACTCCTAGTGAAAACACTTAAATATATCTTGACAATATGATACTGCATTTTCTGCAATTGCCTATACCTACAATGCCATGATGTGCTTAAATAGCAGAATGCTGAACTTGCTACTGTTATTAAAGGATTATTCTATTATCATAATAAGGGAGGAAATACTAGGAGGGGAGAATGGGGAGAGAGAAAGGAAAAGAAAATGAACACACATACAGAACTATCATGCAGAAAACATAATAACTTTTTTTTTTTTTAAAGAAACTCTTTCTTCAATATTGATGGGGCCTGGACTTGCAGTGCTAATCTTAAAGAGCCATACCTGTATGCATACTCCCATGGGTTTTCTGTGCCTACTCTCCTCCTTATGGCTCCAATTTCCCTGATGACTATTTAGTATTTATCACTGATAATCAGATTGTACTAGCAGCATGAGTTAATCTACCCTACGAACTTGACCCATCAGTTGTCACAATCACCCTTGCTACAAGGGTAAACTCCTTGCTGTATTTAGAACCCTCTAAGAGCCTTGATTAAAGCACTGTTTCCCAGAAATAGCATATCTGAGTATGACCCCAACCTGACTTCCATAATGTTATGAACCATGAGTCTTACAGGAAAATAGAGTAAGTCAAAGAGAGATAGAACAAAAATGCTTTGTCTTAGTTCATTTCATTTTTTTAATAGTCCATTAGGGCAAGCAAAACTCAACTTATCTCCCTTTCTCACTGGAAACATTTAAGTTTCCCAGTGAATTAATGAACCCCGCCCTTCATGAACCACACAATCATAAAATCGTTTCCATGAACGGTTATAACTAATGAAGTCTTTTTCTTAAATTTTACTTTATTATTATTATTATTTTATGTTACAGTTTTATATGCCCTGGGATTTCCCTTCCCCGAAGCCTACCCCACCTCACTGAGTTCCCCATATCATTACTATAGTATAGTTCTTCATATACAGTCATATGTCCATTATTGTGGACATGGACAATGGCAAAGAGTCCAACATTCTATTGTCAAGATATAGTTAACATTTTCATTGGGAGTCTATCTTTGTCTGGAAGTAGAGATGCATACTGCATTGTATTCTCACATCTGGATATGATAGTCTCCATTACACAGTTACTATACATCCTCTTAAATGAAAAGCCACAATACAAAATCAACAACAGGAAGAAAAAAGAAATTAAAAATGCCATGAAGTTAAATAACATGCTACTAGATATGATAGTTTCCATTACAGTTACTATATATCCCCTTCTTGAAATTATGATCTATGAGTCAGTGAAGAATTTAATCAGAAAAAAGTGTTTTGGAGAGGTGAAACCAACAAAAAAAATCACAATCCATGAAATATAGTTTCTGCTGATCTTTGTTGGTGAGATATATCTCCTATAGGCAACAAATACATGGGTTTTGCTTTTTTAATCCAATCTACTAATCTATGACTTTTTAAAGATTCATTTATTTTTATTGGAAAGGCAGATATACAGAGAGGAGGACAGACAGAGAAGAAGTTCTTCCATCCGATGGTTCACTCCCCAAGCGGCAGCAACAACTGGAGCTAAGCCAATCTGAAGCCAGGAACCAGTAGCTTCTTTCAGGTCTCCCACGTTCGTACAGGGTCCCAAGGCTTTGGGCCATCCTTGAATGCTTTCCTAAGCCACAAGCAGGGAGCTGGATGGGAAGCGGAGTCGCTGGGATTGCAACTGGTGCCCATGTGGGATCCCGGTGTGTTCAAGGTGAGGACTTTAACCACAATGCTATCATGCCAGGCCATAATCTATGATTTTGACCGATGAGTTTAAGCCATTTACATTCAGGGTTAATATGAATGGGTGGTAATTTGGTCCTGTCATTTTAGTAATAGGTTGTTCATCGATTTAGTATTCTGTTGTTATTTTACTGGGATGTTCTTCACATTTACTTTTGGTTTTGGTGCACGCTATTCCTTTTCTCTGTCAAGAGAACATCTTTAAGTATCATTTGTAGGGCATGTTTTGAAGAGGCATATTCCTTTTTTTTTTTAAGATTTATTTATTTATTGGAAAGTCAGATATACAGAGAGGAGGAGAGGCAGAGAGGAAGATCTTCTGTCTGATGATTCACTCTCCAAGTGAGCGCAATGGCCGTTGCTATGCTGAGCCGAAGCCAGGATCCAGGAACTTCTCCCGAGTATCCCACACAGGTGCAGGGTCCCAAAGCTTTGGGCCGTCCTCAACTTCTTTCCCAGGCCACAAGCAGGGAGGATAGGAAGTGGAGCCACCGGGATTAGACCTGGTGCCTATATGGGATCCTGGCACGTTCAAGGCAAGGACTTTAGCCGCTAGGCCACACTGCTGGGCTCAAGGCATATTCTTTCAACTTTTCTTTACTGTGGAAGAATTTTATTTCACTTTTGAAGACAAAGGAAAACCTGGACTGACAATTTTTTGCTTTTAGAATTTGGAATATGCTGCTCCATTCTCTTCTGGCCTATAGAGTTTCCTGTGGGTTTAATTTGCATGCTTTTATATGTCAGTTGATGTTTTTCACATGCACTTTTAAGGATCTTTTTCTTATGTTTGACTGACAAGAGCTTGATTATCAGGTGTCTTGGTGAAGATTTTCTTGTGGGACCAATGCCATGCATTGAGCTCAGTGCGTTCTCTCCCAGCTCATCGCATGCACAGCTCCCTATTTTCCCTACAGTCTTAAAAATTCTTTCCACACTATACAAGACAGCACCTGATGTGCCAGTACTATAGTTCTTGATCTGCTGAATTTATCTTGGGTGGAACCTGTTGGATACCACATTGTTGCAGTTCACTGAGCCAGAAAAGAGTTCACTCCCAGCTCAGGCATGGGGAGTCCTTTCCCTAGCCCTTGCCTCCTTAAACAAAATGGTGCCCAATTCAGCTCTATAGGGTGCAATTGGCTGTTAAATCTACCCTGTTCCTGCACTGCCCATCTGGAATCTGCTGCTATGTCTGCTCCATGTCAAATCAAACAGGCCAGCAAGATGGGCAATTCTTTGTCTGGGTTCTCTACCTGAGCTCCCAATGAAGATCCATTCCTACCATGTTGATGGTGGAGTCCCAGCTGCTGGGGTAATTCAGATTCAGAATGCTGTTTGCTGAATGCTGCTGGGGTATCAGTCACTGCAACACTGCACCATTTTGTTTGCTGCTTTTCTGTGTCTGTCATTCTCCAGGTACCCTTCTGCTATTGCTCTGTCTCCTTCTATTTCTTGGAATGTCCCCTCTCTGCTTTATAATGGCAAATGTTTCTCTGACTGTTTAAATGTGTCCTTACCCTATTCTGCCATCTTAATTCCATCTAATTAATAGCATCTTTATGGAGAAGTTTTATGAATAGTGATAGGCAATTATTAGTGCCTGCTGGACTTTATGCTAGGTATATGCTTGCAATGAAGGAATCTCAACTGAACTTGAACTGAGGTTATGCAGCAAGGTGGAGGAATCCACTATGGGGGGAGGGATGTGGGAGGGGTGGGGGGAATCCCCAGTGCCTATAAAACTGTATCACATAATACAATGTTAATAACAATAAAAAAAGATTTATTTTATTTTTATTGAAAAGCAGATATACAGAGAGGAGGAGGGACAGAGAGGAAGATCTTCTTTCCAATTGTTCACTCCCCAAGTGTCTGCAATGGCTGGAGCTGAGCTGATCTGAAGCCAGGATCCAGGAGCTCTTCGGGGTCTCCCACATCGGTGCAGTGTCTCAAGGCTTTAGGCCGTCCTCAGCTGCTTTCTCAGGCCACAAGCAGGGAGTTGGATGAGAATCACGGCCATCAGGATTAGGACTGAGGCCCACATGGGATCGCAGCGCATGCAAGGCAAGGACTTTAACCACTACGCTATCACGCCAGACCCCAAGCATAGTATTTCTTTCCTTTCTACATAGCACAGCACTTTGGATCTCAACAAAGAGATGTATGTCATTTGTTCATATCATGGATCAATGTTGTGAATGTCTTGTGGCCTGCCCTGAAACCATTGCATCTTACTCTGTGTGAATGGCTGTCTGGAAGGTTTTCTTCCTCAACTATCACCTATCATCAACGACCTCACTGTAAACACCTGTAAGACCTGTTCAGAGATTCAGACACTAAGGCATTTCAACCTGGGATATATGAAAATCTCAAACATGCTTGATAACTGTAAGGCAGATGTATTCACAGGTTTCTCTTGGCTTACTTGAGAGTTTCTGGACTCTATCCCAAGATCATATGTTTAGAGTATGAACTATTTGGACTACAATTAGTGCTTCCTAGAAATAACTTTACTGAAGTGAGAGCGTGGGCTTTTCTTCATAGGATATTAAAAATACTTATGCAAATATACCATTCAAGGGCAGTGATCAGCTTATCTCAGGCTCCTGAAATCTATTGCAGTGTTTTCCAGTTTTTGATCCATGAACTACTATGTCACATCACATAGGAATGAATTTATACCACTGCTAAGTCCTTCCACAGTTAATAAATCCACAGTCTATAGGAATGACGCCAGGTATCCATTAATTCTTAAAGCCACCCAGATGATACGCAAGCACCCTGATCTTTGTAAACAGCAGTCTAAGGTTAGTTCCTGGACTACAGAGATATATCATTTTTCTTTTCTTAAGGGAATTGATTCCAGTTCACAGAGATTAGCCTGGCCTGGAATAGTGGATCAATACCTTGTTTAGGTCAGCAGGGATTGGAGGAAAATAGTTAAATTATACTAAGGAAAATTAACTTTCTCTATTGAATGTATTTCCTATTACTGAACTACCAATTCTCACCTCCATTTATGCAACACTTTGTGTCTCCTGGGCTGTTTACATACCCTAGACCATTTATCTATGCAGACTTATCTTTTACTCTCTTATTCTCTCTTTTAAAAAATAAATAAAACAACTAAGGCTTAGCAAAGTTAAGGGAAATCCAAACATCACACAGAGGGTAAATGGCAAAGTGATTTTAAAACTTTTTCTGTATTCTTAAATATCTGGACTCTGTCCTTTTAATTAGTCTCTATGTTGCCTACACGCTGGGAACTTTAAGCTTGTGACAAAAACCCTTGCTGACCTGCTTGGACCTGAGTCCTGACTGCCAACTGTGGATAATGTTTACCTTCCTTTCCCTTCTGCAGTTCATTCTGCATTGATTTTAAGTTCACTAGATTTTTTTCAACTTTTCAAAACATCTGAGAACAAATCATTTACCTCCAAAATGGAATAAAACATACAGATTAGTTTCCTGGTTCTATTTTGCATGGATTGTTGCAAGAGCACCAGTAAGGAGAGGGACAAGGGCCTGTGACCTTGTAGAATGTCATATAAATATTTCTTTTCTTTTCTTTTTTTTTTTAAGATTTATTTTTATTATTTTTTCATTGGAAAGGCGGATATACAGAGAGGAGAGACATAGAGGAAGATCTTCCGTCCAATGATTCACTCCCCAAGTGAGCGCAACGGGCCGATACTATGCCGATCCCAAGCCAGGAGCCTCTTGCGGGTCTCCCGCGCGGGTGCAGGTTCCCAAAGCCTTGGGCAGTCCTCGACTGCTTTCCCAGGCCACAGGCAGGGAGCTGGAAGGGAAGCGGGGCTGCCGGGATTAGAACCGGCGCCCATATGGGATCCCGGGCGTGCAAGGCGAGGACCTTTAACCACTTGCGCCACCGCGCCGGGCCCTATAAATATTTCTTGATCTTTTAAATGTTGGAAATCCTCCAAGAGAGACTCAATTTATAAAAAGATGAGTTAAAACTTTTCTGGGAGGATCTTGTGTAGGACTATGAGCTTCCTGTCCCACTCCTCTATGTTGGTCACAGTTACACTGGAATTATGTAGCCACCCTGGGCTACCAGAATGGAATGTGATGGAAGTAGGGCTGTCTTCATTCTTCCTAGGAGATGTGACAGGTTGCTGAGCATGATAAATTACTTCAAAGATATCAATCTTTAAAGCTTAATTGTTTTCACATTAAAAACTCCTTTACAATGCAAATAGTAATGCAAGTGGTTATACTTTTTATCAGCTGTCTGAATTCTCAATTAACACCTAAGGGGTTTCTTAGTCTGCTGGGAATAAGGATGACACTTAAAGAACAGGGAACTGGTGACACTAGTAAGGTAGAAGATGCTGCTAAGAGAATGAAGTGGTCATAAATTCAAATTCAGATGTCATGTATTACAAGAGTATGGCCTACTATATCTAAATATTTGGGATAATGAGGAAGTGAGTAGTAAGAAAGAGGTAGAAAATCATTAACATATAGAAATTGATAAGAATTTAGCTTCAGATATGGATGAAATATTAGACAGTGTTTTCAAAATGTTAATAAAATGCATATTATGAAAATTAAATGTGACTTTCAAAATATTTTACACAAAACAAGCATCTTTCAGTTCTGTTTTCCACAAATTTTTAAAAGTTTTCTTGTATTTCAGGCCTTTAATAGGACTAAGACAAAGTCTTGAGATTCAAAACAAAGAACTCTTTAGGTTAATTTAAGAAATGCTATGGGATCTTTAAAATTTGCTATTTCAATCACTGATGAGAACAATTATGTCCCAATTTTTTAGAAGATAATTGGGAAAGTTCTGAGCAGGAGATCTTGCAATATGCTCAACAAACTGGTTGGGAGTCAGAATTTCCCGAGTTCTTGTTTACCTGTGTACTAATCCAAAACATTGTTATTTCCTGGAAGGGTAAATCTGACAATATCATGAACTGATGCAATTTTAGGTTATTAGTTTGCACGACTTTGTTATGTCAAAGTAAGAGAAGTGAAATACCTCAATGCAACCCTGTGACAGGCAGCTTTACCTGAAGGCAAATGGAGCAGTAACTGAAGCAATACTGTCTGACCTGATGTGCTAAAGTTGGGCAAGGGAAGCCATACGAAAGTTGTGAAGGCAGATAAAACATGACAGAGAAGTCCTAAAGCAAACCAGAATGTAATAGAGCAGGGTACACACAGAGCACAGAAGAAACCTAGCTGATCAGACCATGGAAGCGAATGAAGGTAAGCTCTGTAAAGAAACGCTAACGGAATTCCAACAGCCTAAAGCAGACTCACAGGTATGCCCAGAAAAATAATTAGCCTTGTTGGCAACCAGGGCATATAAAAAGGTTTATTTGGGTTTGTTGAGCCTGAAGCACCTTTCATAAAAGACTTTATGTTTACATGACATGTAATAAGCATGCTAAGAAGCAGCCTGTTAGTATTCCCCATATCCTTAGATATGCTTAGATACCAGTTTTAAATAAGTGAATGGATGAGTACATGATTGCAGTGATGAGTGAGTACAGAAAAATTTGATTTATAAGAATTTGAAGTAATCACCAACACAGTGATAACACTGAGTCCTCTTTAAACAAAGATCCAAACACAGTTTGTTGTATTAACCAATATCTCTAGTCCTGATACATGATTCAAGGTGGTCTGGGAGCTTGACATTTAGGTCTTGGAAGATTCTTAAAGCACACTGGAGATAATGAGAAATGATTCTCCTAATATTCAAAGACTAAAAGAACGTCTACCTAGAGAATGTTTTAGTGTCATGGACAGACAGTATTTGCCGTTGACACATCGAATGGAGGTGATGTTTACATGTTAACTAAATGGAACCCAGTGAGGCCAGGTGAACTGGTTTGACCACTGCTAGGCTGAATCCACACTCACCTAAAGGAGGCGCAAGTTTGAAAAGATCCTTGGCCTCTCCCTTTCCCAACTCCAACTGTTGGACACTGAGAAATCCACTCTGTCTCCATTTGGGTTTCAAAGTAGCAGTTTCAGAAGCTACATAAGGATAAGAAGCTACATAAGGATAAGAAGCTACATAAGGATAAGAAGAACTTTGGAGGAAATAACAGTGTATCTGAAATAGGTGCAGGAAGATTTTCAGATGGGTGCTTGATTGGACTTGGGCTAGCAGGGACAATGATCTATCCCCTAAATGTATTTTCATTAAAGAATTACAAATTTCATCAAAATCAAGAAACCTAATCTCTTTCCTGGAAAAGCCAGCACAAATGTTTCTAAACTAATCCAAAACACAGATTCTCAAAAACTTGTCCAAGTTGGAGATCCAAACACAGGAGGTAAAATATTTGATTATGTAATTTCATATTTATCCTACATTGGAAATTTAGATTTTAATTCAGAAAAATGGTGTAGATACCAAAAACTTAAGACTATTTTATAGTAAGACCTTTATTTAACAAAATCTATAACTTAACAGATAACTGTGCTGTACTACACAGAGTTTTGTTCATAAGATTAATATCTACCTATTTATATTTTTAGGTCATTCCAAATATCTTCCTGAAGCTGTGGCTGCCAGACTGAAAAAAAAAAGTCACCTAAGGAACTCCTTAGAAAATAAGAAAATCAGGCCCATCTCCAGGATCCAGTATGTTAGGCTGGGCACCAGGAAACACTGTTTCAGCATTCCAGTGGCGATGTCAATGCACATATTTCCTGCTAGCGCTTCACAGTGCTAGAACCGCTCAGTTCATTGGCTTGCTTGCCCTGCCCCCCCCAAACCAGCTTTGCTATAAAAGAAAGCTTTAAAATCTCTGGTTGCCAGTATGAACTATTTTAGTGTGTATCCTGAGACTTTCTAGAGAAAGAGATTGCTACATTTATGGTGGAGTTATTCTCAGGAGGAATGTAGTAAAAGTTAGAATCAGACAAACAGCCTTACACTTGTTTCTTTCTAACACAACTGAAATGGCCCCAGGCATTTCTTTTCACCTACTAAAGAGAAGGTGATCACAAACTGGTAAGGTGTACAGCATTTTGGGTTTCCACAGCAGAAAACAAAAAAAAAAACTATTACGTGGAAATACATGAAAATGTTCAACAAGCTTGGAGAGAAATACATGACAATCAGCCACAGAGCTTGCAAATTGTAAAATTGGAAATTATATTTCTAATAAACTGTTTACACTCAGAGTAGTATTGTTCCCAATTCACTCACTCTCTCTCTCACACACATACACATGCACACATACACACACACACACACCAAAATAAAAACTAAAACTAAAACTAAACTCTTTTTTTTTCTATTTATTCTTATTGTAAAATCAGATATACAGAGAGGAGGAGAGACAGAGAGGAGATCTTTGATCTGATAATTCAGTTCCCAAGTGACCGAAGGCAGCTGGAGCTGAGTCAAACCAAAGGCAGGAGCCTGGAGCCTCTCCTGGGTCTCCCATATGCGTGCAGGATCCCAAGGCTTTGGGCCATCCTTGACTGCTTTCCCAGGGTACAAGTAGGGAGCTGGATGGGAAGCAGAGCCCATGGCACCCATATGGGAGCCCTGCGCGTGCAAGGTGAGAACTTTAGCCACTAGGGTACTGCGCTGGGCCCCCAAACACTCTTATTTTATGTTGCTTGGCAGTTCTTAAAATTGATAGATGATAGAAGAAATGCTATGGCTTTCTCACAGAGCCTGGCAGCTAGGATAATTTAGACTCTGAAACATAGGCATGTATATATTTTTTCTTTTAAATTGCCTCTAAGTCAATACTCAAGTTTAAGATTATGTTTATTCCACAGGGATGTAGGAAAATGGCTACAGGGGATGAAAAGATAGGATATCCCTGTTGAAATTGTTTCAGTGTAATCAGAGCAACTCTACTCATAAAGAGACCAATGAATGCAGCATGAGTTGTAGGTGCGGGAGGCAAAGGAAGAGAAAGAGGGAACAAAAGGGAGAGGCAAAAAAAAAAGGATAGAGAGGGGAGTCACTACATTTCACATTTCTATTGATGCACAAACTTAATTATTTTTGATAGTCTCAAAATGAGTGAACAATTAAAATTAATTCAAAGCTAAAAATGACCCACAAGAGTTGGTGATGAGGTATTCTGATGTATAATTCTTAGACTGTGAGTGTGTGTGTGTGTGTATACACGCACAGGAGTGCAAGCATGTGCATACGCAAGCACAAGTATTTATAAACGAGATAAGGAATCAAGAGGTTTCTATTACTAAATGCACTTTTGCTATGCTCATTCTTTCAAATCAAAGATAAGTCGTGTATCTTTTAAAGCTTTTCCAAACTTCTAGAGTTTTCTGACCAGGTGGGATTTCTCCATGTGCAGATGATCTGATTCTTACTCTAGTTCTCTCCAAGAATCTGCAAATGTGAGAGAATACACGCTGGGAATAAAGAAAGAGTAATGTCAGAGCAGCACAGGGGAAAAGCAGAAGTGCACTAAAGAGGTATAGTATGAATGCTAATAGAAGGATTACAGGAAGATACGGGAAAATCAGAATTGAGATTCCCTGAGGAGGGAAAGGTGTGCAGAATGGAAATAGGAAGAAGAAGAAAGTGTGTGAGTATTCAGAAAATGTAAGTTGAGTAACTCCTCATATGAAGAGTCTTATTTATCCATCTTGGAAGCTCAGTCATATTTTTTTTCTCTACAGATAAGGTAATTGAAGACCAGAATTGAGTGTGACTGCATCTAGTGCAAGATCCTGCTGATGTTGGGGATGGGGAAGAAAGCTAATGCTCACCTCATGAATGAATATTTATTCAGAACTTATCATGATCTAGGAATGTGATCAGCAATTCCACATTACTGTCTTGCTGGACTTAGAGGAACTGTAACCTTATAACACATGAGACATAATCATTTATACAAATATTTTCATTTATACATGTAGGTGAGACATATAGTTCCAAACTTTTTTTGAAATTAAAAGGTTGTAATTTGAATCCACTTATACCTAGCTCCAATGTCCTCACTTTTCTAGTCATTCAGGAACAACAGTCATTATATTTCAGAAGTATGGAAAATGCATAGATTTTAAGCAAGGAGATCTATGGCTGAAGATTTAATAGTGTAGAAATATATTGGGGGAAAATAGAGTGTGTTGGTGATTAAATTCAAAATGGGCTGATAAAAGAAGATTCAGAAAATTTATTCTAACATTTCCTCTTGGTTTTTATGATAATTCTACCTTATTTTGTAGTTTTATTTTACTAAGTAGTGAAGCTGATGCAATGTAGCATATTGCAAGTGGATCAAAGGAAACTGGATTCACTTTATGCACACCAATAACTTCATGCAAATCGTGAAAAAGCTTCCAAATTCATTTTCCTCATCTCTAAAATAGAGGTTATAATATCTGTCTTGTTGACCTCATAAGATTGCTATGAAGTTCACAGGTGGAAATACGTGCAGATTGCCAGGTTCTACAGATATGCAAGTAAATGCACAGTTAAATTTAATGGTGCTATAGTCAGAGATGACTAGAGAGCATCCTGCTTACTTCCCTTTTGCCACTATGGAACATTCCAGGATCTGACCTTCCTCTGAGGAATCATTCCCATGAAGGCACATGCCCAAAGAACTTGACCACGTGCTCCTGCCTGGAAAGCCTACGTGTTTGTGTACACAGAGACACTCTGTGCTGTCAGCCTCTGGTATTCTGTAGCTATAGTTTTCTCTTGGAAACTTTCTGTAAAATGTTGTGCATTTAAATCTAATAAAGCACTGAATATTGATTCTGAACATTGCAAAAACAAGAGTTTATTGTGTCTGACATAATAAAGGTGGAGTTTCTTGTTTGCAGTGCTCATAAATTAAGGTCAGTAGCACACACTGGCCTTCTCCCTCCAGAGAAGTATTTCTATTTCTGGCCCCTTTACATTTCTGAAGAACTGTAACAACTGCTATCTCCTTTATGAAATATTTTTTAATGTCTGGTCTTCTCCGGAGTCCTCTTTCCAACCCCTGATTGAAATCATCCCTCTTCCCATGCTTCATTTCTTTTTAGTCCTTCCATACTCTCAAAGAATTTTGTTTAAGCAGCAACTGTGGCCTACATTAGGTTATATTGTAACTCTTTGTATATATTTCTTTCTCCCCATCTACATTATACAGCTGGTGAGGTCAGTACTCCAGGCATACTTTCCTTTATTTCTTTTTATGCATTCTTGGACTTAAATATTTAGTTATGTCCTTATATACTTGTTTCTGCATGCCTGAAGCTGCACAAGGAGCTAGGAGGGACATAGGTGGTAGATGATCTTACAAATGACCACACTCATGATGTTTCCATGCACAAATACAGGAATGTGAGATCATTTGATGAAGTCTCAGTTATAATTCTGCTCAGTGCTAAGAAGGCAAGATATCTGGCATAAAAACACATGAAGATTTCACTTGGTTAGGAAGGTTCAGGAAGACCACTTTTGAAATAGTCACTTTGGTTGAGATGTAAAACACAAACAGATTATTATAAAATAAGGAGTAGCCAGCATCAATAAGTCCTTTATAAGAAATAAACAAAAAGCCTTCATAATTAAGCAAGTTTAATAAAACTCACTATTCTTAATGGAAGGCTTTCTACATTCAGCTGTATAGCACATCCAATAATTCTTTTTTAAATCTTTTTAAAAGATTTATTTATTTGTCTTGGAAAGTCAGATGTTTGGAGAAGAGGAGAGACAGAAAAATCCTCAATTTGTTGGTTCACTCTCCAAGTGGCTGCCCACAATGGCCAAGACTGAGCTGATCCGAAGCCAGGAGCCAGGAGTTTCTTCCAGGTCTCCCATGCAGAGGCAGGGTCCCAAGGCTTTGGGCTTTCCTTGAGTGCTTTCCCAGGCCACAAGCAGGGAGCTGGATAGGAAATGGGGCCGCTGGGATACGAACTAGTGCTCTAATGGGATGCTGGCGCATGTAAGGCAAGAACTTTAGCCACTAGGCTCCCAGGGAGTTTTAATTCTTAAAACATTATGTGAGAATATTGTTTCTTTTATTTAGTTCAAGAATTGGAACCATGATGAAAATATCACGTATTCTGTCTACATCTTTCAGCCCTAATCAGGCATTCATCTAAAGATCTCTACCAAACATTTTTCTGAAGGAGGTTATCCTTTATTTTTCCAACAATGGAAGCAAACCATGAAACACTGATACAATATTTGAGTTTATCTAATGATTTTCTTTATCTTCACTTCCAAATAATTCCCCCATGTAACTCTTTTTTTTGGCTGAAATATTTAATTAAGATATTAGAGAATGGTTTTGATAAGTGGCTACTGCATTTCATTTTAGCAAATGGATTGAGTTATCAGAACTGCTGCAGTATAGCCATGTCTCTATAAACAGAAACTGGTTACCACTGGATACAGAATAATTAAAAACTATAACAAATATTCATTGCATTATGACTGTCGCATAGTAGATACTCAATAAGTGATGACTTCTTATTAATGATGAGTCAAATGATTCTTCCCCAGAGATACTCAAAAATGATGACTTTTTAATGATCAATATAAAATGATTTTTTCTTCAACAAGTTTCAGTTAATGTGTCTGAATTTTCACTACAGGGGTTACTACCAAGTGTAAAAACTTTGATGAAAGGACAAAGCAAAGTTGCTAGATTATGGAGCCTATTGTTATTTCTGACCCCATCAGCATTATTTCCACGGTTCTTGAGTTCAACACCAAAAATAAAGTGATACCTACATTAAAGAAAATCAGCTTCTCTTTCCACATTTCCTCTCTCTATATGTGGAAGAGTCCAAAATATACATATACACACATATATGTGCAATTATATAGTGAGCAAGACAATAACAACAAATTATAACTCTCAATGAGCTTTGCACCATAGTGCTTTTCTTACTAAATTCATTTATCTTATTTATTCAACATCAATTACAAGGGAAAGCGAGGAAAGAAAGGGGAAGAACTTCCACCCACTGGTTTAATACCTAAAGGGACACAACTGTTAGGGTTGGGCCAGACTGAAGCCAGGAGTCAGGGATTCCACGTAGGTCTCCCATCTCTCCCAGAGCACATGCTCAGGAAGTCGGACTGGAAGCCAAGAAGCTGGGAGAGAAAATGCCACTCCAATATGCAATGTGAGCCTCCCAAACACTTTTTTTTCCTAGCGAAGTTTAGGAAAAATATCACCAGTACTTAAAATAGAATAATAGGTTGATGGTATATTTATGTAAATGCAAAATCCTCCCCTCACTTTAACAGGTAACTGATTTTTCTTTCATTCTTAGAGTAGGTAGAACATTCCTTTCTGTTGGGAAATATAATGAGAACTCTGTGTAGGAGATTTATCTCTGAAGTTCATTTTAATGCAAATCAGTCATGTGGTTATCTCCATTTTAATACCCTTACTGATCCAGATCTTTTGCATTAATTATCTGTACTAGCCCAGCAGAGGACTTCAAACATACTCAGTAATGCCCTGAGATCCTCACTCACTTTTGCTCAAAGAAATTTTTTAGTAAACAAAGCTTATATTAGGCAACAAATGCTAGTTTGTTAAATGATAATTTCCAGGGGGCTCATGAACTTTACCTTAATAGAGGACTACCTCCATCAAATACTCTTCCCACACTGACTAGTAACGCAGTCATACTAGCCAGTACAGTGAAGAAATGGATGCACACAGGTGTCACTTAACTGTGAAAGGGACCACAGAACCAAGTGCCTCTGCCACACAGCATGAGCTTACTATTGATTTCTCTCTTTGACTTTGCTTTGCTGATTTGATTTCTACTGAAATCCTTGCGGCAGGCTCATTCTCTGGAAAGGCTCCGTCAAGGGTCCGCTCAGAGACTTCAGGTCTCTTGTCATTAGGATCTCTCAAGAAGTCTTCCCACAGCTCTCCTCTGTCAACCTGCACTCGTTTCACTCATCCTTCAGTTGGTTTACCTACCTCTCCTCCATTGTCAATGGTAAGCGGGTAAGGGAAAACATGTTGGGATTCCATAATGCTCTCTGAGTCCCTGAGTTATGATTTTAAATCATGCATAGCTTGTTATCATCAGGAGAATAATTTTAATGAATTTTTTCTTCTTATTGTTCCGCCTCCTAAGAGCTGTTCACAGTCTCCCTCCTCTCTGACTCATTCCTTTCTTTCTGGAAGCTTTCCAGCAATGAAGCAGAAGGAGGCAGTCTGAGAAAGGTTAGGCAAACACAACAATATTACCGGAATAAGTAACATATTGCTCATTAAACATTTAAAATCAACAGTTGCTCGTGCGATCTGCCAATATTTTGAGAAATGCCAGTTTTACTGTTAGGTGCCACTTGGCTTGAGCTGCTTAATTCATGATTTGTGAACTGACATCCGGAATAACAAAACAGTATTCCAGTTAGAATTTTGCCATCAAGAGGAAGCTGAAATATCACAACACAAAACTCTGTTTCCTTTTCCTTCCTGCCTCCTTTCCTCCCTCCCACCCTCCTGCCTCTGCCTTCATTCCAGAAACAAATGGATGTGTTAAAACAGTGAAATGTGTTTGTGGAAGATAAATAGTTTATCTTAAATACACTGCTGTAGTGTCAAACGGAGTCTCAAATACATATACATATTTTATTCACAGACATAACATTTCAAAATGAGTACTTTTCTTTCTTTTTCAAACATTTATATGCAAGTGCAAAGCCTAAAAAAATAAAAACAGAACGACAATGTAGCTCAATTCTTATCTACATTATGTGCTGATTTCATCAAGAATACGAGCCCAGAGTGCAGTATTTTGTTCCATATAAGGCATCACTTCTCCACTAGCAGCAGAAGACTGAACTTCTTTAAGCACATCCCTCCCTTTGCTTTCATTTTGAAATTTTGTTTTATTTTCCTTTTTGCTGCCATAAGCATGCACACCCGGCTCAATGAACCTATTCCCATGTATCCTTCAGCTAGGGAATTGTTTGGTTTGAGCATGAGGAACCTCATGCCAGGTGCTCTGAAATTTCAGAGACAGGCTTGCATAAATAAGGAAAATGTGGCTCCCACCCTTTGGCAGATCACAGTCTACTAGTGACACAGCAAGCAAACAAATGGCAACGTGCACTAATCAGGGCTGTAATGGTGGTGTTTGATCTTCAACTACAATTTGGAAGTGGAAGGATAATGGTAAAGATGGATGTCATTGTCCCTTATAGACCCCAGCTCTCTGTGCCATTCCCAGAGGTATGATTACTTTGCAGCACCTAGGAGGTGTGTGATTGTCAATGCTGATGTGTAAAATCGACGATTCTCAACATGCCCAGAGTTGTGGAGACATAATCAGGGTTGGGAAGGAGGAATCTCACAAGGAAGTGAGACTCTTGATGAGAGTCTAGCATCTCAGTAGGAGGCCATTTGAGGAAGCAAAGTGAGGAAGAGGTGATGGAGGGCACTTTGCACCCAGCTAATACCATTGGTCAGGGACATAATGTTGTCTGAAAGCGAGCAATGAGGAAGAATTTGCCACAAAAAGTGACAAAGGTAAATAAAAGAATGCATTTGTTCCACAAATTATTAAGCAATAAAACATTTGCTTAGTACTTTGAGAATGTATTGCTCTAATAGAGTCACAATAATAGGAGCAATAACAATGATGACACTTGTGTTAATTCCAGAAGTAGGTGGGAATTATTTACAAATGGATTCACACATGCTAAGAAGGATTTGGTGAATTCAATCAGTTTTAATGAATAATGGAGTCAACCCGAATAGTGGAGACTGGTGTTCCTGAAGCCTTGACATTTGCACCATCTACCAGTAAAATGTATTACTTCAAACCTGCAGTACTCATGTCTTAAACTTCTGATGAAAGTTACATGACAGGCAATTTATGATAGGTCCTGAATAATCACTTTCATGCTTTTAGGGCTGCAAGTTCAATCAAGTTTGTATTATTATTAGCATCCCCTGGACTTACAGAGGACAAATTTTATGATCCAAGAAGTACAAGTCCAGCCATGCAAGTAAATGGGCTCAGATTTATTGTGAAGATACACTTATCTACCCTTTTCCTGTTGCCCATGACACAGATCTACAAATGTGTGCATTTAACAAAATTAATGGAAATTGTCAATTTTAAATTATTCAAGCCATTGGATACATGGGGTATCATAAATACTTGAAAGTACCCAAAGATAAAACTCTAAGAATACTCCTAAAGGATTGCAAATTCAACCTCTGTCACTGAAGCATTTATTAGATGCTATCAAGTGAAAACCTGACCAATCTAGGTAGTACATGTTTACTTAGATACTGTACACACTAGTTTACAACATTAATAATGAATAAAAACAACTGACATTGGAAAGTGCAACAAAGAATATATTTATACACTCATTCTCAAAACGAGTTTGGTACTTAATACACTCTAGGAAACAAACTGTCTAGTTGGAGGACAATAGAGTTCACATTTGCATGAAAATTTTAAGATTAAAATGTAATTTTTGAACAATTAGAAATTAGTTGATTGGCTAAATTAATGTACAGACAAAAAAAATAGCACCTTATGAAAGAAGCCACTGTCTCAAAAAAGAAACCTGGATGAAACTGAAAGCCCTTGAATATGACATTAGATAGTGAAGATACAGCATTTCTCTTCCCATTTTTCATAAAAAAGCACTTCTTTATGACACTCTTATAATGTATTAAAATGCTTACTTTGACTCAAAAAAATTCAGCAGAAAATGTCAATGTGGTGCCTGTGACATTCGTTTTTATAAAAGCTCTAAAATATGCATAAGCATTAAGATTCACCAAAAGAAACAAACAAATTAAAAAAAAAAAAGCCATAGAAGTAAACGGTTCTGTGGATTTGAACCCATGGATGACCATCAGGTTCCCCAGGGACTAACTCTAATGCCAAGTCACTGCAAACTGTGACTGTCATACAGGCATTAGCTCTGGTGATCTTTCCTATGCCTCTCATCCTTAGACAGCCTGTTGATCCAATGGAAAAATGACGAGGCTAGACTCATAAAACTTCTGCCTGAAACGTGCGACTTGGCTGGAGAGTCTCAGAATGAGATGGGTTTTGTTAACGGCATCACGTTACCCTTCAAAATTTCCAGCTCAAGAGTTGCATTATGTTTCCCTCACCAAGGACTTACTGTTCAGTTTTTCCCATAACTCTTGATTTACCTCTTCAAATTTCTAATGAATTTCTGCTTTAGCCTACATTGGGATACTTAGCTTCTGCTGGCTACAGCCAAAGGACATTAGCAGAGATAAACACTTGATGGTCTGGGCCTGGCTCAATGGCATAGCGGCTAAAGTCCTCGCCTTGAACACACCAGGATCCCATATAGGCACTGGTTCTAATCCCGGCAGCTCCACTTCCCATCCAGCTCCCTACTTGTGGCCTGGGAAAGCACTCAAGGATGGGATCCTGCACCTGCGTGGGAGACCTAGAGGAGGTTCCTGGCTCCTGGCTCTGGATCGGCATAGCACTGGCCATTGCGCTCACTTGGGGAGTGAATCATTGGATGGAAGATCTTCCTCTCTGTCTCTCCTCCTCTCTGTATATCTGACTTTGTAATAAAAATAAAATAAATCTTAAAAAAAAGTAATAAAAATCACCAGCAGACTTAAATGCTTAAAAAAAAACCCTTGGCGGTCAACTTATCTTCTTGACATGCCCAAAGAGAATTTTTAAATCTCAGTGTCTCTTTTGATAGTCTATTTTGGTAAAAATCTGCTCTAAGGATTTGCTTTATTCAATAAAAACTATAAATCAGGGAAATCTAAAGTTAGGGGTTATGATAAAATTTCCTGCAGCTATGGCAGGCACGTGGTGCAGCATTTGGGATGACTTTTCATCATACACTAGTATGCCTGAGTTTGAGCCCTGCTCTCACTCTCATCCCAGCTTCCTGCTAAAATAGACCCTGGGAAGTAGGCACTGATAAGTCAAATACTTGGGTCTTTACCACCCAGTTACACACATATTGCCATTACACACACACACACACACACACACACACACACACACATTTGCCAGAAAGGATCTTGAAGCTTTTCAAGCATCAGTAAATAGTTATCTTTTGTGCATCTTGTACCATCTGAGGGCCAATACTGGGTCTCCTTGGATAGAGCAATTCAGATTTGGGGAGCACACATTTATCTTGTATTTTCATTTGTTCTTTTTGCCAAAGCTTATAGAGTCACCACGCATGGCATGACCTTGATTGAATGCGCTCTGCTTACATTTCTTTTGCCCTCTTGTTTATGGTCCAGTTGCTTTAGAATCTTGTTGCCTTTGCTCTGTCAATAAAAGAATTTAAGAGCAAGATACTTCCAATTTCATCTTGACTGGTTGTGTTCATCAACTAGGTAATTATTTATATCCACTTGCTACTTATAAATGTGGGTTCTAAAAGGATACTGATTAAAACAGGTGGAACATGCATAGTATTTTAAATAGACATCACTGCCCAAGGAAATAATGAAAAAGACTGCCTTTTAAAGGAACTATGACTTGATTTACAGTGAGATGAATCATACCCAATATGGGATTTCTGTCATAAGTAAATACGGATTACTGCAGTAGGTGCCTTGGGTACTCAGTCCTGGTTCCCTTTTCCAGAAGGTGGATCTATCTATCAGCTATTTTGAAAAGTGTCATTAGCAGCTTACACATACGGCTTTCTTTGGAGAACTGCCTGTGGACAAATGCCAAGAGGTCCAGAGATCTCCAGCTGCTTACACTTTTCCTGTTCCCAAGTGATTAATGATTCCAAGTAGTAAATCCTACATCAATTCTACAGTGATGTTAAGAATTCAGGAGTTAACCATGTACCAGGAAAAGGTGGGAGTATCCATGTGGTCCCCTTTTATCCCTTCCCTGCCTCCTCAACCCCTATTTTCCTCACTTGTAGATTTTTTTCCCCTAACAAACATTCCTGAATAATTTACATGCGAGCAAATCCTCCTCTAAGCCTTTGTGTTTGAAGAATCTTACCTAAGACAGTTTTGCACTTTGTGTTGGGTACTGCTCTCTTTCTAAGCATTTGAATACTACATTGTCCCTTCGATAGGGCTAGAGCTTTCTTTCCTCTCTGAATTTCCCAGAATCAGTTTGGTCGTATAATTGCTGAATAATGAACGGCTTCCTTAATTCATGATTTTCTATTTCTCAAAAATCTGTGCATCCTTCATACTCCTTACATTATTCAAGAGCCATTTTCCTAAAAAGATTCTGAAAGTAGTCATATATAAAATGGAACAAAGGATTAAGCTAATGATAGCACTATTGTAATTCATAAACCAAATAATTAATTATTAAATTATTTTCAAATATGAATTACAATGACATAAAGAATTTACTTCTTTATTGGGTAACACGTAGATGCTGCAAGAATTTGTTGGCAGCACTTTATCTTCTTATTTTGAACTTGTACTCCCTTCTGTTATGATTGCAATCAATTTAACCCTAATGCTTTCATCCCACACTTACTCTATACTGACCCAATCTAATATTTTCCTTATTTCTTTACGCTGAAAACAAAGATGGATGGCTATAATTTGTGAAAGCAGAATGAAACATACAGACTAAATGAGAAAGAGAATTAGAGGTTAAGTCATATTTCACTGAATTCCAATTTTGCCTATATATTGTTAAGCTTCTCTATTACAAATTTCAGTTGGAAACAAATAAGCCATTGGTTAGGCCTGATATATCTTATTTTGAAGAGCAACTTTTTATACTATATTCAGTTGAAAACATTAGAAGATAGTAATATGATTAAGAAGGATGAGGAATGTAAAAGGAGATGAGATAATAAATAAGAAGGTAAATAGAAGAAAAAGTCCAGAGAACAGTGAAAATCAATAATGAAATAAATAGAAGATTCATCTAACTGAAAAACATTGAGGCGTTAGTGAAGATTTACACTTCGCTGAGGAGCACCCTCAGGCAGCTTAAGACAAAAGTTCTGATGTGACTGTATTTGATGGAGCTAGGCTGGGAAATGATAATCTGATTACATTTCCAGGTTCAACAGACTGGAAGAAATGGGTATATGTTGTAGCTGGAGTGTCAACGCCCTGGGTCACGCATGCAGATGATATGGGCATGGAAATTAAGCTCATAGTCTAGCAAACTGATTTCCCAGATAAGTGCTGAAATTGCTTCTGGGACTCTGTAGGAATACTGGATCTGCATCTAATGTGTAGATGCTAACGCTTATTGTTCAAAAACACTGAAAAATAGGGATGGATTAGGGCTGGCACAAATGATTAACAGCAAAAAGAAATTTTTTTTTTAATCTCATGGAAAATTCACCTAAGTGAGATGAAGAAAAGCAAATGACATTTATGACATTGCTGATAAGTCCAAATGACTGAGACACACATCTAATGTCATAAATCTTGCCCTAACAAGAAAACAATTAATGTGGGTAATTATGATTTAGTTAATATTCTTTAAAAGAAAATAGCTCCTAAAGGGGAGAATAAAGTAATTGGGAAATTTGGGCATTAACAAATTGATGGTTCTGTATATATATATATAAATGCTATGTATAATTAGTTTGATAAATCGTATCACAGTGACTGAATTTGATTTTTGCAAAGGCATGAAGAAAAGAGGGTGAATGGAACCAATCTTCATACTAGGTAAAGAGCGTGATTTTGGAGGCTGACATAGGCAGTTTCTAAAAAGTAACAGATGTTCTTAAAGGACTATATTAAACATCAAAATGACAGCTAAGCAATATTATCATGAGAAGAACAAATGTTGGAGATCATTTCTGATAGCTCTATGTTAGACAAAATTACAAGGCTGAACAAGAAAACTCCGATGGCCGAATTTAAAAAATATATAAAATAGACATCAAGAATTCTGTTTCAATTAAAACTTAGCCTTAAATTAAGACTAGTGTTCTGACAATTGTTTAACATTAAGCATAAGAGATAATTTTAGACTCCAGTGGGGTGTTTTCAGTTTTATCATTCAAAAGTAGATGACTAAGGGGAGGTTTTGCAGAACTTAGAGAACAGAAAATAATATAATGACTAAGGGGAGGTTTTGCAGAACTTAGAGAACAGAAAATAATATAAGCAATGTCAATACATTCACAGATATAACTCCAAGGTATCTAAAATATGATGGAGCTTGCAAGAATACATGCTGTAGCAGAGGATAAACAATCTAAAACATATGGTCACTCTCTAAGCTGAAGAACCTGGTGATCAATAACATCAAGAAAAGAATAAGCACACATAATCATAAGAAACATAAGCATACTCAGTGCAATGCACATGTGAACAAAAAAAGATCTATTCCTTCAGATGTTGAGTATAAAAAAGCACTCTTCAAATGTCAAGTAAAAAATAACATACTAACGGATTTATGATTGCTTGTGAAGGACTATACTATTGTAATGATAAGGAGAGAATCAGTTGGGGGTGGAAATTTGGGGGGGTGTATGGAAATTCCATTCCCTCTGGAATTGTACCATAAAAGTCAAAATTTAAAAAAAAAATGTTATTTAACAACCAGCATGTACAAAACAGTAAGCTTTTCACCAAAGAAAATGTATTAAGCATGCAAGACTGAAGTGAAATCTTTATGCTCCAAATATGTACACTAAAGAAATTTATAAAAGAGAAGACCAAATACTAATGAGAGTGAGAAGCTATAAGAATTTTGCAAACTTATCCAACAAGTGGTTGTATAGTTGTAATGTACAATGCAATATTGACGTGATAGTGAGTGAAAATTTGCATTTGTCTATGCCTTCCCATCATTTTTTGTTGTTGTCATTCCTTGTGAAAACAAACTTTAGAATTTTAAGATTTCAAGAATTTTAGAAGTTTTAAGGCTGCAAAGGACAGTGCAGTGGGCAGAGAATATGTCAATATCCTTCAATGTGTTACAATTCCATGTTTTCCGGTTCTGATGAAAACTGGAACAGTAGAGGATAAGCAAGGTTATATTGCTTATGGCAAGTGTAATTACAGGCTTAATGAGCAAGATTGAAAAAGCTTTGCCAACTGATCATAATCTAGACTGGCTCCTTGCTGCAAATAATGGAGGAAGAAATATCTACCATATAAAAATGTTTCCTTAGATCTATGGAAGAGATTAATTCTTTCAAACAGCTCTTAAACTTACTGTTTGTTAGCACAGATTACTTCTGAGGTTCAGAGAAACAGAAGATCCAGTGTCTGAGTGCAAGACAGGAAGAGAAGGGAGGGGGCAAGAGAGAGAACTCATGTGTTAACAACTGCCTGGGGGTGTGGTAGCTCAAGGAAATTGAAGCAGCAACCAAACCATCACAAAAGCTAGTAGGCTTAATCAGTCATTTCTCATCAATGACTATATTTATCTTACTGTGGACTGTTAATGGTTTACCAACTTGGACCCAATGCATTTAGGTCATATTTTAATAAGAAGTCATGTAAGTGACAGCACAAATTATTTGAAATTAGAACAAAGATCACAACAAAGTAGAAAACCATTATGTCCAAGGAAATAAAGATCTTGCATTCAACTATACAATCTCCGTTCCTGTCCCTTGACTAGAAATGATGGAAACTTTGCTTTTCTGGATTTTCTTTAAACAAAGCTGTTCATGCCACTTTCTGCTCTATCTCTTGATAATCTAGTCCTAATCTTTTCAGTGGCTATCTGAAGTCATGTGTGTTAATGGAGCTATTGCAATATAAGAAAGCTACATTTCTATATGTTCCCTTTCCCCTCATTTATGACCAAGAAAAAACAAAACAGTTGTTTCTGAGAATGGAACATCATCTTTAGGTAAGCAATATCTTAAAGCTTTCCATCTAGGAAATTGAAAGCCACCTTTTTACAGTAAGTCAACATTTTTTTGTTCAGATGACTGAATGCTTCATTGCTGCCTATGTAAACAGAGTTCAGTGCTAATGTTCTCTCGGATAAGTACGCTGAGATTTAATTATTTTCCAAAAACCATCCTCCCGTGACAGAGGCCTAACACAAAATGTCATGCTGGAAACAGTAATAATTAACCCACAAGGCATTTTATATGTTCTTGATATTAGAACAACAAGTTTTCTTTGAACCATCTTGACCTTAAAACATGGGGCTAAGGAATAGTCTACGTAAACAAGAATGGCCTGAGAGCCTACACATTTTTTACCAAGCTTTCAGCAAACTCAATTAGTTTTCATGTAACTATCAAAATTTTTCTCAGGTTAAATAAATAAATAGAACTGATTAAGTTGAGACAACTGACTTTATAAGAGCTACTTTTTCTTTCCCTTTAAAGGTATTTGTGTAATTTTGGTATGTCTACGTATTTATGCAAATATCAGAACCATAAGAATACTGTTGATTTTAACTTAGATTATTAAGTCAAATCAATGAGATTTTATTTTAATAAACTATAAAAAGTTCTACACATATGAAAATGACTTCACTGTACATGAAAAGATGAATGATACAGTTCCATATTTATATATTTCATTTAACTCACATGTGGGTTTTTTGATTTTTGCATTATATAGAATAATAATATTAAATAACTTTTTATAGTAAGGCTGCATTTTAAATATATTTATCCTATTTCACCAAGCTGCAATATGTTTAAGAAACATGTCTCCAGGGCCATGTGCAGAAGCTAAGGACACACTCTCATTTAATGAATTAGCAATTCAACAAGCCTCTGGTATCTATTCATGACTACAATATTTTAAGTGGCAAAGAGCAATGGTAGAGGATAGACAGGAATTTATCTCAGGTGACCTGGGGAAGGTGGATAAATTTTAACCTCAGTTTTACGACTCACAGAATCTGCTTCATCTGGCTGTCATGAGCATACTCATGCTCACAGACAACAGAATGAGTTAATCTTTGATTTTTCTCAATTAACGGACACTATAGCATATCGGTTTGCAGCAACATAAAATGGTAGCCTGTCTCAGAGGCAAGAATGGCAGCTATATCCTCTATGCTTCCAGTCTCCTCATTGCACAAAAAGGAAATATTGAGGTCTCCAGGCCTCATGCATCAGAACTTTTCTGGGAGTCTTTTGTCTTAACAGCTGCAGTCTCTAATGCTAAGAGAGCTGTGATGAGATAAAAGAGACTGCTTTTCATTAGATTTGAAAATTTTATCTAACATAAGATGCCATGAATCAGTCTCATTATCTGCAAACTGAAGACACCAAAACCACAGAAAATCATGATGCCAGATTGGAAGCTAGAATGGTAACTATGAGACAGTTTGCTGGATCACATAAATGATATATTTCTATATTTAGATCATAAAGTTTAAATATGAAATGCACTGATCCTATTAACAATCTATACATACTTGTTGTTCTAGTTCTTTTATGCCTTTTTTTTTTCATGTAGTCCCCATAGACTCCAGTTCACACTGGGCTTCTTCCAGCTATGAGGAGAAGAACACGTCTTGGTCTGAAGTTTGGGGTCCCTATGGGCATCAGTGAAGGCAGCCGGAGTCCAACTACAGCCTACAGACAAACCTACCTCACTTGCAGCCTGCAACACAACCACGCAGTTAAGCTTAATCTAGAACAGCCAAGACAAGTCTGACTTGCAAACCTATGAATATCAGAGTGAGTGTTTATTTTGGAAGAGCACTGAGCCTGGAAGTGGCATAGTATTATTATGACACTAGCTACCTAATGCAAGTGTATAGCATGGATTGTGAGAAGCTGAACAGTGGGCTTTTTAAAGCGGAAATGACATTGTCATTTGATGGCATTTATGTCAGGCATAAATGAATAAGAAAGATTTGTGCTTTCATCTTTTCATTTAAGATACATAAATGTATATGGAAGCTATTTTATGCATACATAGCTAATTATATACATAATTATGTTGATTTAGAAAGAAACATACATTGGTATTCTATGTTTTCATAAGTCATGATATATCATGACAAACATAAAAACTTAAGTTTCAATTAATTATATTTTCATTTATATAATTGTAATAGATATCTTTCTCTCTAGACATTCCCATTTACCTTTCCATAACCAGGACTATTCTGCTATTTCTAGTCCTAACTGTTCCAAAGCCTAGCTGTCATTTGAATGCAATAATCTGTGTCTTTAGCAATGCTCTGCAAATCCATATACAACCTCTGAAATCTAATCCTACTCAGTATCTTCTGGCATTAAATCATCCTTCAGTGTTACAGTTCTATTTTTTTTTTCCTTTTGAGTGAACATTTTCCAAATAGATTTAAACAGGTAAGTGGCACATGTACTTAATCTGACCCTAATCCACTCCAATGGATGGGCTAAGGTTTGAGAATCATCTTACACATTGCTGGGCCTCTTGACTCTCTCAATACTTCTTTTTATTTTATTTTTATTTTATTTTATTTTATTTTATTTTATTTTATTTTATTTTATTTAACAAAAACAAAAGTCACATAGAGAGTGCATAGATTAAAGATATTCCCATGTCTTCACAGTTTCTTCTTCCTTCATGGCCCTGCTCTTTGTCTCTTTGGAAATATGATTAGTATAGAAAAGAAGCTCAACGATGCTGGAAAACTCAGAGGCTGGCAGGATGCAGAATGGAATCCTTGTCTATTCCCAGTACAAAGCTGTAAATGTGAGCTCCCAGGCATAAGAGACAGCTTCCGCCACCGGCCTTCTCTTAGCCTCCAGAAGAGCTCAGTCTCTTTCAGGGAGAGACACTTTTCATCCACCATGCAGACAGGATAGATATGAAAAGAAAGGTAACAAACTGGGCCAGGCCTTGTTTTCACACCCTGCAGTCCCCCTCCTCTGAAGGTTTTCACACTTTGCAAAGCAGCACCCTAGGGCACATGTTCCCACTGGATAGAAACTGAAGGTCCTTTTCACCCTCTCAAAGGTCAGCAGGTTAGAATTCAAAGACTAAGCTCGAGGAGAGCCAGGTTCCTTATGCTGAAATGTGGAAAGTGGCCATTGCCACTCTGCTTGGAAAATGCCACGCTTGTTACATCAAATATGAAACCCGAGATTCAGTATCTGCATTGTCTAAGTTAACTTAACGCATATGTTGTGTTGGTGAATTGTCACTGTGCTATGCGTGGCTAGGTATGTATGTTATCTGGGTTTATGTGTAAGGATTACTAAAGCATGAAACCTGCATTGGGTTTCTCAAACAAAAGTTGTATTTGGATAAGGTTGGAGTCAAACTATTATCTGCAGGGCTATATCCAAGTATAGGCAAAACTGGTATTCACTATATTAATATAAATCTCAGAAAGCCTAGTTACCACTCCTGGTATTTCCTACAATTAGGTATAATTTAAAAATGAAGGGGTGGCATTGATATTCCAATGGCCTGACAAAGACCTCAGAGAGTAATACTCTATTATTCTATATGATAATTATATAAGACTAATTTATTCATTTACTAAACCTGAACTCTTTGTAAATGGCATTGGAGCAGTAATTCCATCAATGAATCTCTACAAGGCTGTTGCCTAAGACAGTCCTAAAAATCGATCACTGTGAAATAAACCCTGTGTATGCTTTCATCACCACTACAACAATGAGAACAACATACAAATCATAATAAGAACATCTTATATTGTAATTAAATATAGTTACAGTGGAAGAGATAATTTTAGGCACTTCTTCAGAACTGGCAGAAACATACTCCTTTGCATCTCTAGCATTTGTTATTGTTTGCAGACACAGTGCATACCTAACACTTGTTTTATGTAAGCAAATAAAAAACTCAATAAACAGTATATCCCGTCATACTGTGCAGCAGTAAAGTTTCATTTTAATGAGATCTGGATTCAATACAGCAATTTTGATTTCTCTTCAAGTTGGTTAAAATATTATTCTAACCTGAATTTTTAAACCTCCCAGAAGTATCCACAGCTCTATGAACAGACTCAATACAAAAGGATAATGTGCTTTATCTAGGACTTCTGGCAAACAACTCCCCAAACCTGTATGATAAGTATGATACTTTAAGTTAGTTAAAGTTATTAGTGACTTAAAAGATTACTTATCATAGAAAAATATTATAATTCAGCAGAAATTACTTAGTTTCTTATTCCATATAAGCTATCTACAAAACATTATAATTCTAGTATTTGAGCTTGGGCTTCACTTGTGGTTTGAAATGAGGATATTCCGTATTTATCCAGTCAAGCATAAGTAGGTATCATAATGAATAGAGGTTGAATCAACTTTATTAAAGGAATTTGTGTTTAAGTTTTGTGTTTCTGATCTACTCCTTTGTTCTGCACAGCACCCATATGGGATGCTGGTGCCATAGGATAGAGGATTAGCTTGTGCCAGCCTCCCTGTGTATCTATGTTTTGCTTTACTTTGTATCAAAAAACACATGAAAAATAAAATGTTAAACACAAGATAAAGTCAGTAAGTCTATTGGTTTGCAGGTACATAGCTGATGAGGCTCAATGCTGCATCATCCTTGAGGTAATTCTGCAAGGACTTACACATATACAAGACATCACATATTCTCCTGACTCCCGAACTAACACCTTCTTAGCTAGTACATCAGATTCAATACACATGCTGAAAGTTGATTCCAGATATACAAAGATATGAGATTCTTCTCTCAGATGACCCACTTGGTTTACTAGATTAGTCCAATGTGCTGCTGCTTAGAGAAGAATTCATTGAAAAGAAGCCACATGGGCCTGGCACAATAGCTTGGTGGCTAAATCATGACCTTAACCATGCCAGCATCCTATTTGGGAGCTAGTTCATGACCCAGCTGTTCCACTTTCCACCCAGCTCCCTAGCTGTGGCTTGGTAAGGCAATGGATGCGGCCCAAAGCCTTGGGATCCTGCACCTGCATGAGAAACCCAAAGAGGCTTCTGGATCCTGGCTTCAGATCAGCTCAGTTCCAGTCACTGAGCCGACTAGGGAGAAACCAGTGGATGAAAGATCTTCCCCTCTGTCTCTGCTCTCTGTAAATCTATCTTTCCAATAAAAATAAATAAATCTTAAAAAAAATTATTTTTTTTACTGGAAGGATATACAGAGAGGAGGAGAGATAGAGAGGAAGATCCTCCATCCGATGATTCACTCCCCAAGTGAGCGCAATGGCCAGTGCTGTGCTGATCCAGAGCTAGGAGTCAGGAACTTCCTCTAGGTCTCCCACATGGGTGTAGGATCCCAAGGCTTTGGAGCATCCTTGAGTGCTTTCCCAGGCTACAAGTAGGGAGCTGGATGGGAAGTGGAGCTGCCGGGATTAGAACCAGTGCCTATATGGGATCCTGGTGTGTTCAAGGCGAGGACTTTAGCCACTAGGCCACCACGCCAGGCCCTAAAATAATTATTTCAAGAAATTAAATCAGCATATAAGAGGGTTATCTATACTCTGCTGTTTATAGCTGCTCAAATCACAATACCTAAAATATAGAATCAACCAAAATGCCCACCAATTGATGACTGGATAAATAAAATATACTATATTTATACAATGTAACTACCCAACCAGGAAAAGAGAATGAAGTCTTGTCTTTTGAAATAGAATGGAAGCACCTAAGAATCATGCTTGTAAAACAAGTCAGTCTCCAGATGACAAATGTCATGTTTCTTCCTGATCAGTGGAAACTATTGTGCTGAGAAAAAAATTATAATCTATATGATCAAATGTTTGAGATTTGATTGCTGTTTTTATTTGCTCTTTATCTAAATCCTCGTACATTGTTCTTTCATTTTCAACTTGCTATTTTAAAATTCTTTACCTAATGGATTGTCAGGCCTGTGGTTTTTAAAAATTTAAAAACGAAAAAAATCAAGAAGGAAAGGACTGAGAGGTATGCAGACAGAAGGGTGGCAAGTATCACTATGCTCCTAAATATGTATTATGAAATAAATGAAATTTGTTCATATTACATCAATATTTTTTAAAATATCCAATAGAAATTTACCTTTTCCCAAACTGACAATTCTAAATATTTGCCTCATATTGCCACTGACAGTTGTGAGAAACCAGAGGAATTTCCATATTATCCATATTTTACAATTTACACGGAAAAGAGGAAAAATTGGGTTGTCTTATTTACACCATGAAAAACACCACAAAAGTATTGTCTTGTGCAGAAACAGTCAAAATATATTCAACCAAATTTAATGAAAGTATTAATTGCACACTTGGCAGCTGGTTAACAAAAATGATTATGATGTTCTTGTGAATTTATGCCGATGATACATACTGTATTTATTTATTTATTTCCTTAAAAGGCAGAAAGAGGCTAACAGACAGAAATCTCTGCTTGTTGCTTCATTCCCTAGATGCCTGCTACAGCCCAGACTGTAGCAGGTCCAAGGCGTGAGCCCCACAAATCTTAATCCAGTGCTCCCATGTGGGTTTCAGGAAATCAGCTGCTCAGGACATTACAGTTGCTTCTCAAGGGACATGTTAGTAGAAGAAGGAATTGAGAGCAGATCCAAAAATTTATCCCAGGTGCTCTAACAAAGGATGAGGTGTTCAGAATAGTGCCTGAACCAAGAAGCCAAACATGCACCAAATCCTTGCGCTAGTTTTTATTGTTTACAATTTATTGTAACTAGTATTTTTGCTGTAAATAGAAACTGATTTTTTCTGCTTACTTTGCATCCTTTCTTTCAACAGATTTCTTAAAAGTGTTGATGTTTCAACATCACAGAACCTAGAGGCCCATGTTGGGAAGTAGCATGCGTCTTCCACTGTCCTGTGTCTCATTTGCAAGGCTGTCTCCTGGCAGGTAGGTTATCAGTACTGCACGTCCCCTTTAGCTTCTCATTCCTCCTATGTCACAGGTCAGGCTCCCTTTCCCATTTCTGTTCCCATTTTCTTCTTTCCCTCTTTCTCATTCTTAATTTGAGAAGTACCATTCTACAGAATAATTTGAATTAAAAGAAGTCGCACATGTAACTTGATATGGAACCACGCCATTCCCCAAAGTTTGGCCAATTTTGTTCTGGTCTTGTTTCACAGGAGCCAATGATATGCGTACCTCCATTCAGAGCTCCCTTGCTCAGATCCCAGTCATCTTGCAGATTCTGTTTCTCTCACCATCGTAGATGCCTTATCTCTTTATCGCACCTGGGACCTTAGACCAACTTCTGGTCTCATTCTCATTCTCTTTAACCTGCTCCACCTTTTTTTTAAGCATCAAAAGACAAAGCTAAAGATGCTGCAAAGTGAGCTTTTCCAGGAAACCTTAAGTCTCTCTGGATAAAAGAAAAGCCTCATATGCTGTCTGAGGAAGAAGGGAGAATAGATAAATGCTGAACTCTATACCTTTATGCAGGTGTCTAGGGGAAACAGAGACCAGACATAAGTAAAAAGTCAACTATTGCTTTGTCAGACCATTTTATTTAAAACAATCATCTTCTGAAATAGAACTACTAACTCCATATTCAGATTTAATTCACTGTTCTTGAAAAATGAAAAGTACTGATACATATTTTTTCTAGGAGGAGTTCTGAAAAAAGTCTCAATTCACCAAAAGAAGAATTAATTTGCCTGTAATGAAACCGACATGCAGAAAATATTTAAAATCAATCTCATGCTTAAAAGCAGAACAGCACTGATGGTGCCTCCATGTTTTCTCCCTTTTCCCACTGCTAGCTTGTTACCAGGGAGCACGTATTATGCATATTACCCACAAATCTCTCCTCTATTTAAATTTAAAAAAGAAACACCATGTTTTTAATCAATCTATTTGCACTTGGCTGTCAAAACTCACAAAAGCACTTTGATTTCTTTTCATTATTCTCAAGAGAACCAAATGCAGATGAATAAAAAAAAAAGGAGAATGAAAAGGAGGGCAAATGAAGGGTTAATACACCTTGTTAAATTCAGACAAACATAAAGAAATGGGGAATTGCGTTTATTCATGGCTTATATAAAAAAAAAATCTGTGCTATGCTTTCTTTCCACTGACAATTACCAGAACCATTAGGTATAAATACGACAGGCTTTTGTCCTTTAACTATCAGATTGTTCTCCGCTGGCTCTTTGTTCTTTTCCACAAGTCATGGCTCTTGTCATCAGAGCAATCCGATCTCTTGATGTGAATTATGAGGTCTGGGAGGCTGATGGAGCATCATCAGGGACTTCAGGGATGCATCACTTTGGTACTGTTGGTCAGAGCTTTTTTTCTGACAGTGGGTGAGGTAGTTGGAGTTAGAGGACTCCTGGGAAGTTGTGAGTGCTGGGAGTAAGAACCTGTACAAGGCAGCAAAAGCCTCACTGGTGGCACAACCAAGTACTTCTCTCAGTCCCCTTTGCCACTGTCAGAACAAAATCCTGGAAACGGGTAAAGAATAAGAAAAAGAATCCTTTTTCTTCACAGTTTTGGAGGCTGAAAGTCCACGAGAAGGCAACCTCATTCATTCAGTCTTCAGTGAGAAGTGTCCTCGCTTGCTCTTCACAGCAAATGGAATCAACACCACACCACATATGGGAGGTCAGAGGTCAAGACAGGAAGCCAGAATGTATGCATGGGCCAGTGTCACTCTTTTGAATCAGTCCTTTTTACAGGAACTAAATTGTCTCACAGGGGCTATGAGTATTCCTTTTTAGGGCAATACTCCAGGAGGTCTGCCTCGTAAAATTCCCATCATCCTTACAAAGCCACTCTGGAAATCAAGCCTCCGACAGGTGAGCCTTTGTAGGACACAGTTAAACCATATTCAAACCAGAGTAGTGTGGTTTCCCTATCTAATCAATAAAAATACATGATTTTTAACTAATTGGAAATAAACAATTTTTCAAAGTAGGACTCATTCACTGGACATGTTAAGAGGAGGCATGTTTCTTTGAATGGCTTTGTAGAGATTGGGGAATAGGGTGGGAAGAATTTGTGTGTATAAAACATTAGAAGATGTGAGACATTTATTATTCTCTTTCAGTGCATTTATTCCTGAAAGAATAGAATATACATCTTTAAGACCGTATCTACTCAGACCTTTCTGGAGGTGATTCATAGAGGGATATCCAATTTTTATTTGTTTTTTAATAACTGAGGAATAATCTCCATAAACAGTAAGGTAAATTCCATGTTAATTTCCTATAATGGAAATCTTTCTTAAATCTGTCACATATATTCCTGCTATTTCATAAAGATAACACTGACATCAACTCAACTTATTTCCTTGAAGAGGTGGAGTCAGTTTGGTCAGTATTCTGAGAATCTATTATTTTTTTTAAGATTTATTTTTATTTTTATTTTTATTGGAAAGGCAGATATACAGAGAGGAGAGACAGAGAGGAAGAGCTTCTGTCCGATGATTCACTCCCTAAGTGAGCGCAACAGCCGATGCTATGCCAGTCCGAAGCCAGGAGCCTCTTCTGGGTCTCCCACGCGGGTGCAGGGTCCCAAGGCTTTGGGCCGTCCTTGACTGCTTTCCCAGGCCACAGGCAGGGAGCTGCAAGGGAAGCGGGGCTGCTGGGATAGAACCAGTGCCCATATGGGATCCCGGACGTGCAAGGTGAGGACCTTAACCACTTGCGCCACCATGCCG
The DNA here is from genome assembly GCF_017591425.1 of Ochotona curzoniae. Taxonomy (NCBI): domain Eukaryota; kingdom Metazoa; phylum Chordata; class Mammalia; order Lagomorpha; family Ochotonidae; genus Ochotona; species Ochotona curzoniae. Next base: position 100,009 of record NW_024466921.1, read on the forward strand.
GGCCCGAGAATTTATTATTGTAATACACTGTTATTTTAAATATTTTTAAGAATCCATTGAGGTATTTTCTGTCTCATTACATGTCTTTATATTTCTGTGAGTTTTATATTTGTGCATTTGCTTGTTGTTTTCCTGTCTGCTCCCTGGTCAGTCGATTGATTGCTATTCATATTCTTTGCTAATTTTCCTAACATTCTTCACCCCTTGAATCTTTTCTCACCTTATCTCCTAGAGTTGAAACTAAGACAGCAAGGCATTAAATGCAACACCATGGCCACGTGGAAATTTTGAGTAAAGAGCCAAATATTAAGCTCCTAACAGGATCTCCCATGAAGAAACTGCATTACTAGCTAAAAATAATGACTCTAAACTGTCAAAATAGTTGCCATACCTGATATTCTATTGGAATTGATTGCTACCTAGTTCCAGGTAGGTTTAGTTATACTGTAGCAAATTCCCAGGTAGATAAGTAAGATATAGCATACTCCCAGTGATTTCCCCAAGATAAAATTTATCCTAAGTAGAAAAAAAATGGGCCCAATAGACACAGTATGGGTGGTTATGGGTCCAAAAGATGATAGGTATCTGGGTTGCCCTGTACAGCTCCAAATAGCACAGAAAGATAGCATCTGATTTGCTTTCTCACTGGTTTTGAAGGTGCTGGATGCCTTTCTTTACATATGCTGCATTTTACTCATCTGTAAGGCAGTGTTGATCATCAATACTACTTTTAAAAGTGAGAAAAAAAATTGTAGTGCTCTTAATTCTTCTCAAATGCTCCTACAGCATGTAGCTGCCAGTTTCTCTGCAGGATTTGCACCTCATTAGCTCCCCTCCATTGGAAGACTTCTTAAGTCGATGGAACAAAGCCTGAGTTGTGTAAGTGCAGGGTTTCTATGCCTGGATCACGGATCTGAGCTCCATTTTTTCCCTGGTACTTTTGTACTTAGACATGGGAGGATTTCCTGCATTCTGGGAAACATAAGTCTGCCCTTTGGGGTTAGCTCTATGTCAATTTGTGGTTTTGCACTTTATCTTTACCTCTGAAAGGTAACAGATAACAGAAATCTGGACATTTACATGTGGAAAATAGAACAGAGTGAGGACTGAAAGCCATATTTACCATTTTATTACTTGAAGACCATACTTTTCACTGGTGTTTCTTACCAGAGAAGCCTGGCTGGCTCAGGTTGTCTGTGCATGTGTTTCTGCATGTGTGTGGGTGTTTGAGTGTGAGGAGTGGTAATAGCATTGGTAGTGATGGGGTGTTCTGCAGATGTTCGTCCAGCTACTAATAAATTTGATAATGTGTGCCTTCAGTTGGCCAGAACTATTGCCTACAATTTTTTCAATGATAAACTTGGAGAGGGTATAGTAAAGAAGCATGAATCTTGCTAAATCTCATCCAGAAATCTTTTTACTTTTAGAGGATTGTGGTAATTATGCACTTTTTTTTTAAAAAAAAGCTCGAAACATAGTAGACCCTCAGCTATTTAGTTATTTAACTCTCTTTTCCCATCATGGAAAGAGGAGAGGGGCAACTAAGTGGAGAGGGATGAAATGGTAAAAGCAGTAAATCATAGTGTTCTACCTAATAGAGAAGAGGGGAAGAATAACTCATAAATGATTTTAAAGTATTCTGGAAAGATAAAGCCCATAGAAATGCAAAATAATAATATCAGCAAAGTAGAGATGTCAGTTGAATATAAAGGAGACAGCTTTTATTCCTGTACAAATATCTTGGTCACCATCAGTAACAGCGGAGAAGAAAACAGAAAGAAGTGTATGTGACAGTTTAATAGTATTTTGTTAAAAATAGAACATGTCTTAAGAATGTCTGGACTTGCTCTAAAATAAAATGATGGCCTGACTCACTGCCTGCTAGAATAGATTCAAAAGTGCCTCAGGCAAAAATCACTGGCTTCCCCACCTCCGATTTCTCATGTTAATTAAATTGGGAGTGCAATTTGTATGAGAGGAACAGTGTTAGGAAGGCACATTGGCAGGCAGAGTGCTATTCTCTATAAAAGTTTGTGAGCTCTGGTCAGCTCAGACTCCCACACACATGTTAAATCTTATCTGGATTCAAAATGCTAGTGTACAATCTTCCTTCTGAGCAAGTCAGGGTGTAAGTATGCTTGTGGAAGGCCACGTCAAGGAAGACTGGCCTGGGACAAGGAGGAGCTCTTGGCACTTCGTTCTCATTTAGTAGTTTCCTAAGTTTTGGATAATAAATGGTATGCAAAAATTAGGTTTCATGGGAAAAGAAATTTGGAAAACTCTAGAATAAAAAGAATTGACATTATTTTTCAACCCTAGGAATTGCAAAAATCCTTAGAAATGTTAATATGTAAGATGAATTTCCAAAAGATATAAATATGTTTGACCATGAGGCTATTTACAGCAGGAAAGGGCATAAGCACACTTTGGGAAATACTGAACTGGGGCCATCGTCTGATTTTTCTTTTACACTTGGGCTTCCTAAGGATTTCTACAGAGAGCTGAATTCCCCAGATGAGTCACAAATTAGATTTGGAGATTGAGCTGAGGCTGAATAAGCTATTTAGGTTTCATCTCAGACAGCTTTAGTAGCAGGACATGATTCTCTAAATTTGTTCCATCGTCTACATGCAGGTGCATGTAGACAGGAACCCAAAAGAGAATTGAGCTTAACAAGATACAATTAGAATAAAACATTCCTAGAGTCCTACCAATGATCCACTCTGCCTCACCATGACTGTGTCAGTATATTTTACTTAGTTGAAAACTCAAACACAAGGGCCTGAGGAACTTGGTGCTCCTAGTTGTAGGTTGTGGGGAATATACAGTTATGACCATTCCACTGACTCTCCATTTGGGATGCTGGAACAAGACAAGGGAGAAATCAGTTCATGGTCATAATTTCTTGGCCTCCCTGAGATCCATTTAACTATAGTCTGCAAGAGACAAAATACTATCAGTAAATGGTCATTTGGATGCCTGCGTCAATAACGTGCATGCGTCTCTTAGGGGGCACCACAGTACAAAAACAGAGGAACAGCCCCGCATATTGGACCCAGGGGAAATGATTGTGCTGTAACCATGGAAAAAATTTAAAAAGCCTCATTTTCATGTTAAACACACATACACACATACACACACGCTTAACTAAGGGAGTCAATATGAAACAGAAGCAGACATACTCAAGGTTAATGCCAAAATTGTTTTAACTATACCAGTGTGCCAGTATAGTGTCCTATTTTTTTTTTTTAAGATATATTGGGGGCAGACATCAACACAGCAGCAGACATGGTCTGAGGACACTCTCATGAATGTGTGTGGGCCCTGGGTAGGCAGGCAGAGTTCCAGGCTGGCATGGCACACTGGCAGAGGACCTGGCTTGGGGATTTGGGCTTGCAGGCATAAAGGACTGTGGATTGCTCAGGGAAGCAGGTCTGGAGATGTGTGGGAGGGAAGACTGCTGAAGGAGAACGTGACAAGTGAGGATTGACGTCTGGGGGACTTCCACCAACAAAGCTATTGTACCTGTGGGTATACAGGTGGTTTAGAGGAGGAAGACTAGAGGCCCTTCAGGATCAAACCAATGAACCCATCCACATGGGAGACCTGAGCTGGGATTGTTGATATCAACCACTGCCTATTGACACACAAAAGTGATGGCTGTGGGGTCTGCCTGGCAGGGCTCGACCACAGTACCCACCAGTGAGCATCAGGGCAGGGCATAAATCATATTTGGATGGGCCATGATAGTAACCACATAACAAGAGAACTGGGTCTGGGAGCAGATTCTGTAGGGGAGAATGGGCTCACCCCTGTGAAACTGCCATACCAGCTGCTTAGCTTGAGGGCTGAGGGTGGTGACAGGCTGAGCTAGGCATGAGCATGAAACACCAACACTCTTGGGCACTAGGGTTGGGAACACACTGGGCTTTTCCAGGCTGTACCCTGAAAGGTGCACCCAAGAATTGGGTATGGGGTGGACTGGGCCACAACATCTACCAGCACACAAAAAGGCCAAGACTGAGGGGTGGGGAGAGACTGTGCCAGGTAAGGGCTAAGCACCCACTGGCACACATGAGATCTGGTGTGGGAATAGGCCTGATGAGGGAACTTGGGCAATGTTCCTGTTGCATCACAGCTCCTGCTAGTAAGCCTCTGAGTCAGGGCTGCGTGTTGTTCAGGCCAGGCAGGGCTGTTTCACTTGTCAGTAGGTGTGTCGGCTGGGCTACACCACATAGCACATTGGTATGTGCAGAAGCCAGGGTGAGGTGCGAACCATGCCAAGCTAGGTTAGGCTATCACACCTATTATTTTGCAGGAAAACCAGGGATGCGGGGCAGGCTTGGCAGGGCTAAGCTTCAGTATCTGATGGCAAAGGCTAAGCTGGGCATGGGTTATGCCAGGCTGGGCTGGGGCAACCAGCAGCATGCACGAGATCTATGGCTACAGCAAGACTAGTCAGGGAACTTTAAGCTGATGCCCCTATTGGGCTGCTGTTCCTGCTGGTGAGTATGAGAGCTAGAATGGAGGATGCAAACTGGGATGAACATAGCTGCAGTATTCCTCGGCATGACACACTGGGTCTGGGGTGTGCCAGACTGAGCTAGGCTCCAGCACCTGTTGGTGCTCATGAGAGCCAGACTGGGTATAGGTAGGCTGGACTAGGTCTCCGTACCTGCTGAACCATGCAAGAGCTGGGTCTGGGAATGGACCAGGCTGGGCTGGGCTATTGTAAGAGCTGCAATGGGTGTCTACTAGTTGGGCAATGCATTGTAACTGTCAGGATAGGAGGTGGGAAAGTCAGGCTGAGCCAAGAACCCACTGGTGTGCATAAGATCTCTGACTAGGATGTGACCCAATAGAGAAGATTTGGGAGCTCCTCTGTCAGGATGTGGTCCCTGCAGGTGAGCTCAAGCACCAAGACTGGGAACAGCCTAGACAAAGCCAAGTTACAGCACCTGCCAACATACATGTTGATCAGGTGTGAGAGCAGGCCAGGATGGGCCAGCTCATAGCACACATTGGCAGATGTGAGAACCAGAATGGGGTGCAGCACATGCAATGTTGGGCCACAACACCAGCCAGTTTGCATTAGGGCCAGGATTGGGCTGGCAGGGCTGGGCTAGGCTGCAGCACCTACCAGAATGAGCTGGAACTGGGGGCAGACTTGTCCCATCCAGGCTGCAGCAGCAGCCAGTGAATGCCAAGGTGATGTGGGCCATGCCAGGCTGGGCCATAGCATCCACTAGCATGTATAAGACCTGGGGTAGGTGGCAAGTCCAGTAGGGATGCTGTGAGGGTAATCACTGCTGGGTAATCACTCCTGCTGGTGAACATGAGAGCTTGGACTGGAGGCAGATTAGGCTGGGAAGGGCTACAAAACCCATTGGCCTGCATGTGAGCTGGGTTACAGGGAGAGTCAGACTGGGCTAAACGACTGAATCCAATGGTGCATGTATAAGCCAAAGTAAGTGCCGCTGGTTGGGCTTTGCCATGACATAGACTAACAGGTGCTGGGACCGAATGCAAATTCTGTCAGGCTAAACCATAGAACCACGTAGAAAGTACAATATTCATGGGTAGGACTGGGCCTGGAAGAGAAATTGTGGGCACTCCTTTGATGGGCTGCAGCTCCCACTGGTAAGCACGAGAAGCAGGGCTGGGGTGGGCTTGGCTGGACAGGCAGTGGCTCCCACCAGCATGAAGGTGGCCTGCATAGTAGGGTCAGTCAGGTTGTGCAAGGTTCCAATGTCCATTTATGTATACAACTGCCAAATGGGATATGGCACAGACTGGATTAGTCTGTTGCACATACGAGAAAGCAGGGCTGTGGTTGGGCCTGGTAGGGGTTATATTGTGGGTCACTCTGACTATGCTTTATTTCCCACTGGTGTACGTAGGGGTTACGTGTGTGGTGGTCAGGGTTAGGCTGGGCCATAGCATCCATTGGTTTATGTAAGAGATAAAGCTAGGGACAGAACTAAGTGATTATAAGCACCAGTGTGTGGAGGCTGATGTGGGTGATAGAGCTAGATCCCACAATGACAGGTACACACAGGAGTCAGGTTAAGGTCATCTCTAGTGAATTTCTTTGGGGACCCCCAACACAATTGGACCATTGGACTAAGAACTCCAACCACTGAAAAATCACAGGATCCATGGTCCGACCATGGACTGCATAGGTCAGAAGTGGTCTTCGTGGTTGCTGAGGCCTGTGCAATGGATAGTATTCCTATATACTCATCAGGGACATGACAATGAGTTCATTGAGACTTGATGAGGATGTCTAGTATAATGGAGGGTAGAATAAACTGGACAGCTCTCCTGGTCAATCTTTGATAGTGAGTATCTGGACAAATTGAGACTCTAATGTGGACTTTATCAGCCAACTGGACCTTGAAAAGTTTTCCTCAACCTTGAAGCAATGGAATCAGCACTGTCTCAGTATTAGCAGAACCATTTATCCATGGAACATACTCTACATCGGAGACCCTGTGGCAACATAAGGTGGCCATCTCTCATACCTGGGTATCAAATGATTGGGCTGCTGGGAGCAGCCCTCTGCCTTCTCTCCCTTATTTCCCTAGACATGGGAAGAGAAAAGATTGGTAGCCGTTGTCTCATTCACTTTCCACAATTACTTAACCCCCTCCCCCATCCTAATTGGTGGTCCATAAGGGCATGCATCCTTTCAAGTATGCAACCATCAAAAATAAAATGAATTATTATTAAAAATAAATAAAAATAAAATCTTGCTTTCAGAGGCAGCATTGTAGCAAAGCAGGTAAAACCACTGCCTTGTACGCTGGCATTCCATATGGGGACTGATTCGTGTCCCAATTCTGTGCTAATGGGCTGGACAAAGCAGTAAAAGATAGCTCGAGTGCTTGGGCCCGTAAACCCACATGGGAAACCTAGATGAAGCTATTGACTCATGGTTTTAGCTTCGCCCAACCACCAACATTTGGTGGGTGGAGCAGATGGAAAATTCTCTCTCTCTCTTTTCTAACTCTTTCAAATCATTAATAACTTTCCACCTCCTGTCAAAAAAATAAAATAAAATAAAATAAAAAAGAATAGCACTTTAGCTAACTTGAGTTCCTTTTAAACAGGTTTTTTACAACAATAAGAGCTGTATAGCAAATGCATTTATACAGGTAAGCAGCAGTACCAGTGGCAGAGCCTATCACTGTGGCAGGAGTTGTTTGCATCCGATTTCCTTTTACACCTGTTTGCTTCTCAGGGCACTGCCGTTTCTAGGAAACACTCCAGCAAATGAATTACATAAAGAAAGGATTTCTGACTTAGGAAAAAAGAGGCAGAACAGTGTCTTTATAATTTCTATAAATCATTGAATCAGCTTTGGCTGGTGAATGAGATAAAGGTACCTCAAAAATTATTATTACGAGAGCTGTGATTACCCTTGTACGTGTAACTGCCTGGTGCCTATTTTTAAACCACATTCTGGGAACACAATGAGAATTCAATAAGAGGTGTAGTCTGAACTGTTGCAATAACTCAATCCTGCACATCCAGTATATCGTACTTGTCAAATTGCCACAAATCAAAACGTGAAGCTCTTTTATTCTGTTGATTAGAATGATTTTACATATATCTCTACACATAGTTCAAAATATCAACTATGCAAAGTCAGCAACAATCTAGATTCTTTAAATTGTGCTTACTGTCGACAACATAAGTCTAAAAACAGCACCCGAGTCTGTATTCACATCTAATTTATTTCAGAGGAACAGACCCAGTTTCCAGTCTAAAGATGGCCTTCCTGATGACCATTAGGAATGGCCTGCTTTCTTAAGACATGAAAGCAGAAGGATGCTATATCCTTCTTTTTCTTGCTGTGGAAATCTGAACATGATAAATCATTTGGCTATAGAATTATACTTAACTATTTGCTCTCTCTCTCTATATATATGTATGTATATATATATATTCTAATTTATTTGCTTTCTTAAACCTGACAAATCAAGGAATTTCAGTCTGTGTTGTGATCCTTAAAGTATTATTTTCTATCTTTTTTAAGGATTCATTTATTTGTATTGGAAGGGCAAATTTATAGAGAGAAGCAGAGACAACTGGCTGCAATAACTGGAGCGGAGCCAATCCAAAGCCAAGAGCCAGGAGCTTCTTCCAGGTCTCCCCTGTGGGTTCAGTCCCAAGGCTTTGGGACATCCTCTACTGCTATCCCAGGTCACAGGCAGGGAGCTGGATGGGAAGTGGAACAGCTGGGACACAAATCAGCACACAAATGGGATCCTGGCAAATAAATGTGCAGGGGAGGGTTTAGCCTCTTGAGCCACCACCTCTTGAGCTGGGCTGAAGGTGCTACGTTCTAAGCCCAAATTCTACAGATCAAGAAACTGAGGCTGGACGAAACTGAAACATTCACCTAAGTTCAAATTTCTTAGGGCCAACTTTCCCACAAAATCAGACGCTAAACTATAAGGACAATAATGTCCGGTACCTTGACAAGACAGAAGGGGAACAGATCAGGTGGATGAGCTCCTTTATCTGATTTCTCTCCTGTTTCAGCATTAAGGGAGAAACAGAACATGAAAACACCATGGTGAATTAGAGGAAAATGCTGTCCTCTTTTGATTGTCCCCACCTGTGTTGTGTGCATCAGTTAAGAACTGATCTGAGTTGATCTGAGTCTATGTGTTTAACGCTAGAGTTAACATGCTTGGATCACAATGTAGTCATTTATATGCAAGCATTCTTTTTGGATAAAGAATTCTACTTTCTCCTCACCATTCTGACAAGACAAAAGAGAAATCCATTTTCCTCACCCACATAACTTCTCCCTGTACATTCCACTTTGGTTTAGCTGTGCGTGGCAGGCACCACTCTGCAGGAATATAAAGGAAGCAGGAACATGTTTGTGCCCCGTGTCTCTGCTGTTCACTGTTCTGGAGACTACCACTGCAAACATTAGTGGTCTGAGACTCTGTGCTTAACTCCTCAGTAATGGCAGCCAAAAGCAACTTATATAATAACCTCCTTTTGCCAACTTAGTAGCAAAATGCTAGATAGAAATGCATGTGAAGAGGTAATACATATAATAAAGCATTTTTTTCTAGTTAAAGTGTGTCCTTGGCTGCCTTTTCATTTTACTTGCTTTACTTGGGCTGCAATTATTCACTTGATGAGGATTCCTCCAAAAATAGTTTTGAAGACCCAGCCTCTTTGCTGAGCCACAAATAGCCATTTTTGATTGTCTCCTACACATACTATCTGGGTGTCACAACAGCACTTCAAAAGCAATACTTCAAGATTCAATTTTTCACCCCTTCCCCACAAACCATCTTATCTGCCTGCATTTTCTACCTTAACATGCAGTACTTAAACACACTCAAGAAATTATGTCAGAATATCACTAAATCATTCTAGACTTTGAATTGCCATAGTTCCCAACATCTAATGAATTACAAAATGATATTTTAATATAAACCCAACATATCCCCCTTCTCCTTTATCATAGTGTTAGCTTAACATACCATCTCATTACACAGGGCTAATGAGATTTAATTCATGGACATATTTAGAATATCATACAATTGGAGAATATGAATTCTCTTAAACATTGCACATAAAAATCGATTACACTTAGGAATAAGAGTAAATTTCAACAGATAAGACCGGAAAATAATGAGCATCATTTCACATACAAATACAATTAAATTAGAAATAAAAAAATTTAACTAAGAAAACAAAGCTGTTCCCTAAAGATTTTAAATGACTCAAAGTCAACAAAAAATTGTAATACCTCAAAAAACCTAAATCGATCATGAAGCTTTCATTTAAAGTGGGTCTTAGTGGGTAATCTATAACGTTAAGTGGTTATAGTATATAGAAATGCTGACAATTAATTAGCTCAGAATACACTTTTAGAAATTATTAATAGGTCAGTGTCATGACAGCAGGTTAAGCCACGGCTTTTGATGCCAGAATCCCGTATGAAAGTCAGCTCAAAGCCTTGATACTCTACTTAACAATTTGGTCTCTGGTACAAGAATTGGGAAAGTGGCAAAACAAAACCTGAAGTGCTTGGGACCATCCACCCACATGGGACACTCAGACCAAACTCCTGGCTTCATCCGCCTGGCCTATTTCTGCCCATTGTGACCATCTGGAGAGTAGAGCAGCTGGCATTTTCCTCTGTTTATTCCTCTCTTTGTAACTCTACCTTTCAAATACATAAAGCTTTAACTTAAAAAGGAGTTAACAAGTTTTAGAGAATCAAGATGGCGGAATAGGGTAGGACATGTTCAAATGTATGGAGAAACATTTAATCAAGATGAAGCAGAGAGAACATATCCCAGGAAATAGGAAAGGACAGAACAACAACAAAGGGGTACCTGGAGACTGACAGACACAGGAAAGCAGCGGGCACGGTGATGTGGTGTGGTGACTGATTCTCCAGCAGCATTCAACTAATAGCAATCTGAACTCCACCAGCAGCCATAACTCCATCAGCAACCAGGTGGGAAGGGACTTTCACTGGGAGCTTGGGAGGTGAACCCAGAAAAGAACTGTCCATTGTGCTGGTCTATTTGATTTAATTAGGAGCAGAGACAGAGCAGCAGATCCCAGATAGACAGTGCAAGAACAGGGTGGATTTCACAGCCCTGTCAGCCGGCTAGAGCTGAATTAGGCACCATTTTGCCTAAAGGGGGAAAGGCAATGAAAGGACTGAATATGAGCTGAGCTGGGAGTGAAATCATTTCTGACTCGGTGAACTGCAGGAACGTGGCATTCTATGGGTTCCACCCAGGACAGGTCTAGGTAGCCCTAACCTAATTGCCAGCAGATCAAGAACTCTAGTAGTAGTACATCAGGCACCATTTTGTACACTGTGGCAAAAGCTTTAGGACTGCAGGGGACAAAAATGAACTGTGCATGTGCTGAGCTCACAAAAACTCAGTGAGTTCTGTGTATTGCACTAGTCCTGCAGGAAAATAATACTGACTGTGGCATTATATGGGTCAAAATAGGTCTGTGTGGCAACCAGACCTAATCAAACAGGATCTGGCAAGACCAGCACCACTAACAACCTAGCTATATAGGACATCTTGTGTCTCTCTAATCCTGGAACCTGTCCCAACTGGAAGTGGGAGAAAGCTTGCAGGGACAACGGTGCAGCCTCAGCATGGTATCACAGGAGGTAGAGAGTGGTGAGCCAGGAGCTGGGGTTGTGGAGACCATGGTGGAAATCTAACATAAGAACCTAGACCTGGAACTCACTGGAGGTTGTGGCACAAGTGGCTGCAAGCAAAAAGTTGTGTACCAACTGCAATAAGTACAACTGAACTGCAGACCTGTGTGTGACACAGCTTAGAAACCTGCCCCAAGAAGAAGACTCTGACAACCAGAAGTACAATGATCAAGAGCAAAAGAAGAGACAAAGGTACAATGAATACTATCAAAAACCCCCCTGCAAAGGAGCAAAACCCTATGCCAACCTCAGAGTTAACTGAGGAAGACATCGAGAAAATGGGGCACACAGAATTCATAAGACTCATTTTAAAGATTCTGATCAACAATGAGAAGCTCATGCAAGAGTTCAAAGAATTTAAGGAAGCAATGTATCAAATCAAGGCTGATATATCAGAAATTAAGAACACAGTAGAGCAAATTAAAAGTACAGTGGAGAGTCTCCAAAATAGAATGAAACAAGCAGAAGAAAGAATCTCAGAATTGGAAGATATTTCTTGTCATCAGGGGGAAGCAAACAAAAAGCTGGGAGCAGAACTGGATCAGGCCAAAAAAATTATTTAAGAATTGAAACACACTATTAAGAGGCCAAGTTTCAGAGTTATGGGAGTCTCAGAAGGCACAGAAAGAGAAGCTGAGTTTGCAAAAGTATTTAATGAAATAATCAAGGAAAATTTCCCTAATCTGGAATAAGAATTGGGAAACAAGATCTAGGAGGGTCACAAAACTCCCAACAAGCTTGATCAAAAGCGATCTTCTCCAAGACTCATGATCATCAAGGTCTCTTCAATTGAACATAAAGAAAAGATCTTTAGGGCCCGGCGCAGTGGTGCAGTGGTTAGAGTCCTCGCCTTGCACGCCCGGAATCCCATATGGGCACCGGTTCTATCCTGGCAGCCCTGCTTCCCTTCCAGCTCCCTGCCTGTGGCCCGGGAAAGCAGTCAAGGGCGGCCCAAAGCTTTGGGACCCTGCACCCGCGTGGGAGACCCGGAAGAGGCTCCTGGCTTCGGACTGGCATAGTATCGGCCATTGCACTCACTTGGGGAGTGAATCATCGGATGGAAGATCTTCCTCTCTCTCTCTCCTCTCTGTATATCTGCCTTTCCAATAAAAAAATAATAAAAATAAAATCTTAAAAAAAAAAAAGAAAAGATCTTTAAATGTGCACGTGAAAAAAATCAATTGACATATAAAGGAATGCCAATTAAACTCACAGGAGATCTCTCACAGAAAATTGTACAGGCAAGAAAAGAATGGAGAATATTCCAGATTCTAAAAGAAAAAAAATTGTCGGCCTAGGATAACATATCCAGCAAAGCTTTCTTTTGTCTTTGTAAAATAAAATAAACTTCTTCCAAAGCAAAGTTAAAAGAATTTGCCTCTTTCAAATCTGCTCTACAAATGATACTTAAAAATGTTCTCTTCACATAAAAGAGGAATAGCACCTACCAAAACCAAAGGCAAATGGGAAGAACATCCCAGTAAAATGACAACAGAAGACTAAACCAATGAACAACCCATTCCTAAAATGACAGGACCAAAGTACCACCCATACATATTAAACTCTGAATGTAAATGGCTTAAGCTCAATCAAACATCATAGATTAGTAGACTGGATTAAAAACAAAACCCATCTGTTTATTGTCTAGAAGAGACACACTTCACCAACAAAAATCAGTGGAAACTATATCGCATGGGTTTTGTTGTTTTCTGTTAGTTTCATCTCTTCAAAACACTTTTTTTCTGATTAAATCATTCAATGACTCATAGATCATACAGTAGCATCATTTTCTGCAAGAAGGTTCTTGATTTTCATTTCTTCGGCTACATGTTAGTCATTTAGTAGCTTCATGGTGGTGTTACTTTCTATTTTCTCCCTGATGAGGATTTTGTTTAGTGGCTTTTCATTTACGGGGATGTATAGTAGCTGTGTAATGGAGACTGCCATATCTAGTAACATGTCATTTAACCTCATGGCATTGTAAATTTCTACTTTTCTTTCTATTGTTGATTTTGTATTATGACTTTTCATTTGTGAGGGGATGTACAGTAGCTGTGAAATGGAGACTAACATCCTGATGTGAGGGTACAATGTAGTATGCATTTCTACTTCCAGACAAAGATGGACTTACAATGAAACGATTTACTGTATCTTGACAATAGGATGCTTGGCTCTCTGCCATTGTCCATGCCCGCAATGATGGACATATGACTATGTATGAAGAATTATATTTTAGTAATGATATAGAGGAACTAGGTGGCGGGGAGGAATTTGGGAAGGGGATAAGGGAAATACCAGGATCCTATGGAACTGTATCATAAAATGATAATAATAATAATAAAATGTAAAAAAAATTTTAAATTAAAAAAGGAGTTAACAAAAAGAACTCATGGAAATAGATATTATAATGTATTATTGTTCTATAATGAACTGACAGAAAGTTGATAGGATGTGAGAATAAATACAAGATAAATTTAGTAGAAAAAGGAAAATATGTAACAATAGAAAAAAGCAAAGCAAAAAGTAAGTTCCTTATAAATATTAAAATAATCTGTCAAGTATGTTCCAAAATATTAAAAAGTGAGTATTAGAAATAACCTCTATGTCACCATGTTGAAGGATGATTGTTATAATAATCATTTGTCTTTTTCATGATATTGCGAATTCCTTGAGGGGATCTGTTTGTGAGTCTTCAAATTCCATTATATGACTGCACATATTGGTATCTATTTTGCATATCTTGCATATGTATATCATGGATGAAATCCAGTTTTTACATAGGTAATCTAGCAAAATGCGAATCAAATAGGCACCTATTTCTACAAAAAATTTTGCAAAAATGAAAAACAACACTCAAAACAATGTCTTGAAATACAACACTTCTAAATTGGGGATCTGTTAGTATCGGCTATGAAAATCTTCTCAGAAGTTTGGGATATGGAAACAAGGAAAGCATCACTTTTCTCTCTCAGACACATCAAAAGATGGGAATTTCATAGTTGCTCTAATATGAGATACCAACATATTGGGAAGTATCCTTTAGTTCATAGACACATAGCAACTTGAAAAAAAAAATCAATGTTTTACTTCCCTTCCTACTGAGTTTCATTTCACAACACAGCACTGTCATTTCAAACCCCCAAAATACACCTGTTCAGTTTTTCCTCTGCGAACAACATAGCACCGATTTCAATTAAATTTCAAAACTGATACCCTAGACTACTCTCTGGAATTTTTAATATTGGCCTTTAATATAAATTGATCCGTTGCTATTGAGTCAGTAACAGAAAACCAGGAAAAGGCTTTGAGTGTTATTAAAGTGACAGACAGGGCAGGGGCTCAGGGCATACTAGGGAACATGTGCTGTAGAAAATATGGCCTTACATAGAAAAGTCACCCATTTACAATACATGGGAGACCTGGCATGGAAATCTGGCAGAAGACGCAAAGTTGTTCATTCCCCTCATCTGTATCAACACCTGCAGTTCCCTCTTGGCTGTTTCTCAGGAGCATCTCTTGTTCTAGAATTCAAACACCTTGGGGACACTACTGCAAGGGGGCAGTGTAAGTGTGAAATTACTGGTCATTTCAGGTTTTGCAAATACTAGGAAGTTGGGATGAGACGAAAGAGGACTATAATGTCAAGGTCATGAGGCTAGGGCAAAATTGGAAACAGCAAACAGCTTCTGGCATTTGGTCTGTTCATCAGACCACTGGACCCTGGAAACAGGTGCTGGAACCTTATGGAAAGCAATTAGAGCTCTCATCCAGACTTCAGGTTTCTGCCAATGTCAAAAGAAAGAAAGGAGTGATGAGGTTTACTGGCTGAGGGAATTTCACATTGCGGCTTTCTCTTTCAGTGTGATATGAGGCATGCATTCAGTGGTGGATGTCTGCCACTTATAACAGGCATCAGTTTGTCTTTGGGAGAGAGAGGTAACTAAGTGAAGTTACTTTTATTTATGCCATTTCATCTATTTGAGACTAGCATTTATTAAGCATGGTACTGAGATTACATTTGATTTCCCCTCAGTTTTCTTTTATTGTTTTGGTGTGTAAGTCTTGGGGAAAATAATATTGCTCTGGAGAAAGAATGACTTAAACGCAACAGATGTTTTCTGGGTATAGGTATTGCTATGAGACCGACTTTATTATTAGTGGTATCATAGTTATTGCAACATCTAGCCATACTCACTAGCTATTGTACTAGACTTCAAAGAGCAGGCAGCCCACAGTTCTATAATCCAAAAATGAAAGCAGCATGGAAGAGCAGAAAGAACATTAACTTCAGAATCCCAATTCTCTCTCCTACTAACTGCATATCCAGGAGCAAGCTACTTCAACCATCAAAGCCTTAATTTATATATTTGTGAAGTAAAGCTCATAACGTTGTTTGCTGAAGGCTTTAAATATATTGCTATATGTAAAGGTTTAAAGGTTTTGGCACATTTCATGGCACACAGCAGATGTGCCTGGTAAGCCAGTTCCTTATTTTATACATATGCTTTTCTAAAAGAGCACAGAGATATGATCCAATAACCAGGTATTACTTATTACAGTTAATTAAAGGTAGCTAATTAGATCACTGCTAGTTTATTTTCAGAGAATGAATAACCTGACTTTGGGGACTATGTGTCTTTAGTCAGGTTCCAAATAGACAAACCTTGATTTATTGTAACATATCAGAATAATTTGAATACTGAAAACAAATTTATCCAACATTGCATTAGTTGGTTTCATATCCCAGCCCCCATAACATTTAAACAAATCCAACAAATTGTGATAATTACTAGGGTCAAACTAAGCCTGTCACTTGTTTCCAGCCTGTTCCCAACTGGATCTAGTGCCTTTCTAACGTCTAAGATTGACTCCAGCTGTTCTTGGTTTTGATTATCCAATCTTAAGGTCCGAAATCTAATTTACAATGTGGTGATAGTAAAAGATGGGGACCCTAATAGGTCCATGAGAATTCCACCTGATGCATGAGATTAGCACTTTTGCATAAGCAGCCAGAGAAAACTAGCTTGCTCCCTTCTGCAGGTAAGGATACAGTGAGAGCATCCTCTACGAAGCAGAGAGCAAGCATGGACCAGACACTCCTCTTCATTAAGGACTTCACGGCCTCCAGAACTCTCTTTGTTCATACTAAGTCTATGACATTTTGTTACAGCAGCCATAAAATATCTAAAACCTCCATCTTCTGACTTCTTGACTTTCCCCAAGTCGATTGCAGGCTGCTTCCCCAGCCAGACCCAATGAGGAAGATTAATGTAAGAACAGCAAAAACAGCAAGCAGAAGTTCCAAAACAACTGAGAACTGGTTTGTAAGTATATTCACGAGTAATAAACTTTCTATGAAAATGATTTAGGCTGTATTCAAAGCAGAATCTCAGATATTTAATGAGACACATCTGGATCCTTTTATATAAGTTTGTAGTACCGGTGTTTCGTTCTTTCCAAAAGCAAACCAAATTTTGTACACATGAAAACAGAAGCAATTATTCAGAAGTGAGGCAGAGAACATGTGAGTCCAGGCTGCCCCCGCACAAAGTTGCCTGTAAAGAGGAAGAGAAAACAGAAATCTATCTACACAGTACCTCAAGGTGAGAGCAGAACTCCCTCGAAGACCAGTCTGTTTTCAGGAGAGAAAAATGAGTTCAGACCCTCTAGGGTCTGTGGTGGGAAAAAAATGAGTTCTCTCTGCTTGCTCCTATATTCCACTTCTTTTTATAAGGGCATGCTAATTCTCTTATTGGACACACGGAGTCCGGGGGCGGAGGGTGTGTGTGTCTGAGCATGCGCCCTGGTTCCACATGTGAAAGGTGTATCCTGGGAAAGTGGGCTTGCCAAACGCACAATTAAAGAGATAGCCTCACTTTCAAGGGACACAAGCATTCCAGTTCACCTCATCTTTAACTGCCTCGTTACATATTACACCAATGGAAGGAAAATTGACATTCTCTCTCTCCCTCCCCTATGTGTGTGTGTGTGCCTGTGTCTTTCTCTTTCACTCTGCCTTCCAAGTAGATGAAAGTAAACATTTTTTTTTAAAGATAGCTTATCCTTCATCCTAAAAAGGATTCATTATGTCTCAGGGATGTAACTGACAGAATAGGGCAATAAAACCAAAGTGAAGGGTTTTAAATCACTGCTAATTAAAGGTGAATTAGAAGTAAGATCTTTAAAAGCTACCAGCTAAGTTAACACACGATCATCCTCACCTGCTGAAACCCACGCTCTGTGACCCCGAGCCCAGGTCCATCCATTAATCCCCCAGTAAAGCTGAATGTTCTAGTTCTCTCTTTACATACCTATTTTCTGCAACTTCATTTCTAAAAAAAAATTAACATAAAAACAATATATTGCATGCACTTCATAGGCAAAATTCTAAAATGATCACCATTCCTTCCTCCTTTCCTCTTTGTCTGCTTCAGTCACCCTTCTTTCTTTTGTTCTTGCTGTAGTTTTTGCAGAAACACAATGCCAATCACTGCATTATCAGAGACTTAATGCATCAGTAACTGTAATATTCAACAAGTAAGAATATGGGAAGATATTTCACAGGAGTACAAAACCTGGCTAAAAATAGCAATAAAATCTTAAGATACCTGTTTTGTTTCTATGTATTATCTATTCTACACTAATAAAAAATAAACCTATGATAGTTATCTTTTTGAGATTGGCCTATTTTACTAAACATAATGGTATCCAGTAGCATCTATTTTGTCACGAAGACAGGATTTCATTTTTTTTTTAAATACTAGATACTATTCCAGAACACACATATACCACCTTTTCTTGTGCAGTTATCAATTGATGGGCATCTGGGTTGATTCCACATCTTAGCTATTGTGAAGTGACCTGCAATAAACATGGAGGTACAAAGGATCCATTCACTTGCTTTATTTTGGTTATAATCCCAAGAGTGGGATGACAGGGTCAAACGGAAGTTCTATTTTCAGATTCTGAGAAATCTCCATATTTTCTTCCTTAATGATTGTATTATTTACATGCTTAATAACATTGTATTAATATGTCTCTTCTACCACATTCTTACAACATTGATTATTTTTTGAATTTTGGGTAACAGCCATTCTAAGTGTGGTGAGGTAAAGCCTCATTGCGATTTTTATTTGCATTTCACTGGCAGATAGTGACCCTGAGCACTTTTTCCATGTTCCTGTTGGTCATTTGAATCTCATTCTTTGAAACTGCCTGTTCGTCTCCTTTGTCTGCTTCTTAAGTGACTTGCTCCTTTTATTGGTATTGAGATTCTTGAGCTCTTTATAGTTACTGAACATTAATCTTTTTAGTTGCAAATATTTTCTCCCATTCTGTCAGCTGCCTCTTCACTTTGTTGAGTGCTTCCTTTGTAGTACTGAAGCTTTTTAGCTTGATGTAATCCTATTTGTTTATTTTTGCATTTATTGCCTGTGCCTCTGGGGCCTTTTCCAAAAAGCCTTTGCCTAGGACAATGGCTTGCACAATTTCCTGGTGATTTTCTCCAGTAATTTGATGGTATCAGGTCATAGATTTAGATCCTTGACCACTGCAACTTGATCTTTGTATAAGATATAAAATTGATATAAGATCTTTGTATCAGATATATTTCTGCATTCAGAGATTCTTTTTACCAGAAACCATTTGTTGAAGAGACTGTCCTTCCTCCAAAGATTGGCTTTAGCCTGTTTGTCAAAAAGCAGTTGGTTGGAGCTATGTGGATTAATTTCTGATTTTTCTATTCTGTTCTATTTTTTATATTTCTTCCTTTGCCAGCACTAGAGGTTTTGTTATCATTGCCATGCAGTAGGCCTTGAGATCTGGTATTGGCACGTCTCCAGCTTTGATTTTCTTATTTAAGACTGATTCAATTATTCAGGGTCTCTGGTGTTTCTTTACGAATTCTGACATTCTTTTTTTTCCTACATTTGAAAATATTGTGCTTGATATGTCCATTAGGACCTGATGGCCTTCAAATGACTCAATCTGTTTAGAGCATGTCACTTTTGGTATTGGCTTGTTCTTTCACCCTTCCACTGGAAAATCCTTTAGGTTACTGCATGTACCAATAGTTCATTTCATTTTGGGGGCAGTAGTATTCCACAGGATGGATATACCACAATTTAACTTTTCACTCATTTGAAGGACATCAGGTTGTTTCTGGTTTTCAACTATTATCAGTAAAGCTGCCATAAACACTTACATGTGAAAGTTTTATTTATCAGGGATAAACACCCAAGAGTAGGATTGCTGGAGCATGCGGGAATTGCACATTTACTATTTTAAGAAAAAGTCAAACATTTTTCTCAGTGACTATACCATCTTATATTTCCATCATAAATGTATCATGAAGGGCTTGGTGCAATGGCTCAGTGGCTAAATCCTCACCTTGCACACACCAGAATACGATCTGGTTGCCAGTTTGTGTCTTGGCTGTTCCACTTCCCTTCCAGCTGCTTACTTGTGTCCTGGGAAAACAGTAAAGAATGGCCCAAAGCCTTGGGACCTGCACCTACAAGGGAGATGTGGAGGAAGCTCTTGGCTCTTGGCTTCATATCAACTCAGTTCTGGCCATTGCAGCCACTTGAGGAGTGAATCAGCAGATGGAAATTCTTTCTCTGTGTTTCTGTTTCTTTCTATATAATCTGACTTTCTCATAAAAATAAATAAATCTTAGAGAGAAATGTATCATTAATTCCTTCACATCCTGAACATTACTTGCTGATGTAATATATTTCTTATTTGAGTTGAGAAATATGCAGTTAAATCTCATTGTGGCTTTAATTTGCATTTCCCAAATGGGTAATAATATTGAATTTCTCATGTGTTTATTTAACATCTATAAATCCACATCAGCAAAATCTTTATCCATTTTCGCTATTTCGTAATTGCATTTTTTAAAAGTTATTGTTGAGCATTGAGAGTTCTTTATTTACTTTAGATGCCAGCCTAACTTGTAGTTTGTCTCCCTCTGACCTTTTTATCTTTTTCAGATGGTCTTTTGCAAAGCTGAAATTTTTAATTTTGATGCAAATTTATCATTTTTTCCACTTATAGATTATAATTTTGTTATTCAAAGCATTATGCCTGCCCTTAGACCACAAAGACATTCTTCCTAAACTTTTATACTTTCAATTTTGACATTATGTCTGTGATTAATTTTGAGTTAATCTTTGTATAAGATATTAGCTGAAGCCCTATGTTCATTATGTTTTCTTTTTGCTGTACATATTTTTAAAGATTTATTTATTCTTATTGGAAAGTTGGATATACAGAGAGGAGGAGAGACAAGAGAGAGGAAGAGCTTCCATCCCATGCTTTACTCCCCAAGTGGCTGCAACGGCCGGAGCTGAGCCAATCCGAAGCCAGGAGCCTGGAGCTCTTCCGGGTCTTCCATGCGGGTACAGGATCCCAAGGGTTTAGGCCATTTTCAACTGCCTTCCCAGGCCACAAGCAGGGAGCTGGATGGGAAGCAGGGCCGCTGGGATTAGAACTGGCGCCCATATGGGATACTGGCATGTTCAAAGTGAGGACTTTAACCACTATGCTATCGTGTCGGGGCCCTGCTGTACATATTCTACATCCAACAATCACAAAACCTTTTGTCTGACATCAACCAAACTGGGAGGAGGAGAGGTCCCTTGTAACTTTTGGGTGAATGTAGAAGTTCAGGCTCTGTCTTTTGGACTCCACAACTGACAGGCAGGAGCTGGGCAGAGGCTCAGTATTGGCCAAGGAATATGGATATCTCGGCTCCTTATGTGACCTTCTTTGGCATCGCTTTGGCAGGGGCATCTGATGCTTCTAGGCTTTTTATCCTGGACCATTTTGAGCACAAATAGGCATGTTGCATTTGCCCTGTGGTGTTCAGGTGGAGTAGGTATCCTCTCAATGTTCTCTGCCTTGCTATTCTTCCTCTTTCATTGTCCCTTTGCTGCCAAGGGCATTGATTTGTTGGAGCTGGATACATCTCTGCCCACTGAACACACTGGGAACTTGCAGCCACGCTCTTTGTCTCACGTGTGAGCGTCCCATATCTATTGTACTATCTAGTATACTCTTCTCTCCAGCTTCTAAAATATTTAAAGTGTTTGGTTTGAATTCAACAACTAGGTTTGTGGTGGGTTTTTTTTTTCTAGAATAGAGATAAATATGTTTATTTTTCTCAAGGTAGATTTCTCCCCAATTTGATTTTAAATAAAAGTTTGTGATCTAAAAAAATGTCTTGTTTATTCTGGCCAGACACTGTATTATATTTATTTGTTCTTCAAAGTCCACAGCACAATCCTATGGGGAGGAAACGTACTTCAACAAATTACAGGGTTTTATGCTCAGGATCTTTAAAGGAGTAAAATAAAATGCTGATCTCCATCAGTTGTGTCACCTGCCCTCTTAACAACCCCTGGAGGACATACTATAACTGATACCGTTTCTTTTCCTTCATATCTGACTTCATATTCCTCAGACTTGTAACAACTCATTTCTAACATTCTCACTCCACTCAACTAGCCGTATTGACAACTGTAGCTCACTTGGCTTGATGGTAAAACCATTGCCTTTCTGACCTGCAGGCTTCTCTTATTCAACAAATATTTATTGAATACCTACAGGGGTAAAGACTTGGTGCTGGGTGCTTAACAAGCTAGCAACAGGCAATGTACTTTTGGCCATCAGCCTCCCTTGGGCAAGGGCTGTCAGACAGTTGAAGGGTGCACGGGTGTTTTAGATTTTTAAAAAGTGCCCTGGAAATAGCTTTTTTCAACAAAGCTCTTTTAAGTTTGCTCTGTGTACAGTAAGCCTTGCATATCTGATCATTCAGCCAACCTCAGATAAAATATTTCAGACTTCATGTATGTGTGTGTGTGTAGGCTATAAACAAATTTTATACCATGTTAAGTAGGGTTTTGAGTATCTGCTAGTTTGGGTATGGATAGAATATCTTGAAACTAATCTTCCATGGATATAAATCCCTATGAATACTGAGCAACTACTGTATTATCTTAAGAAAGCATAAATTAATAAGAAAGTATGATCCAGTGAAATGGCTTAATGGCTAAATTTATGCCTTGCATGTGTCAGGATCTAATACAGGTGTTGGTTCCTGTCCCAGCTGCCCCACTTTCCTTCCAGTTCCTATTGGCTGGGAAAGTAGTTGAAGATGGCCAAAACCTTTGGACCCTGAACCCACAAGGCAGAGCCAGAAGAATCTCCTGGCTCTAAGTTTCAGATCACCTCAGATCTGGTTGCTGCAGCCACTTGGGGGAGTGAACTCATGGATGGATGATGTTTTTCTCTGTCTCTCCTCTCTGTGCGTCTGCCTTTGCAATAAAAAAAGAGTCTTGAGCCTGGCACAATGGCTTAGTGGCTAAAGTTCTCACCTTGCATGAGTCAGTATCCCATATGGGCATTGGTTCTAATCCTGGTGGCCCTGCTTCCCATCCAGCTCTCTGCTTGTGGCCTGGAAAGGCAGTTGAGGATGGCCCAAAGCTTTGTGATCCTGCATTGATGTGGGAGACCCAGAAGAGCTCTTTGCTCCTGGCTTCAGATTGGCTCAACTTTGGCTGTTGCGCTCACTTGGGGAGTGAATCATTGGACGGAAGCTCTACCTCTCTGTTGTCTCTCCTCCTCTCTGTGTATCTGACTTTGCAATGAAAATAAATAAATCTTTTTAAAAAAATCTCAAAAAAAAAAACCAAGAAGGTAAGCTTCCTCTTGCAGAATCTCTCTTTGATGTAGATAATAATAGTAATCCATGATTTACTTGTTCTGCCACAAATCATCAGTTTCCCATAAGGCTTTTTTCATAAGAAGATATTTTCATTCATGTTTCCCAAGTGCTTCTTATGATGTCTTTCACAGAGTAAGTAGCTGCATAGATCTTTCATGTCTCATTGAGCTATTCTCATGTGTTAAATTCTATGTAGACTTCGAGAAGGGAATTTCCTGGGAAGTGAATGGTACAAATCCAACATTATCACTATACTCTTCAAACTTAAAAAAAAAGTAAGCAATGGGCAAAGGAAATGAGCAGACTAATTACAAAGCAAATTCAAATGTCTAATGGACATATAAAAAAAACGCTCAGGCTCCTTAGATATCTGAGAAATACACATAAAAACCACGTTGAGGTTCCCTCTAACTGCAATGAGATTGGCCTACATTCACAACTCTATTAATAATACCTGCTGGCATGGATGTGGGGAATAGATTAGCCAACTTCAGTGTTTGGGGGAGTGTAAACTAGTACAACCACTCTGGAAGTCAGTATGGAGAGTGCTAAGAGAACTGAAAATTGATCTGCAGTATGACCCAGCTATCTCACTTCTAGGAATAGATCCCAAAAAAGTAAAATCTGCATATGAGAAAGTGATCTATAATCCTATATTTATAGAAGCTCAATCTATAATAGCAAAGGCATGAAAATAATCCAGATACACATCAAATGGGGAATGGATATAGAACCTGGTATATCTACTCTGTGGAAAACTACTCAGCCATAAAATGAATGAAATTAAAATGGTCCCAACCAGAGATGATTTTGATCAGTGAAATAAGCCATTCCCCAAAGGGCAAATCCCATGTTTTCTCTGACATAAGGCAACCTTAATGTAAAATACCAGATCAATAGGTATAAAGGTAAACATGTATATGTATGTGTGTGTGTGTATATATGTATATATGTGTTATATGTATATATTTATCTAGTTGAACTTTATATTGAAGGCAAGTATACCATGAAGTAAAGACAGATTACAGTATACATCTCTACTTCTGAATAAGATGCACTTCCAACAAAATGTTACATATATCTTTACAATAGGATACTGAATTTTCTACTATCGTCTATACATACAATACCATAATACACTTAAATAGAAGAATGGTGGGCTTGTGACTGACTATTGCCATAATATAGGAGAAAACAGTTGGGAGAAGAAAAGAGAAAGAAACAAGAAATCCCTGAGCCTTAGGAACTGTGTCATGAAAAATTTTAAAAACAATTAAAATGTGGGAAAATATGTGTAGACTAAAGATAAAAAAAATTAACAAGTTTTGTAATGTAGTCATATGACTTAGAGCTAAGCAAATATAAACTAGAGTGAGTTTTTTTTTTTATTGAGGCTGCAAAGACAAGATTCAGAACATGACAAACACTCTGTTTTTGATCAAATATAAATTGGGCTCCTCTGACAGCCACCTAAACTATTTGCTGGATGTTCACAGCCCAGTTTTAGAGAAATTCCTCCTATGTCAGTTCAGGGAGAATGTCCTGACCTTTTCTATTTAATCACCCTCAACATCTGGTAACATTTCTCATTTTCTAGCATATCAGACTTATTATCTATCCCCCAAGCCTCCCTGTATAAAGAATGTTAAATCAGGTTAAAAAGAATTCCCCATTGTAGTAATAGTATGACTTGGGCCAAAATGACATGTAGGATTTCTAAATTAAGGTGCTAAGAAGATAAATGCTAAATCAAATTATAGTGTATAGAAGTATGGTCTGGTCGAAAGTCTTCTAGGTGCTGCAGATATCCTGGCCAAAGATAGTTCTCATGGGAGAGGTGTTAATATAAGTGCAAGTTTGAGCCCCGCAATTCTCACTGTGTTCTGCCTCACCATGTGATTCTTCTTCCACACTGCTGCATCATTCACCATGGACCCTGTGCCATGACCAAACCTGTGCCGTTTTGAACTTGGAACTCCCAAGGTTGTTAACAAGTAAGTCCTTTCTCCTTGTCTCAGTTGTCTCAGGCATTTCATTATATTAACAAAAGAATGAAAGGTCTCCTATTTTTAATGTCTTTTCTAAAACATTTTCCTTCCTCTGACCATGCTTCCCAGCTCTTGCAAACTGGTCCTTACCTAGAAATTTCCTGTTTGATTCAGAGGTGTCCATTTTGCATTCTCTAGTGCAATAATTTTAATACCATTTTAACAAGACTCAGAATGATTTCCCCCCCGGCCCATTAATGTGGTCTAAATCCAAAGGACTAGAGAGGTAAATTATTTGCTCTTTCCCTCTCTTCTTCAATTTCTTTCTTTTACATTTAAGAGTTAGAAAACCTGGAGAGATGCCCATCTTTCTCACTGGCAGACAGGACTTCTCATTGCTACCCTCAGATTTTTCTTTTCAGTTGCATACCACACACACAAAAAACCAGACCTATTGTGTCAAGAAGTATGGAATGCTAAGTACTGTCAGGCACAAAGCTTTTACAGGTTTCTTCATTCTTCAAACCCTCTTGGGATTCTTTCAGACTCCTGAGAAGATAGAATTGGGAAGCACATTTTTACACTTGAAAGGCCTGTGTCTGGGTCAGACTCACAAGATGAGGGAGAGAACAACCACCTTCCAGGGGTGGAATGAGGAGGTGCAAGAAAGGCAAGGGCTGCTTGCTTCTTTTATTTACCTAGAAGCCAAAAGACAGTGAGACAGTGGAGCCTTGCTGTGATATAGTAACTGTCTGAAAGGAATGTCCTCTTCCCCCTTCCTCACTGTTTTGTAAGTTAAACTGGACTTGAAGCTCCTAGGATTTTGCTACACCCATCCATTCCCTTTGGTGTTCTCTAAGTGTGATCAAATATTCCTGTGAAATATAGAACATTCCTCTCTTGGCTGAGACAACTCCCATGCTATTAAATACGGCTAACTCAGCTCACTTATATTGGGTAATGTCTTGTTGATGACTGAAGCGATAAATTTAGAAGTAGAGAAATGAGGGGAGGCTTCTCTGGTGTCTGCTTGCCTGCTTGTTAAAGATTTTGCTGACTATATAATTTTGCTGCTGGAAAAGACCTTTGAGATCAACTAGGTCAACTCCTCCTTTATTTCAGACATGAGAAAAAGAGTGGTGGAGCAGTAGCACTTAGATCTGCGTGCTAATGAATGGCCGGGGTGGGTCCAGAATCTCCACCTTCTCATGCTTAGCTTCTCCTTCACTGTGCAGAAAGCTCCTGAATAAGAAAGGCTACAGGCTTTCATTTCGGTCTTAGGCAGTGACCGGAGGATGGGCATATCTAATATCAGCTGCAACCTCCAAGAAATTATGACAATTATGATCCACAAGGGAAGATGATCAGGATGAAAATCACCAACATGCCTTGCAAACACCACTCTGTGTCCAGTCATCCTCCCTTGGCAGAGTGTGAGCGAGCTGTTTCTGCTTTAGAATGACTGAATGACATCTGAAATGTAGAATATTAAAGCATAATTCCAAATGCTACCCATTAGATAGAGAATTAGAAATAAATGTGAGGCCACAGAAGATACTTGATTCTGCTTTAAGGGATGTCTCCAATTTGCCTTTTCTCTTCCAAACCTGTTGCTTAGCCAGCAGGGGCATGAACACTGGAAACCTTGAGAACAGAAAAAGAATACAGTGGACAGGTTCAAAGGGTTCAGCTGCCAAGATACTAACAGATGTTTATATAACGGGATAGGAAAGGCAGCACATCTCAGATGCACAGGAATAAGTAGGTGCAAATGTACCTTTCTATAGCATGTTTGTCAAATATCACCTCTTCACGTCAACTGTACTTTTCCAAAACAGACTTTAATTGTTTTGTATTGTTCAGATTAAGAGAATAATGGTACTCTGAATTATTTCTAAGTTGTGTCAAACTAAGGAAAATACGTTATGGGGCTTAGTGGTATCATACTTCTCCTAACTATTTTAATTAATCATTCTGCTATCCAACTCTTAGAAATCTAATTTTCCTGCTTTCCTAGCCTGTAGGGACTGGAAAGATTTTCTAGTGAAAGAAAATGACTGAATATAATTCATGTATTTCTCATGACAACAATGTGATGAAGCAGAAAACTTCCTCATATTAGAGTCGGGAAAAATAAAGCTATGGGGTTTTAATTCACTTGCCCCTGGTCAGGAATAACATTCAGGTCTTCCTATCATCAAAACGTTAAGCACATCACATTCATATGTTCTTCCAAAGGCCCAAAAAGGACAGAAACTAGCAGGATAGAAAGTAAGTGGTAATTTTCTTCTTACAGAAGGCAGTTTTACTTTCCTATGAATGAAATCAGCGGTGTCTATATTATTTAAAAGTCTAAGTATGAAGTGAATAGTTCTGCAAAACAACAAGAAAAGGAACAGCAGACTGTTAGTGATTTCCTGAAATTTGCCTCAGGCTTGCAGCTTGAATGATGGAAGTGATTACGTCCAAAGGCACACGGTGACTTACTGCAGGTAGTTTTGAAAATATCCTAGGTTGAGAAACTTAAGGGAAAAACAAAATATCGAAGTGAGAAGAGAACAAGGACATTAAAAAATTCTCAATAGCTTTGGGCTCTTCCTGGCCACTCGCTTCCATACTTCTGACTTGCAACCAACCTTTCCTTTCTCCCACTTCAGCTGATTGTTTATTACTTGCCTTTGCTCTTATACTGTTGCTGCCTTCTGAAATAAAATGCTTCAATCTAGGGATAATAGAACCTCAGTAGCAATACTACCCATCTCTCAGTGATTTCCTCGTTATGACTTTTCAGAGGAACTCCTGAAGTATTGCTATTACCACCCACTCTTCCTTCCTAAAACTTCTGAAAACATATTTGCCTTTGTTTTTGCCCATGTTCAAAAATAATACGAACCAAGCCTCTTTGTTTTGAATCACTCCTCAAGGTCACTGTACTTCCACGTCTTCTCCAGTTCATTTATTCCTTTCCTCCCTATGGCTTCAACCATTCTTTTAAATTAATGAGCAGTTTTTTAAGCTCTTTGTAAGTACAAATGTCTGAAAGCTTGCTTTGGAGAAGAATAGCATCCCCAGTAGGAAGACAGGTTAATTTGTTATCTTTCAGATATTCAAAATGGTATGGAATGTTCATTTTTCCCATTTTTACAATTTGTCTAAAAAATTATAAAACACTTTATTTACTTTATTAAGCACAGTACATTAACCTTGCAAATATGCTAATGACTAAAATTCTGCTGCCTCAACAACTTCCCTGAATATAAAAATTATCTCTGTTCATCAGAGTTTTTAATTATATATTATTTCCTAAAAGCACCTTCTATTAAAAAAATGGAAGCAGTCTTCAAAATGTAAGCACTCCTCAGTAAATGCTACAGGAGACACAGAGCAGAAACCTGGCCAGGGCTATGGCTCTGGGTCAGAACCAGGTTCAAACTCACATTTCTATCTGCTGACCTCTTTGGTTTTCTGACAGTTCAGGTCATTGGTTACTGGCTCTTACCAGTAAGCCAAGAGGGAATTTTACTGAGTGCCTCTAAGAGCCTGGTACTATTGGTGAATTCTGACATAAGGAGATGACCAGAACAGGTGGGTTATACCAGTATTCTCTCCGGTCATCATAATAAAACAGCCGAGTGAAATCAAATGCTGGAAGATGCCTCCCAGAACAAAGAAATGAATGTTAGCTTGATTGGTATTACATGTTCTCTCTGTGAAACAAATCTAGATTCAGTCATTCTGACAATATTTTCTGAAATCATGATAACGTCTTAGGACTTTCTACTAAGTTTCGAGGTGGCAGATAGATGATTTTTAAATTTTCACTGGCCAACATTTCCCCCTACATCACTTTCCCACTAGCACACTGTGATGGAAGGTACAAGTACCACCCCACAGTCAGCTCAATTACTCTGGCTCTGACTGTGGCCTTGCTGAGTGATGATGAACCGCTGTTCTCAGTGGTTGCTTGGCTCAGAGTAAATCCCCAGATGGCTTTATATTTAGAATAAGATCTTAAAAGACTGTATTTTGTCCATATTTCTAGGGTTTCTTACAACCCAGAAAGATGGGAAGCACTGTGAGCTGGCACCAAGAGTATGTGTTCAGTTCCATTTGGAATAACAGCTTTCACATATATGTTCCATGTGCCAATCACTGTGCTGAATTTCTTGCATTGGGTGATCTCTTTTAATCTCTCAATAATCCAATGAGATAGAGATTGAACAACTACCTGAGATTATCAAAATGGCAGAGGACAAATTTAAATGAATGGACTCAAGCCTCAACCTCAGCACTGTCTAGAATACCCTAGATAGGTGAACAGGTGAACTATTTGCTGTAGAGGAGTTGATGTTTCCCTGTGCCTATAAGGTGGGCCACAGAATACTTGAAGCATTTCACCTCACCCTTGCCCTCCCACTGTTCTGCCTCTTGCTCGCTTGTCAATAGGACAGCCTAAATTTAGCTTCTTGAATCCAGAAATTAAATGCCAACATGATCCATTCAGAGCCCTATTTCTATACACCTGGGCTTGTTTAGCCCTGAGGGAGAAAGTTGCAGGTGACCTTTCTTTCTTGTGCTTGCCACTTTTATAAATACATGTTCTATAGTTAAAGCACAGCAACCATATTAGCTGGAAAAGGAAATAATTGCTTCATTACAGACCCAAAGTTCTGCTGGCAAACATTTTGTTTCTCATTGTAATTCTGGAGGCCTGCTTTGGTGTGTGTGTGTGTGTGTGTGTGTGTGTGTGTGTGCAAACATGTGGTTTACGGGTGTAAATTAGTGTCAGTGGGGTTTGGTATGTGAACAGTTGGCATCTCCTTTGTTTTTTCTTTGATGCATCTAAAAGTACTACACAACAGGATTTGATAATATTTTTTTTCTAATCTCCTGCTTTATATAGAGATTGCAATTTGCAGGAGGTAGGCTTGGATTTAGATTGATGTTGGTGGAGACTTTGGAGCAACAAAGATTTCAGGTTAAAAACTGGCCATAGTGTAATAATTCATCCCTGAGAAAAGGAATATGTTTCTTTCATTTCCAGTCATGTGTTACATAATAACAGGCAAACATTCTGAGAAATGTGTCATTAGGTAGTTTTGCTATTGTGGGAACATCAGACAGTGAACTAACACAAACATGACATGTATGAAGCTGCTGTAAGGATAACACAGCAGAGTTTTGCAATAAAGCTTTTTTATAAGTAGGAGAGCATTGCAAACAATGATAAAAATATAGTACAGTTTAGTAAATATATAAACTTGTAACAAGACTGTTATTTTTATTTACTATATACCACACCTAATTATATATGTCATACTTTTATAAGACAGATATGATTATCACTAAGTGATAGGAGGTCTTCAACTTCATTAAAATCTTTTGGGATGACTGTCATATATGGTCCATTATTGATAAAAATGTTTTGTATTGCAATTATCAGGATTTATGGAGGCACAAACTCCCCAGCAAGTTATAGGTGATGTTTTCAAAATACCGCATTAAAGTTATTTAGGCCAGCCTAGTTAATACAATATGCTTGGGTTGTGGAGACTAAGTGGGTTGAAATTTCAATTTTTTTTTTCACTTTTTAGCTATATAAACTTGGAGAAATATCCTAAACCTCAGGATATATCCTTGAGCTCTAGAATACGTTAATCTTGCATGACTCAAAATATGTATCCAGGAACAACTCTTATTTCCTCCTTCCCACTACTCCTGGAAACCCATAGTTTTATTTCTATGAATTTGGCTTTAGATGTTTGATAAAGTGAAAACACGTGGAACTTACTCCACTTAATATAATGTCCTCAATGTTTAATCAGCTGCAGCATATAACAAAACTTAGCCGAGTAATATTTTCCTCTATGTATATACCACATTTTCTTTACCAATTCCTCCATCAATATACATTTAGGCTGTTTCCTGGTTAATATGAATAACACTGCATTGTGCCTAGTGATACAGATCTCCCTGCAAGATTGTTCTCAAATTCTTTTGGATAAACATTCAGAAATCAGACAGCTGGATCTTATAGTTGGTTCCATTTTGAATATTTTGAGAAACAGCTATAATATTTTCCAATATTAGTTTCTTTTTATTTTAGATTCTTACCAGATGCATACAAGTGTCTCAAAATTTTCACATAATTTCCAAAACTGTTCTTTTCTGATTTTTTTGATAATGGTATTCTAATGGGTGTGAGATTATATTTTATTGTGGTTTGGTTATGCAGTTCCCTGATGATTAGATAATTGACCATCTATGTCTTCTTTATTTAAGTCTTTGTTGATTTTTAAATCAAGGTATTTGTTTTCTTGCTATTTGCTAATTATTTTTAAGACTTATTTTGTGACCTTATATATGATCTATCCTGTATTATGTTTTACATGCACTTGAGAAAAAAAACATGTGTTCCACTGTTGATGGATAGAATACTCTGAATATGTATATTACATTCATGTACACAGTGATACTGTTCAAATCCTGGTGCTATATTAACTTGTATCTGGATGCACTTCCATTATTTTTTGTGGAATACTGGAATTCCCAATTATTCTGTTTCTACCTATTTCTTCCTTTAATTATGCCAGTGTCTGCTTATAACATGTATTTTTAAATGTTTATTATTTTCATCTACTTAACAGAATGAGTCACACAGAGATATGGGGCAGAGGCAGAGAAACAGGAAGAGGAGGAGAAACACAGGGGAGAGAAAGGGAAGGAGGGAGAGAAAGGAACAGAGAGAGAGAGAGAGAGAGAGTGAGAGAGATCATTCCTTTACTGACTCCCCAAATTTTCACGGCAGCCATAGCTAGTTGAGATGAAAGCTAGAACAAAGCTATCCAGGTCTGCCATGTTAATGGCAGGAAACCAAGTACTTAAGCTATCATCTGCTGATCCCCAAAAGATGTTCACAGGAAGCTAGATCAGAATCAGAGCAGTCAGGGCTCAAATTAGCACTCCAATATGGCATGTGAGGGTACCAGGTGGCAGCTTAACTCAAGGCACCATATGTCTGCCCTTGCTTCCTATGTTTTAACACTGGATACCTATAGATTTACAATGGCTACATCTTTGAGTTAAACTGTTGTCATTTTTTAATTTGCTTCTTAGCCTTTGTGAAAGTTGTCTATTTTGGGACCCTGATTAATAGCTTAACTGACTAATCCACCAACTCTAAGCATCAGGATCCCAAATGAGCATCAGTTCATATTCCGGTTGCTTCACTTTCCATCCAGCTCCCTGTTTGTGGCCTTGGAAAACAGCAGAGGGCAGCCCAAAACCTTAGGATCCTGCACAAATGTGGGAAACCCAGACAAAGCCCCTGGCTTTGGATCAGCTCAGCTCTGGTTGTTGAAGCCAGTTGGGGAATAAGCCAGTGGACAGAATATCTTTCTCTGTGTCTCTGTTTCTCTCCACAAATCTGCCTTCCCCATAACAACTTTTTTTTAATTGTTAATAACATTGTATTATGTGATACAGTTTTATAGGCACTGGGATTCTCCCCACCCCTCCCATAACCCTCCCCCCATGGTGGATTCCTCCACCTTGCTGCATAACCACAGTTCAAGTTCAGTTGAGATTCCTTCATTGCAAGCATATACCTAGCATAGAGTCCAGCATCTTATTGTCCAGATAAGTTCAGCGGCTTCTTGGGGAGACCTTCTCTGGTCTGAAGGTAGAGCTAACAGAGTAAAGTCCCGGTCAGTTAAAAGCCCCAACAAAACATCAGCAACAATATACAATGTTATGGAATTAATTCACATAGTATTGAGGAAACAATATGTTAAAAATAATGCAAGTTCAATTTTTCAAAATGCATGGGTTGAGACAGTATCAATGACAGGTTCAAAAACAAACAAACAAAAATTACAGGCTAAATTAAGGCAAACATGTGGTATCTAACCTTTTGGGATTCGCTCATTTCCCTTAGCATTATGGCTAAATGGACCCCGCTTGAAACTAAAAACTTTTTTTTTTTTTAAAGATTTATTTTTATTATTTTTTATTGGTAAGGCAGATATACAGAGAGGAGAGACAGAGAGGAAGATCTTCCATCCGATGATTCACTCCCCAAGTGAGCGCAACGGGCCGATACTATGCCGATCCGAAGCCAGGAGCCTCTTCCGGGTCTCCCACGCGGGTGCAGGGTCCCAAAGCCTTGGGCCGTCCTCTGCTGCTTTCCCAGGCCACAGGCAGGGAGCTGGAAGGGAAGCGGGGCTGCCGGGATCAGAACCAGCGCCCATATGGGATCCCGGGCGTGCAAGGCGAGGACCCCCAACCACTTGCGCCACCGCGCCGGGCCCATAAAAACTTTTTTTTTTTTTAAGTTGTCTATTTTGACTGATGAATTATGGTCACCCCGATCTCCATTAACTAGCATTTGTTTATAGTATATTTTTTCATTCCTTCACTTTCATTAAATATATATCATTAAATCCAAACCTTTGTCATTATTATTTTTACCTATTTCAAGGGCAGAGAGAAAAAAAAAGAAAATAGAAAGAAAGGGAATGATTCTCCCATATGTTTATTTACTCATCAACTAATAGGCCAAAATCTACAGCCTGAGACTCAGACCAGGTTGTTCAGATGGGTGGCCGACATCCATGAGCTTGAGCATTACCTGCTGCCTCCTGGGGCATGCATGTAGGAAGATGGAACGAACACTGGAGTCGGGATTTGAACCCAGGCACTCTGACACAGGTTACAAGCAGCCAAAGCAGCGGCTTCACACCCATCTTCACTTTTCATTGTGTATTCTTCATCTACAACGAGCCTTTCATTTTATATAGCTCAATGATTTCTATGCATTCATCCATTCTATATCTTTTGATTGGTGATTTCAGTGCATTAACTTTTAAAGCAATTGCTTTCAGGGAAGAACTTTTCCATCCTGCTTAATTTCTTTTCTTTCTTGTAGTTCTTTTGTTCCTCTTTTTCTCCATTGTTGTTTTTTGTGTGTTTCTTTCTTGTTTTTTTTAGTGATATGTATCGATTCCCTTCTCATTTTCTTTTGTGTATCTTCTAGAAGTATTTTCTTTGTGATTATCATCAACCATAACTATAAGAATCTATCTTCAAGTGATAATTTAGATACAATTGCATATAAATGCCTATACTTTTTCCTTCTCTTCTCCATATAGACCTTATTACCAGTGTTACAAATTGCATCTTTTATAGTGTGTATTCAGTAACATGTTTTTATACCTATAGTTTTTATATACTTTGATATTTTAACATCTACACCAAAAAGTGATTTATGACCCACTATTACAATGCTGCATTGTTCTCATTCATCTATATTCTTGCTTATACTAGGGAGATTTATACGTTCATATACTTTTGTTTTAGCATTTAAAATTATTTCATTTCAACTCAATTCTATTTATCCTTTCTTGTATGGCAGGCCTGAAAGTAATGTGCTCCTTTAATTTTTGTGAATATGGTGAAATATTCATTTCTCCATTTTTGAGGCACAGTTGCTGGATAGAGTATTCTTAGTTGACAGTTCTTAAGTACTTTTCATATATCATTTCACTCCTTTCTGTCTTGCAAAGGTCATGTGAAGAAAATCTACTAATTGTCTTACAATTCCTGCTTTGTATGCAATGAGTATCTTCTTTCTTTCTTTTATAATTTTGATCCGATGGGGCCAGCACTGTGGGTTAGGCTGCCACCTACGATGCTGGCATTCGCCATCACAGCACCAATATAAACCCGGATGTCTGTTTCTCGTCTAGTTCCCAGATCAAGCTGAGGAAAATGTTTCAAATACTTAAACTAAGGACAGTTATAGTAAAAATCTAGAGGGAGTTCCTGACTTTGTTCAGGTCCTGCCCTGACCATTGAAGCCATTTAGGGAGTGAACCAGCAGATGAAAGATCTCTTTCCTTTTTTGTCTCTCCCTGTGTCACTCAGCTTTGAAATAAATAAATAAAACACATCTCTAAAAAAGTCAGATCACATTAGTTTATAACATTTCTTAGTGTGAATTTCTTTGGCCTTATTTAATTGTAGTTTTTTGGAGTTCTTGAAGCTGAGAACCTATTTCACTGTATTTGTAAAATTTTCACGTGTTATTTCTTTGGGCAATGTGTTCTTCTTCCTGGTTCTTCTTATGGCATTTATATAAGCTCTATTTTTTTTTTCCTGTTGGTGTCTGGTACGTCTCTTAGGTTTTGTTAACTCTTCACTATTTTTGTTTTTCTTCTTCCTCTTACCACAGTATTTCAAATAACCTTAGTATTTTTTTTTTTTTTTTTTTTTTTTTTTTTTTTTTATTATTGTTGCTTACATTGTATTGTGTAGTACAGTTTCATAGGCGCTGGGGATTCCCCCCACCCCTCCCATTAATGGATTCTTTCTTCTGCTCTATCAAATCACCTCTAGCAGATATTTAACTTCAGCTCCTTGCTTCTCCAGCTTTGACATATTCATTTGGTCCTTTTAAAATATATTTTGCATCTTTGTTGATATTTTTGTTTTGCTTTTGCATCATTTTCTTCAGTTTATATTTTTATGAAGGGATCTTCAATTCTTTGTTAGTAATTCATACACTTTAGTTTCTCTAGGTTTAATGTGATTCTTTTGCTTTGAGCCATTGTACCTCTGTTCCTTTTCACATCTTGTAACTTTTGTTAGGGTGTATATATTTGAAAAGAGGATCAGGGCCAGTGTAGTGGGTGAAGCCATCACCACAGCACCAGCATTCCAAATGGAATCCTGGCCACTTTGGATCCAACTCTCTGAGAAAATAGCAGAGGACAGCTCAAGGGCTTGAGCACCCACGTTCAAGTGAGATACTCAAAAGAAGCTCCTGGCTCTTGGTTCTTGGCTCTTGGCTCTGGAACAACACAGCTCTGGTAGCCATTAGGGAAGTGAACCACCAGATGGAGGTTTTTTTTTCTCTGTCTCTCCCTTGTCTTCAGCTCAACCCCCATTCTAAATCTACCATATAAATGAATAAATATATCATACTGAGAATTCTTTTCCATTCTTTACAGACAAGTATCTTTACCAACCATTCTGATCAAACATTAGAGTGTCTCTGAAAACTTTTTGGAGGAATGAGACTTTGTGCTTACAAGAGTTCAGTTTTTCCTACAGAGGCACACTGGTTTCCTTTTCAGGAGCTCATGATACATTGCTCTCTCTGCTGACTCTATGCGGCACTGCAAGCTCTGATTCTAGAGCCTCAAACAATCAGATTCTTCCCTGCTTCCATA
Source organism: Ochotona curzoniae (assembly GCF_017591425.1). Classification (NCBI taxonomy): domain Eukaryota; kingdom Metazoa; phylum Chordata; class Mammalia; order Lagomorpha; family Ochotonidae; genus Ochotona; species Ochotona curzoniae. The sequence continues at coordinate 136,189 of NW_024466921.1, forward strand.
CATGCAAATAGGCTGAATGCTCGTTTGCACCCTGAGTCAGATGAGATAGCTATCATTTTCTCAGAAAGTTCACTAAGAAGTTAAAGCACTACTTGAACATTCCATTCTGTTTCTTTTTCCCAAGCATCCAAAACTGATGCTTTCTCCATACAGGCTAAGTCCACAGAATCTGCCCTCCACTCCTCTTTGTTTTCAGCAGCTCCAATACATTAAAACTATGCTAGTTCCCTGCATATTGTAACATGGTGAGACAAAAGCCACTACTTTGGGGAGCCTTCCAAAAAAACCAGAATGTTGAGTTTAATCTATCCTTTAATCCCTTGATTTGAGAAAGTCTAAGCTGGTGTGGTCTCTCCCATTGCTGAACTGAGTTATGGGAGCTGTGATGAAGGTAAAATGAAGCTGATCTTATTCAGTTCAATGTGGCTAATTTTGGATTTATGCTCACCTAAAAAACTGCAATTTATTCACGGGTTTCCAGAAGCCCTATAAAAGTTACTGTGGGCCTTTGTCATATTATATTATAATAATTTTACTATTATGTGCTTCCAAAATTCTTTAGGAACAGAACACTACTTAGCCTTGTGTTTATTTCTCCTTATGACATATATTGTCTGGTTTTTATATAGGATACAGCCAGGTAACCATGTGAGGTATTCATTAAATGTTTACCAATTAAAATGTCTTCAAATAAGGCAGCCATATTGCTTAAGTCTGAATTCCTAGAAACTTGACTTAGTTTCACATTAGTGAGAGATACTAAATACGTTTAGTTTTAGAATCTAAAGATATTCAGTTATCCTAAGCTGGATATTTTTGTTCATTTGTTTTTAGTATTCCTAAAAATCTTCAGTTGATTAAATTAGTGTTTTCTTTGGCTCACTTCTCACCCATGGCTTTTTTCAAACTTCAGGATTCTCCTATGGCTATTGTTTCATTTTCTATATTTGAGTCACAACTTCATCAATATATATTCTTTCTCTTTTTAGCTTATTTTCCTTTCCTCCCATCTTCCTTCTAGAGGTTGCCTTCATTAAATCTGACAATTGTAAATGAATGTGGTTTGTAGGAGAACAGTGGATACAGAAGTGATTGAGAACATACAGGATTGGAAAGGACCTTGTATATTGTCCAAGAGAAACCTTCACATTCACTAAAGTGGTAAAGCAATTTGCTTAACACCTCTGTCATTTAGAGGTGGAAGAAACATTGCCTGTAAGCTTGAGTTCAGGCACTTTGAAACATTATTCTAACATAACTAAGGTTGATGAAGCAGGAAAAAAAAAAAGTTGTCCTTTACCGAGCCTCTTAGCAGATACTATGTGGGAATACAACATCCTTTAAAATATCTCCATTAGAAATTGCATTTAAGGGGCCCGGCAGCGTGGCCTAGCGGCTAAAGTCCTCACCTTGAATGTGCCGGGATCCCATATGGGCGCCTGTTCTAATTCCGGCAGCCCTACTTCCCATCCAGCTCCCTATTTGTGGCCTGGGAAAGCAGTCGAGGATGGCCCAAAGCCTTGGGACCATGCACCCATGTGGGAGACCTGGAAGAAGTTCCTGGCTCCTGGCTTCGGCTCAGCATAGCATCGGCCGTTGAGGTAACCTGGGGAGTTAATCATCGGATGGAAGATTTTCCTCTCTGTCTCTCCTCCTCTCTGTATATCTGACTTTCCAATAAATAAATAAATCTTAAAAAAAATTGCATTTAAGTAAATTTTGAGCTACATTGGAGTTAACTAGAAGCCTATTTTGTTTTAGTCTTTGCTATGAAGATCTTTCTGTACATAGGGTCTTAATTCTCCATTACTGTTGCACTATTCTTGGACCCCAAGTAACTTCCTTATAATTCAGCATGCCTTGCATTAGCCTTTTGTTGTTAGGAATATTCACATGACTGTAGAAATTCAGGGAACCACTGGGACCTCAGCCATCACAGCCAGTACTCGTCTTACAACCACTAGACTCTGCTCTAGTTATGTGGAACCCCAAAATTCTGTGCCAAAGTGGCTCTTAGATTGCTTCTTCCTGGGCTTTCTTCCCCAGGAGTATGTATTTATAGATGGACAAGGGATGCCTGTGGAGGGTCTACAAAGAACTTAGACTATACATTTAGGATGACCACACATCTTCACAAAACTCATTAGGCTATGGGATGAAAACCAGTATAAAAAGAGCAGAGGTATCAGCAGTGAGCAAGTCCAGAATTCAACCAGAATATTTATTCACTCTGGTACAGAACTCAAAGGTATTCAAGAATTTAAAATTCAAATCTTACTTAGGTGCCATTCTGAAAAAAAATTTCTAAGTTGTAAAACAGGTTTTTAAAAAACATTTAGTTGTAGATTTAAATATATTGTTATTTCATTATGGGTTTCCATTTGCATTTTTGCTTTGATTTGTACAAATAACAGGGGAAGGCCCTCCTGCCTTGTCTAACTATTAGGTATTATGAAAAAGACTATATTTGATTTAATACCTGCCACCTGCACCACAATAAAACTGTTTGAGAATTACAGATCAGAAAAATTGTAAAAGTTCTGTAGTATAGCTAATATGAATGAAATGACCCTAAAACATATATTATATGTTCCTTTTAAACTTCCTATTAATAGTTCATTTATTTAAATGTTCTGTTTTTATTTTAAAAGTAGAATGTCACTGAATGTTCTGGTTACTTGGGTCAATTGACATTTTTCTTATTATTTATTAATGGATAAAAGATATTGGCATGCGTAATGTAGGAAAACAGGAGAGAAGAGAGAAAAGTTAAATCAATGCAAGTGGTCTTACAGAGTAAATCTGATGCACTTAACCAGGCTATTTGGGAAAACTTTCAGTTCCCAATAGTGAAATAGTAAAAGAGAAGTGAAAAATGTACATGATAATTATGTAAGATTCAAAAACTAACATGGAAGGACCAGGGCATACCTTCGAATGCATTTAAGGGAAAATCTAGTTTTGCTGAATTAGTATGCAGTTGCAAGAAGAAGTGTGGAAAAGAGTTGGTTGAAGATGTAGCCTTTGTGATAAGAAAGGAGAGTTATGGGCAGTATATTTAAGAAATGTGGGCACTTGGAGTGTGTCTAGGCTGGCAGCACTAGAAGGTAAACTGTTTGACATCTCATAGTGGGAGTCGAGGAATTAATTGGCTCAAATGCTATCCTGAAATCTCTAAAGAACTGACTGGCACATACAAGAAGCACTAAAATTATGTGAGGTCTCAGAGAACATAAGGGCAGCTGTTAGGTAGTCACAGGCAAATGCTCTGGGGCAATTTAGACCAGTTACAAGCAATCGGAACACAAATACAAATTTCCATGAGAACAAAATCTGTGTTTTATGTGGTCACAGCTATATCAGTAGTGCAATGGTTTTCAAAAAAATTAAGCATCCTCAAGTTTTCTCACAATATTGAAATTTAGGGGGGCAATGTTGTGGTATGTTCCCTTCGGAATCTTGAAATGTTGCATAGGGAATCTCGATTGCTTCAGGAGTTTAGCACCACCATTTTACTATGAAATACAAGGCCTGGCACCTGTAAAAGCTTGCTGGGTTACTGACTCTTGACCTCTGAATCCACTGCTTTCTGTTACAATGTTATTCTCCAGGTCACATTGCCCATTACTTCTTTTTGTCTCCTTAGTATACTTACCCCTATCTGAAATCCAATTCGTATACCTATCTGTTAATTTGCTTATTCTATAATACAGGCACCACTGTACACTTCATGTTGAATGATATCTGGGAAATCATACATAATTATTAAATATTCATTAAACTAGTGAATAGACAAAAGGATGGAACAGTACTTATTGGTTGCCTGATTGACCAATGGAAAAACACGTTTCATAGACGGGAAGATGATCCAAACCAAGGTTACTGACCATGTTTTTAAAAGGATACTTATGAGAAATCATGCATAATTTATAGGATGTAAAGGTTATACAAAAGATACAAGAAAAGGAGGCAGAGATTGTTGGCACAAAAGAAAACAGAGTTTAGAAGGAACTGGAGTCCCTGAGTTTAAATAACAGCTCTGCTTTTGATCCGGTTTCCTGCTAATGCATGCCCTGGAAAGCAGCAGGTGACAGCTCAAGTATTTGGGCTCATTCCACCCATGTGGGAAAAAGAAAATGAAATTTCTGGATCCTCGCTTCAGTTTATTTCAGTCTTAGCTGGTTCCAGCATTTAGATAGTGAGCCAATAGATAGAAAATTTTGTTCTCTCTCCTTATGCCTTTCACATAAGTAAGCAAAATATGTAAATCAACATTTTAAAATAATTAAGAAGAACTGAGAAGGATCTAGACCCCACTGGAGTAAAAGAGCCTGATCAGAAGCATTCTGTGGCAGCTCCCTTTGTACCTAAAGATTCCTGGGAGAGCATTTATGTAAAGTGCTGCATCTCTCCCAGCTCATACCTATTTCTCAAACAGCATCTTGCTGCCAGGCCAACTATTCCCAAACAGAGAGCACATAATCATGGTTACATATGACTTCATTCTGATGAAAAGAACCTGCTCTCCTTGGTCTCTGAGCTCTTCCTCCTTTTCCTTCCTGCCCTTGCTCAGGCACAGAGGGCTGGATTCTTTAGCCACCCCAGGCATATGTTCAACTCACGGCTTCACACTAGTTCCAATCTCTGCCTGGACAGGTCTTCCTGCAGAAGGTGGCTTCCTTCCTTTCTTCTTCTGCTTCAGAGTTTTGCTCAAATTTGACCATCAGCAAATATTTGCCTTTGACAACACATCTTTTTTTTTTTAAGATTTATGTTTATTTAAAAGTTTTATTTTATTTTATTTTTAAAATTTTTATTGATAATGTTTACATAGTTAATTAGGGTAAAAAGGTTCAAGGGCTACAGGAAAGTGGGTAAGATTATTATTTCCATATAGTTTCCTTCATGATTAAGGGGGGTTATTAAGGGAGAAGGCCCACCCAATTTCCCACCCTCCCCAGGTCCCAGATGTAGGGTATGCTCTGAGGTTCTTGCTCAGGTGGTTTTGATATTTCAACAGTTATGAATCGCTGCCAATCTTGACACTCCAAGCACTGTGAGGTCTTTGAAGAATCCACTGGTTGACATAGTCCATCACAGAGTCTCTGTTTGCCCCGTATTTCGCTGCCAAGATATAGCTGAGATGGTTGGTTGATCTGTTCTGTCTTCTCTCTTTTCTTGGTTAGGGTTCTGAGTCCAGCATTTTGATTGGGGAGATCTGCAAAGAAACTTTCTCTGAGGTTTCTCAAACCAGATTCTATTATGTGCTAGCAAGTATAGAGCATGGCACAGTCCATCGCCCCGATCAGCTGGTGGTTGCAATTGCTGGGTTAGTTCTGTTTTCACTCCCGACTTCCACTGGAACCAATGGGTGCTGCAGTCCAGCTTGGTTCTGACCAGCACATACTTGGCCCTCGCATAAACCAGCGGGAGCTGCAGCCTAGTTGGAGCGACCCGCAATAACCTCCACCAGGCCCACCCCCTACCCTGGTTTGCCAGTATGTGTAGCAGTAATCCAGTCTGTCCCACACCCCTTTCCACCCCAGCGGCTGTCCTAGTTTTATGCCCTCCCGTGGAAGTGGTAACCCAAGAGGGAGGAGCCCAGGAGGGGAGGGGGGAATCCCAGTGCCTATAAAACTGTGTCACACAATGCAATGCAATAAAAAAAATTAAAATTAAAAAAAAGAGGGAGGAGCCCACTATTTCCCTCCCAGGTTGCTCCCACTCCCAGATTATCCACTCTCCAGATAGTTCTGTGGTTTGACTTGACAGAACTAGCCCCCAGTGCCAGCTTCTTGCAGCTGATGCTATGGCTAAGCCCAAACAACCCTCACCCACTCTAATTTTGTTTGCACCAGTAGGAATAATCAGCCCAGCCTGGCTTTTCCCTGATCTAGTCCACCTGAGGCTCACAGGTGTTGTAGCCCTGCCTAGTCTGGTCTGCCCCCATCCCAGCCCATGCTCTCCAGTGGGAGTAGCTGTCCAGCAAAGGAACCACCCCTTATTCCCCTGCCGGCTCTGCCCCCTTGTTCTCATGCTTGCTGGTTGGGCGCTGCGGTCATTTCCAGTACAGGCAACCTCACCTTGGCATTCCGTATTGTGCACTAGTCTTTGTTGTGACCGAACCTGGCTCAACCCACACTGTTCTGGTGCTTGGATTTACCAGTGGATGATGTGGACAGATTCAGCCTGATCTTCCCCCGACCCCTGCCAATTGTATGCCAGTGGGTAACTTTCCATGGCCTGTTCTGGGCTGTTTCCTATCATGTTTCTTGCGCTTACCTGTCGGGTCTGTGTCCTGCCAGAGGAGTTGCCCAGGCTCCTCCATCAGAACCTCTCCCAATGCCAGGTTTCACACTTACCAGTGGGTCGATGAGCCAGCCCTACTCAGTTCACCTCCTGTCATAGCAGGAACAATGGCTTTCTTTTCCTGACCGGCCTTCAACCCAAGCTGGTTCTTGTTGTTGGATGTTTCAGCCCAGCCATGGCTCATCTATACCCACATATGGCTCACACATGGCTCAGTAGGGGCTGAGACCTAGCCTAGTCCATCACACATCTATCCTGGTCCTCCAGGACACCAGAGGGTGTTGGGGTCTGGCCCAGTTCAGTGCATCCAATCCCAGTCCACACTTGTGCCAAGGGAGACTACAACCATTTCCCGACCAGAACGCAGCCCCCATTCCAGGTCGCAGGCCCCTTGGTGGAAACCTCAACCCAACTAGGTTGTCCCCTTGGCTCCCTCACCGGGCCTGTTTCCAGCCATAGATCACTTGCATGCCAGTGGTTGCTCTGACTCAGCTTGGCACAGCCCCTCACCTGTCCCTACCTCTGCCTTAGACACTGTGGCTTAGCGTTCCTGGCTCACGCAGACTAGTAGGTGCAAGAGCCTAGCTCGGCATGACCTGTGCTCTGTCCTGGTCTCTAGTTTTGCTTGTGGGCTAAGGTTTGCTCAGTCCAGCCTGATCCACCCTGTTCCATTACTAATTGACATATTTGCCAGCTGTTAGAGCTTCTTTTCCTAGCTTGTCTGACCACATGTTCACCAGCGGGAGCTATGACTCGCCAGGAGAGTTTCCCATGTTCCTCCACTTAATCCACTCCCAGACCCAGTTCTCCTACATGCCATTGGGTTTAGGCCAGTGCCTGGTGCAGTCTGGCCTTCCATTTGGCCTTGTATGAACATTGCAGCACGGCCCACCTCACACCCTAATCAGGATCCACATTTGGGTGCTGCTGCCCTGACCAGTCCAGACTATTGGGGATTCCTTTACCTGTGATTGATGGCAGGCTCCTTGGTCATACTTCACTTAGTCCATCACCACCCCAACTCTTGAGCTAACCAGTGGGGCTAGAATTTTCACAGGATGTGGCCCACACATCCCTCACAGAATTTACCCCTGGTTATGGTTCTTGAGTGCTAGTTAATGTAATGGCTTGCTTAATGTGACCTTTCTCCTGATCCATCATCATGACAGGTAACATGATATAATTCTGCTGGACAAGCCCCGAGCCATAGCTTTTGCATGGACTGGTATTTGGTGGTCAGCATTGTTCAGTGATTACAAGTTTTACAAAGGAAGAGTTACTGCCAATGGGAATCTTTACGAATGCTTCACGTCCTAGAAGCACAATGGGTTCAATCTGGAGCTAACTAAGCAGCGACTCAAAGAAACAAAACCCCAGAGCTCCCTGGCCGGGTGGCCAGCAGGCAGAGCCTGGCACCAAATGGTGCACTGGCAGGCCCAGGAACAGCTCACCACGTGCACATGGTGGCTGTTGTCTGGGATCCAGGCATGAGACACCCCGTCCTGAGACCCACCAGCAGCCGTGAGGCTGCTGGAAGTTGACAACATATCTTAAAACAACAGTGTTTTTCTCACACTGTCTTGCTCTATGGTTTTCATTTTTCCAATGTCCTTGTTATTTGGTGCTTTCTTCTAGGATTTTATTTATTGTGTTTAACTGATTGTTATCCTCTAACTTCCGTCTCATCCAAACAGAATCTTCATGGGAGCAATGAAGAGTCTACTTAAAAAAAAAATTGTTATGTCCATAGAAGTACCTAACACATAGTACACACTCAGTAAGTATTTCCTGAGTGAAAAGGGGAATGAATGAAATATCAAAATTAAATAAAATTAAGAACTTAGGAATTCCTGGTACTGTTGACCTGAGCTCTTACCATGCACTCACAGCTCTTACTCTTCTACAACAGGTAGTTCATTCAAAATCACATATTTTTTTAAGCTTTATTTTATTTTCATAACAAAGTCAGATATACAGAGAGAAGGAGAAACAGCGAGGAAGATTTCTCTGTTGATTCACTCCCCAAGTGGCTGTAACAGCTAAAGCTGCACCGATCCAAAGCCAGGAGCAAGGAGCCTCCTCCGGATCTCCCACATGGGTGCAGGGTACCAAGGCCTTGGGCCATCATCGACTGCTTTCCCATGCCATAAGCAGGGAGCTGGATGGGAAGTGGGGCTGCCGGGATTAGAACTAGTGCCCGTATGGGATCCTGGCATGTTCAAGGCAAGGACTTTAGCCATTAGGCTACCATGCCAGGCCTGAAGATGGAAATCTTAATGGTACAGTATCTTTTATTTTTTGGCTGTTACTGTTTATAAAGACAAGATAAAATGTATACAAACTGTTTGAAAAGAAATAGCCTTTAATAAAGGAAGACCAAAATTCTTCAACAAACATTTTGTTCTTACAAGAAATGTGCTAAGGTCATTTGTTGACTTTGGATGATGTGTGACCCAGATAGGTGTTTATTCTAAATATATTACTGCCAGCTTCAGCCTTGGCAGTGCCCTGCTTCTTCCTGCCACCTGGGATTTCCCACCAGATGGGGAGGGAAGTCATTGCTAACTGGGAGGAAAGAATTGATGCTAACATCCCCAGCAGCAGTTCAGTCAACCCCTTCATTATTCTTTCTAATGCCTGTTCTCCCAGCAGCCTCTGGTGAAAACCTTGGCCATGGCACACTGCAAATCCCAGGGCCCCTCACTAATGCCTCACTTTTCACAGAGGTCATGACTAAGCTCAGCAAGACCTGCTTTGCCTGCCCCCAGCTGGGTGACCTGATTTCTCAGCAGCACAGTTTCTTTAATGAGATTGTTTCACAAAGAGAAGAATGAAATCAAGTGTCATGGGGTTGGATCAAAGTGAGTCTTATGGTCTGAGGCACAGGGTCAGGCTGCAGGTCCACAGGGAGCCTTGGACCAGAGAGCATCCTGTTGAGAGCACATCCGGCTTCCACCATGTCTCCTTGTCATGACCCACCTTCCAAACAGTAGTAAAGTGTTCCTATGCAGATACTTGAATTGATTCTAAGAAACAGTCATAATATATATAACATACTTGAGTACTTAACACATCCATATATATTCCAGTATCTTTCATCTTTGATATCTTACCTTACTTAGCAATATGCCTATAAAGTTGACAAATCTAATTCCAAGCTCATTGAAGAGGAAGTTGAAGCTCAGAAATGCTGAATAAAAAGCTTCAAAACTAGTAAATAGCAGAATGGAAATCCTAACTACTGACTTATCTCTATCTAAGATTTATGAGTTCAAATTCTATGACATAGCAAGTAACAGATACCTAATAAAGAGTTGGGCAATGTGATGGGTCCAAGAATTAAGCAGAACATGACTTGGCTTTATGGGTTTTCAAGGTCATTGTGGAGACACACATGAAATTATATTGCAGAAAGAAAAGAGAACGTAAAGATGATACCATAATAGAGGTACAAAGGAGACTTTGGTAACATTAGTACTGGAGTAAGGATAAATAGCATAGTTATAATTTTTTGTGTTATTTTAATCTGAAAACTTAAAAAGGTTATTATAAAGTCATATATAATTAAACTGTATCTCACCCTAAATCAACAGAAAGTTGGAGAAAAATGGGACCTGGGTTGCTTTATACATTTTACCAATTAAATGGAAGAACAGATTTATGGGGAAATTATAATTTTATATAGGCATGAATGGACACATTTGCAGAAGAAATTCGATGGAAAGGGATGAAGATCATTCAGAAAAAATGTATATAAGGCATTTGTTGGTGGGAGACACAGATGCATACATAGATTCCAGAATCACTTCATTATGCATAGAGAGGTTAGACAATTCTTGGCGGTAGAACCTAAAGAATGATTCCACAGAACTTCTTAATACATACACCAAATAAGATAACCAATCTGAAAACAAAATGTGAGAAGATGCTATTTTGAAGCTCTTTTTTTTTTTTCCTGTTTTGAAGCTCTTATATGTGTAGGCATAGAGGCAGCCATGAAAGTGTGTGTAGAGAGGACACACATGAGTTGCCTATCTATTCTGAGGAGAAGGAGATGATTAGATTTCTAAAGAGACAGTAGAACTTTAGAAAGTGTTATAGGATGAGGTGAAGACCATCCACAATGTCAAAGCCGCAGTTTCATCAGCAAAGATGAACTATTTAGCATGGGCAGTTGTCTGGAAAGGAAACAATTGAGTGTTTGGGGCAGATAGCATATAGATTTAATGTTGGCCAAAGAAGCAGAGAGAATGAACGCAATTCTTTTCAAAATGTTGGCACTAAATGAGAAAGAATATGGAATAGTAGCTTGAAGAAATAGCACTTTAGAAGGTAGGTTTTTACTATGGAAAAATATTACCAACCATCATGTTTACCAAAATATGACATATCTTTTGGGAATGGCTTGAAACTCAAAAGCGTAAATTTATTTACCTTAAAATAGATTGCCAAATGTATGGTTTATATCATGTTTTTAAAATTTTTTTGGCTTACACTATGTTTTAAGAGTGCGTTTAAACTAGAAAACATCTTGAGTCTAAAATACATATGTTCTACATCTTTTTAATTGTTTCATGACACTGTTTAATAGGCACTGGGGTTCCCTACCCTCCTCTTCAAGTTTCTTCCACAAGTTCCCTCCCCTCCACACTTTTTTGCCCTGCAGTCTTACAATGAATGTCCTTTGTGGCTTTTCACAAGTCCATCATGCTGCCACTGAGGTGTCTCCCAACAATGTAGAAGATTATTAGCCATATCGCTGTGAGTCCATCCTTGTACTGCATGCATGAGGACATACTTCTCTCTGTTTCCACCTATGAACTTTGGGACCACAGAAACTATATCATGTAAGACAGCTGTGCATGATTAACCAATGATTTGAACTGAGAGAAAATGTGATTTTTTTTCCCATTAGGTCAGGAAATTTACTTTCATTAATGTCTAGATGGTTTACAATTGGATCTGCTCTATAAGTAGAAGAATTTCATCATAATGTATCCAAGTTTGCCACTAATCAGTTTTGAAGCTTGAGGTCAATTAAGGATCTTCTCTGAGCATCTCTGCAATTATCTAAACTTAATGTTTATATACATTTGATGATCTCTTAAATGTTTATAGACAGGAAATGCTTTCTTTGTTCTGCCCCTACTTTGAAGATTTTGAAAATACTGTGTAAATGTGATTGGTGGGGTTAGAATATTGGTGAAACTTTAAGAGGAGAATTTAAGAATTGAACACTGAATGGCTTATTTGGGCATAAGGGAAGAAGATGGAAGAGACCAGATACATCAAATGAGAAAAAAAGAGAGAGAGAGAGAGAGAGAGAGAGAGAGAGAATTTATTCCTGATATGGCAAATAAAATTTTGAAAAGAGAACATAAAAAGGAAAGGATAGTCTCATGAAAATCTATGGTGCATAATATATTTTGAGATCAAATTATAGCATCAGACACTTTTTTTGTTGTTATTGTTTTTGGTTTACTAAGAATCACTATAGAATTCCAACCCACAATCGTTTTTCCAGACTCTTAAAAGTCTCTGTCTGTATTCCATTTGGAACATGGGAAATGGTAAAGGGAAAGGGAGAACCGAAGAAGAAAATCTCATACGATGCAGCCAGTTTTATGCCAGGTTCAGTTTCAGAGGCAAGAAAATCTTGCTCCTGAGGATGATGAATGAACTAAGGCAAGAGAGGCCCTGTGGGATGAGTTACTGCTTTCGGAGGGAGTGGTGTGAGATAATACGCCTCATGAGAAAGCCAAGAGAAATGAACCACACTCCGTTCTTTGTGTTTCACAGGGACAGTGGACAGGGTATGAGAGGTACTCTGCAAGAAAGTCCAGCAGACATGGGTGCTTCTGTTGTTAAGCTATCAAGTATATCTCCCCAGTTTCTTCTGACTACCTCTGGAAACTGATTACCAATTCTCACCTCCTGGGAGGTAGTTGCCACTTTGTTTCGCTCTGCTTTTGAGACATAGCTCTGCACCTATTACATTTTATCGAAGAGAAGGTTTCTACCAGAGAATGACAGGAAAGGGGTGATGTCTTTGGGGAATAGGAAGGGAAGAGACAAGGATTTCTCACAGTATGACAATTTTAAGAAGGAGCAAAATATTTTATCTCTGTAAAAGTGAGCAAGGTGTCATGACACTTCGTGGATGTCTCAGAACCTGGGACATAATTGGAGATGTCCTGCCAGTCTCCACATTTGGCTTTGTCCCACCTGTCCTAGGCAAACATGTCAGCACTGACTTTGTAACCTGATCAAAGTTTTACTATTTTAGTATTAAATTGGATTTGAACTTGTGTCTCAATTAAATTTAGCTCCATTAATATTATCAAGCTCCCACAAGGCAAAGCCTTTCATCTCCTCAATAAGTCACATCCAAACCTCCCTCCACAAGCAAACTGAGGTGCAAGTCTAAGAGAACCATACTTTGTTATGACACTTACAGTGGCATTCAGTTTTTTTGTTTTTTGTTTTTTTTTTGTTTTTTTGCTAATAAAACATTTCAGGGTAAATACAGAGAGTCAGTCTTGGCTCTTAGCTATGATAGCTAAGACTAGATTTCATGTGTGTTTTTATTTGAGTTAGGAGACTAGGTTCTGCCTAAGATTCTACAATCCATATGAAGACTAAGCAAAAATTGGTCCTTACAAAGATTTGGGTTATCCTTATGTGCACTTCAGAAATTCAGAATGCATTTCTTGTTTGAGTGCTTTAACCCTTTACTAAATGAGCATGATTTTACTTCCTTACTGCTTACTAATCTGTTCTCAACATGTAGAGTCAGACATCACAGAAAGAGAATCCTCTGTCAGCCACATAATGGTTGCATGACTCTGGATTAATTTATTCATTTTACCTGAGATGTGAATTTTAGTCCCGTCTCTGTCACTTATCACACAACACCTTGCATGTCAGACGATCAGCTTTCCTCTCACTGCTGTGTATTAGTCATCAAATGTTGTCTTTTACATATGTTAGGAGAAAGTCATTAAAATGAAAAAATATGGCTGTGATCTCTTTATTCAAATATATTTTTAAAATCTGTTTGAGACAGTGACTCAATATTAACATAGTATTACTGTCTAAAAGATTCAGTTCCTGACTGAGTGGTCAGTAAACTAACAGATGATATGTTTGACAGCCTCTACAACAGAGTATAGAAAGTGATGCTAGAAGGTCATTTTCCTCTGACCTTTAAAGGAGTTGACAAAGGCCTATCACAGTTTCCTAGAATTAAGGAGGAAGATGATTTTGTTTTTTTTAAAGGTGAAAATGGAGTGCATCAATCTAAAAACTAATCTTTTGAAGCCAGGAGGGAATTCTAAGACAGAGAAGCCATGTCCAAAGTCCATGTTCTCAATTCATTAATTAAAAATTATTAGGTCAAGGTGTCCTAGAGTATTCTGGACACAATTCTGGTGCTGAAAGTATATACAATGGGAAAAATATCAGAGCTACCATGCAAAAGTCAGCTTACTTGAGAGAACTCTGACCCTAGGAGGGCAGTTTGAGGAAATGTGCCAATCAGATGCAGATCAGCAGTGCAGCTGTCGCGACTCAGTGCTGTGACACTATGATGGTGCCAGTCCACAGGCAGTGATTTAATGTACTACACCAGAGCACTTGCCTTTGGTTCATCTCTTATCTAGCCTTTATTTTATACATTATTATTTAATAATCACTCTAGCCCTCTGTGAGAAGGGATATCCACAGTATACTGGCCAGTATTGATTAACACGGTATAGGTTTCTACTTTTACAATGACACTGTATTATTACCATGTATGCTTGTTTCTAAAAATACATCCTTTACTGTAATACCACCAATTTTTATTTTTTTGTATATGTTGATTTTTTTCTATTGATTACATTACATTATGTGACACAATTTTATAGGCACTGGAATTCCCCATTCCTCCCCGCCAAGGCCCCCCCCATGGTGGATTCCTCCACCTTGTTGCACTACCATAGTTCAAATTCATTTGAGATTCTTTCATTGCAAGCATCTACAAAGCATAGAGTCCAGCATCTTATTGTCCAGATAAGTTCAACGGTTTCTTGGTGAGACCATCTCTGGTCTGAAGGTAGAGCCAGCAGAGTATCATCCCAATCAATTAAAAGCCCCGACATTACATCAGTAACAATTTATAATGTAATGGAATTAGTTGACATGGTATTGAGTAACCAACATGTTAAAAGAGAGAGAAAAAAAAAAAGAGTGCAAGTTCTGAACCACATCCTATGACTTCTACATTGACATTTCAACTATTAGTTTATATACAACTGGGTTCTATACACCTTAAAATGGCTATAGATTACTATTCAGCTGTCTCATGTCTATTTTAATTTTAGTATCCAGCAGTTTATAGCATTGAAGCATGATTTTGCAGAACCTGGTTGTTTTTCGGAGAGTCTAATTCTATAACTCTAACAAGACATATGTCAACAGTTTAGGTGAACAGTTTTAGGAGGGGTGTGCAGAGAAATCTTCAATACCCCAGTGAGGAGTAACTAATCTTTGTGTCCCACCCAGTGCATGCCCACTGACCACTTCCTGTCTGTTTCTAAGCTTTCCTTGCTGTTCTCTGTCTATTCTAGTTTTTTTTTTTTTGGTTTATTTATTTATTTGTTTGTTTGTTAGTTTGTTTTGAGGGGTTTCTGGAGTGATCCTGATGGTCATTATGAGAGAGGGTGGGTCCCAAAGTCGGAACCAGGCAAAGACCAGAGAAAGCTCCTCTCCCTAGTCCCGAAGGAAGTTTACTGTTCTGTTTCTGCGGACCGCTCAGTGCTCCTGGTTGTCGTTCCGATGACCTTGGATCCTGCAAGGCAGGGTATGGGCTTCTTCCATCCCATGTGGGAGATCCAAATGGAGGTGGGTGACCTCAGAGTTCTTGGCCTCCGAAGGCACTCCAATCCCCGAATACCACCAATTCTAATCCAATCATTGGATTTAATATTATGTTGGCTGCTGAAATATATGATAGTAAATATTTTATTCAGTGATACTCAATACTTTGGAAATAGTCATTGGGGAAAGTGCGTAAAGTACTATTATGTTCTTTTTAGAACTATTGAATAAGATGTGATAAAGAAAACCAAAAAATAATAAGAGCAACTGAAAATGGAGAAAAATTCTGCATTAAAGCTACATTGCATGCATCTTGACATTTCATTCTCATTAAAAAGATCCATAATAGGGAAATGAAAAATAGTCTATTGAAGTTGTATATTATGAAAGACAACAGGGAACTCTAAGGTGCAAACCTATAATTATCTTTATTCTAAAACAATAGATGAGAGTTAAGAATGTATACTGAATTTTGTACATTGAAATACTAATGTTTATGTAATATACAGGTGTATACATGCATATGTAAGATTTCTAATATTTGCCCTGACATTTCTAATACCTAACCAGTTAAGGTTCTCATTTAATTCCTTCCCTATAGTGTTCTGTCTACAGTGAGTATCTCCTAATTATGAGACAAAAAGTCAGGAATCACTTTTACGAGAGATGTTAAGTTGAATCAACTACATACAAACTCTGTTTAGGCTCATTTACTGTAAAAGTAACATACTGGCTGAACTAAATACCATCTTTAGTAGAATTAGCCTTGAGTGACATGAATTTGAATTATGTAGGTTTAAAACATACTTCCCTTACAGAAAAAACACAAGTATAAAAGAAAATGCATTGCATTTATGAATTAAATAATGTAGATATAGTTCATTAAATTCTGACATGTCAATATAAAAGGGTTAGAGTTAAACAATTGCATCTATATGACTACCAAAAACCACTAAGTTGTGTATATTTTCATTTAATATGAAATGTTTCTATAGAAATATATATCTTCTTTATGAGACATGGAACTTTCCATTTCACTATCATCCTGAAATTTTTCTGTTAATTCCCAGAACAAAAGAAAAATTATTGGAAGACACCAGAACTTAATAGTTCATTTATCTTCTTAATTGGTTTTCCAATACTGGGTCTGTGACTTTTAGGATATATGGAAAAAAATTACATTAACCTTTGATCTTAGAGTAAAAAAAGTATTAAGATCGCAAAATAACACAATCTCCATGATAAAATTAACTTGTTCTGCATGGCTATGTGAGTTCCACTAACAAAAGGCAAATAATAATATAAATTTATAATAAATTATAAAATAGATTTAGCATTGAAATTTAAGTTTTGAATGAAGATCCAATCCAAGTTCCTCCAGCTTAACAAGGTATAAAATTAATATGAAAGGAAAACTAATAAGCTACAGTAGAACAAACTAAGCAAGCATTAATGTCAACTCAGAACTCAGGAACGTGTTGCTTTAGTTTCTTCAGATTCCTGAAGAATAACATGTTATTTCTTTCTCTTTGATGTATTTCCACCTGTTTGCTTCTGCTTTTGAAACCTATGTTTTGGTAACATGTCTAAAAATTCATTGCCTGGGCTAAGGTCAAGGATATAGATAATCTCTATAGTTCTTTTTTTTTTTTCCAAGTGTTTTCTTCTCTCAGATCTGACAGTAAGGTCCTCAATTCATTTAAAACATTTTTTTTTAAAGACAAGAATCTTGTCGCATTCTTTTGCATGTGGATATCCAATTTTCTCAAGATCATCCATTGAAGAAACATTTCTTTTGCCATAGTGTATTCTTGTTTCCCTGCCAAAGATTAGCTAACAACCCAATCATGGGTTTATTTTAGTTATCGCTGTTCTATTCCATTGGTCTAAGTTTTTATGACAATTCCATGCTGTTTTAATTACAGCAGCTTTGGAAGATTGCTTAAAAACAGGAAATGTAATGTCTCCAACTCAGCCATGTCCAAAAATCGCTTTGAGTAGTTTTACTGAATTTAGCTAGTGTGTTTTTTGGTTCTATAAGAGATTGCTAAACTAAGTAAAATGAGACATATACATAAAAACAAGGACTATGTGGATTCATTTACATGTGGAATCTAATCAAGGCAAGCTCTTTGAAACCAAATCATAGCACAGTGTTTGCCAGAGACTGGATAGTAAGAGAAATGGGAAACTACTTGTCAAATATTACACATTTTCAGTTATAAGAGGAACTAATTCCAGGGACCTAATTTGCACTTGGGATGGGAATAAATGTGTTGATTTGATCATGATAATCATAAAGAATTCCTATATGTATTAAATTAACATCGTGCACATCTTGAATACATACAATTTTTATTTGTCAATCAAATATTTAAAATATGTTGTGTTTCATTTCATTTTCCTTATTAGTAGATCATTTCACAGTTACCCAATAAATTCTACCAAGATGAATAAATTACAAAGCACAATTGTATAATGGGCAGTTGGTAAGGGAAGCAATAGATACACACTGTAAGACAGAAATAAGAGAGATTTAAGAAGGTAAATTTAAAAATGAAGATGCTGGCACTGAAGGCTAGTTTTGTCAAATTAAACTGCAGAACCACCTGGAAAGTGCATGTTGCAGGACTGGGAGTGTGCCAGTAGGGAAATAGTGGGCACCCCCCTCTTGGGTTATCACTTCCCTTGGAGTGCATGAAAACCAGGACTGGGGCAGTGGTGGCTAGACAGAATGGCACCCACCAGCATGTGTGTGGGCTGGATAGGGAGCCAGTTGGTTTGAACTAGGTTTCAATGCCCATTGATATATATGAGAGCTAAATGGGATGTGAGACAGACTGGATCAGTCTACCATACATACTGGCAAGCATGGGAGCCAGGGCAGGGGTATGTCTGGTGGGGGCTGTTGCGGTCACTCTGACTAGGCTACAGCTCCCACTGGTTTGTGTGAGGGCCAAATGTGTGCTGTGCAGAATCAGGCTGGCCTGCAATACTCATTGGTTCATGTGGAAGACAGGGCTGGAAACAGAACTGACTAAGCAATTGCATCACTAGCACATGCATAAGCTGATTGGACTGTGCCGGACCCTGTAATGGCAAGCACACACAAGAATCAGGTCTGGGATCATCTCAGATGAAGTTTCTTTGGGGATCCCTCCAACTGAACTGCTGATCTCAGAACCCCAATCATGAAGAGAAGTGCAGGTTCCATGGTCTGACCATGGAGTGCATGTGTCAAAGCTGAGTCTCCTCAGAGGCTCAGAAGGAGCAGTGGACAGCATATCCAGGTGCACATGGATGATATGGTGGTCCATCAGAACCTGCAGAGGACACCTGATACCACTACAGAGGACAGAACAAATTAATCAACTACCCCAGCGATGTATTGGCAGTGAGTTTCTGGGCAGAGACTCTAAGGTAAACTATATCAGCCAGTGGATTCTGGGGAAATTTCATTGTGCTTGGAATGGTGAGATTGGCAGCAATTCTCACTGAACTATTGAACTATCACCACCACTTGAGCAGGACCCTTGGAGCATGCCCCACATCGGGGACCTGGGATGGGTGGGAGGCTGGGTGGTGCTTCTCCCTTTATCTCTCCCCTCACCCCAGATACAGAAAATAATAATAATGTGGAAAAAATAGTCTTACCCACTTTCCTGTAGCCATTGGCCCTCTGTGCCCTAATCAACTATGTAAAGATAAACAAAATTAAACAAATAATTACAAAAAAATGAAGAGCCTGGTAAACAAACATGAATCTCTTAAATTCTATATGCACTGTCCACTTTCAAGTGCATGCTTTATTATTTTGTGCTTTATATGAGAACTTAGTTTCTTAAAGTGTCGAGGCAGATGTGGTGCAGCAAAGACATTGCTTTATATGCTCATTTCCTACACTGGAGTACCTGGGTTTAAGTTCATCCTTTGCTTTCTATCCCCACTTTCTGCTAACATACACCTTTGGAGATTAAGCAATTAGATCTCTGCTATATATACACACAGGAAATCTACATTCTGTTCCTGACCTCTGACTTCAGCCTAGTCCACCTCTGGCTGTTATAGGCATTAAGATGAAGGAATCAGCTGATGGATTATTTCTTTCTCCATGTCTATTCTTCCTGCCTTTCAAATAAATAAGTAATTTTTATAAAGTCCAAATATTTTCCATTGCTGAGAGCTATGCGTTTACCAGAACTAAGAGATGTTTGCTTGTGAAAACTTCATTGTTACTATTCAAGATACTATCTTGAATAAATTATTTCTCCTTATAATCCAGTAATTATCATAGAGTACTACAAAAACAACTATCAACTGGAAAATATGTAAAGCAGTAAACAAAAAAAGAGGGAGAGTTTTCCTTGTTATCTTGTATACAAAATTTGAACTGAAATGTTTTTAATTCTATTCACATATGTTTTGTTTCATTTTATAATCATAAACATGGGTCTAAAATCTCACATTTTAGGGTACTGGAAACCACTGGTGTGTTAACATTGTCAAAATCCTTATTTCCTAGTGCTGATGTTGTGGTGCAGCAAATTAAGCTGCTGATAGTGATGCTGCCATCTAATATTGGAGTACCAGTTTCAGTCCTGGCTGCTCCATTTAAAGGTAGGTTCTTGCTGATGTGCCTGAGAAAGCAATCAAAGATGGCCTATATGTTTAGGTTTCAGCACCCAGACAGAGCTCAGATGGGATTTCTGACTCTCAGTTTTGGCTTGTCCTACCCCTGGCTGTTGTGGCCACTTGGGGCATGAACCAGTGGATGGAAAGTCTCTATGTGTATCTATTTATTATCTACCCTTTATCTGTTTTTCTGATGTTCAAATAAATAAATTTTTAAAAACACATATATCCAAGTTGTATCCCTAGAGACTCTGATTCAGTGAATCTATGTTCATGCCTCAGAATACTTTAAAGCTATTCTGCAGAATTTTTTGAAGATTTATTTTTACTTATTTGAAATGTAGAGTTTACAGAGAGAAAAAGAGACAGAGAAAGAAAATCTTTCATCTGCTGCTTCACTCTCCAAATGGACACAAGTAAGAGTCAGGAACTTCATCTGCATCTTTCATGTAGGTACAGGGACCCAAGCACTTGAGCCATCCTCTGCTGCTTTCCCAGGGATGTTAGTAGGAGTTGCCCAGGCACCTTAGCAAGGAAGTTGGACTGGAAGTGAGGTGACTAAGATGAACCAGGATGCTAGGCTTTTTAGGTAGCAGTATAATCAGCTGCATGGCAATTTTGTACCCATCAGTTAATCTTCATGCAAATCATTTGTGCATCACAGTCGGAGCATTTCAATTCATATTAAATGTGAAAACAGAATCATGTTAGCATCTATTAATTTTCCTGACTGCTCATATACAATTGTAAATGATAATGCCTTAACTGATCAATATTCCAGTCCAGTGGAAGGAGATGAGCATGGCCCCAAGAATTATAGAGTGCAATAAAAAGGTACTGAGTAAAGTATATGACCTGGTAAAGTTAAGAAGAGTGCCAAGGAAGAAAACCTTTAAGGTTCGAGGGAAAGTAAGCTCTTATCAGGGAGAGGCATTTCAGTAATAGCAAAGTCCGAATGAAAGCCAGCAAGAAGATTCCATCTGAGGGTAGGTGGCATGTGTGTTAAAGGCAGGAGGGTAGGTTCATGCTAGAGGACCGAGCAGAGAGCCCTAGCAGGGTCTCGGGTTGAGAATTAGAGTACAGATGCACTCACACTGACTTGCACTTCACCTGGATTGGCTATTCCTGTAAACCATGGCCACATACTTTTGTTTGATGCTGGGGAACAGACAGTTCTTTGTTTTAAGAAGTCATAACACATTCCTTTTTCCCTCTAATTGATGTGTCCATTCTCAGCTAAACACGAAGCTGTGTGCTGGTTTTCTATTGTGCTATGTCCATTGTTAGACTGTTACTCCCTCAATTCGCTTAGACCCTGAGCACATGACTGACAGCAGATCTGCTCTGAAGTTGGTGGGTCTCACTTCCTTACACTCCTATTGAGATTCATCTTAACAGACATGTGCATGTCTGGATGAAGCTGCCGTCACTTAAATGGACACTGTACTAGAGATGTTATTTAACCTTCTCAGGTCTGTTCTGAAACCAGAAATAAACTGCACATCCAGGGATTTAGGGCTTGCTGCTCTTCACCTGACCTCAGTGCTGCCTCCGGAGAGCTGTTGGCACGACATGGGGCTGCGGATAGATCTCAGAGGTTCCTACTTTGCCAAGATGTCTGAATCAGTCCCTAAAACAAGCCTTTGAGAACATTCCCAACTGCTTCTTACAAATTCTCTGTCTCCCAAGGAAAAAAGCCATGTTCTTGTTTCCCTGAGAGACAATGCTGGTGGTTCAAAATCTAAACTTTCCATAGGAATAAAGTGATACGCGACTGCATCCACAGATGGAGACAGCAGCCTTCAGAACAATCATTAATAGAGATTTCCCCACAGTGCTTAATGAGGATGACGGCTGGCGGTGATGATAAATTTCTGACTATACTCTCGTGCTGGGGCCCTCTGGGGAAGGCAGCCACAGCTTGCTGAGGCATTTAGAATTTGTGCTCAACTCCTCTCTGTAGAAATGACCTTGTTAGTCCTGCCAAAGAGACAAAGAGCTGAAGGTGAGGTATTAGCTCTCATTCAAAGGAAGGACATATCGACCCTAGGCAATTAAAGACAATCTCTTTGGATATATGCATTGTTATCAATAACTTGACAGTTGTGCCTCTTTGAAATTCAGCCTTGTGT
The DNA here is from genome assembly GCF_017591425.1 of Ochotona curzoniae. Lineage (NCBI taxonomy): Eukaryota > Metazoa > Chordata > Mammalia > Lagomorpha > Ochotonidae > Ochotona > Ochotona curzoniae. The sequence goes on from NW_024466921.1 coordinate 158,121, forward strand.
TTCACACTGAACCCTTGGGTGATTGTCAATTCCAAACTTTAAAGAGGACTTGATTGGCTAAGGATTCTGTTCCCTTCATCTCTACTCTCTTACAGTTTCCTTATTGCTGGTGGAGACAAAAACTAGGGGTTTGAAAGTCAGTCTTGATGTTAGCTGCGATTGATTTACAGAGTGCTTAACACTGTGGCATCTACTTAATGAATATTCTCAGCTATTAATTACAATTGTTTATAGTGTTAACTATTGGTACCCACATTTTACAGATAAATTGAGACCTAGAGAGGTAAGATATTATTTATGTTACATACCTAATAAGTGCTAGGTTCATGATTCAAACCCAAGACCATCAAAGTGCCTGACCGACTCTGGTCTCTATGACAGACTGCCTCTTGCCAGTGTCCTGGGTCCATGTTCCCACATTTCTTGTGCCATCTGAACTGTTGGCCAATGTACCTTCCTTTTTTTCCCCACACCTCTTTGCCAGAAATCTATATATTGTTCCAAGAACAACTTAAATATCATTTTATCTAAGACACATGTCCTAATTTTATTTCCTCTACTATATATCACTCTCACCAGACGGAATTCCAATTTGAGTAGTCTCAGCACTTTTCTCATGTCTTATATGAATCTCATGTTATTTTGTCTTTCTAGCCAGTTATTCAATGTAAACTCACAAACTGTAGTAAATGTAGATTCCTAAACCACTAATAAATATTTTCATATGCAGGGTGCCCAATGAATATGTATGAAGCATAATTTTTCTGGAAGCATTGTAAGGTTAATCATTGTAAGATCTCAGACAAAAAAACTTCTCCAAATTTGGTAGCCACATATTGAGGCCAGTGATCTTGGTTTCTTACATTTAGTACTAAAAGCTTTGAATTTCTGAGCTCTACAAGGCTTCAGGTATTGTCAAGGGGTGGAGGTGAGTGGCAGAAAAAATATTTTAGCAAAGCCACAGAACTGTGATTCAGATCACCTCTACGCTAGTGCAATATTCTTTTTTACTACATCATGCTGACATAATCAGAGCAACCGATGCCATTTAAAAATATCTTGCCATTAATATTTTTGATCCTAGAGCCTTTTTTTAAACCAACTTTTTCCTTATGATATAACTGAAACTTTAAAAGAAACCAGACCTCAACTTGAAGAAACAAATTTCAGGGCTTTAAAAAAAGCAGTTTCAACTTAATGAAGTCTGAACTGTCACAGGAACTTTGCTCAGCTAGACACCTCTCAATTATTCATAGTTGGATGGACCATCAAGAGCACATTTTGCTTTTGAGTTCTTATTGGCATTATTACCCACTCAATACAGTTAAATCCTCTGTTAAGGCAGCTTCAGTGTACTTTTCTTCTGAAGTCATCAAATACAATAAGAGTTTGAAGGAATGACTATTTTAAAGTCAAATTCTTAAATAGACTTCCGTGAAAATTCTGCTTATGTACTTAACACATTTTGATTGAACAAAAGCATCACAGTCAGCATAAAAATTAATACAATAAAGAGATACTGTATTTTTAGGTATGACAAAGTAATTTGTACTACATTAACACCCCTGCTGAGAAAAGTTATAGAAGGTGGATAAAAAAGACCGCAATACTGCACGATCTTAGAGGTAGAATATAAAATGTTGAGCCTATACAGGCTGAGTGCAGAATAGCAATCACCAGTGGCTGAGTAGAGGGGAAGGAGAGACTTTGGGGGTCAAAGATGCTGGTCAAAGAACACAAAGTTTCAGCTACACAGGAAAACTAAATGAGGAGAGCTATTGTACCACATAGTGAGCAAAGTTCATAACAAGGTTCACTTAAACGTTGCTGAGAATAAGTTTTCAACACACACACATACAGACACACACGCGAATTGATAGAGGAATGCATTTTTTAATTAGCTCAAGTTAGCCATTCTACAACACATAAAATGCAAAAATATTGTGTTTCACACCATCAGTCTATGTTATTAAAAAATTACCATCACAAAACCGAATGCATCAGAGAGCAACCAAAACACCTGGATATGGGTCTCACTCAAGAACTCAGAAAGGGGCCCGGCGCGATGGCACAGTGGTTAAGGTCCTTGCCTTGCATGCCCGGGATCCCATATGGGTGCCGGTTCTATCCCTGCAGCCCTGCTTCCCTTCCAGCTCCCTGCCTGGGGCCCGGGAAAGCAGTCAAAGACAGCCCAAAGCTTTGGTACCCTGCACCCGCGTGGGAGACCCGGAAGAGTCTCCTGGCTTCAGATTGGCATAGTATCGGCCGTTGTGCTCACTTGGGGAGTGAATCATCGGACGGAAGATCTTCCTCTCTGTCTCTCCTCTCTGTATATCCACCTTTCCAATAAAAAATAATAAAAATAAATCTTTAAAAAAAAAAGAACTCAGAAGGAAGGAAAGTTGTTAATTCACAGTATGTGTCAAAGAGGCCAAGAGAAATCAGCAGTTCCTGAACTAGAAAGATCAAAACACAAAACTAAAAACACAAAAGACTGTAGTGCTATCAAAGCAACAAAAGGCGTGTGTGGTCATCATACTAGGCTCCCCAAGAAACCTTTCCGAAAGGCATATACCAAATGTCAAGTTGTATATATGTGGGCAACGTGCCCAAAGCCAGGTTAAATACTGCTGTTAAGGAGTTTGAAAATCTTGGCAGCAACTGGGCCAGTTTTGTAGCACTGGAAAATGAAAACTGAAGTTGAGTTTGCAAAGGTGCTTGCTAAATAGCACAGGCCTTCAGATAAGACATTTGAAAGACTATGCCCCAAATGAATCTAACAATAAAAAATTGAGAACAAAAACATAAACAGGGCAGAGAAATGTAATAACCAGATGGGATACCAGTGCTGACTATTATAATAATAAAAATATGTGATACAGTGCAACTGAAAGATAAACCTTGTTATACTGGATATCAAACTACAAAATTATGTACTGCTTCAAAAAGATGCACTTTAAACATAACATAAAAGATTGAAAGTTAAAGGGAAAAAGGTCATAGCACTCAAATATCAAATAAAGTTCACATAACTATACTGGGACTGAAAACAAAATAAGGGATAGATTATACCAGAGGTTAAGAAGGACATTTCAAAATAACAAAACAAAAAATACAATTCTATATTTGGACATTTCTCATTACATGGCCTTCAAACATATAAAGTAAAAATTACAAGACTTAAGGGAAGAAATTTAAAAACCAACCATCATAAAACTCTTTACTGTAGCTTTGTCAGTAGTTGATAATATGAACAGGCAAAAAGTAAACATATAGGTTTTGGGGCCATTGTCTATATTTCATATTGGTGCTGGTTCAAGTCTTAGCAACTTCACTTTGAATCATGCTTCCTACTAGTATGACTAGGAGGTAGAGGATGGCCCAAGTACTCAGCATCTGTCCCTAGGTGGGAGACTCAGGTGAAGCTCCTGACTCCTGGATTTAGACTTGACCACTTGTTGCCATTATGGCCATGTGGGGAGTGACCAAGTGGGTATCTCTCTGTAGCTCTGCCTTTAAAATAAATAAGTAAATGAATAAATAAGCAAATAGGTGAATCTTTTTTTTAAAAAAGGACACAGATTTTTAAAATGTACTTAATAGTGATCTTATTCATATAAAACTCCACACAACAAAGCATAGAACTTTTATTTAAATGTGTCTGGGATTTTTAAAATGAAACTTACCAAATTCTAGTCCATAAGGAAGATAAATTAGTTCAAAGTATTAATGCCTTTCTGAGAAAATGTTTTCTAGCCATATTAAAATCAACAAAGGATTTAAATTGTTAATTAGGAAAATCTCACCTATTCCAAATTAAACACCACAGATGATCATGAAAAAAGAAATGAATAAAGAAACTGGTACACCTACTACACAGAATATTACTTGGCCATTTAAAAGAATGAAAATTCTATCATTTGCAACAAAATGGTCCCAACTACAGACTATTATACTCAGTGAAATAAACCAAATCCCTAAAGACAAATATTATGTTCTCTCTGATATAAGGCAAACTCCATGCAAAATACAAGCTAACTTGATATATAGGCATGTGGTAAGTAGCAAATTGAGAAGTGAAAATACATTGCAGTTTGCATCTCTGCTCCAGAATAAAAAAGAGAATCCCAATGAAACTTAATATACACCTTGACAGTATGATGCCAAACTTCCTACCATTGCCTATACCTACAGTTTCAGCATACATTTAAATAGCAGAATGATAGACTTTGGACTGTTGCTGACGGACTATTCTATTGTAACATATGAGGGAAAACAGAGTGGGGTGATGGAGGGAGAAATCCTTGTGCCTATGGAACTTTGTCATGAAAAATAATAAAACATTAGGCAATACCTTTCTGAATAAAAAATAGATGAAAAACATTTAAAGGAATGCACAACTGTTTTAAATAGTATAATAACCCAAACATTTATATCAAAGATGAGGAATGAATAATTTCTGAAGAAATATATATATTTAAAATTATATTTAAGAAAGCAGAAACCCTACAGTTCAGTAATATAAGAACAAATCTCAAAAAATTTTTTTTCAAATGAGTAACAAATTTCAAATAAAAATTAGATTTAATAAAAAGAAAATTAGTTACCCCCAAAGCAAATATATCTTAAAAGTAGTAAACAAAGCCTAATATTAGTTCTACGAGAAGATCAATAAAATTGAGACACTCTATATGATATTACTAAAAAAAATGTATCAAATATAAGTTATGACTGCAGGGAATCAAGATGTGTATGTTATCATAGAATTGTTAGGTATTCAAATATAATTAAGTGGATATTTTAAAAAGCTTTACTGAATACATTTGAAAACCTGCATGAAAATTGTAACCCTTAAAAACCATCTCACAGAAATTAGCAGAAGTGTCAGAAAATCTTCCTAGTCCAATAGCTATTTAAAAATTGAACACATAACTAACATCTTCCTACAAAGTAACGGCAAGTCCCTATTGAATTCTTGCAAACATTTAAGCATTGAATAAAAATCTGTAGAAAAATCTCTTCCAGTGAATTTAGAAAAGGAAATACTTCCAAAATGACTTTTGAAGTCTGCATAATCATAACAAAATGTGACAAAAAAATGTAAGAAAGTAAGGTAAATTTCCCTTCTAAATTTGTAAGTATAAATAAAACAATAACCCACCAGTCATATATATATAAACACACAGAAGAACATATTCTTTAAAATATTTATGAAAAAGATTCATCATGAAAAAAACAATTCCAACAATCAAGTTCATGGAATCATGGATTTCAACAATTTTTTTTTCAGCAAAATAAAAGTCAATGCAGCTTGATGGAACATATCTGAAGAGAATCTAGTTTAAGCTACAAATAAGTAGCAACACGAATTTGAAGAGAAGCCAGGCCATGGTAACGTGAATGCTGATAAAACTAAAGCAAGAGCAAAAATCAAATTGAGAGTAAAGGTTAGGATAAGAAAAGGTGAAAACATTTATGCTTTAAGAAATGTTTCTGAGGACAATGCTCCAAATGGACAAATCATTTAAGAAAAGATAAGGTGATATTCCAGAAAAGGCCCTACCAGAAAACAAGCACATTAACATGCAAGAAAAATTAATCTCTATCATGACCTAATTGAAGAGGACTGGAAATTGCCATCATCAATGCCAGAGACATCTCAATTGGCAGAGTTTACATAATTCTTACTAAAAAATTACAGCATATTTTAATAGGTGCCAAAAAAGTTGCATCCAGATTCCAAGGACAGAGACTCCGATGGAAATTTTAAACAAGTGGGGTCAAGCTTTTGGATTATGCACTTTATCAGTTATAACAGTGGATAGAATACGGCTTTACCAGTATGATCCTGAAGACAAAGCAGTGAACACTGCAAGGTGGAGTAGCCCAGTCAAGCAAAAGATCTCTTAAGAACAAAGGTCATGACTGTTTTGGGGACACTCAAAGAAATCTCAAGAGTTTCCATGGGAAATCTCAAAGTGCTGATTTAGTTATTTCTGAATTCTTTTTGCTCCCTAATCTTAAAGCTTATTTAAAGGACACTTACTGGGTCGGCGCAGTAACCTAGTGGCTGAAGTTTTCCCCTGTATTATTATAATAGTATAGTCTTTCAGCAACAATCTGGATTTGCGACTTAAAGGGGCTAGGCACAGAGTGAGAATGAGAGAGGAAAAGGGGGAGAGAGAGAAAGAGAGAGAGAGAGATCGATCTTCCATTTTCTGGTTCATTCCCCATGTAACCACAAGAGTCAAAGCTAAACTCAGAAGCCTGGGTCTCCATTTATGTCTGACACAGCCATCAGGGGAAATATTCAAGCCACCTCCCACTGTTTTCCCAGGTACATAAACAGGGAATTCAGTGGAAGCATAACAGCCAGGGCTCGAAGCAGCAGTCCCACATGGCATACCAAGTTGCAGAAACTGACTTAAACCACTGTACCACAACGGGGGACCCCTCAATATATATATTTTTTAAAAGGAAACCCACAACAGTGAGAAAAAATAGTTTTTGATGTAAGAAACATTATTATGATATGCTTATGCATACTGTCTCTGTAAAACACTTTTAACCTAAAAAAGCACTACACAAAAGGCAAATTAGAATATTATAGGTGAGAAAATGATGTTTGGAGAACTGAAGTAATTTGCCCAAAGTCATGGAGATGGTTAGTGTTTGTAAGCCTGTCTGCCTTTGTCACTTCTGAATGTCTGCACCCCACCTTCTCTCCAGCACACACCCTCCCCTACCTGCTGCCCAGTTTTCCTTTTGCACCTTTTTGTTTGCTTTGTTGTGTCTCAGTCATGCAACAAAGATGAATTGCTGTGCTCAGTTTTCATTGCAAATTCTCATTGTGAGCCATTAAACACATCTCAGTCATGCATATATGTAGTAAAATCATGGCAACTTTTACCTGGAAAAGCTGACAAATTAGATGAATCAATAATATAATGTTCTTTCTCTCTCTCTTTTCTCTTTCTCTCTCACACACATTTGTAAAAAGCCAAATAGAAGTTGCTTTGGTTCTGCAATTTTGAGTCCTCTATAATCCTCTCTGCAATCATGCTTTCTCTTATCCTAATTTTTTTCCTAATCATTATAACTGAACTCAATGATCTACTGAGCAAAATTCTGATACGCAGGGGGAAAACCACCACAAACATGATCTAAACAGAATTTGGAAATGAACAGAATAAGGTTTTCAGGTTTATTTTCATGATGCAGTGAATTAAGGTGTCATCTGTGGCCTCAGCATCCCTGTATCAGAGTTCAAGTTCTGGCTCTGCCCAAATCCAGTGCATTCTAAATATGCCTAGGAAAGTGGGAGGTGGTGGACCAACAGTTTGGGCCTCTGTTAGCCACATCAGAGACCCAGAGGGAGCTCTAGGCTCCTGGCTTCTGGATTCAACCTTGATTAGCTCCAGCAAAGGCAGCCATTTGGGTAGTAAAACCAGTGGATTGAAACTTTTCTTTTCTCTTTATCAACCTTCTTTGCACGTAAATACTTTTTAGAATCATTTTTTAAAAAAGCAGCATTTCCAGGAATATTGATAAAACTGGAAGCTCCTACAAAATTCCATACGTTAGGCTATAAGTCCCTGCAGAATCTAACCTTTGCCTGTCTGTCCAGGATCTTCTTGTGGAAGGAGGCCCTTTGCCCATTGTGCTTTAATCATGTTATCTTACTCTGCTTTTTTTAGTCCATTCCTGCTAATAGAACATTGCAATATTTTTATAGTTTTTCTATGGTGGGCTAAATTTTAACTTCCAGGTCTGAGGTCAAATATCTCCTGTTTCTTTCTGTGAGACCAACCTTGACCTCCTGAGCTAAAAGCAAACACTTTGTGACCATTTCTTACATGAGTCAGGTTCTTTTACTTTTTTATATCACTTATAAGCATTTAAGAGCATCTGGTTCACTTACATTTTAAATTGTTTATTCTCTCCCTTTCCAATCCTTATTCCTGATTCCCAGTTGGTGAGTTATATACAGAAATGATTTGATGAATGTTTCCTGAAAGCTTATTACTTTTATTTTATCATTTGATAAACACATCCCTATTTTGGATGTCTGCAATTTTTCTCCAATGCCACCTCTGTCTCTGATGGCATAGGACAGATTTACTTTGGCACTCTGTCTGATGAAGGACAGCTTTGTGAGACCATACTTATGGAGTGGAATCCATGTACTTGTTTTTTCAGACAGATAGGTACACAGGTGCTTCCATGAGAAGCCAGAAAAACCATATGCTGGAGCCAGCATTGTGGCATTGAACGTTAAGCTGCCTATGTGATAGCAGCATCCCACACTGATTGAAGTCCTAGCTTGATCTTCTGACCCAGTTCCTGGTTAATGCACTGGGAAAGCAGTAGGACATGATCCAACTGTTTGGGCTTCACATCTATATGACAGCTGTAGGTGGAATTCCAGGATCTCCCAATTTTTGTTTACCCAACCACAGCCATTGTTGCCATTTGGGAAGTGAATCAATGAATGGAAGACCTCTTTATCTCTGTCTTTTCTTCTCTTTGTAACTCTTTCAAATGAGTACATCTGTCTTTAAGAATATACGTGTAAGAAAAAATAATCTTGGATTTTTAACAAAAGAATGGAGAAGTTAAAACGGACATGGCAAATGGAAATGCAAATGAATAAAGTACTAGGAAAACATAAGAATCTCATGCATTTGTTGAGAACACAACAGCCACAGAACTGAAATTGAATCTTCATCTGTACTATAGCCCAACTCTTTCCATGTTGCCAAAAAATACAGATTAGAATTAAATGGCAACATGTTTTAAGCCAAATGCATGGTTTTAGGATAACTGCATATATAATGCATTCTATTTCATGAACCCAACATTTATTAGATGTTACTTTTATGACAGTGTTTATTCAAAGAGATACACATCAGCCTATCCTTTTAAAACAATTCTGTACTTTGAACAGACTTTTTTTTTTTGTAAAATACCATGTTCTAAAGAATTCTGTTAACAGATTTGCCGTTGTTGGTAGTGACTGGTGAGTCTATCTTCGTTCTCAGTAACTTGTGCCAGACTGTTCTTCACTTTGACCTCACTTTCCCACTTGCTTACTTCCCAATGTTTTTGAAACTTTCTCTTGTAATGTGGTAGTGAAACTTGTCTTCACACTCAATCCTTTCATCTTGTTTTTCTACAATTACCATTTTTGTATCATTGGCTTTTGTCCTGGTAATTTATTTAGTAAAACTTCAAGGTACAACATGCTTGAATCTAATCAAAATAATGTGGTTTCAGACCTTATTCCTCTACAATTATTTATTATATACCTATTGTATCCTAGATGCTGAATTAAGTGCTAAACAAAATCAATATTGCAGTTGCCCTTAAGGACAGTTGTGCGTGAGGAACAAGTATTTGAACAAGTAACAGTATTAACTGCTTAGGAGGAAAGAAGAGGAGTACTACTCTCTTAGCAGGAAGCAATGTGTGTGTGTGTATGTGTGTGTGTGAGAGAGAGAGAGAGAGAGAATATGATCAAACAGAATTTGTGAAGGAAATGACATTTTAAACTGAGATCTGAGACGTGAACTTGCATCAGCCAAGTGCTTTTTATGGAAAATGTATTAAAAAAAAATATCTGGTGGCTGTTCTAATGCCCACCACACCATTTCTGCTTCATTGGTTGGTCAACTCATGAAACTCTTGACTCAACCTAAGTAGATATTTGCAATCTAATGCTTTTAGTTTTGAAAAGGTGAGAAGCCTCTTCCATTCAACCATTCATATAGATGGAAAGAGTAGGTCATGTGAATACATTTTTAATGCCGTCACTAAGTCATAACCAGGTATTTTTAAAATGTAGAAAATTCATGCCATTGGCAAGGATAAAAACATAATCACCCATACAACACATCACTGGGGTGTGAACCATGTAGGCTAGCAGAATTCAAATTTTAGACCCACATTTCATCTGGAGAGATAACTATGCTTCATGACAATTATTTAGAAAGGATTATAATCTATGCTGTGATTATTTTCTTCACAGAGTTGCATAGTTTGAGCAAAAGTTGGTAAATCAATGAAGAACATGACACCAGTGAGTTGGTGCCTAAACCTGCACATACTGTGTCCGACGGCGTGGCCAAGTGCTAAAGTCCTTACCTTGAATATGCTGGGATCCAATATAGGCACCAATTATAATCCTGGTGGCCCTGCTTCCCATCCAGCTCCCTGCTTGTGGTCTGGGAAAGCAATCAAGGACGGCCCAAAGCCTTGGGTTCCTGCACCCACATGGGAGACACAGAGGAAGTTCCTGGCTCCTGGCTTCAGATCAGTATAGCACTAGCAGTTGCGGTCACTTGGGAAGTGAATTACCGGATGGAAGATCTTCCTCTCTGTCTCTCCTCCTCCCTCTGTTTATATCTGACTTTGCAATAAAGGTAAAATAAATCTTGAAGAAAAAAAAAAAACCCTGCACATACAGATTTCTCTGAGACAAATCTGATCTAGAGAGTGTCTTCTCTAGCAATGACACTGTGTACCCTTCTGGCCTAACAATACTAAGAGAGATAAGATTCTAACGCAGGCTAACCTGTCAGTTCTCTATGACTTTAGTGCCTCCAGCAGAGAAAGATTCTGGCTTGACAGACTGACGCCCCTGAGAATTGACCCACATTAAATGCACTATTTCCGCACCATAGACTTCAATTGACTTTTGACATTCAGCCATTTGCCATTTGTATTCTTTGAACAGACTATTTTTTGGTAAAATACTCATGTGTTAAAGAAATCCCCCATTAGAGTTACAACAAGTTTTCCTATCATGCAGAAAATCATTCATTAAGGATTTGGAGTTGAGACCATGCTAGTTTGCATCCATGATAGAAAAAAGTCAAAAGGCAACAGTTAATGCTTTCATTACTTCTTAATAATTTTCCAATTAAAATTTAAAAACTGTATATTTTTCTATATCGATCGATCGATAGATAGATAGATAGATAGATAACACTCTGTAGGTGAGCATGGACTTCTTAGGTTTAAGATATTTATTTTAGGGCTAATACTCCTTGTAGCCTTCTTGAAGAAGTTATCCCAATAATCCTTAGAAGCCCAAACCTTCTAAAACCTGGAATCATACTTTTATCCAGTGTTTTTCATAAACTGCATTTAAATAATACTCCTAGTAATAATTTATGGTAAAATTTAGTACTTCAAACTTCTATATTTTTCCAATTTTTCTTTACAAGTACCCTGATGCTATCTAACACCACCATATTTTTTGTAAATATCTTGCAGAAGTATAACTCAAGGACTTGCATTGTGGCTTCATGGTTAAAGCCACAACCCAGGACCGCAGACCCCTGCATGGTACCAGCTCCAGTTGAGCTGCACCCTTTCTGACCCAGCCCTCTCTTAGTGCCCTGGGGAAAGCAGTAGAAGACAATTCAAGTTCTTGGGCCCCTGCCATCCACATTGGAGACCTGGATGAATCTTCTGGCTCCTGACTTCAGATTGAAACAGCTCTGGGACATCTGAAGGGCAAACCAATAGATGGGAATTTTCTCTATCTCTGTTTCCCCTCTCTCTCAAACTCTGAATTTCAAATAAACAAACAAACAAACAAACAAAAAATCCTTTGAAAAAAAAATAAGTCAAGTTAACATAATAATTATTGTGAGGGTAAGAACATCTACATAGGCATGCAAATATTGGAATTTTTATGTGAAGAAATCCTTTACTATACAAGAGGTCAAATTTTAGATAATTAGGAAGCTCAACTGATGACAGATTTAGAAGTCTCTATCAGAAAATATCCATTCCCCAAGGGTTAAAACCACTTGACTTAGACAGGAAACTAAAACCTAATAGTTTATGGAATATTCTTGAACTCATTGTGGCCATTGACCAACCTAATATTGAATGGTATCACCATCCTCAACATATCTAGTTATATTTTTAATTTGTCTTCTTTTCTAGGGGTTGGGGATGACTGGGAGGGGACATCTTAAACAATCATTCCTGTGGCAATGAGATGAAAATACATAATCATCAAAGGGACACGGGGGACAATAGCTAAATCATCAATTTCTTTGCTATTTTATGACAAGCATGCCATCACTCTGAATCGTGTACCAGGCCAAAAGAGCTAGGGAATTTGTATTTTCCATGTCAGTCTTAATACCTGTGTGATATCATTTCAACAATCACAATCATTCTCTTGCTTTCATCTCAAATCCCTGGTATTATCCTTATAGTTACTGTGTTAAGCAAGACAATTTGCTGCTTTTTCTGAAAAAGATGGTGACCCTCTTCCAGAGAAGAGCTGTCAAAAGCGAGCTCTACTAAACTATGTGACTCCACGTGTAACTGAATTATTACCCACTTACAGAGGGTCTTTGTTTCTTCTTCCAAGATTACTGCTATCTTTTGTCTAGCATTTTCTAGTGTGCTCTGCCAAGGGTTCCTAGGAAGATGGGAGGGAGGAAGCTGCCTGAATGGGAGGGGATAAGAATAATTCTACCCTTGACAGGAATACAAATTATCCTTCTGGTTTTGAACTTACTAGATATTTAAAAACAAATATAATTACATTTTTGTTATTTGTTCATAAGGATATATGTATGCATACACACATCTTGGTTCATTTTATGGAAAATTTGAGGCACTGAATTAATGTATTTTATAGAAGTTATACAATGCCTTTCCCAACATCTTCTTAACTACATAAAACTAATATAATTGTAACTTTTAAGGGAAATACCTATTTGCAAGTATTGAGATGCAGATTTTAACAAACTGTATAAATACATGCACAATACTCAAAATTGAAGACTGAAAGATTCTGAGCACTTTTTAAAGTTTTCATTTTGACGGCTTTAGAAACGTTTTTCAATGGGAGGCATTTTTTCAGAGATGTTTGTGGCATTCTGTGCTGACATTGTTAGCATTTCTCTGTAGTTTGCTCAAATATTGTAAATCCTGAGTGAGAAGCAGGGAGGAAATGGAGGGCCAGTGAGGTTGATGGAACTTCTTTGAAGGTCAGCCAGCAAGCTAGGGGAAAAGGACAGAGTTAGAACTCACACCCCTCAATTTTCCAGGCTGTTGCTTAGCCCACTGAACCCCACTGCCTCTGACTCAGTGTATTAATATCGACTGTGAAACACAGATTGCCTGAACATATGGCGGAGAGGATGAGAAGATAATATTCCGTGGCAGGATTCGTTTCTGCAGATGGATGACTGTGAAGGCTGTTTTCCTGCACAAGATTCAGCAAGTGAAGCGTTAAGCACTTTTCTTATTTTTGTCTCCAAATGATACAACTTTTCCCCTTGAATGAGATCAATTTGTACGCTTTCTTATTGTCAGGGAAAGCTGGTGGAAGTGAGACTAGAGTGTAGAACTTCTCACTGAGTCAAGAATAAAAAAGGTCCATGCAGAGTACCCCATGGTGTACTTGGAGGACAGCCTAACGCTTACCTAACCCCTCACTTTCCATATCATGTCACACTCTGTAGTTAGGACACAGATTCTGCACTGTCTCCAAATGTAAATGTTTCTGTTTCCCTTAACAACAAATTACAGTTTTCTATGGTGTTAGTATGTTCTGCTCTATTTCTATCATCGCTATCACTATTTGACCCCAGTAATCTGATCTAACAGCTTCTTTCAATTCACTGGTTAAGTTACTGTGAATTTTAGCCCCTAATTCTTTCTTGTGAGAGAATGAGCAATATAGGGAAGTTAAAACAAATGAGACAGGGTTTGAGGCATCTCAGGCAAGTATCTCAAAGTACAAAACATTCAGACATCATTTGAGGCTGAGATTGTCAAACTGGTGGATACATTGAGAAGAGGATATGGAGGAGACAGATGAGCAGGATTCACAACTCCTCTCTTCCACTTATCTATTATATGCTTGTGATACATAATAAAAACAGTTCAATGTAAGAGTTCCATGGGGCCCAGCATGGTAGGCTAGTGGCTAACGTTCTGGGCTTGCATGTGCTGGAATCCCACATGGGAAGTGGAGCTGCCAGGATCAGAACCGGCACACATATGGGATCCCAGCGCATTCAAGGCGAGGACCTTTAGCCACTAGGCCACGCCGTAAAAAAAGTGTTTCATGGAAAATATAGAGAGCTCTAACACTATAAGTTTTAAAATACAGAATTAGTAAATAGTTATTCCAGTCAATAAACTATATTTGTTTGAAATATGGGTACTATTTATAGGCAGAATACAGGAATTCATCCAACTAACTCTGGGACCATACGCAAGCAGCTTAGTCCGCCAGTACTTTCCCTTTCTTGCAATGAGGAATAATGGAGTCAGTCCATGGGTGTGTTTGGTGTGTATTCTGAAAAACAGTAAATGCTAAAAGATAGTTACTATTGTAATTTAATCATGTGCATCATTACTACTTTTCTCTATTATTAGATCTATCCTAACAATTTGGATTCCCTATCTTACTGTAGTTTGAAACTTAGGCATGTATGAAATAGGATTCCAAAGACCTTTGAATGACAGGACCCCTAATCATGTAAAGAGAATCTCAAGCAGCTTGGGAACAAAGCAATAGAGAACCCAAGGACAGATGGGTCTTAAGATCTGAGCCGTGCTGACGGGTTGTGTGTGCTTCAAGCTAAACCGCAGATCTGTGTACACTATGGTGACAGACTGACTTCTGTGCACTGCAATTCATACATTAGAATCCTAACCCCTGGTATATTATAATATGACTGTATTTGGGAAAGGAATCCTTCAAAAAGGAGTAAGGATGATAGGACATCTTTCAGGACAACAAGGAAAAGGGATTCTTAGTGGTAAAGCCCTACAGTCTGTGGTAATTGTTAATATCAGTACTAGTAAACGACTTAGGATCATTTAATTAAAAAAGATGGCCTTTCTTTACCAATCCAAAGCCAAGAAATCAAGCAGGAGTTTGCTATTCTCCTGGAATTTAAACTCTATGTTTTCCCAATGTAAAGGCTTTTAGCGGGCCCGGCATCGTGGCCTAGTGGCTAAAGTCCTCACCTTGAACACACCGGCATACCATATGGGTGACAGTTTTAATCCCGGCAGCCCCACTTCCCATCCAGCTCCCTGCTTGTGGCCTGGGAAAGCAGTCGAGGATGGCCCAACGCCTTGGGACCCTGCACCCATGTGGGAGACCTGGAAAAGAGCTCCTGGCTCCTGGTTTCAGATCGGTGAAGCACTGCCTGTTGCGCTCACTTGGAGAGTGAATCATCAGATGGAAGCTATTTCTCTCTTTCTCTCCTCCCCACCGCCCCTCCCTCTCTCTATATATATCTGACTTTGCAATAAAAATAAATAAATCTTTTTAAAAAGGCTTTTGTCATTTGTTGGAATATTTTAGGTACACCATAAATAAAAAATTTAATCTTTTACGTTGAAATAGAGCTTTCAGCATTTCCTCTGATGCTCCTTACGCCCACATGTTCTCAAAGTAATTGTAGCAGTATCTCCAGCAAGTGGTTGGTACCATTTTCCACATACCCCTGGGACTCGTCAGATTCACCACCTGGAGAAAGACTTAGGGAGTTTTCAGTCTAGTTTTTTTTTTTTCATCAGAAAATATGATGCTTGCCAAGAAAATACCTCTGGAATACCCTGAAATCAACTGTTAATAAAAGGCAAACAAACAAAATCATTAATTTTATTCCCCATGGAGAATTATTTTTTTGCAATCCAGTGCACCCAAAATGAAACAGCTATCATAGAAAGCTCCCCCACCAACTGTCACTTCATAGCAACTTCAATCAACTGGTGTGCCTGAGCCTGCGGTAATAGCTCCACAGCAGCTTCTCACACGCCAAACTTGACTGCTCTGTGCGAGCCACATTAAACCTGTCTACCATCAATCCCCAGGTCTCCTTTGCAGCAGCCGCTTAACGAGGTGAGGGAGCTGGCATCTCCAAGAAGCAAATGCTATTTTAGAAGGACGGGAGAAGCTGAGAGGAGAGCAGTGGTGGAGAAAAGCTAGATATAGGCCATTAAGCAATAGGGTTTTTCTTGAAGATCTCATATTGTCATTTCTATGCAGATGTGTTTTCCAACCTCTCTAAGTCAGCAGTGGAAGATGAGTTAGGAAGTGCCAATCACAGCAAGCCTGCTACCCTAACGCAATTTTACCTTGCAGAGAAACTGTTGGACAAAATGTCCCTTCTCATTTCTCTCCATGCCATTCCCAGGGTAGGCTACAGTTCAGGTTTGGGGCTTTCTTTGGAGTTCATACTGGACAACATAAGGGAAAAAAAGCCCATGTTTCAGCCCCTCGTCCCTCTACTATGTCTAGCTAGAAGCAGAGTCAGGGCATTGGCATTGGGGAGGATCTGTCCATCTCCAAATCTGAAACAGGGGGTGGGGGTGAGGAATGGGAAGACTCAGAATGAGAAACAACTGGATTAATGAGCCTCAAGACAGTTTCCTCAGTCAACTCCCTGAGCTGTCAACCAGAGCACAACACGGGCAGCTCCACCTTCTCCTTTCACTCCCTTCCTGCAGCTCAGGGTCACAGAAGACTTACAGAGCTCTGGAGTTTTGGATGGGATGGGCTTCTGGGGATAGAAGCTGAACTTCTATTTGAAATGCCTCCCTCCTGCTGCTCTTAAATAATACTGACAACAATAATAGGTATTTATACCAAGAGAGTCCTTCTGGACCTCTATTAAATCCTTTCAAATATACTCCCTTGCTTCTATCCAGCAAAGATAATGTGTTTTGTGACAGATGCACACAAGATAGCTACCTAGCTTTTGGCTATAGAACTTTATGTTGTCCAAAATAATTCCCTTATTTGTGTCCAGACTTTGACAAATGCCCAGCAAAGCACCAGTCTGCAAATGGCTTGACCCACCAAACTAGTTAGTTATTATGTATTTTTCAAATCACGTAAACTCAAAGGGGAAGAAAATGGTCAACTTGCCCAACCCCAGTAGTTGATGTTTGAATTGGAATTGGGATTGCAATTAATCAAGGAGCCATCTAATTTCAGCTTGAAGCTCTATGACAAATAATTCTAGACAAAGATGTTACCATCTCCTACTTACTGAGTACCATCTATGCCTTCCTGTACCTAAACTCTGTTCTTATTAATTTCTATTTAACCTACCCCTTTTCCCCAACAGAAATAAGTATGCCAGTAGTCTATACAGAACATGGCCAAAGTTGGAAGTGAAATATTTTATGTCTTTCATTATACAATTTAGTTGTGGCATAAAGATAGCTCTGACCTTGAAGGCTGAAGATCCAGGTGTGAGTCCCAGCTTGATCAATTACTGACTTGTAAATTGGTAGACCTATCAATCTCACAATCTATTTGTAAAATGGGAATAAAACTGTATGTCCTCCTGAGGGTTGCGAGAGAGTTAAACAGAATAGAAGTGAACAGAATTTGTAAATGATAAGCTGCTACATATACATAAGTTGTTTATGCAGTTTTGAACTTCAGGTTACTCCTTGGAAAATTGTGCCAAAGTGGGTAGAAAAGAGAGAGGGGCAAAAGCACGGCGATTTAATTAGATCCACAGGACATTGCCTTCACCCGGGTAGACGGAGCCTCAGCTCTTCGACTTTTTGCACAGTGATATGTGGTAACTTCATATGCAAATGATAGGCCTCAGAGGGCACCCAGTCTCCACATGTGCCAATTAATCAAAGGAAACAGTATCATCCTCTAATTCTGCTAATTAGAGGCTCATCCATAAGCTACTGGTTTCTGAGCTACTGAGGTTTAATAAATTTGCAATAAATTATGAGTAATACATTAGCTGTGGACAAAATTGCTACCGAGCAATTGGATGAGAGAAGAACTCGTGCTATCTATATATACAAAGGGTTTCCCTTTTAATTTTCCCATTACCTTCCATCCTGGAAAGCTCAGAATACTTTGCCTATGTGGGGCCACAGAATCCCCATGGTTCATTTTAACAATGAGCTCAGGAAATAATACATAACTGAACCTACTTAATAATGTGATTGAAACCTTTACACATGCTTTAGAATTCATGCAAATGGTTATGTATTTCCCAACAGTCATTTTGAAGGTTTGTACATTTGTTCTCATGATTTAGCTGCAGCTAAAATGAGGGAGCCATCCTTTTAGAACTTCTCTCAATACACACTGATCCTTTCTAATGTCTTCAAAGGTAGCAAATTGTTCAGCGGTCGTTGAAAGATGTGTGAATGTATCTGGCAATTAAAATAGATGACCAAACAGAGAATCCTGTTGGTGATCACTTGATGGGCCCATTACATTACCTATATATTTTGTGAGGGGATGGACACTACTGGAAAAATATTGAACATTAAATTCGACTCCAAAGTAAGAATGAATTTGAAGAATGAATTTTATTTAGAGGATAGTGGGCACGTATATCTAAATTCTGTGAAAGAAGCTGTTTCTTTGCCAGAGTATAGGAGTAAGAGATGGAGGCCTTCAGTCTTGCTATCCCTCCAGTTAGAATGATCTTTTCCAATTCAAACTACACCCATTCTTTCATGATAGCTTAAATCCCATCTTATTTGGGGACAGTACTGTGGCATAATAGGCTAATTCTCCACCTGAAGCACTGGCATCCCATACGGGCACTGGTTCATGTCTCAGCTGTTCTACTTTCAATCGTGCTCCCTGCTTATGACATGGAAAAGCAGCAGAGGATGGCCCAAAGCCTTGGGTCCATTACCCTATGAAGGAGACTTGGAAAGAAGCTCCTATCTCCAGGTTTCAGATTAGCTGCAGTCATATGAGGAATGAACCAGTGGATTGAAGAACTTTCTGCCTCTCCTTCCCTTCCTGTAAAATCTCCTTTCAACTAAAAATGCATAAATCTTTTTTGAAAAAGCCATCTTAATTACAAATATCTCCCTGATAGTCTCCTTGCAGTAGTTTCGCTCCATTCTTTGAGCTTTGGTTGTACTTATTTGGACTCTTTTTGTATTTGATACTTTCTATGTTTTATTGAGTTTCATTTTATATAATTCTTATCACTACTTAGGCATAATAAACCAGTGTCTGATTCATCTTTGAGTCTCATACATCAAGTAGACTAAGCTGTGAGCATTATGATTACTCAATTACTATTTGTTGAATAAATGAATGCTAATCACTCTAATTGTCATTTTGTAAGCACAAGTTCACCAATTACTGGATATACAGAAGGACATCCAAGCAAGGACTCAATTCACCCACATAAAAGATAATTCTCGGGCCCGGCGCGGTGGCGCAAGTGGTTAAAGGTCCTCGCCTTGCAGAAATCAAAAAGCAGTTTTGGGAACCTTGTGGGAGATCCTGGCTTCGGATCGGCATAGTATCAGCTCACTAGTGAATCATCGGACGGAAGATCTTCCTCTCTGATATCTCCTAATCAAAAAAAGATAATTCTCAGAGGTGAGAAATCAAAAAGCATTTCCTTTGAATTTAAGACAATAGAATAATGAACTCTATCATCCATCTATGCAGCTTTATGTTGCAGGTCCCAGTCAGTACGAAGACTAAATAGGAAGAAACCAAATGTCCATCATGTACAAATAATGAACTTGCTCATGTAGAAACTCAATAAAATCTATAAGTTTTTGGACTTCAGAGAATTAAAAAAGAATGTATGGATATCAAATAAAGAAATGAAAATCACCTGCAATTCTATAATGCAGCAAGAAAATCAGCTTTAATAAAAGATGCTTCTAAAGAGATTAATAATAGAATCTGCACTATGTAACATATGGAAAACTCAATACATTCTGTGCTGAACCCTTATTTAAAAAGTCAAGAAAAGTTACTTAAAGCCATTAAAGAAGATCATCAAAAACCAAGTTATGTCATTTGTAAAGGGCTGATACTGTGGTACAACATGTTAAAACACTGCATGTGAATCTGGTATCTTATACTACAGTGTCAGTTCTTGCCCCAGCTACACTATGTCTGATACAACTCCATGCTGATGTATCCAAGAAGGTAGTAGATGGGTACTTGAGACCTTGCCTCACCCACCTCTGTGTGTGTGTGTGTGTACGCACACATGTGCTCCCTGTCACTCTTTATTTAAAATGAGAAAATTAAAAAAGCAAATAAATATTGTATAAAAGCATGCCATATTCAGGAATAAAAAATACTCAGTGTCAGAAAGAAAGGAATTCAATTAAGCCCATCTGAATAGGTGAACTTCCATTAAGATTTCTATTGGAAGTTCTTTTCAAACTAATCTTCATGTTTTGTGTGTCACATCTTTGTCACTGAGTTTGAAAAACTGGTGCTAAAATTTATGTCAGACAAACAGTCTAGAATAACTAAAAAAGCAGATGGCAAAAGATACAAGGTCTGGCTGATTTATTAAATAGCACATTGTGCTATAACTATTATCTAAGTATATACTTAACATACCCAGAGAAAGTACAAATGCATACAAGAAGGGATAACTAGTTCCCAGAAATGGATCTGTGTTTGTAAGGAAACTTATATATGAAAGAGCTGACATTTTAAATCAGGTAGGAAAGGTTAAAATAACATAATTGTGTGAAGACTATTAATTTTAATTTTCCAGAGAAAACAAAACTGCAGTCTTTGGGTAGTATATGTAAAAAGTATAAAATAAAAAATTATGATCTAGTAAATAAAAATGCAAAAAAATGCTCAAAAACTCTTAAACTAATTACAGAAATGCATCAGAACTATGGAATGAGGAAAGGTTTCGCAAATAAAACAGCAAACGTTTCAATCATAATAATTACCAGATTCAATGGACAAAAATTGGAAAATTCTTTTTTGTTCTCATGTTTTTTATTTTTTGTTTGAGAGGGACAAGGAGAAATAAAGAAAATTTCTCATGCTAGTCACACCCCAAATATAATAGTGAAAACGAAGTCAGATCATGTTGAAAACTGGGAATTCAATGAAGGTATCCTGTAAGGACAGTAGGGAGCCAATGACTGGAGCCATCACTGCTGCCTTCCAGGGTGTATGTTAGCAAGAAGATGGAGTCAGACACAGCTGCTATCATAACCGAGTATACCAATCCAGGATGCCACTGTTTTTACCAACATCTTAATCACCAGACTAAACTGTCACTTCCTAAAGAATTTATTCCATCCAATAGAAAGCTAAGATACCAAACAAATGGTTTTTAATGAAAATGAAACTTCTAAAATCAATAGATAACCCTATAAAAACAGAACCAGTATTGAAAAGCATACCACATGAAAGGAAACCCAAATAACCAATAAACATTAAAAGATGAAACTTTAGCATTAAGAAGAGGCATGCAAATTTTTAAGATAGCAAAAAAAGATTGTATCTTTCATTTACCAAAACTTAAAATATAAATAATTTAAACATATATAAACAGTTTTCAACAGGTAAATTTGCATAGATATGAATATTCTCTTTTTTACAAAAATGATTTATTGATTGATTTGAAAATGTTACTGAGGGAGAGAGAGAGCGAGAGCTTTCATTTGCTGCTTCATTCCCAAATGTCTGCAACAGCTAGGGCTTGGCCAGTCTTAAGCCAAGAGCAGGGAGTTTTTCCCAGGTTTGCTAAGGGGGTTCAGGGATTCAAGCACCTGGGCCATCTCCACTGCTTTCCTAGACATATTAGGAAGGAGCTGGATCAGAAGTATAGCAAGGGGGACACGAACTGGTGCCCATATGAAATACCAGCCTTGTAGGAATTGGCTTTACCTGCCACGTTACAACAACCAGCACTGTATTTTCAAAGTTTTTAGGTGAAAGTGTGAGCTAGTATAACCCCTGTGACAGAAGCTGCTGGTGTTCTTCCAATATTTGTTGTCTTTCTTCAAGTAACAAGAACTCTATTTCCCACTGGGTCCATGGCCAGCAGAAAGAAGGATACATTCCCCAGCTTCTCCTTTGTGATAATTTGGATCTTAGTTTGGATGTCTTATGTGTTAGGGGCTTGGTCTCCAGTGCCTTGTTTTAGTGGCTGATGCGTTAATGCTAATGGTTAGTGGATTAAGAGTAGAGACAATCCAATTGTGTTGTGTGAAAGTGAGGCCTTTGGGAAGGGATTAGACAAGATCAATTTGCTGTGATGATTATGAAGAGATCCCATGGACCTGGTGGGTGATGGTGGCCTCGATCCCTTTCTGCTTTCTACCTCACCCTAGGGTCCCTCCTCTGCATCTATCACCTATCATTCACTGCTACATCAACAGAGCCCTCTCATCGTGGCTCATGAGTCTTCAAAACTATGGCCAAATGATACAGATTTTTTTGCCTTTATAAGTTACATTTTCAAGGTATTTAAGTTACACTGACAAAAACCTGATTAATACATTCTGAATCCAGGTATGACCATGCAAATTCTAGCTGAAAGCATGAGAATAGAAGTGCTATACGCATCTTTAAGCATTCCTTTTTCATCCTTCTTGCCATTTACAATGTAGACACACAGGCTTGAGTTTCAGAAACCATTTTGGATATTCAGATGATGTCAGGACTGCAGCGTTTACATTTGGAGTGACACACTAAAGAAAGAGTGCGGATCTATCACCATGGAGTCCTTGGTCATTTCCAGACTTTCTGTGATAGTAAAGTATAATTATCACATTTAAATGACTGAGGTTTTCATGACAGCCTAAGTTAATCCAAACTATATAACTTCATTAGGAAACAGCATAAATGTATCTTGTAAATTTAAAGGTGAGAATTTCCTACAGCCCAGCAGACCTCTCTTATGCCCAGATATTGAAAATAATTTGAATGCCCATAGATGGAGAAATAGATACTTTTGTTGTCTAATTTTCATTCAACAACCAACACATGGTTAGAAATAGATTTGACCTCCAAAGAATGCATCAACATAATATAATCCACAAACATGTTGTTGAGTAAAAATTCAATAATAAGGAACCTAAATAATGTATTATTTGGAGATCTACAAAATCTAAATATAAGACAGTGATTATCTGTGGTATGAAACCAGTGGATGGCTGCATCATCAATAAGAGAAGGTCAAAAAACTTCAAAGACATTGGTAAGGTTCTATTTTTCTTACACAAGTACAAAGTATAAGTGTATTAATTCTGTTATTTGTATCTTTAATTACCTGTGTAATTTATATAATCTCTCGAGAATTTGAAGAGTTTCACACTAATATGTGTGTAAAGGACTGAACAAGGCAAAGCAGCCCTTAGATTTCAGTGGTGGGTATACGAAGTAAATCTATTTCTGAGGACATGAAGAGACTGGAGTGTAATATTCTGCTTGAGCACAGTGATATAGCAGAGCACTTCCTCTGATTTTGAAAATGTTTCTAATTACTAAGGACTTGCAACCCCCAAAGACAAAGGTGATCATTCTCTTGGCCAAAGCCTTTGTGAAACATCAACTTTCTCAACACTACTCTTACAGCTGCATCCTTATCGTTATTCCTCCACCACCACCTTACCATTTGATTCAAATGTTTTTATGTTCTTTCCATTTCTCTCATTGCTTAATGATGTCAGCTTAGTTAATTCCAATAAATAAAATCAATTGGGTATTATTGCTTTTTCATAAGCTCTGTCAGAACTGAGGTTCCATGTGTTGAGAGAGTCATGTTACAGTTAGTAAATGGCAGTGTCTGGGTTCAAATGCAAACCTACAATTTCCAAGATGTAACTTTCTTCAACCTCTAGATCCTACCCCAGCTCTACAGCCCTCATTTGAAAGTTGCTATTTTTCTGTCACCTCTCCAGTTACAGTAATGGGTAGCAAGGCTTCTCTGAAGCGATATTCATAGGGATGTCACAAAGGAGTAACAGAAAGGGAAGAATAGAGTGAATATTATATTTATGACTGATTACTGACAATACTTCTGAGAGGTTGGGAGATGAAACACAGAAAATATATGTGAGACATTCTGAAAAATTGAGGGCTAGAGGATAGAAACAGTGTAAGACAAATTAAAACTAGGGAAATAGGCAGAAAGGGAGGGAAAGGGTCAGGAGAATGAACAGAAAATAATAAGGCCATCCTAAAAAATTTATTTTTTCTTTTCCCCAGAAGCCTCTTTCCTCACCTTGGAATAGGTGTTTCATCTTTTGAAATGAGTTGGATAAATAAGGAGAAATGGTTGAAAAGTAATTTCAAGTCCACAGAGCAAACCCTAGGATGGATTGTTTTTCCCTAGCAAGCCTTTCATCCAGAAAGCTTTAAGGTTTCATGATTTGGGCAATGATTATAGCAGTAATAATAATTTTGCCTTGCTGGTGTCCCTTGGCAGCATGTCTGTAGTGATCAGTTTGCCATGAAATTATCTTTAAGATCACATGCTAATTTGCATGGCTTCATTTGTTAGTTTAAAAATATAAGGTCCTTTTGTGCCTTTGGACCTTACTGCATTCAATGTTGTCTATTGTGGACATTCCTGCTAATGAAGTGCTTTTAGGTCAAAATAAACTTTCTTTGGCTTACATTTGAATATTTTAGCTGTGCATCTGAATGTATACATCACGGATATATGTAGAGATTTCTATGGGATGTGAAAACTCAGATTGATAGGGTGGGAACATGACACTTTCTACTTGCAAAAATTATTTAAAAATAGGTATTTACCTACTTATCAAGAAAGATAATTTTGGCACTGCTGGTTAGCAGGTAGAGTGGGCGAGAACACTTCCTCCTCTAAGTTCAGTGTTGTCATAATAGGTATTCTATATATTTGTTATATTTTTCAATATAATCACTTGGAGATTGTTATCCACTTAATCCTTCTTTTTATTTTGATGATATGCTATAGGAGTTGAGTATGGAAAGGAGAAAGGTAATAGATCAAAGAATGGGAATCATTCATTTAGCCATTCAAGGTATGACAAAGTCAGCAAATACCAATGCCCATTCAGATCACTGAGGGCATGTAAGTGTATATTTAATGTGGACATACAGTGCATTTGTGGCTACCAGAAAACTGGGTCAGAGTGCAGAAATGGCTAAAACACAGGGGTTTTACATTTTTGCCTTAAAATTTCAAGTTATTCCTACAAACTGATGGAGAATATATTGTGACAAGATGCACTGATAGATGTTTTTCATTTTCTAAAAAAAAAATGACAAAATTGAGGTCAAAACCAAGATGACATGGGCCCAACATTATGACTTGAGGAATAAACCTGCCACCAGTGACATCAGCAGCCCAAATGGGTTCCAGTTTATGTACTGGCTGTACCAGTTCAGATCTATCATTCTGGTGATATCCAAAGAGAGCAGCAGAAACTGGGCTAAGTGCTTGGGACCCTGCTATCTATATGGGATATCTGAAAAAAAGATTCCTGTCTCCCAGCTTCTTGCTGGCCCAGCTCCGGCCACCACGGTCCTTTGGGGACTGAATCAGCAGATGAAAGCCTCTTTTCTCTCCCACTCCAATGTTGAGGAAAGAAAGGAAGCAAGAAAGAAGGCAAGCAAGCTTGTAAACACAAAACAAGATGACATGTTTTTATAACAATGGGCAGTAAAAAGCACTGTTAGAACTCTATAGAAAGGTTGGTAGCCAAAGGTTGATGTAGCCAATTAATTTGCCACCTGCAATTTTGGCATGCCATATGGCACCAGTCAGAGTCCTTCGTGCTCTGATTCAGCTCCATGCTAAAGTGTCTGGGGAAAAAAAACAGTAGAGCTCAAATTCTTGAGCTCCTGCACCCATGTGGGATAACTAGAAGCAGGTCCTGGCTCCTGACTTCAGCATGGTCCATCCCCAGCCATTGTGCCCATTTGAGGAGTGAATACTTACTTTCTCTCTCTGTCTCTGTCTCTCTCTGTCTCTGTCTCTCTCTCTCTGTGTCTCTCTTTTTCTCTCTGTAATCTGCATTTCAAATAAATACATGTTTTAAAAAAACTATGAAAAACATTTTTTAAGAATTTTATCTTATCCTCAGGAGACTACTTTCTCCTTGGCTTCAAAGACATTAAAATGATTCTTATATTTATATGAAAAACAGTCTTCTTATTTGTAATGCACTGATTGACCTAATACTAGTAAAGCTTTGAAATAATTCCTGGCTTTAAGCCATGTATTCCTAATTATTGTTATTTCATTGCTACATCAATAAAATGCTAGATATTATCTTGCTAGCTGTCCCTAAAATTAATAAAGCACATGATGCCTATACAATTTTGGTGACTCCAGCACTTAATTAACTTAGTCATTATCTTTTGCTAAAGAGATCAACTCCTTGAGTATTTCCTTCATCTACCATATATGAAATTAATTGATTAGACCGTAAGCTATTTAATAGAAAATTACATAATTTTTTCTGATAGTATGTGCTCACTAAATGCTTATATGGAGAAATTATAAGTAATTTTACTTATTATTATCAGTTATTTGCAAAGGTTTAATAGAAATATGTCTTTCAAAATAAATGATTCCATTCTTATATTTTCCCCCAAGCTTGCACTTAGACCTGCACTCAGCTAATATTCCAGAACATACCTTTTGTAGATACCTGCAGCTACACAGCAATGCAAATCCTATAAATTCTTTACATTCATTTGACAAAGATGAAGAAATAACATCAAGAACATACTTTTCTTTAGATTTAGTTTATCTACAGCAAGATTAAATATCTATGGATTTTGGCTACCATTATGTAATATAACTTTCCAGTAAATGAATATACTTTAAATTTCTCATTCTATGAACAATCCTGTGTTTCACAAAGAAGATTCAGAGACTCCTTAAAAAGAATATTGACAACATTCAATATTTTGACCAAACAAAATAATGGTCAATTGAGTGGGATGCCAAAATATTGTTAATACTAAACCAAATTGCAAAAGGGAACTATGAAACAAGTCATCTCTTTATATATCAAAAAGTTTAGGAAAAGCAAAATCAGAAATATCATAAATTGAATTGAACTCTGAAAAAATAGATATGCCATATGCAAACTGCATTTTAACAAATTTGATCAAGACATCTTATTAGTGTATTATGCATCATTATTAAATTTATCTGCATTACAATTTGACTGTCATGTCTCATTATTCCACCTATCAGGGTGATGACAAAATTTAGAATATTTATATTAAGTTAAGGCTTTGAGATTATAATAATGTAGCAAGTTATTAGTTATGTTACTTTGACCAGGTTAATAAAATGTATTCATTGCTAAAATTTAGAGAACAGTAAGAATGAGATAGAGTTATTAGGATAACTTAATATGCAACTAATATACATTATCATAGAGTCCAATACATTTTGAATTAAATAATTATTCTGTGCTGAGAAATCAACAAGCCTTTGCCAAGAAGGGTGAGAAAAGAGAACATATTGCCAAAGAGCACAGATTGAATAAATGGACTTGAGACAGACAGGAGTAGAACATGTAGTTTGACTTCAACATTAGAGCTCTGAAAGGGAAGAATGAGAGCTATGTGTAGAAATGTGACATATCAACAGATGGTGTATGGTGTTAAACGTTATTTTAAGGAGTTTGGATCTTATTCAATGGATAATAAAAACTGATTAAACATGTTGGAGTAGAATGACATGACTTAAAGTGTACTTTAGATTAGTTTGGCAGCAAAGTATGAGAGTGATTTGGAAATGAGAATAGCTAACCCTGAGAAGTCCATCTAGGAAATAATACCACATGTTAGATGACAATGACTTCTTGAATTAGAATGGTGGTGGTGGTGGTACTATGGGTAGGAAGGGAGCCAGAGAATGGCCAGGAGCTAAGGACCACCAGCACAGAAGCTATATGGCCCAAATCATCACCATCCATGCTGATTCAACAAGGCTCAAGACTCTGAGTAACTATTCCATCAGGCTCCAGATGTCATGACAACTTCCTGGAGATCATTTTGTGTAGAACTTCAACCCCTCCGCCCCCAAACCCTGGTTACTATGGAAATTCCATCCATCTCTACCTCAAATACTACACTTTTTTTCTATTAAAATAACAAAAAAGACTACTCCAGCCCAAGTATGAGGTTGCCCTTCCTCATTTCTGAGTGTGCACTGTCTCTTTGCTTTTCAATGAATTGTGCTTCTTCTTCTTTTTTTCTTTTTTTTTTTTTAGGCCCATATGTGTTTGCTACCTATATTTGGACACATCAGAAGAACCCAGACTGTCCAGCCAGGTTCTCTCTGAGTCTAGCTGGGACCCTTCATCCACACAATATTATTCAAAAGCACTGATCCCCACAGTAGTACTAAAAAGAAACAAAGCGGAAGGCACACATTTAGGATGTTTTATATGCAAAATTGTTAGGAAGTGGCCTTGAATAAAAGAGGGACAAAGAGAGGACTCAATCTAAGTTTAAAGTGACTCTACTGTAAGCCAATATAGTCTGTTTGGGATATGCTGTTTAGAGAAACAGACATGAAAAATATCCACGTGGAATTTATGATCAGTGCATTATAAGAGTAGGCCTGGAACCAACGACAGAGGTAAAAATACAGCTTTTACAAGGATGATTGAAGCTGAGGACAGAGGAAAAAAAATGGGGGGATTTTATTTGGGGGAAGAATCTATAATTGCAATAGGATATGGATTTTCTGTCAAATTGACATCAATAAACACATAAGGGCAGGAGGCTGATAACTGGAAATAAGACAGGAGATGATAACATAGAGACAATGAATATAGGTAACCCATTCATGAATAGCACGTAATTTCTTTGCTTCTACATCTTTATACTCTCCTAGATGTCTTTCTAAATATTATCTCACTCACAAGATTTCTAAACAATGAGACCATTGATGTATCCTCAATCACTGTCCTATATAACTATTGTAATATTCTACATTATTGGGCTCTGGAAAGTTCTCAGGTAAAATAAAAATGTAGATTTTGATCATTATCTCTTTTATGAGCTATAGTCTATCAGTTCTAACCATCTATAGCCATTGTCCCATATCTATCTATGTGATAATGCAAGCTTAGTATGTCCAAATAATACCCCAGGCAACTACTTCCTTGGTCACATCATTTCATGATTCTCTCAGCTACTACAGGCTGACATTGTACATAGTTTACACTTCCCCCCAATCTTCACATCAATCAGAAATACACTGCTTAACACCTATCGCTGTCTGCTTTGACATCACTCTAGGGGGCAACCGGTACCTTCTGCAGACTGCATTCATATCTCTCTCACATTTCAATCTGCTCTACTTCTAATTGTCACATTAATCTCCTTAAGCATAAACTTGATCATGTCAAAACTTTTTAGTGACTTCTCATCATCTACTGCCTGATTTTGAAATTTACAAACATTATAATACATGCTCTCAATGATAAATCTCTAAGTTTTCATAAAAATGGCTTTATGTAGGTTCAAAACAATTATGTGCACAAGGCCAACATAACTTGAGATGAAAAGGAAGAAACTAATTTTGTAGCATAGAGCCAAGTAAGTTAGTTTGATTGAACCTGCACAAAAAGCATCTGAGTACAAACAATAAACAAGAAAGATTATCACCCCTTTTATGTATTTCAATGAAAGATATTTCAGGAGTAATGAGAAAAATATTATATTTATTATTTTACCTTCATAGTGAATGCTTAATTCAGTATTAGTTTTTATACTTTAAGCTATACACAGAAAATTAAAGGACATTCTTGGAAGAGTGAGTTCAAGGCTGAGTGATGAAAATGCAAACCACATCAGACTGTATAAAACATTATTGAAGAAAATGATTATATGGTATTTGAAACTGATGACGTTTAATACAGCCTGAGTTATCTTATTTTTTAAATTGTATAGATTTTATATTTATGTATTTTAATATTATTTGCTTTTATATTTCATTGACAGGCAAAGACAGACAGAAATAGAACTTGCATGGGCTAGTTCACATCTTGAAATTCCTCAGTGGCAGAGGCTGAGACAAGGCCAGATCCATGAGCCAGAATGCAATCAGGTATCCTACATGGGTGGTAGAAAGCCAGTTGCTAAGCCCTCACTGCTGCCTCCTAGGATCTGCATTGGCAGGAAATAGAATCAGGCACCACAGCCAGAAATCATACCAGACACTCCAAAGTGGGATGCTAGTGTCTTAACCATGGGCTAATACCAGATCTCTCAGTTGTCTTTTAAGTATATAAACAGTGATTGGAAAAAAGATGTTAAAACAAATTTAGCATGTACAGACTACCAGATGGGACAATTGGGCTGAAAAGTTAATTTATGCTCAGGGTAGAAGCTTCTTATAATCACTGCCATCAAATGGTGAGTTACAATGCTTCAAAAAAAATAGTGGATTTTCTACAGTTATAGATTCTGCCTTTATTCAGAGTTACTGGTCATAAGAAATACCATAAGGTTAATGCAGTATAAAGGAACGTGTTGAACTACATGAGTCTTGGAGTATATTTCAATCCACAGCATCTAGAATCCTACTTCAGTGAAGTAGATTCAACCTTATCCACTTACCTATATCTGACATACAAGGCTACAACTCATTATCCCCTGTGGGTTTGCACCTTCCTCCGTCCCTTTTTCCTGAAATGCCCAACATAAACATGCCACTAGTTGGTATTATACCTTCTTTTTGAATGTACAACCTAAACAGCTCCTCTTTCCTGTGGATCTCCAACTTAAATATTCCCTTGTTATTGTCTAAATGACATGCTGTTCATTAAGTGACAGGGCCAGAATGAATGGAACAGAACACAGGAAAATCTTTGTCTTTTCAATAGAACATAGACAGGTAGTTCAATTAGAGCTAGAATACAAGAGCAGTGCCCCAATACCACCATCATGAAATGCCCTAAGTAATCCTATCCTGACAGAGAGCCCCCTTTGCGGATGCTTCCCTTAACCTGGGACCTGGGGTTGGAGACACCAGGTAGCCACACCCTCTGGTGTTATAAAAGAGGGAAGCAACTGGGAATAGAGAGAGCACTGAGCTGCTCTTTCTGCTTCCCTTCCCATCCCTTTTCTTTCCTGGTCAATTCTCCACAACTACGCCATGTATATGACTGGGCATAGAATGCTTCTCTAAGCAGGAGGTAAATACTTGGAGTATGTCTGTCCCACAACATCCATCTCTTTCTTTCTCTGTCTCTGTCTCTCTCTCTCTCTCTCTCTCTCTCTCTCTCTCCCCCCCCGCCTCCCTCCCTTTCTCTCCCTCCCCCTCTCTCTTTTTTTTTTCTCTCTCCCCCCACTATTTGAACAAAAATAGCTAACTGGGGTAAGATCCAGTTGTTCCATTTAGATAGTAAGGAAAGAAGGCAATAATGAAATAGGGAGAAGGTACAGGTTTTGTGTTTTTAAGGTGCATGCTTCTAAAGGCCTTGTAGAGCTGAATGTATTTAATCCACTCTAGGTTAAGAAATTGGTAAATGTTATGACAGAATTGATAGCTATTATTTTTGAGCAGTCAGAGGTGAAATCCCCAAGGACATAGCTCTGGGAGTTGAAAGGGATTTGAAGGGGCATAGCCTTTTTCCTTTACACCAAGAAGTCACAGTTATTTTCTTCTCATAGCAGAGACAAAAGCTGTGCCCTCTATAAAAGACAGAGTCTGGAACAACTTCGGCAATACATGGATTTATTTAACCTTGGTTCCTAGTAAGAAAATATGATGCATTGAAATAGTGCTTTAACATTTACAAGGTTCTTTCATATACAAGATGTCATCTGATAATCACAACAAAGAGAGAAAGCAGACAGATACTGTAATCTCCATTTGCAGATAAGAAAAGTCAAGGTAAAGGAGGCTGGATGTCTTGCTCCTCTTCACCAAGATCTTTAACGATCTTATTCACTAATCTCGCCATATCAAGAACTACTCATCAGTGATCTACTCTGAATTTTGGGAAAAGAATGGTGCCAAGCAATAGATTTATTCTTTTTATGATAGTGATGAATTATAAGGGAAAACAAAAATCAGAAATGTAGCACCTAAATGGTATTGTGAGTAAACAAACATTATACTTTGGGGATCACCTTTGAAGTAACAAACAGCCCATTTTAATTCATAGATGGGAAAATGAACAAGAGTCAGTGAAGAAAAAAAAATCTACAAAAAAGAAAAAAGAAAAAGAAACAGGGAAGGCTACCTATTTGACAACACAGTGGTCTTGCTGATGGAGGTTTGGTATTATGATACAAGGAGAATTAAGACAATACCAAGCCCATTCGATTTTACAATTAGGAAGAAATTGGTAATAGCCAAATTTAAATGAAAGTGAAAGAGCTGAGTAAGGAGATTAAGTCAATTGTTTTGGGAAATTTGGCTTCAAAGGAATGAGAAATTCATTTATTGGTAGAGAGGGTGCCATTGCAAAGTAGAAAAAAATCAATTAAAAAGAGTTTTAGTGATTTAAGGTAGAACTAACTAAGTAGGAATAGAGAGATTGAAAAGGTAAAGAGAGATCGATACCCAGAAGCAGAAACAGAGGGCCATTTAAAACATAGGAAGAGACCAGACGGACATGAGAGAAAGGGAAGACGGGTAGTGGAGGAGGAGGCAACTGAGGAAAGATGAGGTTGGAGCTACTCCATCAATTCTAGAATAAATTTCAACTTATACTACTAGAGCATTTGAGGAGCAAAAGGAAATGGCAATGCTGATGTCCAAGGGGCAGGGATATGAGGTCAAGGAAGTAAAGAGCACTGTAGAATTTCTAGGTTAAACAAGAATAGCAAATTCTTACAACAGGCATTATTAAATTTGTGAGAGATTCAGAAATACTTTGTTTCCAGAATTTCAAAGCTCAGTGACAGTTCTGATAATCTAAGAAAGCAAGGCTTTGTTGGCTTTATGATTTATCTTGGAAGAAACTTTGGATATAAAAATATAAACAAATTAGATACTATTATTTAGATTAGAGACCTTAGAACATATTTTTTATACAACATTGGAATGAAGATATAAGGGAAAATGATGAATCACTATTTCTTAAATTCCCCAAGAACTGATTAAACAATGAAATCATCAGTACTGTGAATCCATGAATAACAATTTTGCTCACTTTGTATTTTCTCCACTAAACAGACCAAAAGACAGAGAAATTATTTATTTTCATTATATTATGAGTTCCCTTTGTTCAAATACTTATCTTTGAATCAAATCAGTGCTTCATAAATGTTTGCTAATTAATTTTACATGTAAATAGATTTGGGGAAGATTAAGACACCCTCAATAAAACATATGATAGATTTACTTGAATTATTAGCACATTTATTTCATGGTTTTTCATATGCAATCCATAACATTAAATTCTTTTATTTCTACTTTCAGTGAGATTTAGTACCTGCAATTCATTGTATATTCTTAGAAATAATGCTGGTCATATAAAATAAATGAGATTCCTATCTGAATAAGGTTTTTATCATGTAGTGATATACTTGAGGCAGGTTACTTTATTACGAAAACAGGTTTATTTTGATACATAGTTCTGGAGACACAAATTCGAGAGGCCACATCTGTTGATGGTTTTTCAGCTGGCAGACCTAAAATGACACAGGGCATCCCAAGGCAAGACAGGAGTGTGTTTGTGTGTGTGTGTGTGTGTGTGGCATAGGGAGTGATGTCTCTCTCCTTTGGCTCTGCATATGAAGTCACTAGGATCTAATCACAAGGGCTTTTCCTTGATAATCTTATTTAATCCCAGTTACTTCCCAAGTTCCCATCACTAAAGGCATAGTGCAAGTACTTTCAAGTAACTTACCAAGACATTGCAATGTCCCCCTAGAGTTTATTGAGAGATTTTGGTATGTAGAAAAGTGCTCGTTTCTACTTAGCCCATGCATTCTCCTCTTTACCAATGATCTCTTCATTCAAGCTGTAAATTTGACATAATTTAGACTTTTATAAAAAATGACACACATTTTTTTGTAGTTTTTCCATAAGATTCAGAAATTGAATTGTTCTCTTTAGAATTTTGAAATTTTCCATAATTCTTAATTCTGCAAATAGATAATGTTTTGCAACTCAATTTTTTTTTCTATAAAAGAACAGTAAGCACTCTAATGATCTCTGTTTGGTGTTTGTATTTCTATTTGTGCAGACCTAAAATGGTCTTATTTTCTACCATGAGACCCTGAATATTGTGGATTATTTCTATATTATCTTTCACATATATCCCCTTCAGTTCTGGTTTTGTACAAACAACGAGAATTACTAAAAAGCAGCAAGGCGCCTGAACCATCTTAGGACACTTAAATACTTTGATTAATTCCTGAGACCTTGGCGTTATCTCCACCAAGCCTATTTAGGTTCATTCACCTCTGTTTTCCATCTAAAGGAGACCTTGGTCCTTGGGACTTCAGACAGGACAAGCCCCAAGGTCCCAGCTGCCTTCCCCTTTTATCCCCTAATCAGAGTCATCTCTCACCTCCCAAGGCCGCGCATCTTTGGCTGTTCTCTGTTGCATGAAGTGGCCTTTATGCTTCAGAAAATTTAAAGGTCATTTTTCTTTTTTTGAAACTTTCCATGTTTTGTTACTTACAGTGTCAGTTTCAGGGTTTTTTTTAAGAGGTGAATTGTTATTTCACTGGTTATAACCAGAGGTTTGAAGAATATCTCTAGCAGTTGTTATCAAAATGCCACTGTCCCGTTCCCATTGAAACTCCATACATTATAGCCAAAGAAAAGAAAAATTTTAAAAAGACTTTCCACAAGAAATTATTGCACCAGTGAAAATAAAAAGAGGAAGTAAGCTCATTGATCAAACAGAATTAAAATTAGGAAGGGTTTAAATGTCCTCTAAAACCAATTTCTCAGGAAAGCTACCATTGACAATTAGTTTTATACTAATAGTCTTTCTTCAAGTATGCCATCAGACATTTAGGTAAAGTTGGCCTTTAGAAACAAAAACAAAGCAATAAGTTATGCACTCTTTTTTGCTTGTTTTGGGCTTCTGCTTTTTCACATTTTTTACAGTATATTCTCACACACAAAAAGCACATCTTTTCTAAAACTATAAAATCCATTTTCTGGCCTTGCTAACCCTGTAGATTTTTTTTTTTAAGAATTTCACTTCGATCTATTATAATTATATTGCATACATGAATGTTGCCCTTCATCTGTTTTTTTGACATCAACAAGTTACCAGGCATGTGAAATGAATACTGATTGGATGGTGTCTACTTGTCATGAATTCTGATTGGCTAGCTGTTCACAGGCATGAAGGTCACTTGCTGAATTGTTCTGTGTCTTAGTCATTATTACCCCTATGTTCTCTTGAAGATATGATTTCTGAGAGCATTATTTAACAATAACAACAAAAACAACAAATAATGAATCTAGACATCAGAACTCCTTGCTTCCTTCCAACATCCAAAACAGAACTCAAGCCATGAAAATTACATTGCTTCTTCATAAAACCTTC
Source organism: Ochotona curzoniae (assembly GCF_017591425.1). Lineage (NCBI taxonomy): Eukaryota > Metazoa > Chordata > Mammalia > Lagomorpha > Ochotonidae > Ochotona > Ochotona curzoniae. Next base: position 193,407 of record NW_024466921.1, read on the forward strand.
CTTTGAATGGTCTCCCAAGCAAATTTTAAAATAGATATCAAAAGATTTCAAAAGAAGAACCACATACTCTGTGTGTGACTAGCAGTCACTAACAATTATAAAGCGTGATTTGTAGGTCCAAAGTGTACCCATATTAATCTCTTCTATGATTCTGCTGAAATTTTTTTTTGTCTCTAATAAATAAAGGCAATTTGGGAACATGGATGACTTTATGTTTTACTCTAAAAGTTGTGGAAGAAAAGCTAGTCATCTCTATTAATTCATTCTAAGGAGACTGATAGTGTAGAGTGGAGACATTCAAAGGCTTTTGACGACTAATAATGAACAAGGGACAGTAACAACTCATGCAACTGATGAGTGAGCAAGAATAAACTGTGCATTAAGAAGGAAACATCTGCAGACAGAACAAACTTCCATGCATCTCTTATGACCCCTCTGTAGGAGACACGTTGGCGAAATTCTCATATTTCCCGCTTTAGTAACTGAGCTTCCAAATATTCTGGATCCCTATGATTAAGGAAGAATGTATTTATGTAAGTTGTTTTTCACTGATTTTTTTTTTTAAATGAAAGTGAGGAATCACCCAAAACTTCCATTCCTGTGCTGGCACATAAATGAATTACACAGCTGAGAAATTAGAGGATTGCTCAGTGTTTCACATGTCATTTTTTCATACTACGACAGTTTCTCCATCTGTGGAATCTCTTTCAGGTTTTTCCCTATTATTGCACATTCTCTTTGCTGCTCTTCACCCTGTGCGCTTTCATCCCCCATTCTTCTAGCCTCTCCAATTACCAGCTAAGCTCATTGTATTTATTCCCTTCCTTTTTATCTCCTTTACTGCTCAGCCTGGGCTTCTCAGGTACCTGGATATTTTTTTTTTAACTAATTTCTCCTTTTCTGTTTTTCTGCCTGTCACTGTCTTTGCTTGCTTGAGCCTCCTCCCATGAGCACACCGATTATCTCTGTTCTCTCTGCTAGCCAATCATTGTCCATGAGACTTTTTATTTTATTACAGTTCATGGCAAAGTATGAACAGCTTTCCAGCAAGATCAGTTAAAAACCTATTTAAAAGTGAGACCGTAGAAAACTAAAATTTGCATGTCAAATCCCTTCCTGGTGGCCCTTAGCAACACTCAAATACAAGAAGAAAAAAACAAATCCTCATTAAAATCTGGTTTTCTGCAGGAAAAATTGGGATGGGTCATCTAGATCATAATATGAGAACCCTAATATCCATGGCTGCATTACAAATTTCCTTGGTGACACAAAGGGAAAGTGCATTTTGTTCCTAGGTTATGTGCCTTTGCGTGCTAAGATTTCTGGCAGACACACATTGAGTCAACCACCATTTGCTGAGAAGGCTCCCTACAAGGAAACTTTTGTAGCATAAGTAGATGATATCTAGCCAGAAAAAGAACAAGGGTCTGGCGCCATGGCCTAGTGGCTAAAGTCCTCGCCTTGCATGTGCCGGGATCCCATACTGGTGCCGGTTCTATCCTGGCAGCCCTGTTTCCCATCCAGCTCCCTACCTGTGGCCTGGGAAAGGAGTCAAGGACAGCACAAAGCCATGGGAGACCTGGAAGAATTTCCTGGCTCCTAGCTTCGGATTGGCGCTGCACTAGCTGTTGCAGTCACTTGGGGAGTGAATTATCGGAGGGAAGATCTTCCTCTCTGTCTCTCCTTCACTCTGTATATCTGACTTTCCAATAAAAATAAACTTTTTTTCTTTAAAAAAAGGCATACATGATTAGGAGTGGCTCCCATATTTGCCAGTTACAGCCATATAGTCAGTGAATAGACGTGTCTCCAAAGATAGGCCGAGGCAGAACCATAGCATGTTCATTGGTCTGCTCCTTTTGGTAAAGTTAATGTTAAGCTGAGGAAAAACCACAGAAGTGTTCAAAAAGAAATGACAAATGGCAAATGTGTATGGTAGAGACATCCTGTGGCAGCAGTGTGGAAAATAAACCAGAAGAATGTCAGATTGGAGGTAGGGAGATCAGTAAGTAGGTGCTTCCAGTGTCTTAGACAAGTTGGAAAAAGGCTAGAGAAAGAAAAGCTGTTAGGAGATACTTACAAGATCAGCCTCAAGACATTTTGGGTGTGTGAACACGTGAATAGTATGTGTGAGGGACGATTCCCTCACCTCTGTCTGTGTGAACGGTGGTGCTACTCACAAGTAATGAAGATTTTGGAGTCAAAAGGAGTACAAGGGTCTTCCAGCTGCCACATGGCCGCTGGGGGGACCCAGGGCACTGGAGTCTCATGCCTGGATCTCACACGGTGGCTACCACGCGCACGTGGGGAGCTGCCACCAGGCAGCCAGTGCACCATTTGGCGCTAGGCTCTGCTTGCTGGCCGCCCAGCCAGGGAGCTCTGGGATTTTGGTTCTTTGATTGCTGCTTAGATAGCTCCATGCTGAACCCTCAGGGCTTTGGGGATGTGAATCAACCCTAAAGATTCCCAATGACAGTAAATCTTCCTCAGATGAACCTGTAACTAATATGGTCTCAACCCATGTGTTTTGAAAAATTGTAAAACCTAATATACTTTCAAAACCTTGTGCTACTTAGAAATGGGGCGGGAGAGCAAAGAAATCTTCCATCTCCTTTGAATGTGTGAGGAAGCCATGTAGTGTAACCTATCAGGAACATAACAGGTAACTTATAGACAATAGATTCAAAACAGCATTAGACAATAGTAAAACTACAAAGACATACAGGGGGAATCAAGAGCGATCCTGACAACCTATTAACAGGAGGTCATATGCACAGAGCAGAGGGGGCCCCCAGAGTGGAGCAGATGGACAGGAGGAGGCTTGTATCCCAACCCTGGAGACTCTGGGATCCCCACCAAGGACTATCAGTACAGGCACCAAGGACTACATCCCAACTGCCAAAGAGACCACAGGGAACTGGAATGCCTTCAGAGGCCGAAAACTCAGAGGACATTTCCCCCCCCTTTGGACCTACCACACAGGATGGAAGAAGCCTGAATCCTTCCTCATAGGATCCAAGGTCATCAGAACAACAGCCAGGAACCCTGAGCGGTCCTCAGAATCAGAAGAACAGTAAACTCCCTTTGGGACTAGGGAGAGGAGCTTTCTCTGGTCCTTACTTAGTTCCAACTTTGGGTCCCCACCCTCTCTGCAATGACCATCAGGGTCGCTCCAGAAACCCCCTGAAACACACACACACACACACACACACACACACACACACACACACACACTCACAAACTAGAATAGATAGGCAGAGAACAACAAGGAAAGCTTGGTCAGCATGGACTCACACACCTTACTAGGTAGGACACAAAGATTAAGTACTCCTCACCAAGGTATTGAAGAATTCTCTGCACACCCCTCCTAAAACTGTTTTGCACCTCAATTGTTGAAATGTCATTGAAGTAGTCACAGGAGGTTGTTAAGAACTTGCATTTAATTTTAACATATTGTTTACTCAATACTATGTCAATTAATACCATAACATTGTATATTGTTGCTGATGTTATGTTGGGGCTTTTGATTGATTGGGATTTTACTCTGTTGGCTCTACCTTCAGACCAGAGAAGGTCTCCCCAAGAAGCCGTTGAACTTATCTGGACAATAAGATGCTGGACTCTATGCTTGGTATATGCTTGCAATGAAGGAATCTCAACTGAACTTGAACTGTGGTTACACAACAAGGGGGAGGAATCCACCATGGGGGGAGGGTTAGCGAAGGGGTGGGGAGAATCCCAGTGCCTATAAAAAACTATGTCACATAATACAATATAATTAATTTTTAAAATGAGTACAAGCAGAAAACAAAATTATATCAAGTATAAATAGCAAATTGAATTTATTTTTGAAATTACAGATGAAGATGTCCATGTGGGAGTTAGAGATACAGTGCTAAAATTCAAGATATAGGTCTGGATAGGACAGATGTTTAGGTGAGAATAGGTACAATCAGACAGCCTGACATCTTCAACAATATTGCAATTGCTAGACATTCATTGAGGAGTTATAAAGAGATATTAGTGCTTGCTTCGGCAGAACATATACAAAAAAAAAAAAGAGAGAGAGAGATTAGAGTTTTGTTATACAGTGAGGAATGAAAAAAGAAGCAGTAAAGAATGACCCATGTTCATTGTTTTATGTATCCACTTACACGTTCAACAAATGTCTATTACATGATTGTTACTAGGAGTACACAAGTCAGGAGTTAAAACTCATAACTCCCACATGAAAATGGATAGTAATTTCTAGTTTAACTCTTTTGAAATGTAAATACTGGTGAAAAAGCCACCTCTTATTCACCTGATTAATTGTAAGGAGGCCTTTAGGAAAGGTATGCATACGTTTCATTGTCAGCATGACAAAGGAGTGCCGTAAGGGTTCTGTGTGCCCTGGAGGCAGAATGACTGTCATGCATAGAACATCGATGTATGAATGTGCTTAGTATGTTTCACAGACAGTGGTCAGTATTGTGATTGGATCCTGGACTATGTATGGAGAGCAGTTACAAATGAATCCAGCAATGCACACTAAAATGACATGGTCAAGGACATTTTAATGGCAGTATAAGGAGAAGGACTTTGTCCTCAGTTACCTGAGACAAAGAACTTTCATTAGAGGATGATATGCTTAGATAACTACTATACAAGGCAAAACTATGGTCACTTTAAGGAAATTATTTATAAGGGAAATGGGACAATTTTTGGTTTACTCTGATCATTTTTATTAAATATTCTGGGTGATGAAAATCAGCACAGGAATTGAGTAATTTGTAACAAGAACTGAAACTATGATAATACCCTAGTATTTAGCTATTGACTGAATGGTTGGTATCTAGTTAAAGGCTAGATATATAATCCATGATATAAAACAGTACAATACAGTTGCATGACTCTTAGTGGCTGGGATAAGTACTGGTTGCCTTCTTAGGCAATTTTGCCACTGTGCAAACATCATAGAATTCACTTACACAAATTAAGACAGCCATGGGGTGTTTTCAACGGACCACCACCATGCATGGGTATGAGGTCAATTACTGAACATTGGTACGTAGTACATGACTGTATTTGGGTAAACTATCATCTGTGTTAATTTGGGTAGTAAGCTGCATGCTCATAGAGTAAGCAGAATTAAAAGAAACTCAAAACCTTTTCGTATGCATCTATTGTCTGCCTAGAGTAACCAGCCTCAAAATTCCCATAAGTGATCATCATCTCCTGCTCCTCCCACCTTGCACCTGTATTGCCTTAGACATACAGCAGAAGCAATGGCATGCCATGTTCAAAGTTAGGTTATAAAAGCTTTGTTCATGTGTATTATCTTGCTCACTCACTCTATTTTTGGAACATACATGACCCAGAAAGTGGTGCTGTAAGGAGCACAATAAAGAGACTCATGAGGTGAAAACCTTAAGACTATTGTCAAACAACTACAACTGTGAAGTGAACTTGGAAGCAGATTTCCATGCAAGTCAGTTGCTCGTTGCTTGGGGATGGTCACCCCAGCTGACAGGCTGGCTACACCATCCTGTGAGGCACTCAGGCAGAGCACCCAGCTAAAACTGCCCTGAATTCTCAGCCCACATAAATAGTGAGATAACAAATACTTGTTGTTTTAGGTTGCTAGATTTTAAAACAATGTATTACTCATCAATATTTAACCAATACAATTACCTTTGGAAGAGCTTTTCAAATAAGAAAATTAGTAAATTTGAACATAAAACTAAAAGAAATAGAACACAGTAATCTTTAGCTTTGAATGTTCCAGAAATACTATGTCTTAATCTTACATGATGAAATGTGACTTTAAGAAACTTGGGGAACTAGCACAATGGCTCTATCAGCTAATCCTATACCTGCAAGTACCAGCGTCCCATTTGGCAATGGTTTACATCCTGTATATTCTGCTTGTTTTCTGGGAAAGCAGTCGAAGATGGCCCAAAGCCCTTGGACCTTACACCCATATGGGAGACCTGGAAGAGGCTCCTGGGCCCTTGCATTTGATTCACTATGCTTCCACTATGTTACATAATATTTACTTAACATTGCACTCAGGAATGTTCATTGAGATTTCAGGAGCCAAGAGGTGTGCTTAGGATTCACTATCCTGATCAATTTACATTACCTCCCTCCTCATCTCTAACTCACACAAGAACAGAAAAAAAATCTACTGAATAAATAACTTGCTTTGAATCAATATCACCAATAATTAGGAATTATTCATCAGTTACAAAATAGTTCCATAATGCTTCATTAAAATAATAGTATCTTGGATACTTATAACTTTATGTATGTGTTATTATGTGATTTTGAATCAAGATTTATTTTATCTTCATAACGAATTCTGCACCATTCCTTCAAATGGCATCTTTAATTTGGGGACCTTTAATAAAAGCATAATTCACAATTAGGGGGAAATGTTTCAAAACAGCCTGTTTTCGATTTCATCACTTGCAGTGGGATGGCTTTCCTATCACTGCATACATAAAAGATCCTCGGATTCTTCCAGATGGACAGAACTTTCACATTCCTTCTAAGTGTTTCTATACATGAGGATGAAAAATCAACCCCTAAAACAACAGAAAAGTCTATGCATGTCATGTGTCTAAAGCCGAATATGTATTTCCTCTCCAATAATTCCCTAAGCAGACAACTTTCTATTCTGGTCATGTGGTCATTATCCCTTTAGATTTCAAGATATAAAAAGATTAATCTCATTAATAACTACAAGGAAATAAAAAATAAAGCACTATAGTAGACAAGTTCTCTATATGTATTAATTTTTAGATATTTTATCTTTGCATCTATTTGACAGGTACAGAAGCAGAAAGATAAACACAGAGACAGAGAGATAATTATTTAATCTATTGGTTCACTCCCCAAATGTCTGCAAGAGACAGGTCTGGGCCAAGCCAAACTGGGGACCTGGATCTTTATCTGTTTAGTTCATGTAGGTAGCATGGATCCATACATTTGAGCAGCGGAGTAGCTGGGACTCAAACTGGCACTTCAATAGGAGATGCAGACATCATAAGCCTTGGTTAACTCAGCATTCCACCACACTCTCACTATTCCTTAATTTCAGTAATATCAAAATGACATGAAAAATGTCACCACAAATGCCCTAATGCATTAAGTAGATAATTTATTTTCATTTGGATCTATTATGCTCCACTTACACTGACATGTTAACTCTATATTGTTTAATTTGGTTCCAAGTGAGCATGAAAACAACAAGCACACATAAAAGAAGAGTACAAGGCAGTGGTGGTGCTTTTTCAAGCTTGCCTCTGGAGCACAATTTAAGTACTGGCTGTCTAGGCAGGAAAGAGAATTTCCACAACATAAGGCACACTTAAAGATAATTACTTCTGGATAGCTGTAACATGAATCCTTTTGGCAAGGCAAAATCATGAAAATTAGCCAACTATAAATTTTAAACATGCATTGACTTCCTTGTACAGGTACCTGGCTTTCTTAATTTTTATTATCTAAACAAAGCTTTTGATCATCAATACGCATGATAGGTTGTGAGTTCTGTGTTGCTCAGAATTCTTCTACTTTGAGTTTCAAAAAAGTGGCCCAGATGTCCTTTCTTGTTTTCATCCACATTATCTATTTCATTTTCTTTTCTCTACTGTCAATGACAGCACTAACATGTATTTGAAAATAATTAAAATTCTTTCTTTTTCAGAATGTTTTGACTTCTTTCCTCTTGCTATTTCTCCTTCTTACCAATAAAACTATAGCATTCTCTAAATGAGAGGAGAGCAGTGACATCAAACACAGACAATTCATTTCGTAAAGGGCATTCAATTTTCACACTAAATGAGTTGCTCTGTGATAAGAGTACAGTTCATGTTATGTGGTAAATAGAACTTGGAAAGTGAAAGACATTCATAGGGAGAGAAGAAAAAAATGAAATGGGGAAAAGTGATAGTGCATGTTCTATATACAATATAAAGAGAAAACAAATGCTAACTACTTTCTGGGGCTTTTCTCTTTCAAGGCAACATTAATCATGATTAATTTGTTTATACTCTACCCCATACAGCATTCCTGGAAGAGACTTCTAAGAATATATATTATTGGTAATTAGAAAAACATCAATGTTCAACACATAATTCTTTAGTCTGGGCTAGTGAGAAAGCTTAACACTGCAGATAAAACTTGGAACTGGATACTACATTAGCATGAGCTTACTTCACAGCAATTATGATGTGGATGGCATCTGTTCTATTGGTTAAGACGGTGGTTAGAATGTTTGCATCCTGAGGGTTCCGAGTGCCTGTGCTTGATTTCCATCCCTGCCTTCGTATTCCAGCCCCCTGGGAATGCAGACCCTGAGAGACAGTGGTGATGGCTCACATAATTGGATTTTTGTCACCCATGTGGGAGACCTGCACTGAGTTTCCAGGTATCAAAACTTTCACATTTTCTGTTATTGCTGTTGCAAGAAAGAAAGCAATGTTTGTGTGCAGGCTTTCTTAGTGTAGCATGGATATTCTAATTGTTATGAACTCAGGCATATTTCACAACACTTATTAGTGTGCTCATATTTCCAGGAGTAAATTATTACCTATTTTTTAAAATTTATTTTGTTTTTGAAAGGTGGATACACAGAGAGGAGGAGAAACAGAGAGGAAGATCTTCCATCTGATGGTTCACTCCCCAAGGGACCACAACAGCCAAAGTTGAGCCAATCTGAAGCCAGGAGCCAAGAGCCCTTCTGGGTCTCCCACGTCAATGCAGGGTCCCAAAGCTTTGGGCCATCCTCAACTGATTTTCCAGACTACAGATATGGAGCTGGATGGGAAGCAGGGCCACTGGGATTAGAACCGGTACCCATATGGAATCCCGGCACGTGAAAGGCAGGGACTTTAGCCACTATGCTATTGCGCCGGGCCCTATTATCTATTTTTCAATGTCTTTTATCTTCAAAGTTATCTTCTTTAATTCTTAGTGGCAGAATAGGCTAGGTAGAATAAGTATATTTTTTTAGTCCTCCTTTTAGCCATTACCACTAGTAATAATAAGTGAATCAAATGAGCTTATCCAGGCTGGGGATTTGATGTGGAGCAAGTTGGAATGGCATAAAACTAAAAAATCTATTATAAGCACCTGATACTTAGCAAATGATTAAGAAGACCATTCCATGTAAAGGCAGGGATATAAAACAATATAAATGAAAGGAAATAGTTGCACAGGATTGACCCTCAGTATTAGAGCTGTATCTAGAGAAATTGCTGAACTGAGTGTGTTGACTTGATGCTTAAAAGAGGTTCAAGTGAAGATTAAGGGAATCCAGCTCTTACCCAGCTTCTACATGCCTGACAGTGATTTTAAAAACATGCCTTCATTGATTCCTCCTTGAAATGTTATATAGTCAGTGAGATAGAAATCTCCCTGCACTTGAGTCTTATTTGTCATAATTATGCATCTTTAGGTTTTCATAATGACCAATTTAATCACTTTGCTGTTTGGAGGGCTGTAACAGCCAATCATGATAATAGGTTTGGTATTTGGTTGGAATCATTTAACAGGCAAGAGCTCTTCTTCTGGGCCTCTTGATGCTACTTCAATATGACAGGCAGCTTCTGATTAGCACACACTGCAAAACTTTCAGCAAAAAGCACATTTCTTTGAACTAAACTCTGGTACCTGGCAGTTGGTACCTTAGCTTATATGCAAGGCCATAAATGTTGATATTCATCCTAGTTGTGCATTGTAATAGTCCAAACATCCCAGTTAGCTGCAGGAATTCCAAATGTAGCTTGATTCTAATGGGCTGTTGGAAATATACTGGAACTTCCAGAACTAGCTTTCTTTCTCTCTCATTGAGTGCTACTGGGAATGTCTGAGGCTACGTCTACCTAAAACACACCATTGTCCTATCATCAGTTGCATTGTTCCATAACTTGTCACATTGACACAATGATAAACAACCCGTGTTATTACAGCACTTGCTCTCAGTCTTGTGTGGACATAAAGATTATAGAAAAGCTTTACAGTGTACATTACTGGAGCTTATCCTCAGGGCTCCTATTTATTACGACTTCAGGGGTCCCAGAAACTCCATTTAACAAATACCTCTGTAATGTAAGTATCTCTGGACCACATTTTGAGAACACTGTGTATGGCCAATTACTGTAGATTGGCTACTACAGCTCAGAATTTTATCAAAATGCATTAATACTATCATTTTCCCTTCTTTATGTATAAATGTCTTCTGTCTGAATTCCAATCACATGCACATACCATTACACTGTTATGAGCTTGACTCAGCCTTACAACCTGGTATTTCTGTTGCTATTAATTTTTAAAGTAAATTTTATTTTATTGTGTATTTAAGGCATACAAGGTGACGGTATTGTTAAAAATAAACATGAATAGAGATTAGACTTTGGAAATTTTGCTAGAAGAAAAACTGACAGTATTGAAGTTTCACTATGAGGTATGGGTTCAAAAGCCATCTATAGTACTTACTACATTATAATTATTTAACCCTAAAATCCTCAGTATCTACTTGCAAAACAGAAACATGTGTTTTACATATTTTGAAAACCATAAAACTAAATATGTTATATGCACATATCTACATGCAAACAAATACATAGTTTAGCAAAATACCTACCCCTACTGTCTTCATAATAAGCCCCAAGAGTCTAGGAATGTATAATCTGCATATGAGAAAAAGGAAATGTGGTTTCTATACAAAGTTTCTAATCTAGCTTTCCTTACAGGCAAAGCAAACGTAGTAGAGAACCAAAGAATATAAAAGTGTGATTCAACGATAGACAGGTTATTAACTCTGAAAGCAATGCCATGGGACATTGCAGGTGGATAAAAGTGCTGAGTTTGGTCCGTGCCTGGCAGTATCATTGCAAGCTCAGATGCCAAAGATAAGGCAATACCATGCTCTAGGGAAAAGCAGATCACCTGGAAATCCATTCATTTTGGCTCGTGTTTACTCTTGCATATGCTACCAGGGTTTTTTTCCCCCTCATAAATATCCCAGCATCTCTTTCTGAAAGAGGGCAAGTGAACTGCATGACTGTCTTTGTCTCGCACATGGCTTGAAAAGAAAACACGAGGCCCACAGATTTTTGTTATGACATACTTTTGAAAACATTTCAGTTGAAAATCCTCTGGCTTGTCTACCCAAGACCGGATATTCCCATTCTCCGGCTATAACTTTGCACCTGCATCAGACCGGTGTGACACAGATGGAATCCAATCATAATGGTGGCCTAAGTCCTTATTAGTATTGACAGTTGTAGGTAATGAGGGCCAGAGACTGGGGATTGGCATGTATTGATGGCTCCACTACTACAACCTTCCCCAGGGTCAGAAACTGTTTATCGGGCCTGGCGCGGTGGCGCAAGTGGTTAAGTCCTCGCCTTGCACGCCCGGGATCCCATATGGGTGCTGGTTCTAATCCCGGCAGCCCGGCTTCCCTTCCAGCTCCCTGCCTGTGGCCTGGGAAAGCAGTCGAGGACGGCCCAAAGCTTTAGGACGGCCCAAAGCTTTGGGACCCTGCACCCGCGTGAGAGACCCGGAAGAGGCTCCTGGCTTCGGATCGGCATAGTATCGACCCGTTGCGGCTCACTTGGGGAGTGAATCATCGGATGGAAGATCTTCCTCTCTGTATCTCCGCCTTTCCAATAAAAAATAATAAAAATAAATCTTAAAAAAAAAAAAAAAAAAAAAAAAGAAACTGTTTATCCCCACTGGGCTTATGGTCTTTGTGCTTTATTGATAGTTGAGATGATACACCCTTGGGCTTCTATAAGTAAACAGTATAAGCAAAGTCACCTCCATCCTCTGTTTTCAATATTTAAATCAGCTTACAAATCAGATAACATCACCAAGTAGACTGGGTCATTTGAACCTCAAAGCCAAGTCTTCTTCTGTTATGCAAATAAGTATTACAAAGATTCACTTTACAAAGCATGTCTTAATAGAAAAGTTTTCAGAAGTGTATTTTGTGTACTGATGGCTTTTCTTCTTATGTAGAACATCATGAGATATGGTTGACATAGTTCCCAAAGATGACTAAAGGTCAGCAATGGAAAAGACTGAAGAAAAAAGTAAATTGCAATAAAAACAACAAGGTGATCTTGACATAGATGATGAAGAAGTTGCCCTAATGTGACTGTTCATAAGTCTATCAACTACTCTAATCAATGCTGGTGAGATGAACCTCAGTTATCCACCTGCTTAGTCACAGAATTTTGGGGGCTAGCAAGTGCCCTCTTTCCTGAGTTTCTCTCCATCTTTGCCTGGCTGATTCTAAGTGAATTAATAGTAGCAAATTTCCCTTGCACTTTTTTTCAGTTTTCTGAAGTTTGATATGACAGAGATCTGGCTCCAAAGCTATGTCTGCCATATCATTTAGAAATTTTTGTATTTCCCATGCATAGTCATTATCTGTAAATCAAGTCCTGTAAAGCACAGATTCTTTTTTTAAAAAGATTTATTGATTTTTATTGCAAAATCAGATATACAGAAAGGAGGAGAGACAGAGAGGAAGATCTTCCCTCCGATAATTCACTCCCCAAGTGAGCGCAATGGCCGGTGCAGCGCGGATCCAAAGCCAGGATCCATGAACTTCCTCCAGGTCTTCCATGCAGGTGCCAGGTCCCAAGGCTTTGGGCTATCCTTGACTGCTTTCCCAGGCCCCAAATAGGGAGCTGGATGGGAACTGGAGCTGCCAGGATAGAACCAGCACCCATACGAGATCCCAGCACATTCAAGGCAAGGATTTTAGCTGCTAGGCCATTGCGCTGGGTCACAAAGATTCTTGGTAACAGTTGACAAATAAGTGCCTAGAAACAGAAACAGCAAACAACTCCCCTAAACTTGACCAGTGGCAGCTTGACTCTATGGCATAGACCTGAGTTCTGTTGTATCAGAGAATCTAGCACATATTCTTGACATGATTACAAAGATTAGGAGTAATTAAATTTTTTGTTCACATTTGTTATGCTGTGTAAACTGTAGGGGTGTCTTCCTTCAATCCTGATTGAATTCATTAGAAAAAATAGTATGCTATAAATAAATTAATTATTCCAAATTTCTGACTATTTCACAGGTTCAGATAATCTGATTAACATGTAATAACTATATAAATAAAATTGTCTATTCCTATTCTGAAATTTGTTCATAATTTCACTTCATGTTGATTTATTTTTTATTTTAAAATATATTTTGAATTATGTGGTACAGTTTTGTATAGGCTGGGATTCCCCCTCAAACTCCATAAGGAATCATGATTCAGAATTATGATGCTGATTTATTTTAAAGAAACAGAATTTATTTCTCATCGAAGCTATGAACATAATTTTAAAAAATTTTTCTACCCTAAAGTTGTGCTCTTACTGACTCATAGATCATACAGTAGCATCATTTTCTGCAAGAAGGTTCTTGATTTTCATTTCTTCAGCTACACGTTAGTCATTTAGTAGCATGTTATTTAACTTCATGGTGTTGTTAATTTCTTTTTTCCCTGACGAGGATTTGGTTTTGTGGCTTTTCATTTAAGCGGATGTATAGTAGCTGTGTAATGGAGACTGTCATATCTAGTAACATGTCATTTAACTTCATGGCATTGTAAATTTCTGTTTTTCTTTCTATTGTTGATTTTGTAGCATGACTTTTCACTTGGGGGATATACAGTACCTATGAAATGGAGACTAACATCCAGATGTGAGGATGCAGTGCAGTATGCATCTCTACTTCCAGACAAAGTTGGACTTACAATGAAACTGTGTACTATATCTTGACAATAGGATGCTGCATTCTCTGCCATTGTCCATGCCCGCAATGATGGACATATGACTGAGTATGAAGAACTATACTTTAGTAATGATATAGAAGAACTAGGAGGGTGGGGAATTGGGGCTGGGATAAGGAAAATATCAGGAGTCTATGGAACTGTATCATAAAATGATGATGACAATAAAATAATAATAATAAAAAGAATTTAAAAAAGAAAAAATGAATGTAAAGGTGAGATTTCATGTAAAGCATAAAATGAGCATCACTCTTGGTTTTCTTTATTATTTCTGCTTCTTTTATTATGAAATGTTTCAATTATTGAGAAATGAGTGAATAAAGAAATGTACATTAATTTATCTCAACATCAGTGTGCTCATAGGAAATATAGAGGTTTGAAACCGCACTTTGGAAATAACCAGTGACAAACTGGCATTTCAGCAGTGATAGGCACAATGAGAGCTTGCTTAATCATGTATAAAGATGACATTAGCTTTCTAGGTTTCCTGCTCTTAATGGTTGCTCACACAGGGGGAAATAATGTAGCAGTCAATTCAGGTCAGTAGGGAAGAACTCTTAAGGAATTTCACTCATATTATGCCTGGGTACTCAAGGAGAACAACCAAAAAGAACAGAAACATAGACAAAAAGGAAGTTCTAGTCATCATTATGAAATCACACTTTCTAAAAGCACGTATGTTTGATAGTCCAACCAAGAAAGTGGGTCATGTTAGCTAAAAAAAAAAAAAAAAAAAAAAAAAAAAGCTTACTTGAAGGCAACTCTTTCTGAATGTTCCATGGTCCTTACTTTGTCTTAGTGTATGTTTAGTCTTTGGCTATCTCTAACTGGTAGGCTTTACTGGCCATGTGTAGCAACTGACAGGTGGCATGATTCCTACATGCTAGTAGTGAAATGCTTTGGGATCTGAATGAATAAGAGAACCAACAGCAATAAAGTAATCCTCCTCTCTTAAGGAGGCTTGTTTTATATCCTTAAAGGAACTATATACTTTCGTTTGGTGATTACTTATGCATTTTCTTGAAGGTTTATATATTTATTTGTAACACAGAGATATATGGTGGAGCAAGTGGAAAGAAGGAAGGAGAGAGGGAGGGATATTTTTCAACAGCTGGCTCACGCCCCAAATGATTCCAATTGCCTAAGACTGGGTCATGCCAAATTCAGAAGAATAGAAATACAAAACTCATGCATGGATGGCAGAATCCCATCTTTCTTTGGTTTGCCAGGCATGCTAGCTCAGAGTTGGAACCAGGAGTTAAACATCCAGGGCTCCAATTGGCACTTATACAGGATTTCAGCGTTATTGGTGGCAGCTTAAACCTACTGAGTCATAGCATCGGTCCCTACTCTGTATTCTGTTTGGATAGTGAATTGGTTGACCACAGGCATTTACATGTGGAGATACTGGGGTAATAACCTGTCAGAAAAAGGTTTTCTCCTTTTGTCCTCAAAGCAGATGTAGACAGGCTGTTACCATCCAAAGTGAGAATGTAGATGCCTGGGCATGGCATACTGCCCACATTTTCAGAGACAGGTGCAAACAAATGTTTGTGTAAAGCATTCCTAGAAGCCTTCCTGTATTTGTATGCCTACTATATCTGGTCTTGCTGTTCTCAGCTCATCAGCTTTCCATGTATAAAATTCATCAAAAAGATTTTTTCATAGATCATTTTAAAAAAACAACTAAAGAAGCCTGACCTGCCCCCAGGGTTGTCTATTTTCTGTATGAGGCACCACTCTTCTTGTCAATGGCCAGGCAATTATGGAGATATATATATATATATCCAAATATATATTTCCAATATATATAGATTCCACATTCATATATCTCTCTATATGTATATATGTGTTTGTATATATGTGCATGTGTATATATATATGCATATACATATATATATATATATAAGACCAATACACTTGTTCTTTCAGAGATTTCTTCTTTCTTCACCTAAAACAGCACCCACTGAAGGTGGAGGTCAGTACTGACTCCCAAAGCAAAGGGGCACTTTCCTTAACAGAACATCTCGCCTTCTCCACAATACACAGCAGCCATTTACCTTTTGGTATATGGCGGAGGGTATTCAGAATATTTGCTGCTACTGCTAGTGATGGAAATTATTCAACACTATAAAAGGATAATGCCTTCTCTGAATCTGAAATACCGAACTCCTTACTTTCTGAAGTTTTCTTTTTTTTGGAGAGAGAATGAAAGGAATTATACACATTCCAACTGCTGTTCAGATGATAATTAGTGTTAAAATTTTTGTCAATATCCTAATCAAGGGCCAAGATTGTGTTATGTTTGCAGAGGTTGGGAGATACTCGGGCTGCTCATCACTAATCTGCAAATCCAAAGTCCAAAATTTTCCAAAACCCCCAAACTTCTGTAGCAAAAACTTCATATGACAAGTGGAAAATTCCACACCTGATTTCATGATGAATTACAGACAAATATAGGCACATTAACATGGTTGTAAGATCAACTTTATGTTAAACTTATATGGTAAATATGAAATATATGTAAATCATATATAGACTTGGATTCTATCTTCAAAATAATTTATATCATCAAATATTTAAAAGTATGAATAAATTCAAAATCTGAAAAGCTTCTTGTCCCAAATATTTTAGATAGAAAATACTCACCTTCTAATTCTAATAAAAATCTTGACTTGGTGCTTTGTTTGGTCTATTTAGCAGGAATTTCAAGACCATTACCTTATTCTGGTAGTCAGCCTATATATATATAAAGATTGCATGGAACAGAGGCAGATGTAAAGTGTTTCCCTTCAGACAAAAATGATGCAAATTCAAGATGAGAAATAGATGGTTGATTAGCTTGTTGTATAAAATCTCAAGTTTTCATTGACTGTGACCTCACTGTCTCTGATATGACTGTGAAGGAAAAATAAAAGAATATTTAAGAATTTAGGTTTTTTCCTTATCCATTATTCAATTCAGACTGCATTAATCTTTGTTCCCGGAAGTTATTAAGTTATTTCTTCTCTTCCCTATAGACTACCTTTAGCTTTCAAGGAAAATAAACCAAGTTCATTGAACAGGAAGGTAAGAATTAGTTGGGTTCTCCATAGGAGTCATGCTCTAGACCTTCCTCCCCATCTCTTACAGAGTCAAAACCAAAGACAGAATTCCTGGCCTTTTCCCAACAGGACAAAGGAAAAGTAGACCTGCTGGCAGAATCAATGTGTGGGCTGGGAGTGAGCACATGACTCACTCCTTGTGAGTCACAGGGGCGTGTTGGGATCTAACTCAGTGGAACTCATGCTCCAGTACATATAAAACTCCCAAAGAAAGTTTGATGAAAGTGTAGATTCTAGGCTTCCTTTTCCATTGATTCATGTTTAGTAACTTAAATGTGGTTTATATTCTACATCCAAAAATACATAACCCAATAGATCAGTAGTATGTGTATAAGTTGATGATTGCTATTTGCACTAACAAGCACTCAATCTGCTCTGTTCAAAGCATCACAGAAATGACAGCTGTGAACAAGAAGGACCAAGTAACTGGATTCCAGCATGGGACTATGAACTCGAATTCTAAGATGAGGCAACAACAAAAATCTCACAGATACACATTTTTATAAAGTTTGAAATAGTTATGTTGATATAAGGAAATAAATAGTAGCAAGGAATA
This sequence comes from Ochotona curzoniae, assembly GCF_017591425.1. NCBI lineage: Eukaryota > Metazoa > Chordata > Mammalia > Lagomorpha > Ochotonidae > Ochotona > Ochotona curzoniae. The sequence continues at coordinate 210,862 of NW_024466921.1, forward strand.
TGTAAGCTAGGGTAATCAATGAGTTTTCCTTGGAAGACACATTTAAAATGGAGACTTAATGAGTAAAAGGATGTATAAGGGTACCTCAAAAGGGTTTGGGGAAAATGGAAATAAAACGTACACTTATTTTAAAATCTACAAATAATCTTTTCATAGTATGCATTTTTCATGAAGCATTTGAGGACCTCTCACATAGCTGAGTGCCAATTTTTTTTAACCACCAAAATAAACCGATGCTCATTCCATTTTCTCTGAGCATTTTTGAAGTGTCCTTGTTGGTCTACAAATTATACAGAGGTACAAGAAAGTAACATGTGCAAACACCCTGTGGAAAAGAATTTGGTAATCCTGATTAGCACAAAGCAGGACAGTGTTTCTGGAGCAAGGCATGGAAAATTTGGGCTCAATAGTTCCTTTTGGGTCAGGAAATTTCTGTTCACTGTAGGACTTCAACAGCATCTCTAGTGTGAACCCATTAGTTACTGGTTTCACCTTTCAAGTTTTGACAACGAAAAACGTCTGTAGCCATTGCCAAATGTTTCCTGGCAGGCAAAAACACCCCTGTTTGAGAACCTCTCAAATAAAGCACAGAGGAGTAAGGGAAATAATGGAAGTGCATAATCATGTTGTGACATAACAGTGCTAGATTTATTCAAAGAGATTGTAAAAGTGACTGGCTGATTTTTAAATTGGGATTAAGGTACTAACATGACCTAACATTTTTTTAGAAGAACTGGTTAGATGGTTCTTTACTATAATTTTTTAAGCTTTGCAATACAGTTTCATAGGCTCTGAGATATCCATGTTTTTAATAAGACCCTCACATGGCTTGGTCACAGACAGAGGGGTGTGAAAAGTGGAAGCAGCTGTTCTAGCTGGTAGATTACGACACAGTGTAGGAAATGATGGAGTTGTGGTAGAGGTTAGCAGGAAAGATGAACAGAGCAAAGTTGAAGTCAGACACTGTCCTGGGAGGAGCCATGGCAAGACTTTCTGTGACTGTTATGCTACACAAGTGTCTGGACAAACATATGCCTGACTCTTACTCTCCATAATGCGGCCATGGACCAGCAGCATATCATCACCCAGGAACTTAGTTGCATCATCTCAGCCTTACTCAGAGATGGGGAATTAGAATGTGCATTTTAATGATGTTCCCAGTTGATTACCCTGTACATCAGAGCTTGAGAAATAAAACTCTAGGTTGAGGTTCAGGTTGGTTATAAGCAAGTGAATGATTCAAAAAGAAGAGTGTAAGGTATGTCCAAAGTCACACAAATAACTAGGGGCAGAAACAGAACCAAAACCTGATCCTCCCAAATCCAGTTCAACGGTGTCCTTTCCAATAGTCAGACTACTATGAATATCTTCTTTGATTCCTTAAATAAAGAGCCAGATAAGGGAAAGTCATCATTAAAAAATAGAAGGTTGAAATTCCTCTAGGGAGGAAGCATGAAATACCCAGGATCTCAATCTAAAGGAAAAATGCATTTAAAAATCAATCACAAAACCATGTTGCTGCTGCTCACAGGACTGGCATCTTTTCTCAGCCCAGGGTGTTAACACTGATCATACAAAATGAATCTCTTGAGAACAAATGCCATGATTGGAGTGAGGGCAACAATGATGAGGCTTTGAAATCAGTCCCTGATTGAGGGGCTGATCTACCATTTGCTGACCAGAAACTTCCAAACTATCAGTAGCAGAATTTGCAACTCGAATTATCTCTCTTCTCCTCCCAGAGATTTTGGGAAACCTGGAATTAGTCTAGGTTCCCTTTATTTATCTCCCTGTTCTCTACTGCCAACCTGCTACCTTTTCATCACATAGGGACATGGATCGTTTGTCAAAGTCCCCTCAAAATCTAAATGTTTAAAATAGCTGCTGCTTTTTTGGCAGCTCCTGCAGAGCTGATAATGGTGTACTTATCCGAATAGATGGGTCCCATGGTATCATGAGTTAGAGAGCCTTGTTTGAAGGAAGAGCTTGAGAGGAAAGAGGGCTAAGTGAAGCGGTTCAAGATGCTCACAATTTCATTTGAGGGAGGAGGATGATCTCCATCCCTAAGCCTTGAGAGTGGAGGGCAGCCTGGCCTCTTCAGTGAGCTACTTGTGCCAGGGGATTTTTCTGATTTCCTGGAGTTAGCAGGTTTATAAAAGGCACAGCAATCAAACCCCGTGTGAGCCCAGTGGTTGGCAGGCTGGGTGACCGCCCAAGGCTCACAGGAGAAGGCGGATCAAGTTGACCGCCTTTTTAGGGCTGGATGTGAAACCGCTTCTCTCTGCTGGAGACTGGTCCCCGAAGCATGCAGCTTCTGTCATCGCACAGCTGTCATCTGCCATTAGCTGGCTCCTGACAGGAACATGTGGAGTTCCCTAGGGCTTCTCCCCAGCAACTGAAGCTGGGCAATGATGCAGGTGTGTGTGTGCGTGTGTGTGTATGTGTGTGTTGGGAAGAGACAACAGAAAAACAGAATGCATATTCAATGATGGATTCAGAATTAAGATATTTATCATTAGCAGAAGGAAAAGGACACGGTTTGGGCTAGATTTTTTCCTATTAATAGAGATTTTGAAGAAGTCAATTTCCTGTTTTTGCTTTTTTTTTCTTTTTGCTTTATTCTCCTTTTCTACCAACTGAAAATAGCAAACATGTTTGATTTACAGACCCCTTAATAAAGATGGGCCCATTTATGGGCAGTACCAATTCCCACTGTACTTATATTAGGGCTCCAGGATACAAGAATGAACCTACAATGAAATGACGGACAGTCTGGTACATGGTTGGGAGACACCCCAGTGGTGGCATGATGGACTTGGGAAATTCATGAAAGACACACATTGTGAACCTGGAAGGGAGGACAAAAGGGAGGGAAGGGAATTCTGGGGGAGGAGGAAGGGATAGCCCAGTGTCAATTAAATTGTACCAAAAAATAATTAATGAAAAAAGATGGGCCCATTGATAAACTTTGTGGGGACCATTTCATACAATGTCACATCAACCTGAAGAGATACAAATTCTCTTACCATTTGTTTTTTGTCTTATATGGGAGGAAATCAAAAGTTGACAAAGTTTAAGTTAATTTCTGCTCAGGTACCTGGCCTAGGTGATTCCCCAGACTGTGATCTTGGAGTCCTGGTGTTTGTGCACTGTCCTCAAATGTCCATGGCTTTTTCAGCCACATAAGATAGAGCAACACAGGGCAGAGCAGTGCAAACTCGATGCTGAGCCATGCTTAGCTCCTGCTCTTTGAAGAATCCAACACTGGGTTCTTTATTTATGGTGTACTTTTGAGCAGCTATTTTTATTCAACAACATACAAGGACACTTCAAAAATTTATGAAAAATGGAATTAAAAATGAATTCACTTAGTACAATATATTTTTGAACTCCATAACTGGTTTTCGCATAATACATTTTTCATGAATTTCTTGAAAACCCTTCATATGCATGTATTTCAATGTTTTTGAAGCAAGTTAAGCTTATCTTTTAATTTCATTTTCCATGTTTTTTGAAATATCCTCATATACATAGTATAACATATGGAGTACTGGAGTGAGAAAAGGAGATATTGGCTTTTCCCTCATGTAACTTAGATTTTTTTCCAAGCATTGGCAATAAAAATAATGTATCTGTATAGCAGATTTATAATACTGAAGTTGAGAACACCATGTGTGCACCCACTAAGGCTGAAAGAAAACAACAGTAACCTAACCCTGTACTTGCTGAAGGTCACTGATGCTGCGTTCTGATGCTAGCATTTCACGAGTTGCACTTAACAGTAATTTTGAGACCTTCTCCTAGCTTTCATCCTCTCTCCTTCTCCATGAAATTCAAGGCAAATGTCTGAAATTAGAAATTTTTAATTCTGAAACAGTTATGCAGTTTTCCCAAAGTTGTAATTTAACAGACATAATCTGCACACTATATCATAGTAAACGACGGTTTATCCAGTGTTCATCACCTGGAAATATTACTACCAGCAGTGTCTGTGCTTCAATGGAACAATGATAATTGATGTTCACAACGATTACCCTGAGGCAGTGCAAGTTCCCGAAGTGTTTCTTACACCATATAAAAACAAGAAAGGCAGAAAAAAGAGAAAACTTCCTTTGTCATATTTTTGCATTACTTTTGATCATACCATGTTCTTTGAATATTAATCACCAGCAATGAAATGCACATTATTCTCCATGACACTGAAACAAGTAATTCTATATAGACATATGTTCAATACCCCCCATCTGTCCTCCAAAAAGACTGAAATTGATTTCACGTAACTGAGCAACTGAGTCATTCTGTGTGCCTCTTTCTGTTCCTCTTTTGATATAGTGTCATGAACTTAGTGTCTTCAGATGGTACGAGTTATTGTTTTACAGTTAGTGGGGGACATGTCCAAAATTCAGTCTCTGGGAAAACTCGACTTTTGAAGGTTCAAGAATCTATTCCTATTTTAGAAGCTGCCTTCATTCCTGCAGACCTCTAACTCAAAATCATGCTATCAGCACAGTGTCTTACAATCTTTCTCTCTGACTAAACCTTCTACCTTTTTTTTATTGGAAAGTCAGATATACAGTGAGGAAGAGAGAGAGAAAGGAACATCTTCTGTTCAATCATTTGCTCCCCAAGTGGCTACAATGGCCAGAGCTGAGCCAATCTGAAGCCAGGATCCAGGAGCCCCATCTGGGTCTCCCATGTGGACTCAGGGTTCCAAGGCCTTGGGCTGTCATCATCTGCCCTCCCCGACGACAAGCACAGAGCTGGATGGAAAGTGGGGTTGCGGGGACTAGAACCGGCAAATATATGGGATTCTAGCATGTGGCAAGGATCCTAAACACTAGGCCACTGTGCTGGGCCCCTTCGCATTGCTTTTCTTGGGATGACCTTTTTCCTTCCTAATTCCATCTGATAAGAATTCCTGTGATGTAGTGGGGCCCATCCAAATTGTCTGCATATCTTAATTTTATAATCTCTTCAACGCCTCCATTGATCTGCAGAGTAACTTCACAATGTTCTAGACAGCAGAAGGAAAACTTTGCTGGGGCATCCGTGATTATATCTGTTTTACTCTTAACAGAACCTTTTTCTTACCAGCATTATCTTTCTTTTCTTTCTGACTTTTGTATCATTCCTCATTGTACGCCATGTATGAGATGAAGGAAACCAGGTTTATACAGAACCTCTGCTAGCTCCCACATTTATGCCTTGCTTCTGATCAAAGCCAGCAAGTGGGGACCAGGCAGACATATAATTACCTACTGCATTCCATGTGATCAGCAAACACTTTGGCCCCAAAGAGGAAGGTTGCTTAGACTTTTGTTTCTTAGAGTTTGGACTCTGAGAAGAAATTGGAGTTAGATTACATGAAAATGCTAGAAAATGTTTTCCTGGTGTCAGACAGTGGCAAACATAAGAAGTGATTAGGATGGAAAAAGGAGAAGGCAGAAAGCCAAGTTGAAAGACACTTCATATGGCATCAGGCACGGCCTTTGGAATATACAGATTTGGCTGCACTCTCACCTATACCATATGCCCCTAAATCCCCCCACACATCACTAGAGGAAAAGATCACTTGGGGAAAAATATCCCTGCATAGTCAGACAGTAAGGAAAGTCATAACAGAGACTATGAGAGACTCCACTGAAGGGGTAGGTAGGTTACACTGTGTTCAAGTGTCCAGACAGGAAGAAAGTATGTGAGAGTCAAGTCAGACTGTGCTTCAGCTTCTCAGCTGCAGATACATAACCTCAACACTACTTTTTGCCCTTTGCTCACTGGGGCAACTTGCCTTGGAATTATGCTGTGTATTTCTTTTACCCCTTATTTGGGTGTATTCATAACATGGCTATTTGCAAAAACTATTATAAGAATAATCCTTATAGCACCATCCATATATTTGATTAGTTCGTTATGAAGGGTCAGTGGGAATACAAACGCACATCCAGACGCTCCTAGTATCTAAAAGCTTTTCTCTTTCTCTAATCAAACCCAGGAATGTTCTTTGGCAATACACTCTCATCCTAAAACACGGTTCACAGATGATTGCCTATTAGGGTTATGGATTGGAGTTAGGAATGGGTTCTGAAATCTCATTACTCAGGAGTGATTGCCTAAACAGTTGTTGCGGGAATTGGACATGATCAGTGAAGAATACTACGCGCATGACTAACAAGGAGTAGGTACTCCGTTCCTGACAAAAATATCTGACACCAGTGTGGTTTGTCGTGCTGGTGGTGGCAGTGCGAGTAGTAACAGCAGTGGTGATAGTAACAAAATGTCTGAATAACTGCTTGACTATCTAAATCTCACAGAACTCTCCAAGAGAAGAATTAAGTCCCAAAATAAAGTGGATTAACTTCTTAAATTAATATATTATGGCCATTAAAAAGACAGTTAAAATCAGAAAGGCACCACCTGAAACCACTAAAATCAAAAAGGCTTTCCTGTATCTTTGCAAACAACTAGCCAGTCTCCACAGGAGGATCAGTTTGCAAGCAGGATGCAGTTCTTACAGGCTGTACAGGGTAGCAGACTCTTCTCCCTCCCACAGTCACTAGTCACGATGGAATAGGATTATATGTTTCCCGACTGCCAGACATTTCCTTGGCAAAGCCATACCTGACAAGGAACCGAGCCGACTGCAGATTTACACACACTCTCAAGGCTTAGCTGAACTGCACACTGGCCTCAGCGATGCCTCAGCTCCACTCTGACATGCAGTTGCTGAGTCAGCCTGCTGTGAATGCACAGTGCTTGAACATTCCTAGTGGATTATTTCCTCCAGCCACCATCAGGAATAGAATTGCCAAACACAGAATGTTATAGCTACCCACACACATGCAAAACAGATTTTTCTTTTCAGCCTGTCGTTGGCATGTTACAGGGATGCTGTTGTGTCCCTTCGTGGTTCTATGGTATTAAAGAGAAGACACTGAGATCAGCTCTATTTTGAGAAATTTGTATTTTGAGAAAAGAACAAGTACTCCAGTAGTAATGTTATTCTCAGTTGGCATAATATCTGCTCTAGATTACCACTGCCTGTTCTGATCTTAAAGGGCTTACTCCAGAAAATGTATACCACTAGAGAAAAATGACAACAGATCCACTGTAAATTGGTGACTCCAGATCTTATGTGCAGAAGACTATGGGGTATGCATCAAGAGAGGAGAAATTAGATCCTTGGACTGAACTGTGTGCCACCAAACTTCTATGAAGACATGGAAGCCCATAACATGACAGTATTCTATATGGGGCCTCTGGGAAGTAATGAGCCTTTACAGTGGAATAAGTGTTCATTTCAGAAGGGATGCTAGAGGGTCTTCTGCATAGTGTCTCCTCACAGGAGGTACCAAGGGAGATGACAGACATCATCGGTCCTAGAAGACAGTCTTCCCAAGAATGTGGTCATGCCGAGACCTGAACAGAACTCATTAAAGAATATTTGTGTGGAAGCTTCCAAGTCGATGGTATTTTATTATGGCAACCCTGCTGACACATTGTAGTGAATTAAAAAAAATAAGTGAGCTCACTTCGTTTTTTAAAATAACTTTTTAAAGTAAAAGTTTTACTTATTTTTATTGGAAAGGCAGGTCTACAGAGAGAAGCAAAGTCAGAGAGAAACATCTCCTATTTGCTAATTTATTCCTTATATGGCCTGGCTCCAATGGCCAGAGCTGAGCTGATCCAAATCCAGAAACCAGAAGCTTCTTCTGGGTCTCCCATGAGGGTACAAGGTCCTGAAAGTTTTGGCTCATTCTTGACTGCATTCCCAGGCCACAAGCAGGGAGCTGAATGGGAAGTAGAGCAACCAGGACACGAACTAATGCCCATATGGGATCCCAGAGCAGATGCAAGGTGAGGATTTAGCCACTCGGCTATCACACAGGGCCCCACTTAAACAGATAAACTTACAGGAGTACAGTTATCACAATTAATTACTTTACTAGAAAGTAAAAGATGTCTCTGCTATCTGTGTGCAGTATCATGAATCTCTGTCTTCTCAGGTTTATTTAGAGTCTAGGGACAGCAGGGAGATGCCTACTGAGCACTTAGTAAAAAGTGGCTCTAATCAACTGACCAGTAGTGTCTCAGTGTCATGTGTTATTGTTGGAATTATTTTTATTCTAAATGGAAATCCCAGAATATATAATATGTTGTGATTTCTCCATGGCTCATTATTACTTTTTTTTCCCAGTGCAGTGGGATGAGTTGGTAAAATAATCAAATATCTCACCTGCTGTGACTAATTTCCTATCTTCCTTTTAAGTCTTTCAATCCCTGATCTGGACGTTTTCCACACTAAAAACACAAAGCCTCAGTGACCAGGCCAAAAAGAAGCTTAGAAAAAAGACCAATGTCATTCAAAGACTGACATTTCAGCTTTCATTAGTTGAATACCTTGAAGAATTAGACCTGATTTGCATTGATATTTGCTAACTGAATTATTAAAGTTCTTTTTTTTCTTCCCTTTATCAGATTTTAACACTTCAGTCAGCAGTAAAGTTACAATTTAGCAATCATGTGACTTCACAGAGCCTCCTGGGCTTTTAAATTGTTGATGGACTTTAGAAAAATACCTGCTTTGATTCACAAAATGAAAGTAGTTGACATATCAAGAAAATAGCACAGCACTTTTTGCCGAGGAGTTGCATCTCATGATGTTTCTTAAATGACATAGGGTAATTTTATTGGCAGTTTTTTTTGTGAGCTGTGTGGCCCCAGTTGAGGTTTCTCTGTTTTATTAGAATGAATTGCAGCCTCATTGTGCTAAAAGATTTGCAAATGACTATGCCAAGAGAGTGATTGGAATTTCAGAAAAACATGTGCACATTTTAATTGATATGTTAGCCTCAAACATTATTAAAATGTGGATAGAAAAGGCAAAGTAGGAATTTCTGTACAGTTGTTATTTCTAAGCATCTTTAGCTCAAGTGATGGAAATTCTGTTCAAAGAAAGGTACTGATACATGCACATATCAAATAGTTTTAGGTACTCTACCCATTCCACATGCACACACAAATTCACATATGCTAAGTGATTGAAGAAAGATTTCCTATTAGCTTCTTATTATCTCAGAGAAATAATATCAAGTGCTGTGTCCTTGGGCTTGATAGACACAGAACACAATCCTGATGATCTCAGAAAGCTGTGCAGGGCTCGACCCCAGAGTGTTGGACGTAAGTCTTGGGTTGGCCTGATAACTAATATCTAACAAGTTCCTGGTTGCTAATGGTGCTACTGATTTTGGGACTACGTCATAATAACTACTGTTCAGCCCAACAAAAGGTTCTGGTTTTATTCCGATTTCAGTTAAATGCATTGTCTTAGAATATTAAAGATAGCTCTTCAACTCTCTCCTCAAAATTATTGTTGTAATGTACAATTATATTTTTGCCTTGTGGGATATAAGATGATAGTAACATCAAATAGCATCCAAGTAATTTTTTCCTTGCTAAGAAATCACTTTCAATGCATTTGAGACAAAATAGTGCTTTTCTAAGAAAGCACATACTCTATTAGCTATATTTCATAAATGAAAAACGGAGAGTAAAACAAGTACACAAGCCCCAACCAGTAAGCTATTGAGAGCAGAGGCTCAAACCTGTGCTTTCTGACTTGTATGTTGTATTCTTTCCATCAAGTCATTTTCCTCTCAGTTCTTCACATTTTCAAGCTAGTTTCATATTCATTATCTCATTTGAGTCCTCAAAACAACAGCACGAGGGAGGCAGGGCCTACATTATTGCAGATAAAGCTATTATAAAAGCTTATGAGAAAAGTGGTTATTGTCATTCAGACTGTTTCTTCATACATTAGCCTAAATTATTCCGGCATCTGATGTAGCAGATAGAACACTAGATGCTCAATTTTCCAGTGATAAACATTCAATAGCACAAATCTGTAGCCCCACCCCTACACCATTTTCACCCTCCTTTCATAGTAAGAAAGCTTTGGGAAGAAAGGCTAAGACTCAGAATTACTCTTTATTAGAAAGTGGGGGAGGCTCCTTGATTTCCTCACTTCAAATACTAAAGAAAACAGTTTCCTTTTTATATCTAGGCTCTTCATCTTGAGCTCTGCTCTTTTCATGGTTATTCACATGCAAATTATCTTAAGATGTTGATGAAATGATTATCACTGCAAGGGTCAGTGCTGTGTTCCTTTCTTCCTCATTTTTACAAAACACTCAATGACCATGCCATTCTGATGATCAGGTTGCACGTTTGATAGGCAGGGATAATCTTACTCTCCAAATTGTAATAGTTCTATTATTCTCTGAACTATCTACCTTTCAACAGCTAGGTTGTAACAGAGAACTTCAAAATAGAAAGCAATATAATAGTATTTCATGAATACTGTGCACATTGCTGATCATAACTAGGTCCCACAATTTGTACGTGTTGATATATTTCAATCAATTTTGTTTTAGAGTTCTTTAATGCTGCTCAAACTCTGTTTCTTGGTCCATCAGTGTGTGTGTGTGTATGTTTAGAATGAGTAGTTAAGGCCCTATCCACAATCTACTGAGTCAGAATTCACATTTTGATATGATTCTTCCTAGACTATCTTAAACAGCCCTTTCAACTTTTTGTGTTTGTAATGTCTTTCTACTCATCTAGTAGATCACATGACTCTCTGGAAGACTTGACCTCTACAAGACCCTAGAATTCTCCAAAAGAGATTATTTAAGTGTAAAGTTAATTAGGGAATCTGCATATATAGAAACCCTTGTCTTTCAGACATTCTGATGACTTGTCAGACTTGGAAATCTGGTAAAAGGACTAAATCGCCATCGTGGAGGCTGTGGCTCAGGTGTCTCCTCAGAAAATTGATCGCTTACTGTGGCTCACAGTATAAATAAAGGTTTCCATCCTTAGATTGACAAAGCCTGCGCTCCATTCTCTCCTACCGAAACCACATGGGCCTAAACCCTGTCCTCTACAACTTCTACCCTGACTCTAACACAAGACCCTGGGACGAAAAACCTAATAGCACCACATATATAAAGAAAAAAACCATCCAGATACATTTCAAAGAAGGAAAGAAAATAATAGCATATAAAATATATTTACATATATAGGTACAGTAAAACTACCGTTTCTGAAGACTATTTTCAACTACTTTGATGGCACAGAGAAAAAGAGAAAGGGAGGGAGGGAGAAGGAGAGAGAGAGAGAGAGATTGAGACAGACTGGACCAGGCTGAAGCCAGGAGGGTGACACTGCACTCAGTCTTATTCATGAGTATTAGGGACTCAAGCACTTGAGTCATCATCTACTGTCTTTCAGGACAGAGGACTGTATTTGAAATTTTATCTGTGGCTCAAACAAGCACAGAGATGTAATATGTGCCTGTCCCATAACAAGGCTCAAGCCACTGACTGCGATACTGCCCAATCACTGTTCCTGAGACCTAATTATTAAACAGATTGTAACAAAGGGTTTGACACCTTACCAGAATAAGTAATTTTTTTTGCTCAAAAAACAGATGTTTATGGAGGGAGAGAAGATGGCCGACGTAGGAGGAAGGCTGTGAGAGAGCGTCCAGTGAAAGAGGGATAGAAAGTTACAGAAGCAGCAAAGTGGAACAGCAGGGAATCGCAGGGAGAGGTCCGTGAGGCTCCCTGGGACAGTGTGGAGCCAAAAAGATCCACACAACTCGGAAGAACAGCGAGAACGGAGCAGGGCAAAGGTAGAGAAACCGACATCCCACTCCAGACCTGCTGAGTCACTTTTGAAAGCGGCCTGACGGGAGACGCGGACAGCCCGGAGGCGGGGAGATCGGGCGGACCGTCGCCGGCGGGAGGCGGAGGCAGACTGCAGCGGCCGGACGTTTGGTGAGCCGGGGGGTTGACGTGGTAGCCTCCGCATTCCTTGACCCCCTACTGAGGGTCCAGCCTCTGAGAACGCGGGGCAGAGAGACTGAAGCTGTCGGGTTTATGCCTTGGGAACTACGCACAGTGGTGTTGGCGGCTGAGGGGGCACCAGGAAGGCGCCTCGGATGTTCCCACACTGAGAGGGCCAGTGCGTCTCAGTGCGCAGAGGCTGCTGGTGAGGATCTGGAGTCCTCCACATCCTGCCTGGTGGAAGCGCGATAACATCGGGAAGACCCTGGTCGCTGCGCCGAGCGGACTAGGCGGCCCCGCCTGCAGCAGCCGAGCGGATTAGGCGGCCCCGCCTGCAGCAGCCGAGCGGATTAGGCGGCCCCGCCTGCAGCAGCCGAGCGGATTAGGCGGCCCCGCCTGCAGCAGCCGAGCGGACTAGGCGGCCCCGCCTGCAGCAGCCGCCTCCACAGCGCAGGTGTCAGATGTCAGGGGAGCTTTGAAACTTGGGAAGTGTAGCGCTGTGTGTCCCCGACACGCAGGTACCACTCCCATAGGGTGAACTGCTCACCCCTCGCCTCCCACCCCGCAGTTCTGAGCGTGGGCGACCCACCAGGAGAGCTCTGAAAACTCCTGCATCACACTGACACGGTGCGAACCTGCCGTGAAATAATAACAGGGCGCCTGGGCCACTCCCCCGCTAAGGGCCGGTGTGAGAGAGCCACACAGGAGCAGGGGCTCTGAACACCCACACACCACGAGTGGTGGATTCACTGCACAAGAGCCACGCCTGGAAAGTGCCTCACCCACAGTCCCGTGTGTGGGAGACGCACCAGGTGGGCTCTGAAAAACCTTGCAGTCCCTGACACGGAGAACGCAGGGAGAAAGCACATAAAACCTTCTAAGTCCTGTGGATTCCCGTGCAGGGGGCACACCCAGAGAGCGCCTCCATCCCTCCACGCCCTGGGGTGTCACACCTGTTGAAGAGGTGCCCAGAGTGTGCCTGGAATCCACTGGGCCCCCAAGGTGGTGCTCTTCAGCCCCGGGCCCTGAGAACGCACCAACGGTGCCTTGAAAATTACCACGCCCGGCAACACCACGCCTGCAGGCTCCAATCTCTACAGGAAAGCACCTGACAGCCCCTCAACACACGGGTTCATTTGCCCCACCAGAATACACCAACGCAATGGGAAAAACCACCAGAAAGAGCTGTGCTCCAGATGAAAGAGCCAGCACCCCACCAAACATGGGCCAAAAGCCATTATCAATATCGGCGATGCGAGATGAAGACATGGACGTGTTACCAGCAAAGGAATTGATGAAAATAATGCTAAAATTTCTCAGAGACGTGGACACAAAGCTGGAAGACTACCAGAACCGCATAATCACCGAAATACAACAAATCAAAACCAAACTGGATGCCCAAGAGAATAAGATTGAAAGCCTCATCAACAGAATAAATGCGGCAGAGGAAAGGATCTCTGAAACAGAAGACACACAAAATGAAAGTGCCCAGCGAATTAAACAGCTGGAGACAAACCTCAGCAAAACTAATAAAATGATGCAAGAGATGAAGGATTACCTTAGAAAACTGAATATTCGGATCATCGGCCTCCCTGAGGGAGTAGAAAGAGAATCTGGGATGCAAGCAGTGCTTGATGAAATTATACAGGAAAACTTCCAAAACACTTGGAACACGAATCCACCCCGCATACAGGATGGACAGAGAACTCCCAACAGACATGATCCAAAGAGATCCTCACCCAGACACACGGTGCTCAGGTTCTACTCCAATGAAGACAAAGAAGGAATCCTGAGACAAGCACGAAGTAGAGAAAAGATCACATACAGGGGAAAACCCATCAGGATCACTGCTGACTTCTCCGAAGAGACCCTACAAGCAAGGAGAGAATGGACAAAGATCTTCCAAGTCCTGAAACAAAACAACTGTCAACCAAAAATAATCTACCCAGCAAAGATCTCATTTGTATATGAGAACGAAATCAGATACTTCAATAGCAAAGAAAAACTAGAAGAATATGTCTACACAAAACCAGCTCTGCAAAGTCTCCTTAGAAATGCACTAGTCCCGGACAAAAAGGAGGCAAATCACAAACAAAGCTGGCAAATAAGAAGGTCTCCAAACTAAAAGCTGCACAAACAAGACAACTACATTGGCAACAACACACACACAACACAATCACATGGCAGGGCAAAATTGCAAACTCTCAATTTTAACTCTCAACACAAATGGTCTAAATTCACCAATCAAAAGACAGAGATTAATAGAATGGATCATCAAACAAGACCCAACCATCTGTTGCCTACAAGAAACGCATCTAACCAGAAAGGATGCAAAGAAACTGAAAGTGAAGGGATGGAAAAAGATATTTCACGCCAATAGACGAGAAAAAAAGCTGGGGTAGCTATCCTAATTTCAGATGAAATAGATTTCATTCTAACTAATATCAAAAGAGACAGGGAAGGCCATTTTATACTGGTGAAAGGAATGATCCATCAAGAAGCAATCACCATCATTAATGTTTATGCACCGAATCTTAATGCACCTAGTTACGTAAAGCAATTACTTACAGACTTAAAGGAAGACATAGACACCCGCACAATTCTTGTAGGCGATCTCAACACACCTCTAACAACAATGGACCGGTCCACGAAACAAAAACTCAACAAAGAAACAACAGAGCTCACACAAACAATAGAACAACTAGACTTAGTAGACATATATAGAACTTTTTATCCTAAGGCCACAGACTATACATTCTTCTCAGCGGTGCATGGCACCTTCTCCAGAATCGATCACATGATAGGACATAAAGCGAATCTAAACAACTTCCAAAACATTAGTATCATACCATGTACCCTCTCAGACCACCATGGGATGAAACTGGAAATCAACAACTCAAAACTCCCCAGGAAGTATAGGCACTCTTGGAAATTGAACAATATGCTATTAAACGAACAATGGGTCAGAGAAGAAATTAAAGATGAGATCAAAAAATTCATGGAAACCAACGAAAACTCTGATACAACATTCCAAAACTTGTGGGACACCGCCAAAGCAGTGCTAAGAGGTAGATTCATTGCAATCGGAGCGCATGTCAAGGCCCAAGAAAGACGCCAAATACAGGAACTAACCACACACCTCCAGGATCTGGAAAAACAGCAGCAGAAGAGTCCCACGCACAATAGGAAACAAGAAATCATCAAAACAAGGGAGGAGATAAACCAAATAGAAATCAAAAAAACTATACATAAAATCAACAAATCAAAAAGTTGGTTTTTTGAGAAAATAAACAAAATAGACACTCCACTGGCCCGATTGATCAAAAAAAAACAAGAGAAAGTGAGAATCAATAGCATTAAAGATGAAAAAGGCAACATAACAACAGACACTGCAATCATTAAGAAAATAATTAGAAATTACTACAAAGAACTGTACTCCCACAAATTTGAGGACCACCAAGAAATAGAAAAGTTCCTGGACTCCCACCACTTACCAAAACTCAGTCCGGAGGCAACTGCAGAATTAAATAAACCCATAACCGAGGTAGAGATAGAAACAGTCATCAAGGATCTCCCAACGAAAAAAAGCCCAGGCCCAGACGGCTTCACTACAGAATTCTACAAAACATTCCGAACAGAACTAACCCCAATCCTCTACAAGCTCTTCAAAACAATAGAGGAGGAAGCAACCCTCCCAAACTCATTCTATGAAGCCAACATCACCTTAATCCCAAAACCGGACAGAGAACCATCAGAGAAGGAAAACTACAGACCTATCTCTCTGATGAACATTGATGCTAAAATTCTCAACAAAATCCTAGCCAATAGAATTCAAAAAATCATCAGACAGATCATTCATCCGGATCAAGTAGGATTCATCCCTGGAATGCAGGGATGGTTCAACATTCGGAAATCCATAAATGTTATAAACCATATCCAAAAACTGCAAAACAAGAACCACATAATAGTTTCAATAGATGCAGAAAAAGCTTTCGACAAAATCCAACACCTCTTCATGCTAAAAACTCTAGCCAAAGTAGGCATAGATGGGAAAATCCACAACATAATTAAAGCAATTTATGAAAAACCCAACGCCAGTATCATACTGAATGGAGAAAAGCTAGAACCCTTCCCACTGAGATCTGGAACAAGACAAGGGTGCCCGCTATCACCACTGCTATTCAACATAGTCCTAGAGGTACTTGCAGAGGCCATAAGACAAGAAAAAGAAATCAAAGGCATACGTATAGGAAACGAAGAAGTCAAGCTTTCACTATATGCAGATGACATAATCCTATACATAGAAAAACCAGGAGAATCAATACAGAAACTGCTAGAACTCATACGAGAGTTTGGCAGAGTGGCGGGGTACAAAATTAACGAACGAAAATCAACAGCCATAGTGTACGCAAATAACACCAAGATGGAAGAAGATCTAACCAACAGGATACCATTCAAAATAGCAGAGAGAAGTATGAAGTATTTGGGAATAAATCTAACCAAAAGCGTAGGAGACCTATTCGAAGAAAACTACAAACTATTTAAAAAGGAAATTGAACAAGACCTCAAAAGATGGAATAACATCCCGTGCTCCTGGATAGGCAAAATCAATATCATTAAAATGTCTATACTACCACAAGCAATATACATTTTCAACGCAATTCCAGTCAAATTGCCCAAAACATTCTTCACGGAACTGGATACAATGATTCAAAAGTTCATCTGGAAACACAAAAAACCACGAATAGCTAGAACCATCCTGAAAAATAAGAGATTAGCAGGGGGAATCACAATCCCGGACCTCTGGACATACTATAGAGCAGTGGTTATCAAAACAGCCTGGTACTGGCACAAAGACAGAAAAGAAGATCAATGGAATAGAATAGAAGCACCAAAAGGGAACCCACACAAATACAGCCAATTAATCTTTGACAAAAAGACCAATGATAGCTCAAGCAAGTGGGAAGGCCTCTTTAGTAAATGTTGTTGGGACAACTGGCTGATAGCCTGTAGAAACAAAAGGATAGACCCACATCTATCACCATACACTAAGATCCAATCTACATGGATAAAAGACCTAAACCTACATCCAGAAACCTTCAAACTCTTGCAAGAAAATGTAGGAAATACACTGCAAGACCTAGGAGTAGGTTCCGACTTTCTAAGAAGGACACCAAAAGCAATAGCAGTTGAGAACAGAATAAACAAATGGGACCTCATCAAACTAAGAAGCTTCTGTACAGCAAGGGAAACAATCAACAAAGTAAAAAAGCAACCCACAGAGTGGGAGAAGATCTTTGCACACGATATAGGCGATAGGGGGCTAATTTCCAGGATATACAAAGAACTTCAAAACAACCAAAAAACCAAAACAAACAAGCCACTCAAGAAATGGGCAAGGGAAATGGGCAAACATTTCACAAAGGAGCAAGTCCAAATGGCAAACAAACATATGAAAAAATGTTCCAGCTCCCTAGCAATAAGGGAAATCCAAATTAAAACATCGATGAGGTACCACCTAACACCAGTAAGATTGGCCCACATAAACAAGAACACCAACGACGCTTGCTGGCGAGGATGCGGGGAAAAGGGAACCCTACTCCACTGCTGGTGGAGCTGCAAATTGGTACAGCCTTTATGGAAATCAGTCTGGAGAACACTCAAACAACTCGGAATCTGCATGCCATATGACCCAGCAATAGCACTCCTAGGAATATATCCAAAACACCTGTTTTACGACAAACCAACATGCATCCCCATGTTCATTGCAGCACAATCAGTAATTGCAAAAACATGGAAGCAACCGAAATGCCCATCAATAGAAGATTGGATAAGAAAGCTTTGGTTCATCTACTCCATGGAATACTACTCAGCTGTTAAAAAAAACAAAATGCAGTTCTTTGTGGCTAAATGGGCACAACTGGAAACTATAATGCTAAGGGAAATGAGTGAATCCCAAAAGATTAGATACCACATGTTCGCCTTGATTTAACCTGTAATTTATTGTTTGGTTGTTTGTTATTTTTTGAACGTGTCATTGATGCTGTCTCAACCCAGATGTTTCGAAGAATGGAACTTGCATTATTTTTAACATATTGTTTACCCAATACTATGTCAATTAATTCCATAATGTTGTATATTGATACTGAGGCCTTGTTGGGGCTTTTAACCGACCGGATCTTTACTCTGTTAGACCTATCTTCAGACCATAGAAGGTCTCCCCAGGAGGCCACTGAACTTATCTGGACAACAAGACGCTGAACTTTATGCTAGGCATGTGTTTGCAAGCAATGAATCTCAACTGAACTTGAACTATGGTTATGCAGCAAGGTGGAGGAATCCACCATGGGGGGAGGGGTATGGGGAGGGGTGGGGGGAATCCCCAGCGCCTATAAAACGGTACTACACAATACAGTGTAAGCAACAATAAAAAAAAAAAAACAAAAACAAAAAAAAAAACAGATGTTTATGAACACTTGTTCTGAGACCATAAATGGGAACTAAGTGCAAGCAAACATGCTTGGGGTCAGCATTGTAGCTTAGCAGGTAGAGCTGCCACCTACAATACTGGCAATCCATACGGCCTCTGGTTTGAATCTTTGCTTCACTTTGAATCCAGCTCACTGCTACTGTTCAACTACATCATATGCAAAATTTCTAACTGAGGTATTCTTCCACTCCAGGAAAAGTTGCATAACATCCACAGGGCATTGAAGTCCAAAGCTGGTATCTCAAGAATCATTTCGCTTCACTCAGAGGACTCTCGAGAGTCAGTGAATCTTCTGGCTAGGTCTGAATGGGGTGCCAAGACATTTGTGCGTTTCTTGTAAAAACAGTCAACACACCAAATTGTGTAGAGACATCCATGGTTCTAAGTTGACACTATCAGTTCTGTATTTCCAGAGTATCTAAGTTATGAGTTGAGAAGGTCAGCAATCATACGGGGATGGATTTTTTTTTTTTTTTGGAAAGTCAGATATACAAAAAGGATAGACAAAGAGAAAGATCTTCCATACACTGATTTACTCCCCCAAGTGGCCCCAATAGCTGAACTGTGCCAATCTGAAACCAGGAGCCCTGAGTCTTCTCCAGGTCTACCATGCAGGTGCAGTGTCTCATGGCTTTGCATGCTTTCCCAGGCCACAAGTATGGAGCTGAATGGGAAGTGGAGCCATGGGAATTAGAACTGCTGTTCATATGTGATCCCAGTGCATGCAAGGTAAGGATGTTAACCACCAGGCTACCACAGTGGGCACAAATTTTAATGCACGTTTTCCAAATTGCTCATTTGTTTCACTGATGAGTTTATAGTAACTTATTATGGTTTAGCATTTACAGCATAATGTGTCAGGAAAAAATACATTTCTCTGCTCAATGCACGATATTTACACAAACAAGTTATATTTGCCACACAAGGAAGTCTATTTCAGTGTATATATGTACACAAAGGTTCTCCAGAAGGTTTGTAGAACAGTGGAATTATCGATCTTCACAGAATTGATGCAAAATATTGCAATTCACATATAATTTTTCATAGCATGTATTTCTACATTTTATGAATAATATTTGTGTATTTTGTATCTAAAAACTGGTCATGCTTTTAATTCTATTTTCTATTAAAATTGTGGCACATTTTCATTTAAACAAAGATATTCAGAGACACTGTGCAGTTGTATATCACTGCAACAAAACTAATTAAGGCAGTCACACTTTTTTGCACAAGAAATAGTGCAAGTAACAATTGTTTGCAATATACTGAAGATTAAGGGTGTAATAGCATTATGTTTAAAAGAAATATATGACTTAAATACAATTTTTTTTGCTAAAAAATCACTCAGGATTATCTGAACATTTACTGCATTGTAGTCTTTGTGTAGGTGAAAGATTTTGGTTTGATATTTTGGCTGTCTAATCAGCATTGGGGAACTGAAGTTTAGAGTAACTATGATCATTTCTTGAAATAAAATATCAGCAAAGTTTACCACATTTTTTGATTTCTTAAGAAAGATTTCATGATGCTATTTTATAACATTTTCTCACAGAACTTAGAAAATTTTACAAAGACCCCTGCAACTCCCATATCATAGAAGTTAATGTAACACCTCAAAATTTTTGTTATCATTTCAACAATGTTTACAGCATATTTATCAGAACCTGATTTTGTTTTAAGAAACAACTTTCTAAATTTGTCCATAAAAAGCAACTTTTTCTCATTTATCCTGAGATTAAAAACAATTCAACTACATCTTTAGGCTCCAATTCTAATTATATTTCTCTTGCTAATCCCACCATATCTGCAATTATTTCCTCTACTAAGATCTTCAACTTGGCAAAGATACCCATAAATATTGGAATTAGCATTGCCCAAAGTCATGTTAATATTGATATTTTGACCTCTCATGAATCATACATTTTCTTAGACATATCTCCAGAAGATTTTCCATTGATTTTATTCAAGTCTACCAGAAGGACTGCTTGTCCATGTAGACTTTAGCAAGCCCATTTCTTTAAAAAAATAAACAAACAAGACTTGAAAGTCAAAAGTACCGCTTGATGCTATTAGCTGCTGAGTGCATGTTGTGTTAGCCAGCATGAAAATTGTGACATAGCGGTTGAAACAGTAGCATCCTCTTTGAATGCTGGTTTCAATTCGAGCTGTTACATTTTTGACACAATTCCCTGCTCACAGCCCGGGAGAAGCAGCAGAAAATGACCCAGGGGATTAGGTCATTGACGTCACACTCAAGAGTCTGATGAGGCTCTGGGTTACTCACTTTGGCCTTGGTAAAACTGCTTGGGGCAATGAGCCAGCAGATTCGAAGCAATCTCTCTTCCCCTCCTTTCCTTTCTCTCCCCCTTTTTCCCTCTGTCTCCACCTCTCATTCTCTCTCTGTGTCTCTGCTTTTCCCTTTCTCTGTAACTCTTTCCAACAAATAATTAAATCTTAAAAAAAAAAGAAATCATTAATCTTATTGTACAACTCCCTGATAACATTAACTATCTTGGGTGAGTAGGTACATTGTCAATAACAAGAATTTTGAAAGAAATTTTTATTTTCTGAAGCACAGATTTCAAGTAGTGGGCTGAAAATATTCTGCAAAATGCATGTATTGATATCCAGGCTTTGCTGTCCATTTGTAGAGCACAAGAAAGTTAGATACAGTAAAATCCTTAAAGATCCTAGGCTTTTCAGAATGCTCCATCCAACCTGACATAAGTCAGCCTGGAAAACATATGTTGACTTCCCCAAAGTTATGAAAGTCCCAGATGAAATCTTTCAATCCAAGGTTGTTCATTCACTTTGAAAATCTAACTTAGTCACTTTAATCCATTAGTTAGAGTTTCTGGATGACTGGCATCTGTGTGAGCACTTGCTTCTCTTTATACTGTTAGGATAGGGAGATGTGCTATCTGAAACCCATCAAACAACCCTTCCTATCATCATTTCTGTTGTGACTTTATCAACTCTCAGCCATCCTAAAATTGAAGAGAGTCTTGGTCTTGGATTTAGGGAAAATGTTGTGGCTAGTTTGATTTCCTAGCCAGATCACTAAAAATGTTCTCCATATGAGCAATAAACCTTTTCACTTTCTATCATAGTGTAGTCAGTGAAGTAATACTTTTAATTTCCTTCAGGAACTTTCCCTCTGCTTTCACAACATAGCTGTTTGGCATTAATGGCCTGCCTTTCCTCCTATCTCATGTTTAACTACCCCTTCTTCACTAAGCTTGATAATTTTTACTTTTTGATATATGAGAGATGGGAAACTCTTGAACACTGAGAAGCTGTCATACGGTTATTTGTCGGCTGCATTTCAATGGGGGTACAGGGGTCCAAGGAAAGGGAGAAGCATGGGGTGCAGCCGTCAAACACTGACAATACGGATTATGTTGGCACGTTGAATTATTACAGACTGCAGAGCCCCCACACAACCACAATAGTAACAAAGGATTCTGACCACAGGTCACTAAAACATCAGTGATAAGGACAAAATGTGAAGTATCTCAAGAATTACTGAATATTCCACAGCCCACAAAGTGAGCGTAACTACTGAGTGATGTTGCCAATAGACTTGCTTGACATAGGTTGCTGACAACCCCCAACCCGTAAATATAAAACATAGCGTCTATGAAGCACAATTAACAAAGTGTGCCTGTATGCATCAAGTAGAACACAAAGCATTATATAATAGACACAGTGTTATATACATTGATATGCACACTTAAGTCATTATAAAAATGAGTCACTGAAGAGAAAATATAGAAATATCAAGGTTTTCTTCTGTTAGATAGAGACATTAGGACTATTAGAAGCACAAGAATTGTTTTCAAAGAAATTTATATGTGTCTTTTTAACAGCAGCATAGCAAACTAACAATATAATTTAACAATATTTGATTGCCTAATGCATATCCTTGCCAGGTCTTTCTCTAGGCAGATACCTAAACTTAATGTACTCTTTTTCCCTTCATCTTTTTTTCTCTTTTGCCAGATCCTATTCATCCTTGAGACCTCAGGGCAATATTTCCTCAAGGAAGAGTTTTGCTAGCCTTGCAGATTTTGCTATATAACCCTGTTTTATGATCTTATTGATGGCTATAATTTTCCTTTATAATGTATGAATCTAATTAATGGGTTATTCATATACTTATTAGTTTAATGTTCTGCTTTCTTATTGAACTATAAACGCCATCTATTCAGGGATTATGCCCACCGTACTTTTCATAAAGTTATTTTAAACATTTTATACTCTACATAATTTCTGCCAAATGAACAAACTGTAGGACACATATCAACTCTCATCTGAATGTACTTGTGTTGACGGGTGACACATTTTAAAACAAATATGTAAGAAGGACACTAACAACAAAACATAACAAGATTTTCTCCTCTTTGGAAAGGGAAATTGGAATAATATAAATTTAGGAATGCGAGAAGTAAAGCAATTAAAGAGCATATTGAGTATTTAGCCTCCTTTTAATAGTCACTATATGATCAATAACCTCTGCCTGTGAAGCTCACGGATCTGACTGCTTCACATCTGTATACTGCCAAGACTGACTCATGAAACATTCTGGAAGGTCTATACAGGAACATTTCTGGGAAATAACGTCCTGTTTCCTGGATCATATGCGTCCTAATGCTACAAACATGGAGGCAAGATCATTCTAATTCTAACCGGCTAATTCCAAAGACCAGATCTCAGTTACTTCTAACTTTTATCTGCAGGACTGATTTAAAGAAATAAAGTTAATTAAACATTACGTATTTCTGTCAAACCCACATAGTCAGAGGCTATACTGGTCATTAAGGGTGAGTTACACAAATTGCAGAAAGACACACTAGGCTAAAGCATTAATGGAGTTCAAAAACATCATCATCTAATCATTCAGATTTGGAAATGAATTGAAAGGGATCTCTCATACCAACAGATGAAAACCCAATGTCCAATGAAAAAAAATATATTCCAGACTCCCTGGATTCTTCCTGACCCCACCCATGTTAGTGTTTTTCTATTTACATCAATAAATGCAAGATGCTTCTTCAAACCAGATCTCTATGTTGTCAAGTCTGGCTTCTGGATGGATGGAAAGTGACACAGCACAACCAAAGTGACTCTCCGCCTAAAGCCGATTCTCAGTGTATCTTTGAGGTTTGCAGCTCTAGGAAGCTACCGGGGTTTTGTAAACCCTTGTAGAAAACGCAACACACTTTCTGTAACCCTGAGCAATCCTGACATCATGTGATGCACTTGAGAAAGGGACTTCCCCATGATTGTGAGAACGATTTAGAAACAAAGTTAAATGAAGAGGGGAAGAGCACTGAGCACAGAAGAGAGATCAAACACTGCATAGAAAATACATGTTACGGTGCAATTGCCCTCTGGGAGTCACGGTATTATGAAAGTCTAACTTAATTAAGGGAGAAAATAGGTCACATTTAATAACTCTATACGTGACATGCCATGTTAAAATGACTGAAGAAAAGAGAAAAATTAAGAAATCCTAAATGTAACAGAGGCAACTGTGGAATATGTCAATTTGTTTTTACCTCATTGAAGTCAGATGTTAAGATTTTGAATATATGCGGAATCAACCATCATTTTAATGTCTTCCTTAAAAACTCTTAAAATATGCTGGAAAAAAAGTCTTGTGTAAAATTAAGAAAAAATAAAGGAACTAAGTTAAGAGGTAATTTTTTGCTTGTAGAAATGTTCCTTTTTTTTTTTTTCTTTCGTCAGGTCATCAAGTCACAGGTAATAGTATACTGACATATCCTGAGTCACATCATTTCCCTTTTAGGGGCTTGATGCCCCTAAAGGGTGGAGCTAACTACGGGAACATTTCCTCTGCAAAGCAGTCACATCTCTGTACTGTTGAAGGAAGAATTAATAATTGAACAAAGTTAGCCAGGCTGCTTTTTTTCCCCCTTTGCTCACACAGCCATGGGCTGCAGGCAGATTTCCTATCGCAGAGAGCAGTCCCTTCTCCAAGTGTCTCCAAGAAATGATGAGCATGACGGGTTGAAATGAATCACCCCATTTTGAAATTTTGAAAGGATTAAAGCACATAAACTAAAACTTACCCATAAAAATCCTAATGTCCTCTGTAGAATACGATAGGTAAATTTTCTTACCATCCAGCAGACGATCATGATGGAGTGGTCTTACAGGGCAGACATGGAGGTGATCAAACGGCAGGCTTTGGAATTTATGCCCATTATAACAGAGAATGGTAACCTGCTCCCTGCCCCTGTCCGCCAGTCCCCGAGTCTGCATATGCATTGGGAAATTAATTTTGCATGTGTCAGAATAAAACCTAACCACAGGGATGATTTGATAAAAGACCATGAAAGAAGGAGCTTTCTCCCCTGAAACGTGAGGTGGGGGGAACTTGGAGTATGGAAAGCCCTTGGAGTATGGGCAATGCCTGAGTTGTGATCGTGTCCCAAGCCATGATCTTACACAGGGATCTTTAAACTACTCTGTAAGAGATCAGAAAGAAGGTAGCATTGATGTTCCAAATATACATGGAGAATGTGCTTAATGATAAAACTATTCAGGGATTCCAGAAATACTTTGCACTAAAATAAATTTATCTTTTAATTCTACTTTCCACTAATAACCTTGTAAAAAATGCTGTATACTCAGCTTCGTGGGCCACAGGATCTTTGTTGCAACTCCTCAACTGCTTTAGAAAAAAAAAAATGTGGACTTTGAGTATATACCAATAAATACGGCTGTGTTTTAGTAAAACTTCGTGTGACCCTAAAATTTGAATTCCATGATTCTTGCATGTCAAAAGATATTTTTTTAATTTACCCCTTCCCCATTTTTTTTTTTTTTTAGCAATTTAGCAACCACATTGCTTGCAGGTAGTATTACATAGGCAAGAATGGATTTGATTCCCAGGCTGTCTTTGCTGACCTTTGGTTTTGACTACTAAGAATTCCTCTAAGTTCATTAATTTTTCCAGTCGATTTTGAAGTATTAAGAGTTTTCTGAGAATATACGAATAAACTGTCTTTATTCTGGAAGATACGATGTGGCCATTTGTCTTTTCTCAACTTGAAATATCATGGAAAACAAGGTTATTCAGGTTCAAGTAAAACTGTGTTATGATAGGGAGTTTATTGTACTTAGTTTTGAAGACCAAAGCTCTTGGAAGAATGGAGAAGAGTAATGAAAGTCTGGTTTTGTTTCATAATTTTTCTACTCATGGACAAAATTGCATCTATTTGGGGGTTAAGTCAGGAATTATATTTTCCCTTTAAAAGCTAATTACCACACAAAGCTATATCAAAATAATCATTTGTATTAGCATATTTCACTGTTTGATTGTAACTGGAATATATCTGTCTTTCTCCCTCTCCTTTCCCCTTGTTTTATGTGCTTCCTTGTTCCACAAGCTATTGAGAAGTTAGAAATAAAATGCTTATGTAGGTTAATAATTAGAAAAGTGAAATAAAATAATGGTATGGAAATAACATGAAGGCAGGAATATAGTTTATATATGTTAGCCTAGAGGACCTGGGGGCAGGCAGAAAGCTCCTAGGTGGTGCCAAAAGTTCCCACGGGGAATAGCGGTCCTGGACTCATGTAAGTGGACCAATCAGAAGACAACACATACCTTTGCATCAAGCGCAGTCATCACCACTAAAGAAATGTGCAGCTGAGTGCAGGTGTGACTGCAGCAGCCTGTGGACCTTGTGGCCCAGGGAACC
Source organism: Ochotona curzoniae (assembly GCF_017591425.1). Taxonomy (NCBI): domain Eukaryota; kingdom Metazoa; phylum Chordata; class Mammalia; order Lagomorpha; family Ochotonidae; genus Ochotona; species Ochotona curzoniae. The sequence goes on from NW_024466921.1 coordinate 236,931, forward strand.
TCACCTGGTTTTACCATCATTCTGGTCTCAGTAGTCTCACTATTTCGGTGTGGTTTTGTATCTAACAATATATAGATTTGATACCCTACATTCCTAAGCAGTTTGTTTAAAGTATTACTTACATGTAATTTATGCATAATAACTTATATTCTTTTACAAATAGGTTGTAAATTTAGCCTGATGTTTGCCATCATTCAATACAATGAAGGAGTCAAAATCACAAACATTCACTGGACCCATTCAAAGAAAAACGAACAAACCAACTATGCTTAAATAAAGAACAGTGGAGATACCAAAAACAGAGAAATTTCCTCAAGGAACTTTTTCAAACAAAGATTATGTAAAAGTTAAATAATCTCTTGGCAATATTAGAGTCAATCAAATAATTCTAGAATGCATCTGTTTTACCATCCTGAAACACAAGCCAATAGCTTTTGCATCAATTTGCCATTCATAAAACAATGCTACTTGTGAAAGGGTTAGGAGACTTAGATTTGGGAGCTACTAGAACCATCCAAGTAACATGTGCTCCAATTTTAGCTTGTTTTAAGGAGAAATGTGGTATCTTTCAGTTCACATCTCAGACATCCCTCTTTGTGTGTTTTATCCCAAGTAAGGCGTAGGATAAATCTGTGACATAGTGCATTCGAGACTGATATCCCAAATTAATGTGCTTTGGATGTATATATCATTAATAGGCTGCTTATATATTAATAAGTGATGGGTTGCAAGTATTAAGTTTTGGGTGAGATTTTCTTAAGAAAAGAGAAGCCTCTCATAAGAATATTTGTCTAAACATAACATTACCATATAAATTGGCTCAAACATTGCCTGAAAAATTACTTTGGGGTCTAATAATAATAATAATAAAAGATGGCACTATACTCTCACACACAAATAACAGAGACTTTAAAAGTCACTGCATCCAAACACTATTCTGGCCATTTGGAAGTAACTTAAGATAGTTCCACTTTATATTCAGCTCTGCCTTTTTTTTTTTTTTTTGGTTATGTTGTAAATTAAATCCCTAGATACATATAAAAGGAAACTTTGAAAGAATAAATTGGTTAAAAGTTGGGAGTTCTCTATCAAAATAAAAGGCATCTTATAAGAGTAATTGATTCATTGATCCTCTTTCTAGAACAATTAAATAGCAGATGCCATTTTTCAAAGACTGTGTCATCTGCAAAGGCATAATTTTACATGTGAGAAAATGGATTTGGTGGAATCAAAGTCATGCATTCAGTCTTAAACATTATGTATACCATTTATACAAAGGTCAAAATTAGGAGATAATCTAGCTATGTTGATGACTATAAGTAAAGCAAAATAAACAAATATAAATAATTCTATAAATTTAATTTATGCAAAAAGTGTGTCAATACCCTCACTTGCCAAAATTGGATGTGTTTTAGATAAAGCCTTAAGTCCTTTAATGTCCCTCTCTTTTTCCTTTAAGAAGATAAGCTAGTTTAAAAGTTGTACATTTTATAAACCTGAACCCATTGGCAATGACTATGAAGACCCTAAACCCCGAGTAGCAATTTTCTTAGTGTTTTATCAATACAAAGTCTAATTTTTCTTCTAAGCAGTGAGATTTCAGAGCCCAGAGATACCACCAGAGGGCATCCTGCGAAGCTGAAGGTTGCTTACCAGTTGGTGTAAGGTGTCTCCAGGTAATAACAGGCTCAGGGCGTCCATTGGCCATGCAAACCAGAGTCACGTTGCTACCCTCATTCACAGTGACATCCGAGGAGATATTGGAGATCTTTGGTGGAACTGTAAAGACAAAAGCATATGAAACATGTAATCATATCAATAAAAGAGGTTTGCATGGTCTGGTACCATAGCCTAGTGGCTAAAGTCCTCATCTTGCACATGCCAGGATCCCATATGGGATCTGTTCTAATCCTGGCAGCCCCACTTCCAATTCAGCTCCCTGCTTGTGACCAGGGAAAGCAGTCAAGGATGGCAAAAAGCCTTGGGATCTTACACCTGTGTGGGAGACCCATAACAAGCTCCTGGCTCCTGGCTCCTGGCTTCGGATTGGCTCAGCTCCAGCCATTGTGGCTGCTTGCGGAGTGAATCAATGGATCTTTCTCAGACTTTCCTCCTTTCTGTATATCTGCCTTTCCAATAAAAATAAATAAATATTTTAAAAAATGCAGAAGAGACTTGCAGCACTGGAATGTGAAAGTGGTAAACTTGATCTTTCATTACATCATTTGAAATTTTGTGTTAAGTAGCCAGGATGCTGTAAAGATCCATATCATCATTTATGTCTTGTCCATTCTCTGAGGAGGTTCCAAGGAAGGCCTTCAAAGAGAAATCACCTTTCTGTGTGGCCATCTCTGTGCAAGAGGAAGTATACCTAGCCCTGCACTAAAAATGCCTTCATTCTTAACTATATAAACTTCATTTAAACATTAGAGTATGCAAATTCGTAGATAGCAATCATCTTTTTATCACTGTTTTTAAATCTCTTTTCTTGTGCACATATAGATTTATATGATAATAAATATAGTGTAATATCTGCTCCAAAATGTCATGGAAAGAAAATTGGTGTGTGTTAGTGTAAGACTGAACACTTGGATTAGTACGATACGGTGCTTATGTTGTGACCACATAAGCAAACCATGAGTAAACTCCTGCAAAAAGAAATCCTTAAATGCCCTCTTGGAGTGTAGCAGTCAGGACTGGTGATACAATTTAGAAGTTCAATGCTAAATCAATAAGGTCAGTATCACAGACAAGCAGGCATTATAAAAACACTGTAGTACAATTACTATTAATACTACCATCACCACTGCTAATAGTTAACTTTATTTAAAACTTCAGGCCTGGTGCGTAATGGTTAAGGTCCTTGCCTGGAATGCGCCGGGATCCCACATGAGGACCAGTTCTAATCCCAGCGGCTCCGCTTCCCATCCCTCTCCCTGCCCATGGCCTGGGAAAGCAGTTGAGGACGGCCCAAGTACGGGGAGTACTTTTACAGGTATGACACTGAATGGACCCGAGGAGACCTGTAAAAGGAATCTGAAACCAGCCTGACTCCCAGGCTCAGGCTCCTAAGCACTGCCTGAATGAAATCTCATCTTTAAAATCCAGGATACCAGATGGTCAAAACAGCAGAAATTAGTTTTTGGTGCTGTGAAAAATGAGTCCCCACGGGCAAACAGTACTGCTGCCTGACTTCCTTCATTAGTGTTTTGTGTGGCAAGATTAGCTCCCACTTTGGTAGGCTTAAGTGGGAAGTAAATTACTCACAAATTTCATAACCATGGTTAAGCTCTCGTTACAGATAGCATGGCTTATGTCTTGACTGTAATTTACCTTTTTCTCTTTCCTTCTCTTTTGTTTTGTTTGTTTTTTTGCTTTTTTTTCCCCTCAACCCAACTGCTTGTGAAGTTCTTCAGACACTATGTATCCCCAGGAGGGAAGAGGACAAGAGAGGATGCAGGAATTCAACAGTTGTAATCATAGGAAGGATAATAATGAATTTTATTTTTCCTCACTCTTTTTTCTCACAAAGGACTCTGTGCGGTAGTGAAGAGTACAGGATTATTTTGTTTGCAGAAGCAGGTACTGACAGCCATGCAGTCCCTGTAAACAGCCATTAGGGGGCACTGATGGTACTCGGGCAACTGACCAGAGCTGTACAGGCAGATGTGGAGAGGCGGTCTCTTGCGACCTTAGAATTCATTTTACAATGACATGTGGGCAGAAACCAGTTACTTCAAATCAAACCCAGGGGCAGAAATAGCCTGTAGTCAATGCCCAGTATTTTGAAGTTTCTATTTATAGAGTTTTGATTCCACCTTTTAGCTATTGAGTTTAAGGGTCATTTTCTTGTATTCATACATTGACTTGAAATGTACTCTTCCAGACTTTTATTTTAAGGAACAAAAAGATGATACTCAATTTTTTAAAGATTTATTTTCATTTGTATTTGAAAGCTACATATAGAGAGGCGGAGAGACAAAGAGGAAGATCTCGTGTCCACTGATTCACTCCCCAGTCTGCTGCAACGGCCAGAGATGAGTTGATCCAAAACTAGGAGCCTGAAATTTCTTCCGAGTCTCCCACGCAGGTGCAAATTCTCAAGACTTTGGGCCATCCTCAGCTGCTTTGCCAGACCACAAGCAGGGAGCTGAATGGGAAGTGAGGCCACCAGGATATGAATTAGTACCCATATGGGATCCCAGCACATGCAAGGCATGGAATTTTGCCACTAGGCGACTGCATTGGGCCTGGTGAAACTCATTTTAAAAGAGGAATATGAGAAACAAATTGTAATAAATGTCAAAGGTGATATGATAAATAATTATGTCTGGGTTTGGAATGAAGAGATCCTGATGTCCTTTTCTTCTGTTTAATATTCCGTTTCTAATTCGCAGATGTTCTGAACATCTCGAAAAAATGCAAAATACAAATCAATGCTGATGTTCAAGAACGCACTGTAAATATTCTAGATGCATTCCTCGACTATCTAAAACCAGTCACAGACAGTTAGGCAATAATTATAAAAGCCCAAATCTACTCAAGCTGTACATGCTTCTGAATTGTAACACAGGACACAGTGTAAAGCGAGGAAATGTAGATATGTCAGACGATGATGATGATGATCAATAATAGAAACAGCGTGAGAAAATATTTTACCCCAGAAAGAAAGGATGGATGAAGAAGCCTTGATGAATGAATGTTAGGCCACAGCCGGACAGGAGTAACAAGAACACAACATGGTGACAACACGTGTTAATTTTTCTGTATGTATATATAAGTAGAAGACAGGGTTTCAAATGCTGATGCTTTAATGGAGTGTTAAATGTTTGCAGAGATATATTTACTGATTGTGTATTACTCCATGCATATATTCACACACCACATGATGCCCCATAAATATACACAAATTTATATGTCTGCCAAGCTTTCTTAAAATGCAGTAATTTTAAAGGAGAGAGGCTCAATATATCTAAAATTAAAACATGCAAATTTCAAGAATAGAAAATGTGTCCATGGCTAAGAGAATTATTACCTATGACACTCCACTAGTGCCTTTTTTTCACAAATGAGATAAATCTTCGGGACTGTATTTACATGCCATGCAAGTTAAGCGCATTGTTCAATCCTTCATCAATTCATTTTGATAAAACTGGGAATAAAATATATAACAAAATAGACCGTAAGGTGCTAGTATGAGCATCAAACGGTACTGGTCTTAACTGAGGATGACACACTCTCATACACTGCATCTCAAGGCATCAGAGATGCAGAAAGTGTTGGTATTGAACAGCTAGAAATGCGAATAGGTTGCATCCTGTATCTCACTTATCCACCGGTCACTTGATGGGTCTTAATTCATTATTTATTTCACCACTTTTATTTTTTACCTGTAACTTCTCAAAAGATTTATATACAATGCCATCTTTTTGGCTTTCAAAGGAGATTGCTTTCCAAATCCATGCCATACTCTAATGAAATTTTTCCCAAAGTTTAAGAAGGAATTATTCTACATTATATTAAATTACATTACATCTTCATTTCCCATTTATTTTTGAATTTTGAATGCACTCTGGACTCTTAACCTTGCAAGAAAAAAACTGGGGAAAACTCATCAAAAATCACAATTACCAAAAATAATGTTAAAGTATTAAAGCATTTCCATTTTTAACTTGTTAACTATAATCTCCTTCTTCCAGTTCTTCATTTTCTTGGATTTTAGGATTCCTCTCACCCTCCTGGCTGGCCTTCCCACTCTTGCTCTACTACTCTTTTTGTCCTGTTCCTTAAACATCCGCACAGCTCTTTAAGGGATTGATCACTGTTATTTTTCTCTATCTCAGTTCTACACATTCATGGAGAGATCTTACCTACTTTGTGAATTTAAAAGCAAATGCCAAATTACTGGTGACTCCTATATTATTATCTCCAGTCCAATTTGTCCTGGTAACATTTTTGAGACTATTTGAGATGTCTATAATGTGACACAGATATGCAAAGTTCAAAATATTCAGTCATAATGTACCTTCCCACAAAATACCTGCTTTCTATTTTTTTATTTTATTTTATTTTATTTTTGCTTTTGCTTTTGTTTTTGTTTTTGTTTTTAGTGAATTTTGTCATGCAAAGGGCTGCCCAAGAAAAACAAAAACAACCAGTTGTGTGTCTTCTGGTGTTTCACTATCTCTGAGATTAATCCATTCATTACTCTCAATCCCTAAATTTACTAAACCTTGATACGCACATCATGGGGGGGGGGATGCTGAGTAACTGCAACAACATTGAGACTAGTTTTGTTGCTTCAGATTTCCTCTTTTCATCCTCTGCACCATCCATGTACCACATCACAATCAGAATTATGTTTCTAAATGGTGAATGTGAATAAAGTGGCCTTTAATCTCAGTGAATTCAAGATAAAACCCAAACTTTAATTTTGTTAAATACTTTTGTTTTTATGGCTACATGATTGATCAGGGTGGGAAGAATTGAGTATTAGGGAAAACTGGGTGAACTCATTGTTTCCAATTTTGTTATTTCTTTGTGTTATTTCTGGGAGGAAGGGCTGAGACAAAGGGGGAAGCCACACACAACTTTACAAATGCCCCAGGATCGAGGGATGAGGAACTACCACCTCATATCAACCCAGAGTCTTAATGTGTACATATTCCAAGGGTTCTACTCAAGTGGTTTTAATAGTTCCGAAATGCTGTTGATTTCACCAATCCAAGGATGATGTTACCTTCCCAATGTCCACTGACTGACATAGTAAGCCTCAAGTCTCCATTCACCGAGATTTTTTGCTGTCATTGTTTGACTAGAGTAGTTGTCCAGTTTGTTCTGTTCTTCTTCTGCCACGGCACCAAATGAGCTGTCATATTCTCCTTTTACAACAGGGCCTGTGTCTACTGTTCTTGCAGGTGAGCCCAAGGACCTGGGCCAGGTGTCCCAAGCCTCGCTGGATCCCCCACCCCCGAGACTAGCAAACTTGACACCCAGCTCACAAGCTGGACACAGGACCTCGGCCAGGTAACCTAAGTCCCTCATCCCCAGGGCTCACGAACACGGCCACCATCACACAGGTAGACCCAGGACCTTAGCCAAGCTACTGGAGCCCGGTCTAATCTCTGGTCCCTGGGACTCATAAACCCAGCACTGACTGGGCCCAGGCTGGCAAGACTTGCCTCATGTCAGCATCCATAATTTTATTGTGCAATCTGGCCTGGTCTAGCCTGTCCCCTGTTCCAGCTCTTGTTGATGGGTGCTGCAGCCTATCCCAGCCCAGCCTAATCACTGTCCTGGCCCTAATGGGATCTAGCTGGCATTGTGGTCTGATCTGGCTTCTCTTGCCCCTGTCCTGATTCTCAGGTCTTCCAGTAGGTATTATAAACTGGCCCCGACTTGTATGTCTCCAGACCTGATCCACATGTATGCTGGCAGGTACCATAGCCTGGCATGATCTAGACTGTTCCTTGCCTTGCTTTATGTGTTCACCTGAAGGACTGTGTCCCGACGAAGGAGTTTTCTAAGCTCCTCTATCAGGTCTCTTCCCAGTGGCAGATCTCATGCACACCAGTGGGTTCTTGGCCCAGGTTGACTTTGTCCGTCTCCTTTCCTGGTAAGAACAATGACATTGCTCAACTGGCCCCACATATTCTGGTTCTTGCTGTTGGGTGTTGCAGCCCAGTGATACCTGGTCTGTGCCCAGACACAGCTTTCACATGGTTCAGCAGGAGTCAAGACCTAGCCCAGCCTGTTCTACACCCAATCTGGCTCTCACGAATACCAGTGGGGGCTGGAGTCTAGCCCAATCTGTTGTTCCCCAGACCCAGTGCACACCCACGCTGGTGGAGGTTGTAGCTGTGTCCAACCTAGCTTGTTGCCCCAATCTTAAACTCTTCCTCATCAATGGAAATGCCAACCCAGCTTGGGTGTCCCCTTAGCTCCCCAGCCAGTCTTGTCCCCCATATGAAGTTACTGGTAAACCAGCAGAGACTGCAGTTTCATGGGGTAAACCCACATTTCCCCCATAGATTTTGCTATCGGACCCACTTCTCTCACTCTGGTTCTTCCCTCCACACCAATTTGGTGTTAGCTCCCTATTTCCATACACACGTTGTGCACTTATCTATGGAAATCTCTCAGCTGTAATTCCTAACCTGGATGTAATACCATAGGTCATTGCTCACTGACACCTGTGTGATGCCATTATCCCCCTGTAAATCAATACCTCTCAAACCATGAGGTTGTGCTACCATGCCAGGGACCAGAGAACTGCCAAACAGCAGGAGTGACTCCATTTTGTTATTTCCTCACTTTGTAATGGTCTTGGAATGCAAGATCCAGTTATCCTTCACCTAGTTTCCTGGTAACCTTTCACCTGTAATTGTTCACCCAAGATAAGGGTTGTCACAGTGACCTCCACCCTATCTGGCCCACATCCTGCCATAAAACTTCCCCCCTCCAGCCCTTACTTGCTGCTTAAATACTGCCTGAAAAAATAAAGTTTTCAGAGCTTGATCAGACCTCCTGTCTTGCTCCCATTCTTCGTGTCTCCTGTCCCCCCCAATCGTTGGTTCTCTCCCCGGGTCTCCATTGAAGACTCCGCAGGCCGGGGCACTACCAGGTGACCCGAAGGGGTTCACCCAACACTTTTGGCATCTGAGGTGCCTGGGCCCATGCCAGGGAGCCATGTGGCCTGGCTACATGCATCCATGCAGGTCAAAAAAACTCCTGTATGAGGTGGCTCTGAAAGCCTGCTGAGCATCCCTTCTCCCAGGGAGCCAGTGTGCTCAGCTATGCATACCTGAGCCAATTAGAAAAGTCCCCAGGCCTGGGATTCTGAAGACCTACCCTACTAGGAACTCCCCTCCCCCAAGGCAGCTACACAGCCCAGCTGCGTGCACCCATGTGGATCAAAAAAATACAGGACTGGGTGGTCCCAGAAGAATGTTGAGCATCCCTTCCCCTAGGCAGCTAGTGTGCTCAGCTGAGTGTACCAGAGCTGGTTAAAAAAGCCCCCAGGCTGGGGATCCTGAAGGCTCACCATGAATGCCCCTCCCCCAAGGCAGCTCTTTAAAAAAAATTAATTTAAATAATCTTACTTGATTAGGGTACAAATGGTCAAGGGCTACAAGAAAGTGGATAATACCATTGTTTCCACACTAATATTTTTTTCCCTGTACCTGGGCAGTGACTGAGTCCTTGGCTTTCTCTAGGCCCAAGAGAGATCTACCCCCTAGGGTGAGTACACCATGAGGGGAACTGACTGGATTAAAGTCCAAGGCAGCTCTTTATGTAGCAAGCTCCTTTCCTGCTTTTAGGTTGAGCTTGTCAGAGGATCCCCTTACTCTTCTTCAAAATCTCACCATCATTTGCTTTCCATCATCACATTGCTACTAAAGTGTTCCTCCTGTGTTATTGCACAGATGCCTCATTTCTCCACCACAGCACTGTATCCTAACTGTATCCTAGGCTTCAGTGACTTAATCCTTGGTCTCTAACTGGCCAGAAGCAGAAGGAAATCAATCAGATGCAGAGTGGGGTAGAAAAGCAGTCAGTTGACTCTTTTGCCTAACCTCAAATAATTAGCAGTTGTTACTTGTATTCAATTGGAAATTCCATTACTAATGGGACAAATTAGCAACAAATTGGTCTCATTAGTTATTGTGCTTTGGAAGTTGGGGCAAGGGTTGGGTGGGTGGAGGGGTGGTCTGCGTGTGTGTCAAGGTGATGGGATGTTACGATTTCTTTCTTTTTGTTCTCTACTAACTTTCTTGGTGCAGCCCCCTTTAAACCTGTCACTTGCATATATAACAGGCTATGGGGCAGCTAGGCTTGTTTACATAGGACTTCAGAATAATACAGAATATTTCTTAAGCAGCAGGATCAGATTCTGAATTTGGCTTTATAACTGTGATCTTAGGATTCAACAGAAAGAATAAAAATATGCAGTATGACACATAAATGCCACCTTGTAAAACATCCAATTTCCACCCAACCTGACATTGTGCTTCTGACAATGCCACTAAAGCAGGCTGTACAGCATGCTGAGGGAGTTTCCACAAGGAAGGATAAGACTGGAAAACAACACACACTGCCACACTAAAGTTCCTCTGGAGTTTTGACCCTTGTATTCCGCTAGCTTACACTGTGACAAAATACATCATCGGCATATTGCTGGTGTTCGATCTATTTTAGCTGCACAAATTAATACATTTATTTGCATGTCTCTGGGCCTCTACTTCTTCATATAGCATTTGAGGATAATGTATATAATATTGGCAGTAGGAATATTACAGAACTGCTATCAGGGTCAAATAAGCTAATGCAGTGAACTTTATTTGAAGCTTCAATAACCATTGTTTTTACTTATTACATCCTAAAGCCAGTTAATAAAGCAGTTTTGGATTATATTTCCCAAGGTAAGATGATACTATAATCTATGCAATTTTATGTTTAATGGCATTCTAGTTATTGATGGCTGCCCAGGGCACTGGAGACTAGGGGCTGGTCTGCCCTGCCCCGACATCTTGTAGGCTCCAGCCTGGAACAGGAGGAGGGCCACAGGAGCCAGTTACGTCACCTACCTGGCGGGATTCCAGGTGACCAATGGCACACCTGAATGGACATTCCTTGCATAGTTGGGACACAGACAGCCCCTTTGCCCTCCCACGTGTCTAGAGGAGTATAAAACTCCTCCACACGTATCTCAGACACCCTTTTCGCTTCCCTCTTCCTTCCTCTCTGTGCAAAGGGGGCCCAGGAGTGGATTTTCCAATAAAGCTTCCATCTCAACTCCGAACAACTTGCCGATATTATTCCACGAGCAGGCGTGTGGTCAGTGGTCATCATCTAACAGTTATATTCTTGCAGACTCCATTATTGCCAAAATGTATAGGGAATTACCATAGTTCATAATTAGTGCTATTATTAACAATAAATCATTCCAAAGATACATACTGAATTCTTATCTACTAAGGGACAGAGCTGTGCCAGTATGTTCAGTCCTGTAGTCAATGTCTAGAAATTTTATGTTTATAATAAAATGTGACACAAAAGGATGGTCATTATGGTACAGTGAGTTAAGGCACCGCTTATTGTGCCTGCATCCCAAATGGGAGTGCTTTTTAAGACTCTTTCTCTAATCCAACTTCCTGCTAATGTGCATTGGAAAGCAGTAGCCAATGACTGGAATGACTGAATCCCTCTCATCCCAGTGGAAGACCTAGCTGGGAGGACTGGGCTCCTAGTTTTGGTCTGTTCCAGCCCTGACTCTTAAAACCACTTGGGGAGTACACGTGCAAAGCAAAGCATGTGAGCTGCCAAATGTGTCACAATGTGGTAAAGTTAGGGGAACTGGAGTAGGGGACTCATAAAGGTGACATACAAATACCAGGTACAATCCAGAAAAACGTCATCTTCTTGTAATCCTCTTTGAATCATACAGGGCCACATTATGAACATAGTTGTTGTTTTTTAAAGTGCTTCCATCCTGACTTGTCATAGTCCCCTGTGAAGTAGCTGACATTTTACTGCACTGGCCAACACAAATCTTTTTGGGCTTTTGAGTCCTACACTATTCCATTCTCAAGTGGTCCTGTGAGTCCCTGGCCCTATCCTAAGAAGTCAGATTTATAACACAACTGTCTCTAGAGACTCAACCAGATAGTAGCCCTATCATGAAGGGGGTTGAGTTAGACGCTTCTAAGTATTTCCAACACACTAGTTGTGGGACAGAGAAATGTTAAGCAGCCCATGTTTTATATTCCTCAGAGATGACTGTCCTTCCATGGATACATGTGTAACCTGGATGCTACTTAAAATGAAGGCATGTTAAATTGGGAATATTCTGTATTTACTAAATAATCAAAATCAGCTAGGAATACAGGCAATGGGGCTGGTTAGAAAAGAAGGCAAATCATCCAGGCACCAACATGTGCATTGCTGACTGACTGGGAACGGCCATTATTGCTGCTTCAGCAGTAGGTCCACCCTGTGGGATGCTAAGTGGATGTTTGCAGGGATGGGTCGTTGCCTTGCAGCAAATGGAAGCGTGACTCTACTCACTGAGGCTGCAATTACTCAGGAAGTCAGCAGCCTTTTCCAAAGTTTCATATTCCCAGACCTTTATTCCAGGTGTCTGGATATCTTCTCTTGCTTATCTGGGAAGGTATCCACATGCTAATTTCACCAAATGGATGGAAGAAATGAAACACATCTTCCTTTTACCTAGGCAAAATATCGTTTCATTTCTGGCACTTACTGAATAGATTTCAGAGACACTCTCCAACTATAGCAGATGGTTATATTTGGCAGAAATGAGGGTATGGGGTAGATGAAAGCTCAGCAATATTGGGCTACATTAAGCAGCAAAATAGCAATCGGGTGATAAGTGGCATCCTGAGACTTTATCGGACGAGAAGTGTGTCACCTTCACTATCCAATCACTCCTTCCCTTTGCTGGAAAACATAAGATCTGTTTCCTATGTTAAAGGGAGTTGTTTTGCATCATTTTTAAAATGGGTACAAATTCAGATTGTTTTCCTGACAAATTCTTATCCCAGGAAAAATATATGAAGTTTAGCCCTGAACCATGGCATCCCCTTAAAAGGTATGCTATTTTTTGGGTCTGGCACAATGGCGTAGTAGTTGAAGTCCTCACCTTGAATGCCACGGGATGCCATGTGGGTGCCAGTTATATTCCCGGTACCCCGTTTCCCATCCAGCTCCCTGCCTGTGGCCTGGGAAAGCAGTCAAGGACAGCCCAAAGCTTTGGGACCCTGAACCTATGTGGGAGACCCAGAAGAGGCCCCTGGCTCCCAGCTTCGGATTGGCTCAGCCCCAGCCATTGTGGTCGCTTGGGGAGTGAACCATCGAACGGAAGATCTTCCTCTCTGTCTCTTTTCCTCTCTATATATCTAACTTTGCCATAAAAATAAATCTTTAAAAAATTGAATAAGGAAAATATTGCCTATAACTCAAGGGTGGATTCTTCAATTAGTAAGAGAATATTACACTTGATAAGCCCTTTTATCCAAAGCAGAGAGGATGTTAAGTCAGGAAGGAGCAGTGTGTATATAAAAATAGAAATACAAAAGGGTTAGAGATCCTCTTTTGTTAATTATTCTTAACAGGACTGTAAGCCAGTAATATTTATCAAATGCCTATAACACATGGACGCACTGTACCACATGGACATGGGAAGAGATGAGAAAAGAATAAAGAGAATTGGGCCTAGCACAGAACCCTAGTGGCTAAAGTTCTTGCCTTGCACTAATCCCAGCACCCTGCTTCCCATTTTACTTCCTGCTTGTGGCCTGGGAAAGCAGTCAAGGATGGGCCAAAGCCTTGGGACCCTGCACACACATGGGAGACCTGGAAAAAGTTCTGGCTTGTGGCATTGGATAGGTGTAGTTCTGGCTATTGCAGCCACTGGGGAAGTGAATCAAAGGATGGAAGATCTTTCTCTCTCTCTCATTCTCTCTGTATATCTGACTTTACAATAAAAAAATAAATTTAAAAAAGAATAAAGAAAATTATGATTTACATCAGGCAGTTGTTAATTTCAACAGACATGGCCATAGGAGGCTATCAAGAAATATTAAGAAATTACTCTGATATTTTCAAAATGGCTTATTGTTCACCTCATTTTTTATTTCATTTTGAAAATCAAAAATATGTAGAGTTAAGTATGGCACTTGTAAGAACGCCTTCAAGTTACTGATTTCATGCCTACATTACTTGTCTAAATCTTTTTTTTTTCCCCCAGTTGCTTAAGGCATCTAGTGTTCTTTGCATGTGGTGAAGGAGGTAGAGTCTAAAAGAAAACAACCAGGGTGAACTAAAGCATGCCTGGAATACAATAAAAATACTAAAAGTTGTTTCCTGCCATTGCTACAGGGCCCGGAAGATAGAATATTCAGACAAAGAATAGAATTGACAGGAGGTTTTTAGAATTCCTTTCTTGGCATTGTCCCCATTCAAAGCTTACCAGGAGACATTTCAAACAGAATGTGAAACATTCACATTATTTCCTTCTAAACAAATAGTGTTGCCATTGTGAATTAATTAATACAATCATGCCAATTACAATTTTTCAAAAATTATACATGATGGTAGAAAACAGGAGTTGTTGGAAAGGCTAAGCGTAGCTAGGAGTGATAGAATACTTTCTACACTTCTAAGTAGGTCTACATTTCCAGAGAGGTAAATGAAGTGGAGGGTTTGGAATGTGTCAAAAATAAACCTTGCAGTTAGCGACTATAAATTACATTTCTCCCTTTCACTGGATAAACATTTCTCTTTGATTGGAGGGGCAATGGATAACATTTATGGAGGAAGATACAAGTAAGTAGAAAAGGGAGAAGAAATGCTAAAGATAATAATGGTGATAATGTTAGATGCAAACCAGTTTGTGTCTTTATCTTTACCATGTCCCCATATGACAGCTCAGAAAAGTATTATGACCGGCCATGCCTTCTTACCTATACTGCGGTGAGAAACACACTCAGACTCATTCTTTCAGCCAACACAAACAAAACCTGGAGAATGAATGTTAAATTCGTAACTAGTTCTCCTGATTGTATCGAGAACATCCTAAGAAGGCCTTGAGATTTCAAAGACTTGATTATCTACTACTTTCAATGAAAAGGGTGCCAGGTTGATCAGCAATCAAGATGACTAGGGTACAACTAGGTGGGTGGAGAATTGCACTAATCCCAAAGTTGGAAATGTCACTAACTATACAGAGAGGATGAAGTATGGTTTGCAGAAGTTAACTTTTTCTGCATTACGCAGTTCCCATATTAAAGGATTAAGTCTTTGACTTTCTGAGGTATTAGGTATTTTTCCAAATAATGTTGATAATTCAAATACCTAATTCCAAAATCAACAACACAGCATAAATGACGTTTCTCTACAGGACCTTACACTGTCTAAATCAAACCTTTTTGCCTTAGTGTAGCCAATAGGAAATGGGATTTCTCTTCTCTTTCCTTGCTCTTCACAGGTTCAAGAGAGGAGCATGATGTTGGCAGTAGTGAGAGCAAATGTTCCATTTCTGCCCTCACAAACGAATCCCCAGCAGGGCAAGTCTATCATTAATCTTCAGCTAAATGTGAAGTTCAACACAGAAGGGCCGCAGGTCCCACCTGTTTACTGAGAGCCCTGGGCATGTTAGGGAGAAAATGTCAAAGATTTCTCTTCTTTTGCTTCTGCACCATGCCGTAATGTTTTATTCAAACCTCCATGTCCTAAGGAAACAAACGCTGCCTATCAAAATCTCACCCACCTGCCTCTCAGTGCACACATAAACATGCACAACACCTCTGACTCAGAAGCACTGATCAATTCTTGTGCAAAGCAGTCACAGTGACATGCTACAGGGCTGACGCACTCCAGCGAATGGTTTCTGAGGCAGCTGCGACCCTCCGGTGACTGTGTTCATAGCCATCTGACAATTCTCCTGCTTATTTAACATGATGTGTCCAGTGACCCTTCCAGAAATAGATGGTTTTATCTACCGCTGGAACTCTGGGTTCATGTCAGAAAAAAAGTGGCTGCTGGGAAAAGAGTGGGGAGCAGAGGTGGGGAGGGCAGGTGATGCAGATGCCTCTGAGAGCAGGGTCACCATCAGCAGCCCTAATGGAGTGGAGTGAACAGGAGGGATTCCTCTAGCTTGGCTGTGCATAAATTCTTCATTCATAACTTCTCTCAACACCAGCAAGGACAGCGGTTTCTCCATCGGGTCTGGATTGGGGGACTCTATAGGAAATGATGAGCACTCTCATAGAATATGAGAGATTTAGGAAAACAATGAGAGGGACACTCAGGCTGTCCTTCAGCAAAGTTATGTCAGGGCCTGGGGATCAGGAAGAGGTCTAAGTGCCCACAGCATCAGATGCACACTGACACAGTTCAGTGGTTTCAACCATCTGATTCTATATTATTGGTGATATCTGACAGGAAGATTTTCATTTTCAATGAACCACAGACCATATAAAGCAGAGACATACACACCACAGTGGTAAGGCTGGTTTCCAGTCCAAAGAGTTCCAACTGACAGAGAACCAGGGCTGGTGGCTACCAGGGGTATTCTGTATTCACAACCCACATTTCTTCCTTTTCAATCATGGGAGAGTACTAGCTTTCCCCTCCAGTTGCTCTAGCTTTGGCCTTGTGGAAGGCACTCAACATCAACTGGAAAATCACATTACTCAGAGTCCTTGGCCATTGAGAATCTTTGATTTCCATGAGTCAGACGTACTTCTACCTGCCACACCAGCCTCAGAGCAATGTGCCTTGCTTAATACGACTTCTCCCTAACTGTGTGATAAAAGGGTGCATGAAGAACTTTACTGGATCTTCAATACCATGGGTAAAATTACATGGAAACAATGCTAAGCACCACTTGTCATTGCTTTGCTCTCTCAGCCTTTTGCTAATGCTTTCCTTCATTAATTATACAGCCGTCACATTTCTCCTAATGGTAAAATACCCCAAGTGGCTGAACTCCAAACTGCAAATTTCTAGCTATTTGCCCTTCCTCTAATGGCTAGAGGCTGTGTAAGATAACATAATATTAGCCTCTTTCCATGTCACATAAATTGAATGTGTTCCCAGAGTAGCTACAGTTTAAGTTCTAAAGAAAATACTCCCTAACATACACAAAATTTCTCCAAAGAAATGCAAGGGGCTGTCAGAGCTCCCTCTCTGTGAACTTTCATGAGGTGCCACTGCATTGTTGGGCTTCACATTGTGCTGCCCCCTGATAGCTTTGGGAGTCAGATCAGGTTTCACCTATAAACCAGCTGGTGCCATCCATGTAAGAGAAAACAGCTATGTCAGTGAGCAAGATTCTAATCACTAAGTTTAATTACAAAGTAGAGTAAATCATTATAAATGTTTTCTAAAGTGTCTTAAACATTATGAAAAAGAAAAATTATCAAGCCAAGAGAAATCCACTACTCTGAGGACAACATTTGAGATTAAGATATTTATATGCATAAATATAATATTCTTTCACTATTCCTTAAACTTCCAACATTCAAATATTAAACTTCATATTCATTCAATCATGCTAAACTGTTCAATGGAAAGTTACTTTAGTTTATAGGGGAGTAAATAGGAACAGTTAGAAAGAAAGAGAAAATGACTACACTGTTACTAATTAGATGGGAGAAGGGAAATGGATAGAGAAATTTAACAATGGCATTTACATGAATGTGTGTATTTTCCAAGAGCAGAGCTATCTCTTCTAGCTAACGTACTACATTAAAATATTTCAAATGCTGCATATTCTTCAAATCAGCACAAAATCAAAGACAAACACATTAACATTTACTCCTTGGCTTCCAAGCTAGCCATCTGTCCAGATATTCCTTATATCAGTCCTGTTTGAATTATGTCCCCGTATCATGGGCTCATCCATTAGTCCATCTGCTTCTTGGGTGCATGGTTTTGTGTTCTCTTAAGTTTCAAGGAACTTCACACTAACTCAGTATGTTGTTTATTATATCCTTGGATGTTGCAAGGCAGGGTCCTAGCCCTCTCAAAGGATTTAGCTGCCTCTAAACATTTATTCCCAGTGTCTTGCAGATAGCTGAGGAACCATATGCCTGGACCGCAGACACAAAAAGTTGAGGAAAGTAGAATGTGCCACACATGGGCCTACCCTTAAAAATATCAAGAAAGCTATCCCAGTGACTGCAGCGGATTTGTGATCCAGCATGCACAGTTGCTACATAGGCAAATACTGCCTGAACTGGAATGCACTTCATGAATAAGACAAAGCTCAGCCATATCTTCATGGCGGATAGCACTCTATACTATGATCATGTTATTTTACAAGTAAAATTGTACCTGCCTGAAAGTAGAAAACTGGATATATCTTCTCAATGCCTGTTATGCTCATGATTATAATCATTAAACTGGAAGCTCTTCCATTTAGTGGCGACTTTGAGTGCTGGCAATGTATCAACAATGAACTTTCCAGTTTGTTCATCCATTTCATCTTCATTTCCTAACCAACTGCAGTCACATATCTGACTCTGGTCATTGCCTCCAAGAGATACAGAAACTCTGCTCTGTGATCCTGAAGCCATGGTTGAGAGTCAGAAATTGATGTCATTGACTAATTCTGTGCCTTTTTTTATCTTTGTCAGAAGTTTCCTATTTGCACATCTGCCCTTGGTGATACACCTTTAGTGTCCAAAAGCTGAAGGTAGTCTTAATGACCCCATACTTAAAAGTCACATATCCTGGAAATAAGATATTGTGAATTTTCAATTTTATGATTTTATACAAAATGCAGTGTAAAAATAAAATCTAAACAAAGCTAAAATAATATATTATTTGAATTATCAAAGTGGCATTTGTCCTGGGAAGAGTCACACACTTCCTTCACAGTTAGAAAGATAATGAAAATGGATCAAATATTTGTAGAAGTTACTAGAGGAATTATTGTACTAAAGATGCTTATTTTGTCATTCAGGAACTAAAGTTTCTCTTCATGTGTGTTTGCTTGCTTGCTAGCAAATAGCACACCTGGGGAAAAAAAGTTTCCTGGTTTGGGGTTTTGGCTTTCCCTCCATCTTGCTTGCTTGTTTTTTTTTTTTTTTTTTTTTTTTTACCTGCAGGGTCTCTCTCTCTCTCTCTCTCTTTCTCTCCATTTAGAAGAAAGGACAATTCCCTAGGAATTATTTAAGGAATATAAATTGCATTATATAAAATATAATATATAATTATAATATATAAACTGCATTATATAATCTGCAGAAAGTCTCGGGAACCTCTACCATAGTTTCTGTAGCCGAAATATAAAATTACACTTTCATAGGAACAAATAAGCCTTCTGACATGGGTTAAGTATGTCCTCATCCCTCCCACAGTGATCCCAGTTTTATGTTTGACACTTTGCAGGTTCCATTATTATACAATTACTTCTTCATAAGGAAAAACATAAAGGAATTTTACTAAATATGTTTCTAGCACAGGAGTTATTTTTAAGGTGAACCATGGAGGATTTCAGGATAAGAGTGAAGGAAAATACTGAAAATATGTAACTCTGAGTAGAAAATAAGATCTGACCCACATAGGTAAATAGAGTTATTTCAGAGCTACCCCATTCACGAAGCACTAAGTTTCAACAGACCTAGATTTTTGAGCCCCATATTCTCTATAGGAGTAAAAAATTCTCAAATTTCTCCATAATTTAGGGTCTTTGTGTCTAAACAGATAAAAAATGACACAATAATTTCCTAGACTCCAGTATGTGTATAAGGCACAAGTCATCTAGGAAAAGTATACTGAGTAAATGCACTTATTTTGTCACGTGAACTTTTCTTTCAGCACACACAAAAGGTAGATAAAATAATGAAGATTATACGGTAACATGGATACGTTTTGTGTGAGATTTGACAAATATGTCCCCACAACTATGTAGTTCCTTCAGCTTACACTTCGATGATATAGAGACTGACATTTCCAGTTTGTAAATGCATCAGTAATATCTTATATGCTAAGATTCTATCCAATCCCAGCTACATGAGTTAGTCTATTGTGAAAAGGCTTTAGAAATCAATCAAGAAATTTGTGTTTTGAACTGAGTCCCTGGAGTCTTGTGGATAGTGTTTCAACGTATCAATGATTGCAAGTGGTTAATGGCCTAGCATAAAAAAGATGGCTTCTAGAACAACTCAGAAATGGTTGAAGGCAATGAGGATGGAAACAATCTAATTCCAGATATACAAGGTTATTTTAAACACTCTCTGGAAAAACAAAATTAAAAAAATCAGTATTTTGGTGTGAGAAAGTTGAGGTACAATGGTTAAGACCTCGTTTGTGAGGCTGTTGCCCCATATCACAGCATTGGTTCTAGCTTCAACTGCCCTGCTGCTATGCAGCTGGGAAAGAGACTCCTGTGGAGACTTGGATGGAGGTCTCAGCACCTATTTTTTTTTTTATTCAGAAGAATGTTTTATTTTGACAACCATATATTCATAACATTTTAAAATTTCTTTCAATAGTTCTATCTGTATTTAAAGTTTTCTAGGGTAATTTAAAAAACAATAACGTAACAACGTACAATCTATTATAGTGACAGATTTCAGCACCTATTTTTGACCTGGCCTAATCCTAGACGACGTGGCCATCTGGGAAATGAAGCAGTGGATAGAAGACTTTTTCCCCACTCTCTGTCAAATATAAACATATTTCTAAAAGACCTTATTTATTTTGATTATAAAGACAGACTCACAGATAGAGAGAAGGATAGACAGAACTTGAATCTGTTGGTTCACTCCCTAAATGACTACACTGCCCAGGGGTGGCTTAGTCTAAAAATGGGAGCCAGGAATTTCTTCCAGACCTTCCACATGGGTATAGATGCCCAAGGGCTTGGAACATTCTCTGCTGCTTTCCCAAGCCACAAACAGAGAGCTAAATTGGAAGCACAACAGCCAAAAATTGAATTGTAGTATACATGGGATGCCAGGATGCAGGGAGAGGATTAACTTGTTGTACCACCATATAATATTTTTAATTATACAAATGCTTTCTGTGACCTTTCTGAAAACCCCTCAGAGGATTGCAATTCAACTTTTTTTTCACCAACTCAGAATAATTTAACCTATAGTTTTCATGAACTTTAAAAGTATCTTCAAATTTATAGGATATCATTTAGTGAATAAACATTGAGCTTTAGATCTTATCTTCAATGCTGGTTTCTGCATTTATTCATTTTCTAATCCTCGGAAAATTGTTTAGTCTCTCATTAGTTCAGTTTTCAAATTTGAAGAATGGAAAATTAAACCACAGCTTAAGATTTTACAAGTATTAAGCAAGGCAATGCATGCTACATGTCTAAGTTGATTTACAAAATACAGGAAATGTATGATAAGCATCATTGGTCTTTGTGCATATTCTTATCTCATAATCGGAAGTTCAGAGGCAGTGATTAAAAATATTTTGCTGGGGTGAGCAACTTAGCTAGTGACAGAAATGTTGGTCATGATTGTTATGTTCCACATAAGAGTGCATGGGTTTTATTTCCATCTCTGGCTCCTGCCACTCACTTGGGAGACCTGGATTGAGTTTCTGGTTCCTGGCTTTAGCCCAGCCTATCTTTGGCTATTAAAGGGATCTTGGGAAATATACCAGAAAAATGGGGACTCTGTGTGTTGCTCTCTTTCTGCCTCTCCAACAAATAAGTAAAAATTTTAGCATATATAGATTTCTAGAAGAAAAAATAAAAATACTGTATGCATGAATAGGTCAACATCAGATGAGTTCTTTCTAGAAATGCTCTTTTGGAAAAATACTGAGTGACAGGCTACTCCTATTTATTTTAAACAGTAGATAAAACTACCTAAAGAATGTTCTGTTAGTGGTAAAGCAAACAAACAAACAAACAACAAAAAAAGCCTGCTTTCCATTTCTAATTACTTTGCTTTCACATCTAAGTGTTCTATCTCTAAGATATATACTACCATGTTTTATTTTGCAGTTCCACTTTTAATTGAAGGCAATTCATTTGTTAGGTCTAAAGTAAAAGAGAAAAGTGCAAGTAAGAAAGGCAAAGGGCAGAAGAACAGAAATATTGCCCCAAATGCTTGTCATTTGCCCTGATGAGACTAACGACTGAGATCTATCTTTATGTTCGGCAAGAATTACAGTTTACTGGAAACTCATGGTTGAATAATTTTCTTTTTGTGCAATTAAAATACCAACCTTAAGGCAACATTAGACTATTTTGCATAACATTAACTCCACGAGAGAGGAAGGGGAAACATTTGATGCAGTTCCAAGCACTTTCATTCTTCCTTGCCAGTGTTTGAAGCAGCCTGTGTTGAAATATATAGTGATGTCTTCAGAGGACTACAGGCACAGAAATTAGAAGTCTGTAACTGGAAGCATCTTTCGGGGCTGAGAAATGTAAGCTATTATGAAAGCTCAACAATTCACGTTGAAATAATTAAATCTCTTGGAAATGATTGAACTGGATGTTTTCAAATAAACAAATCTACATTTGTCATTCTGAATTGTTTCTATGGAAGGATGGTGTTTTTCCCTCCTGTTTAGGTAATTGAAAGCAGTCACCTGGTGATCATTCATTATCAAACATTTCCGCACATGGAAAAAAGATGTTTTGAGGCTGAGACCTTGCTTACAAATTTCATCCTTCAAAGGAAGCCTTTCTCCAGAAGCCATCATTCACTGAGAATGAATTTCATAGCACTACTTCACACCTAAACAGTGTGCTCACCACACAGAGCATCCCTCCCATGGTGGCTAGGCTCCAGTGCTTGCGTTTTATGGAGACACCATGTACCATCTTGGAAAGCTGGATACATTCCAGGAGCATTAAAGGTTTGGAAAGAGAGCCGTTGCTACTTAGAACTTCACTTCTCTCATGAATACTATTGTCTCAATTTATTTTAACCAAATGAGTGGGAGAGAGAGAAGGTGGGAATAAAATGCACACACAGAAGTCTCTAAGTGTCCTGCTGGTTTGGGCATCACAAAAAGAGGCACATGAAAACCTCTGAGAGTTGGAGCCTGCTGCATGAGAGAGATAAAAGTAGAAACAGCAAATTGGCTGCAACACAAGTGGCAGGTGCATTTGTTCATTGCAGGCAAGTTGGCCATTTAGTTTTCAATGACCAGCATGTATCTCTAAGGTTCACCTTTCAAAGGCTTCCCTTTTGCCCTCAACTAACATCACCACAGTCCTGTTTCATCTTGAATCCTTATTCTTCAGGAAACAGCTACTCTTTACTTTGCTTCTTTTTGGTTAAAAAAAAAAAGTTCTGGTCTTGTCCTCTAGTTATTGGGAATATAATTGAAAAGAAGAAAAGTGAAAGCGTATTGAAGCACAGTGCACAGTGGGACAGCATTCCCAAAGAGAAAGCTGATTCATGTGTTATATGGATGACTTTGTCCTACCTAGGTAAACACAACTGAGGACAGGGGAACTCTCAGGCAAAAACTCTGGGATTCTGACCTCATTCCAGCATTTCTGCAGAGAGAAGAGGATTCAAAGCCTTTCTTCCTACTGTCAGGAAGGGACATAAAGAGACCTAGGTCAGGGGAAAAGAATACAGAGTGGAAGGGCTGATGAGAGCAATCCATCTTCACTGAAAGGAAGTGGAAGGACGTGATAGTGGTCCAACTCCCTGTCTCAGATAAGCAAGGAGAAATGACTGCTATCTGGGTATAGCTCAGGTGGACAGAATTCATGCATTTTGCCTTTACATAAAAATATATATAACCTTGAAATGCACAGGATACAGACAGAGGTCAACACATGTTTCTATTGGTTGCTTGCTCACTACCATGTTCCCACAATTATTAATTATTCTAGAGCTCTCACAAAATGTGATGCCAATCTTTGTATTGAATAAAGACGATGTGCTTTTGAATGCATTTGTTGTGGATGGAAGTGTTTAAAGCAGGATCTCCTGTGACAACTTTACAAAAGACTCTAAAGTTTATAGAATGTGCAAATGACTAACATATATTTGAAGACCATTTTAGTCAACAAGATGGCAAATTGATCCTGGTAAACAATCAAAAGAAGGGCGTATAACAAGTAAGTGATTTCTAAATTACACAGTTGCTTGGTAATGAACATCAATTTATCAAATATGCTTGTTCAAGGTTTAGTGGAAGATTGATGAAAGACATTTAATCTCAAAACCACTGTAACTTTTTAGAATATCAAAGGCCCCTGGGTTTAGAAAGGTGAATATGATTTCTGATCAAAATGCAATCTCCTCTCACAAAACAAAAAACAAAACTTCATGTGTCTCTGAAAATAAAGCCTCTTCCCTCTTCCTAAATTGGAGAAGGAGGAGCAAAACTTAGATATTGCACATTTTCAGTGAGATTTATCAAGTCACAGAGTCATGCACTCTGAAGAATAAAGCAGCAGAAATGGAGGTGGGAGCTAATGCTCGATACTGAGCAAACTCTCTTGTTACTTGCGATAGACACAGATCACAAGATATCTTTTCATTTTAGCTCAACAAGATAGTTTCCACGGAAGTAAACAAAAGTACACAGCAGCAAATTTGATTTTAAATGGAATAAACATGCTGTGTAGCAACTTATTTGCAAATTTCGTGAATGTACCTTAGCAGACAGGGAAGCTTACTTTATCTTGAAATAAACTGTATAATTTTTCCTCATCATAGACCTCTGCACACTGCTATCATAGAACCAACATGTGTTGAATATGAGTACTATCAACAAAAGAAGCAACAATCCAGAATGCTTACAAACACTGTCTAATGTCCCATGGGAAAAAAAAGGACCTGTTTGGGAATCTCTACTCTAGAGATTGCTAGATAGACTAAGCATCAAGTTACTAACAAAGATCACTAGCACCACTCATCTCTCTCCCAAAGAAAAAGAGTTCCCACAATAAATAACTGAACCCTAAATCTAATTACTCATGTATCCCTGTTCCAAGAGTAGAGTTAACCATGAATTAAAGTTGTGATTTTTAAGTTTGATTTATTTATTTGAAAGGAAGAGTGACATAGAATGGGAAAGAGAAACAAATCAAGAAAAAGAGCGAGGTTTTCCATATATTATTCTATTCCCCAAATGTGCATGAACAGAGAGGGCTGGAGCATGCTAAAGCCAGGAGTAGGTACTTGGTTTATCATCTGTTACCTCCTAGGTGTGTAAGTGGGACTCTGGATGAGAAGCAGAGGTTGATAAATCCAGATACTCTGAAATGAGCTATTGGTGTCCCAAGTATCTTAACCTGATACACTATAGCACCTGCTCCTGAGATCAGGTTTATAATGGCTTTAAAAGAGCATTAGTGCCATTACTTTAAACAGTGCTACACTTAATGAGAAAAGCAATAGGAGATAATTTCATCTACTACCCTTCTTTACATATTCATCTCTAATTATTGCATTTTTAAAAATTCATATTAATCATTTTTTCCTAATCTACATGTGTGCAGTCAAGTTTCTAAGACAAGTATTTAATTTATCTTCTACCATACAGAATGTGAAACAAGAAGATTTTGGCAGGGTAATGTTTAATTATTAAAGTTAGTGCCAGTAAACAAAAAAATATGTTGCTTGTCATTCTCTAATTTGCTTAGTGAACAAGGGACAGCACTCTATACCTAACTCAGAACAGGTGTCATCTCAGCACAATGCAACAAAGTGGCATTTCCTAGACATGGTATTGGCTTGACAGTGTGAAATTCTATCCACGAAAAACTTACAGGGACAACACCACGTTAGCTTGCTGCGTTGTGAAGCAGACCTGCCAGTAACACCTGGCCTGTTGTCAGCCAGTGGCTCTGAGTGATTGGAGGGAAAATGGAAGGAATCCATTCTTAGTGCCTTTCCACTCACACTTTCAAAATTTCTCTGCCTTTTCTTCCAGAGCCCTTATCACCAACTTAAGGCAGAAATAACATTCTTCCACTGTGAAGAAAGGCATTTCTTAGCAACAGTGCTTTACATAGAGTACACAAAGCGAGATGCTCAGGCTTGATTACCTGGAAGTGGACTGCGTTCCGAAAGAAATGCTACTTTGCTTCCTAGATGGAAAGCAATGGGAATCATAATATGTAAATTGATGTATCAAGATTTCTGAAAGCTCAGCGCTATTTCCCCTTGCCCAAAGATTTCACCTCGCCTTATTAACTATTCTAACAACCCTGCCTTCTTTTTTTGTTTGTGTAATTCTTGTTTCCTTCCATTTAGCACATAGAAAAAAGCATTAGTAACAGTCTTGGTTTTAAATGAACCCTATTAATATTCGTCTCTGCAAGGGACTCTGGGATAATTTTGATAAATGTAGCCATGAAGCTGATCTGACAGAGCTGAGTGTGATGTTTGTGTGTTCATGGGGAACTGCTTCATGCACAAGGGGGGACAGACTGAAGTGGGGATTCTGCCAGCTCTCGTTTTCTGAGCTGGCAGCCTAAAGAAGATATGTAATTGTATCCAAAAATCAACAACAGCAACAAAAAACAACTACTGAAAAGCAAGTAATCATTTTGAATAGAAACTGAAGACTACTTTGTTAATAAGGAAGTCAGGTACATATGATAACCCTCAGTTTTCACAATCCTGGTTGGCCAGACACGGAAGGCTCTACAGGAGGCTGATGAGAACAAAACCTGTGTCAATAGAAGAAGAGGTGGAGTGTATGGGGGAGGGTTTCAGGCTTCACAGTGATGTATCTGCCTCACTCTGTGGCTGTTTCCCCCAAGAGCAGAAGTTCCTCTGCGAGACTAGATGCTCTGTAATTATATTTCCAGAACAGAAAACAATGAAAGAAAGGCTGCCCTTTGGGGGGCAGTTGGATGGGAGGGAAAGCCTTACAGTAAATGCCAGAAGTTCTTAAAGACAGATCTTCTCATTCTTTCCTTGGGTTGCCTGAGGTGGGTCTCACAAAGGCTATTAATTTTAAAATGGAATATAGAAATAAGTGGTATGATATTAAAGGATTAAGATCAGCATATAGGCAGATATTCCAAGTGGTTAAAAGGATCTTCTAGCATAAGCAAGATGAAAGTTCAAGTATTGGCACAGATGTAAAAGAGAAAAGATGTATCTTCTTTCCACAACTGCCTTTAAGCGTTGCCTTTTCTACAGAAGAACAGTGAGTGTCTTTCAGAAGACGGGGCAGCAAAGAAACGGGAAGACAGTGGTGGTAATGGTTCAAGGTTTGGCTCCTGTATTGGGGGAGAGATGATAAACAATGGAAAATATAATGATAAGCTTAAAATGTAAAACCATACACAAGTCAGATTTTTTTTTTCCTGGTTAGAAATAATTAAAACAGAAAGTAGTAGAAGGGAAAGCATGTGGTACAGCTGGGAAAGCTGCCACTTGGGAAGCATGCACAGCATCTGAGCACCTGGCCCCCATCCTGGCTACTCTGCTTCCAATTCAGCTTCCTGCTAACGTGTTTGAGAGGGCAGTAGATGATGGCCTAGGTGGCTGGGCCCCTGCAGCACAAGTGGGAGAACAGGATGGAGTTTCTGGCTCCTTGCTTTGGCCTGATCCAGCCCTGACTATTGTCGGGATTTGGGCAATGAACTAGTATATGGAAGATAGCTCTAAAATCTCTTTCTTTCTGCCTTTCAATTAAATAAATAAATCATTTTCAAAAAACAGCTCAAAAGTTTAAGTTTCCTTACAAGCTAGGTGTTAAGTGTTCCTGAGAAGTAGAAAAGAAATGTGGATAATATAGCTACCATATTTCACCTTGAGATGTAGATATTATGTTTTGCATCCAATTATATTGATGTTATTATATCAAATTTATTAACTAGTTTTAAGGTAAGGAACATCCTCTTAAGTCAAAAATTCAGGATTGAGTTTAGGGTTTCCAAGGGCTTCACAGTCTGTGCCATGAAAGTCCAAGGCTGTCTACATTCAGAGTATAAGCTCTTTTTTGCACTAACGCATGTTCCTGATGATTTGGGCCAGTAGCATTAGGATAGCAGAAATGGAAATGCCTTTCCTTCAGCAAAAGTAGGCACATTGGTATTCAATTCATTTTCTATTCATATCACTATCAGTCTTTCTCAAGGGTTATACAAAAGGTCATCAAAAAGCATATTAGAAAATGTGCAGTATATTTTAGTTTCATTTTCCACAGTCCTTTTAAATATGCATTATTTACTTACATAAAGTGAACAAATTTTCTATATTTCACAATACCGATTTAGGAACACAGTTATATTCCATACTCATCCTGCTGATTCTTTCCATTTTTTTTAAATTGCTACAATGGTAATGGCATACTTTCGTTTCAGTTCACAATCGCCACTTTAATGTCCCATTAGTTAAAGATATCAACACATAGCAAGTAGGGGGAACATTTCAAAACACTGTTATTCCTCAAGAGTACAGAACACGGCTGCAAATAATAATCAAATCCCTATGTTAACTAATACACCAAGTCCATGAGGTTTTTGAAGTTGCCTCATATAGAACAACTCAAACATTTCTTAGAAGTTAAAACACATACCAAATCTGTATTTTGAAGCTGATATGACTCTTATTCCAGGTGATAATGCCTCTGAAGCAATACAACCCTATTCTTAACTTGGTTACTAGGAGCTGCTTATAGTAGAGGCATCTTCCCTTGGTAATCCAATCAGAACCCATTAGGCTTTGAGGTAGACCGCTTGGAAGTGAAAAATAAGGAGTGGGAATGCTCGATCTGGGCTACATGACTTTACCTTTAGAAAAAAAAAAATAGGAAAAAATACAGCCCACAAAGCCTGCAGAGCAATTGTTCCTGCACAGAACTCTGGCCTAATTGATTTGGACACCATGGATAATTTTCCCTCAGACATCTGTTAGCACGCATTAGTGAATGTCGTTAGGTAGGGAGGCACAGATCAGATGGGAAGCAGAGCTCAAAGGCCCTGGTTCGAGAGGTTGCGGCAGAGGGAGCAGTGACAACAGAGAGTCTACCAGCCCCAAGCAACATCAGACACTTCTGCTGGGGCAACCCTGAAAGCAAACAGTAATGACAAGAGAGTCACAGGAATTGTGTATAACAGCGTGGTCCATTTTTGCATTTGTCAACAAAAAAAAGTGTTTTTTGATTTTCCTAGGGTAGATCAAGTATGCTCTAGATATCAGTTGAACCTAAACAAGATTAAATAGAGATAAATACGGCCAATGCCCTTTTATCTTCTGTCCCCAAATCTCCATCTCTACGGTATATTAAACATTAATATGCAGTGATTATTCCAGGTGCTAATTCTTATGGGTCAGGTTGATCAGATCAGACTTGTCTAGCTCATATCATGTTGCAAAGGCTGAGAAATACATCTTGCCTTATTTATTCTTCCTTATGTAGCTATGCTCAGATGCTTAGCTGATGCTAGACTGCTGTTCTCATCCTTTGGGACGTATTTTTCAGTTGAGCAAGTCAGAAAAATCATCTGATGCCCTCAAGGAAATCTTCAGGAGCTGGTCTATACTGATGATTGTGCTCTCAACGAATACATTTAAAAGATTATGATCCTCTTTCAGAAGCAGTACAATGTTATGCATTGCAAATAAGTTGCAGAAAAAAAAAAGGCTGTATCTCAGGCCAGAACAGAAGAATCAGGCATACAGGCAAGTATTTCTATACATGATTAGAGACTTAACTGTTTCCTTGCTTCTCCCAGCATCCTTTTCAAAAGATACCTCTAATCATTTTAATCATACTCTCCTTCAAATGTCATACCTATCTCAGACTGTGAAGTACATTCAAATCTCTTTATGAAGGTGTTAAAATCCCATCTTTTTGGTCTAAACCAATGATTTCAGGTCCTTCTCTCCAAATTCTTTTACTGGCTTTTGCAACTGACTATTTGTCATTTTCCAAATATTTCAAATACTTGCATACAGATTCATTTCTTTGTTTTGTCCATTTGGTCTCCCTCGAAAACTCTCAACTTACCCCGGAAAGCCTGGCCCCTCATGGTTTCCTCCCTGGCTGGTGTCAACAGACCCTTAAATACATTTCCGTAGATGCTTTTGGGCTTGATAATTTTTTGTTTGGCATTTCTTTTCTTCCTCCCCCCTTCTCAGTTACCCTCTTGCCTCCACATACATGCAGCCCCTGATGGCAGGGCTATGTTTCCAGTCATATTTGAGTTTTCAGACTCTGGTAGACTAATTAGCATATGGTATGCTCTTAATAAATATCTTTTGAAAAGAAGATGAATGCATAAATAAACTTTTCCTCTGAATAACATTGTCCTGTAGCCAATTTTGGAGTGACTCATTGTCATTTAAGCACTTACCTTTCATACTCTGTTGTAGGTGCTGTGGTTGGAGAACAGTTACAATGGAGGTTAAAACGAGGTGATTTATCTAACAGAATGGCTCCCTTGCTCACTACTTATTGCTGTTATTGTTTCTTTAGATACAAAAGTTGCATCAATGATAGGAAATCTGTAAAATCATTTATTTTTCACTTAAGAGTTGACAAATGTATGCATCTAGAAAAACTTTGGCCTGTGTGCCCATTCATTACAAAAGACAGCAAAGATTCACTGAACAAAATACCCTGGAATATCACTACCAGTCTATTAATAAAGCGATATTTTGTGCCCTACACTAATAAAGTATACTATATACTAGACCTTCAAAAGAGTATATTAAAGTGAGTAAGAATAGGGAATATTTCAGGTAGCCACAAAAACACATCTCTAAATAGTGTAACTTAGGTATGGACTGTAAGCTCTAACTACCAGAAACCCAAATAAATAAAATCACAACTTAAATTATGAGTAAAATGAACAAACTAACTATAATGCTCTTTCATGAGTTGTTTTAGCATCCATACTTTCCTAATGAAAGGAGAAAAATCAAGTATCTATTTAGCAATTATTACATAGTAGAAAATATATTATGCTCTTTCAGACATTTTAGACAGATTTCCATTGTAAATATGAGACACAGTTAGGGGTTGTAAATCATTCCAGCCACAGAGCTAAAGGTGCAGCCAGTCAACCTGATTGCTAGTTCCAAGGCCATGAATACTTTCATTGTATAATAACTTTCTGCTTTTATCTATATTCTGACATATAGCAAGTTGTGATTCACAGAAGGGGGTTAAAAATAAAGAGGTGATGCACAATTATAGAGGTGAAAGATAATTCAGGAATTGTTGCGACTTTACCATAAGGGAACTGATGCCGTAGAAGTTCGGTTGAACACAGAATCTCCTCTTGGTTCCTTCTGAGACAGTAAATACAGTGCCTGCGCTAGAGGAGACTCAAATGCCTTACTGGAGCTTGAACCCACAGGTGTCCATCTGTCCTAGTCTTATTGGGATTGATGGTGCTTTGATATCTCTGCTTTCTGCCAAACACAATCAGAAAGCATCAGTGATAAGAACTTGGGAGCAGTTGTTGGCTACGTAAGTGAGTGCTGGTAGAATTTATGGACAGTAAATCTGGATTCACAGCCAGCCTGTTAGCAAATCCAGGGAGCACGCAGTTTATCTTCACTAGCCCATGTGTGTTAAAGTGCACCATTCTTCCCACTGACCATTAGTTGAGGGTAAAAAGGATTGGGAACATTCCAGTAATTTACAGCAAAGTGTAGGTATCATCTGCCACTTCTCTCTCCACCCTAACCCAACAAGAAATATTTACCTTCCAACTGTGCCTTTTAGTGCTACGGCTGTAGGACAGTCACACTGGAGATTGTAACGGTGTGAAGATTTATTTAACACTGTGGTTATTTTTGCTGACCACTAATACTGCTAACTGAATTTTTCAAAGGATGAAAGAGGTCTCTAGTTGCTGGTACACGGCTCAATTCATATCTTTCTGGATTATTAACCAACAGTTTTGAAACCTTATTTGAGTGGTAGGGAGACAATGGAAAAAGGGAAGGTGGAGAGAGACAGAGACAGAGAGAAAGAGATCCCATCTAGTAGTTCACGCCTAAAATACTCATAATGTTCAGGAGTGAGCATGATTGAAGTTGCAAGCACAAAGCATATTTTCTGAAGAATAGTTCTAGATGCATAAAATTCATTAAAAATATTTATCAACCTTCAGAAAGTAGATAAAAGCACTAGTGCTTTCATTTTAAATCTCTATTGTCTGTGTATTTCACCTAGCACCAATTACTTGACCAAAACAGACACATCAAGGTGAAGTTTGGTTCTATATATATATTTAATATGAAGAAAGACATTTTCTTTTTTTAAGATTTTCAAATTTTTATTGGAAAGACAGATTTACAGAGAGGAGAAACAGAGATAAAGATCTTCCTTCTGCTGGTTCACTGCCCAAGTAGCTGCAACTCCCAGAGCTGAGATAATCCAATGCCAGGAGCTTCTTCCTTGTCTCCCACATAGGTACAAAGTCACAAGGTTTTGGGCCAACCTCAAGTGCTTTCCCAGGCCACAAGAAGGTAACTGGATGGAAAGTGGAACAGCTGGGATAAAAACTGGTGCCCATATGGTATCCCAATGCATGCAAGGCAAGAACTTTAGCCATTAGGCTGCTGCGCTGGGTCTGAAGAAAGACATTCTATTCATTCACCATATGGAACACAGAATTTGTCTCTTTAAAGAGAAGTTATAGGTTTCACAAGCCCAGGAATTATTTTTTGGCTGGATGCTTTCCATTTCGCACTGCATCCCCACTGTCAGAACCCTGTGGCTGTAATCTGGGATGCAGACACAATGAATGATATCTAAGGCATTCCTTGCATCTTGCTTTTAGCTGGGATCTATCAGGGAAGAACATTGCTGAAAGACAGTTGCAAGGTGGTACCTGTGCCCATCTTTCCCTAGCTCTCACACTGGCCCGGCTGTGAGGTCCCATTGCCAGGCCCGGTTCTGTCAAAAGGTTCTCTGGACACAGTGGCCTATTTCTCTGGCCTCTACTAACTGCCCCTCCCATCACCTTCTTCAGACCTAGCCGGGTTCACAGCTTCCTCATGGGACTACCTCAGGACATCACACTATCCCCCTGTGATTCTCTTACCTCCTACCCAAATACTAACAAACATCCTCTAGCAAATTTCTTTGAAATCACTCAGCTTAAGTTTGCCATCTGTTCCCTGCAGGGACTCTGCCTGAGAAAGCTTTATAAATTCAAAATTTCCTTTATTCCAAAGCCTGACTGCGGTCCTCAGGGATATTAGGAGAAAATGAGACCACTGAGTCACAAAGTCGAAAATGGATTGTGTAACCCAGAAAAGCAGCCGGAAATCTGATGAGCTGCCTGTGCCAGATACTAGCCGTTACGATGTAGCTCACATTCTCCCGCTAAAGTCGGCTTCCCAGCCAAGATTTTAATAGCAAAATAAAAGGTTTGGAGTCAGCTTTGCTCTCCCCAGGCCACAGGCATATTTCCCAGTTACTTCTAAATGACTTCTTTTTTAAAAGATCCAAAATACGAGTTGTTATGAAATGCCTTTTTTTTCCAACAACTAGAAAGTTCATTTGAATCAGCAGCCTGATAGGTAATATCTTATGAAAGATAAATTATGCCTTAGAAAGCTGGAGTGCAGGGAATCCTGCAGTCCAAAATTCCAACATGGAATCCCAGACATACTTTCTGAATTACAGGAAAGTGTTTAATAAAAACTCAAACTAAGCATTTGAAATGGTGATTTAGTGAAATCTTTCATATCTGGCTCTAGCAGAAACCTGGTGTCAGTAGCAGTAAGGCAGAATTTTGGGAGTTCTAGTTTTCTGCTCTAGAGGTAGTAGAATCTGCAGTTTAAAAAAAAAAAAAAACAGGAAAGAAAGCAGAAGGAAAGGAAGAGCTGTGTACCTGGCATAGCTAGATGCTGTGACTCATCCATGCCGGCCCAGGAGCAGCAAGGTGAATGACAGTGACCTCTTGTCAGGTTTTAGCCTCCTATACATTTGGCACGCAAAACAGAGGTTTAAAATAGCTCTTCTGCAGGTTCCATGTGACTCGTCACTGGACCCAGCCAGCACAAAAGGGCTGATTAGTGAGGTAAAAAAAAAAAAAAAAAAGGATCTTCTCCCGAGATGACTTCCAAAAGCTGCTTCTGGCAGCACAAATCTCCCTTTGAAAATGTAGAATTTGCTGGGGAAGGCAGCAGCATTCCCACCTTTAAATGGTCGGGTTTTGCTTGGAAATCCTTTTTTATATTTAAATTTTAACTCTTTTTATATTTTATTTTGAAGAGTTTCATCTCCTAGTTTCAGAGGTCTTTGAGAGGATGTGAAGAAATGAGAATTCAAAGGATCCTCTCTCCTGAAAGCTATCAACTTATGTTTCTTTCTCACTGGCCTTAGGCTTTCAAAATCCAGACCTTTCCACACAGACAGTGAAAGATTTGATCCCTGGCT
Source organism: Ochotona curzoniae (assembly GCF_017591425.1). Taxonomy (NCBI): domain Eukaryota; kingdom Metazoa; phylum Chordata; class Mammalia; order Lagomorpha; family Ochotonidae; genus Ochotona; species Ochotona curzoniae. Next base: position 270,774 of record NW_024466921.1, read on the forward strand.
CCCTGTCAGCTCTGGCTGCCAGCAGAGTCACAGGGATGTCACTTCCAGTTTGTGTTCCTGAGCAGATGAAGATCCCACTCATGTCAGGGTGGCCAGTTGGTAGGCACTGGCAGGTGTTGATCACTGACATGGTGTGTGGGGCTGGAGATGGGAGCAATTTCATTGTTCGTCTCCTGAAGTTGGAAAATTATTCCCTGGAGGAACAGAAGTGGAACACCTGTCCTACCACCACCAAATGCCCTACAACTGCTTTGCACCTAGTGTTGTTTTTAAACACTGAGGAAAAGGAAAGAGCATAAGAGAGAAAAAAAGTGAGCTAAGATGTGAACGATGAAACAGGAAATAGACACAGGTAGAAATGAAGAGACATGTCAGCAGTAAGGTATGTGCTCGCTACCCCTTGCCACCACGCTGGTCAGGGGTCCACAGGCTCCAGCACTGGAAACAGCAGCTCAGCACTGAAAGCTTCAAGAGGTCCTTGGCAAGGTAGCCCGCATGTGTGGATGAAAACACTCTGTGCTTAAAGTGGCTGATAAGGGAAAAGGAGAAGAAAGATGGGGAAAGAAGACCAACAAGAGATGAAGAGGAAGAGGAAGAAGAGGGAGATATCACTAGGGAGTAAAACATCATAACTGAAAACATAGAGGGAAAAGTCAGAAAAAAAAACCATTAGAAATACCTTTTAAAAATATTATGTGCCTCAGAAAAAAAGAAATAATTTAGATATATTTGTTTGCTTCCTAGAACCTGCAACACTTGGGGCTGGACTGTTCCATGTCTGGAGCTGGAAACAGAACCCGAGTCTCCCATGTGCTTGGTAGAAACCCCATCACAGGCTCCATCACCAGTGTAGTTCACGGTCTGTACAAGCTAACTGTGGTCAGAAGCTGGAGGTGAATGGGGTCTAGAAAGTGATAGTGGACACCCAGCTCAAGCACTTTGCATATGGGATGCAGGTACTTCAATTAGCCTAAGCCTAGGTCATATGTTTACGTACATAATGTTTATTTCTGTTTTATTCCATCAAACCATTTAGATTATACCTTTCACAAAGACATGGATTTTAAATGAAGGAGAATATCACGTAAGGTTCGATATTTTCTGCATAAATGTATTAAAAGAATATTTTTCTCCGTAGATCATAAACAAGAACCCCCTGTATGGCTTTATTCTTCTAGGTAACATGCATAGAGAGGCAGACACTGTTCCAGGAAGGCCAAGATGTTCCAAGTTAAGGGATGATGGGGAACATACAAGCTGTTCTTGTATTTAACCTCCATTAAAAAGAAATTATTCACCTGCTAGCTCTTGCTCTCAGGCATTCAGGCTCAATTACGCAGGAAACGTCTCTCAGAAAGGGCCTACACTCTCAGGTTCTTGGAAAAGACAAGTCAGCATCATGTTGTTGAAGACTCTTACGTGCTCCCAAACCTATTTCACGTCTCATCGCTAAGCTGAATAGTATTTGGTTGCACATGCTCCTCGCTCTCTCTCACCTGGTGCAGAGAATCAACCAGTTCTGAAGCAACAGTCAATTTCATTAAAGAAACCAGAGTCAAAGCAGAATGAAAAGACTGGAAATAAAATCAGTGTAAGCATCTCTACTTGCAACTCAGCTCAGCTCTGAGCCAGTGAAGAGGAAAAGAGACTCTTCTGCAAATGAGGCTGACCAGCAGCTCTGGCCCTTTGCCATCTAAAGCAAATATTCTTAACTCATGAGTAGAATTTTTTAAGATTGATTTATTTTTATTGTGAAGTAAGATATATACAGAGAGGAAGAGAGACAGAAAGGAAGATCCTCCGTCCGATGATTCACTCCCTAAGTGGTTGCAATGGCCGGTGCTGCGCTAATCTGAAGCCAGGAGCCCAGATCCTCTTCTGAGTCTCCCACGTGGGTACAGGATCCCAAGACTTTGGGCCATCCTTGACTGCTTTCCCAGGCCACAAGCAGGGAGCTGGATGGGAAGTAGAGCTGCCAGGATTAGAACCAGTGCCCATATGGGATCCTGGCATGTTCAAGGTGATCACTTTCGCCGTTAGGCCACGGCGCCGGGCCTATGAGTAGAATCTTGATCTCTCACTGGAAAGCTATGTATTCCAGTACTACCCTGGCAGCCCTGGTTGCAAAGGTCAGATATTCAATTCAATTATGATTGTTGAGCTCTCAGCTGAAGGCAAAGTAAAAGGGAAAAAAATAAGTCTTTAACTCCTAGTTGTTTCCAGCCTTCAGCGTGTTTATATGATCTAGGGAGGAGGACAGGCAAGTGAATGACAATATAATAATTGGCACTGGGGAATAAAACAATATGCCAAATAGGTATTGAAGAGGCAGAAGTCATTAGAGAATGCTGGCAAAGTCTCTTTGGGGACATAACATTCCACTAGGCATGAGGGATGAGCGAGGGAAAACAAAATGCTATCTGGAGCAGTGAAGGAGACACTCTGGGCTGAGGAGTACTCATACAGAAGTGCAGAGGTGGCGAAGCTAAAACGATTTTCAGGCCCCAAATGGTATAATCATGAAAAGCTAGCAGTGTGGTATGACAGAAACATGAGAACGTAAGTATATATGCGTAAAAACATAGTGAGACTGTAAGAAAAAGAAATGAATAACTGATACAAATGATACACACAAATGTGTCCTTTTATTTACTAGGCAACGTGGAGTCAGTCAGGTTTTTGCATAGGAGACCAACAGTCATGGACGTGTTCTTTAAAGGCAGCTTGGATAGAATAACAGCATGCTGCAAGGGTGGGTGGGCAGTAATCTCATTAGTAAAAATGGATAATTCTGCTTTCCTTAGCACCACATTTTTCGAATCTTCTCTTACCTTCCCTATTGCCTCAATAACAAATGAGCCCAAATTTGGAGACTTTAAGTAGCACATATGTATTATCTTGCGGCTTAATGGATCAGAAGTTCAAAATAGGTCTGAATGGGCTACAAAGGGGTTGGCGCAGCTGTGGTCCTTGCCAAGGTTCCAAGGGAGAGTCTCATTCTTGAGATCTTGGATTCTGCCTTCAGAGCCAGAGAGGAGCAGCATCACGAACTCTCTCACTGTTTTGTGTCATTGCATCTCTGTCCCTGATTCTCTTAATTCCCTGGCGTTTACCTCAAGGATGCAGGGTGCTCTCCTCAACATACTGCCCTTGACTTAGTCACAGCTGCAAGTCTCCTTTGCCATCCAAGGCAGCACATTCTCTAGATCTCAGGATGAGGATGAGATTGTCTGCATTGCGGGGGCACTCTGCTGCTTGACACAGACAAACTTAGCTCAGACAATGAAGTATTAAAGTGGGGGCGCTGAGTGTGAAGCCTGAAGCTTGGGCTGCTAAAGATTTGTCCTAGATTTCAGACAGTGAGGCTGGTGCTATTCATAGTCTTGCAGAGGTGAATCAAAATAGGAGGAAAGGATGTCAGTTAGGACTCGACGGTTTTACCTACATAACCATACCAGTTTGCTTTCTTTCTAAGCAACACTGAGTAAAGATTCAACAAGGACGCCGGAGATTATGTGAAGATAATTTCTAGGAAAAATCAAAGTGACTTTTTTTCTCCACAAGTTGAATCAAACATTTGAAAAAACTAAGATCAATCTTTGGTTCTCGACTCAAAGACAAGCAAAACATGGATTAACACTTACAGTCACATTTGCCAAGTGTTCATGTTCAGCTGTAAAATCACAGGCCAATCACGTGCTCTGACAAGAGGGCCACTTGTCAGGGCTTGGGCTTCAGAATACTCGGCCTTTCTTGCATTCTTTTCCTCTGCTTTAGTTACATGCAAATACATTCCAAGGTTTGGGAAGAGGTGATCTAAGAACATAACACACAGATTCTTGGCCTGGGTCTGAGGCATATATTGTGTGTGTTTCTAATTTGCCACGCAGTTAGAATCAGACGACAAGTGTGATAATGTCTCGGTTATTCTGGGAGTCATTCAGGGTTATAAAAACATGGTTTTTAAGTATGACAGGGATGTGCTTTCATATGAAAAGAGATCAGGCACATTGGGTATCCCTTGAATAAAGTTCAAAATTGATGTAGCTACTTTCCAGTTATTGATCATGTGCTATTTATTGTGCACAATGGCACACTAGAGATGCAATGGTAATAACATGTGGCCTGAAGCCAGCAGTGGGCGCGAGTTAGCCGGACACAGTTACAGAGAGAGGCGTAAAAATGGTTGTCCACTTGATCTCAATTGGTATCTATCAGAGATGAACATGATGACTGGAGGAGTTCAGGTGTAGTAATGTAGGCAAGATTTCTCTAAAAGTCAAACTCCCCTCTCTATTTAAAAGAAGGACTTCATTTCTGGCTTTTTGCAACTCCCTGAAGACTACCTTTCCCAGTTTTGGAACAACTAATGTGGAAAAAGTAAAGAACTATTGGAGAAAAGAAACAGTAATATGCCTCATGTTTGTCACTTAAACAGAAAATTTTCTTAGCACATATACCAAAAGACGCTTTTGCTTTGTCTTGTATTTTGTTTTTAAGCAAAATTATAAATTCCATGCAGGTTCTGAAATTCAGCCTGCCCTAACATCCCCACTCTTTTCAAAGAGTTTGCTGGTTGAGTACAACCAATATAACTGAACAAGAACAGAAAAGGAACCCTGGTTTCTTTCTTTTTAACGACATTGTTTAATTCATTAGGATGGTGACATAGCCATTTCATTAGGTATGGAGGCCTAGGTCTTATAAAATGATTCATCCTTCCATATTTATAAAGATATTTTCAATTCTCACGCTGATACTGATTTGATTATTCTCTGACATGTTTGCTTACCACAGGAAAGCACATAAGCTAGGGGATGGAAGTTACTAGCCCATGTATTTCTATATTATAGATAAATTGTGTCATTCATATTCTTACTCATTGCCTTTCTTGTCCAAATATACATTTTGAACTAGATTGCACTAAAGGGAAATCTACCGCAGAAATAATCAGTTCCTTCAGTAGAACTCTGCCAAGTCAGTCACAACCTTACTATTAATAGAGAACTAAAAGGACAACCTACTCTACAATGAAACAATCAAAAATAGGCATGCAAGAAGGACTCGTTCTCATTAATCTCCAAGAATAACATTTTTAATAAACTCTTGTCTCTACCTTCTGTTTTTTTTCTTTGCCTTTTCAATATCTCTTTCATCCCCCAAAGATCTCCCATACACACAACAGACTGTTTCCTGTTGTTGGAAGAACAGATAGCCAACAAACAAATCCTCACCAAGACACTGGGAATCTAGATTCAACACCTTCTGAAATGTTTTCATTTGCTAGTTAGTGAATTTGCTACACAAATCTTTGATGAGTATCTATTGGGTACTGAATTGAGTACCAGGTATGGCATCATAAACCAGGCAACATCGAAATGATTTGACATGCAATATAATGAAAGGCATAGGGAAATTGAGATATAAAGAACTGTATGTGTAATGTCTATGCAGTAAGCATACATCATTCACACCAAGCCCTTAGCCTATCTGTACTACTTCTGTTCAGTTTTCCCACTGAAAATCAAGATCCATGGACTCTACTTAATTTGCAAGGTTTCAAAGTCACTGGTTCCTAAGAACTTTAATTCATATATTGTTTTGCTTATTAATGTTTTTACCAATAAACATGAAACAAAAGAAACTCAAATAGGTCAAGAAGGCACTATATTACAGGTCAAAGAATTTTAGTATGTAAAAGTTTATTTGTATTTTATTATATAAACAGATACATACATACATTTGCAATTACTTTTCATTTAGGGTAGTTTTTTTTCTTAACCTTTTAACTGCTAGAATGTTAAAAAAAAAAGTCATATTCAATGGGTAAGCCAATCATATTACTTGATCTCCCACTATGCTGCAATGGACATTGAATTCAAATGAACCAAACAAGGTACTATTCCCTTAAGAAGAATATGTTGTGGGCCCGGCTTGACAGAGTATTGGTTTAGGTCCTCACCTTGAACACGCCACAATCCCATATGAGAACCGGTTCTAATCCCAGCAGCTCTACTTCCCATCTAGCTCCTGAGTTGTGGCCTGGGAAAGCAGTTGAGGATGGCCCAGAACATTGGGATCCTGTACCCACATGGGAGACCTGGAAAGAAGTTCCTGGCTTCTGGCTCCTGGCTTTAGATACGCACAGCACCAGCCATTGCAACCACTTGGGGAGTGAACCATCAGACGGAAGATCTTCCTCTCTGTCTCTCCTCCTCTCTGTATATCTGCCTTTCCAATAATAATAAATGAATCTTTTTTTTAAAAAAAAAAGAGTATGTGGTATAGAATGAACATGACTACAAAATGTCAATTAGAACTCTGTTTTAATAGACTGAAATGACTGAAGACAGAAAAATGTAGAAGAGAAGGGAAAAGATTGAGAGAAGCTGCTTCTTTTGAGAGGTAATTTCCTTGGTATCTGGAACTTCCTGGGTTCACCTGTGCTGCTGTTTGTGAAAACTTTGCTGGAGAGTATAGTTGCTATAGAAGAGAGCACTTTTGAGCTACACTGAGAAACCGAATTCTTATGGCATTGCTTGAACATCCTGATCCCACCATGTCCTAAATTCAACCATCTCTGGGTTTTTTTTTTTCAGTTATATGAGCCATACCATTCCATATCTGATGAATCACTTTAATGTGCTTTTAGCCATTGATTTATTTACTCTAAAATAAGCTGTGGTTTGAATTCCTCTCATTTCATGTTTAGCAGCATGCAAGATAGACACATGCCCGAAGAGGCAGTAAGTCCCTTCCAATCAGAACATTGCTTTCTGTGGCTTCACTACTCAAAATCAATAAAATATTAAATAGAAATTTAGGAAATTAACACTTTCTAAGTTTTCAATTATGCACATTTTGAATCACACAAAATAGTCTTGCATCATCCCACTCTCTTTTTCCTGGGTATGGTTCACTCCTCTGTCCAGTGTATCCATCCTATATGCAGTACCAACCCAGCTTGATACCTGTCTTGGTTATCAGATTGACTGTTGTGCTACAACACTGCTTGTTTTCAAATAATCCTCAGTTTTCCTAATAATTGTCTTCAAGCACAAGTGTAAAGATGCAGAGGAGGTGTCAGGTAAGATAGCTTGATTCTAGTAAAATGTGGCAAAGTCTTTAGGGTATTTAGGAAAACACACTAATAGATTCAGTACTGTAACATATCCCGTTTGGATCAAGTTATACACATACACACAAGGTATCTTTAAGAGGCACAGGCAAAATGTGAGCTATATTCAAAATTTGATATCTGAAAATATTTTGCACCAGATTAGGCTTTTCCGTTGATTTCATTTTGCACAAGATTTTGGAAGTATACTCATATGTATGTAAATTTATGTAAAACAGATACACAATATCATATACATGCATATGTAGATGCATGCAATAGTGTTGATTTAGAAAAAATAAATTCATTTTTCACAGACAGCATACATAATGGGAATTTAATGCACATATAAGCCTTCTCTGTCATGTATTATCACAGAGATCTGAGGATGCATGGCATTTATTCTGATGATCCTAAGATAGGCCAGGGGAATGTCTCGGTTAGAGCATTATGTTAGGATATAGAATGAACAACCATGCTGGATTATCTACAGTAAGCATGTGTTTTCTTTTAAACTCTGAAAAAAGAAGGCAGATCTGTTTCAGAAGAAAGAGGAGGGAAATCTAGTTTTTAATTTCAGCTAGCTCTTTGCTTAAAGGCAGCTTTTTTAACTCTTACTTTTTTTTTCCTCTTCTGAAAATAGGGGCTGGAACAGAGTTCCTACTGCACTCACTTGAGTGCGAGATATATAATGCAGTACCTTGAGGTACCATCTCTAGCTCCAAACCCAAGAAGCTCGTGTAAAACTGGAGGAGAGGGAAAGAGCATGTTGGAATTGACGATCCCTAAGGCCCTTCTGGTTTTTGCACTCTTTGGAGATGATCCCCAAGCCACATTTTGTACCAGAAATACAGTATCTTATTAAAAAAAATAATAACCAACTTCTGTAGTTCTATTTACTTAATAGAACTGTTGATCATGTTGGAATATTCAGAATTTTTATCCTTAGGAATCATGCTGCATACAAGTAAAAAAGGAACCCTTAGTTTATGAGCCCAGGTTTGCGTTTTACATAGCTTGACTCAAAACACTTAATACATAAAATACAAACTCAATTTCCAAACACTGAAGGAAAAGATAACTGAGAAGCATGATAATAATCAAGATCAATGACATACTGTGTTTCTAAGACATATGTAAATGTTCCTCTTATTAGCCACTAGGAAAGGAACAAAATACCTATGAATATTGTTCACAAACTAAGGAAAACACTGTTGTTTTTGTTTGTATCATTTTCTGCAAATACTGACGTCATGTCTATGCTATGCTAGCCAAGATGAAAAAAAGCCTGTGATATATACCTATATACATAGGTCAGTGACATGTTCACTATTCAGTTAAGAACAGATATATGCTACAAAACAAACACAGCTGTGAAAGTGAAATGATACCGCTCTCAAGATTAAACTTTCTATGTCCAAAGAGGGCAACTCATCCAGAACCCGACCACCTGAAGTAGCAAATGATATACCTTTTACCCTAACCTTACTGTACTTCCCTCTGGATTAGAGGAGTAAATTATTTTTATTACAATTTGTTTGGCACCCTGCAAAGAAAAGGCATCAAAACCGTTGGGCTTCCACCTCTTTAGCCCTTCATCTTCGTGAATGAACTAAAACATCCAAAAACACTTGTAGAAATAGACATGTTCCTTTACCTCAGGTTCCTGCGAGTCCTTGGCACATTGCTGGTGAAGTTGTAACAGTGGGAAAAGATGTTCTGAAGATAAAATATTGATAATCTCGTTTTCTTTTCTACTCTATTTTCTTTCTTCCTCCAGCACCTCCTACACCAACACCACAGTCCACCTGGAGAAAGGAGGAACTTGCTTCCACCTGATAATACCCTCCTTCCAGCACAGGAGTTTTGGGTTCTAACCTCAGGTTCCATACACTAAAGGTCTTGAACACAGCAGTAGCTAACAGATGTAAATGAGGTCTTTTAATTAGGTGTCTGAATTTCATTGGCTGACTTGGCTGAATTGCAGGTTTAGATGATGAGAAATCACCTGAGTGCTTCTAATGAAAGGCCCCTTGCCCCTGACATGTGGGTCCTGGTGTGAATCACCAGGAGGGCTAATAAGGAGCCCTCATGGAGGCCACAGAGCGTGCAGCCCTCCTGCTGGGCGAATGGCTGGCTGCGTACAACCACTAGGACTTCTCTCTGACTCCCTCTGTTTCTGGCTGTGTACAGCCACTCTGTGATTTATGTTACATACGGTGTCTCCAGGCAGAAAACACTGCCGGTAATCACTCACCATAGGATTCTGTAAAAAGCAAAGATTTGAGGGGCTTGGGGGTGAGAGTGGTGGGGGAACTTTTCTTTGCCTCTTTTTCTTTGCTCCCCAGCCCTCAACTGGCTCACTACATTCCTTCTGTATCCTAAATATTTCTTTCAAAATGCTTACTTTACTAGCAACTTTGTGAAATAGGTAAATATGAACTGATTGTTATTTCTTCTTTCCTGTTCTCAAAGTACAAATTTATACAAATGCATCTCTTAAAGGGGTAAAGCAAACAGCCTGAGAAATTTTAGTAACTGAAAAATTCAACCGTTGGTAAAATTACTTTCAAAATCTGAGATTAGATAGATATAACAGAAGATTTTTTGGAAACTCTTTCAAACTTGTCTTTTTCATAAAATTCTAAGTTTAGAATAATAAGTAAAGCACGAGGCTTCGCTAATTGAATAAAAATTACAATGAGAAAAAGAAGTTAAATTTTGAACATTTCTAAGTTTACTTTTTTATCGACAGAAATACACCAGGAAATACAAGATGACTTAGCTCGAGATTGACAGGGAAATGTCAGTCTATAAAATGAATCAGGGACAACCAGAGGGCCTGCACACTCCATCATACATTTTATTATATGCTACTCAGTGTATGATTATCATCTCACAAGAGATGTTCAATGTCAATGTTCCCTTTTCATACTTGAGCCAACACAAGCTCTTCCATATTACGTACATAGCAGATGATAACCACAATTGTCAGGTTTGGAATCCTTGTCTCTGCTCCAAAGTTCAAGCTCTTCCTAGCATATCAAGACAAAGATCATTTTAAATGAAAATTATGGAACTAACTATGGCAAGTTGCTTAGACATTTTTCCTTGTGAAATTGAGGGTGAAACATGCCATGGTCATGATTTAATTAAGCTCCCTGCACAGATATGATATTTTTGTGGTACAGCCCCATCTCATGTGGTTAAGGTTGAGGGTGATGGTTGGGTAGTGAGGGAAAGTCCATATCACTGATAACCATCTCCCTCAGAGCTTTAGCCAAATGCCACCAAAACAGGGGATTTGTGTTCCATTATCGAAAATTGCAAGCAGCATTCAAGCCAACTTCCCACACCCCTAATACTACGTTCTCGTTTTCCACAGCACTATTACCATCAGAAATAATGTGGGCTTTTCCTGTTTCTCTCATGATTGGCTCATTTCTGGCTTGAAATCTAAGTTCCATAAATATTTTTTGTTTCCCTCTAAGTCTTTTTGATTCACTGCCCTAGCATCAGCAACAAGAAGGTGTATGGAGGATGATAAACATATTTTATTGAGTTTATTACTCCTTTGCTCAATCTTAGTATTGTGTAAATAGAGCTTAAGGATATTATTTCTATTTTCATAACACATTTTATTTATTCTTAAGAGACAATGTAACTATGGTAAAGTAAGAAAGGACTCAAAACTTATGTCTGCAATTTTTTTTCGAGCAGAAAACAGGGCATAAAAATTGTCTATCTGTGCTATTTGAATGACATTACAAAGGAAAATACGCTCATAAAGTTACAAAATACATCCATAAACTTTAAAACAAGTAAGTACAAATAAGGAAATAGGAAGGAATGAGCATCACAACCGTGCTGTTCAGTTCTCTCTAATGAAATATGCATGGATCTTACAGCTTACTTTGCATATGATTGGCTCTTGAGTAATTTATAATTGATTTTTTTTTCATGAACAGCAACAAAAAAGTCATGTTCCAAACACAAAATTATATTAAAATTAAAAATGTAATCACCGGAAACAATAAGGGACAGAACAAGATATAGTATACCATAATATTTTTATAACAAATTTTCCCCTAAATTCAAATGATAGGAACACAATTTCTTTTACAAAGTCCAATAAATAGGAAAAAGCTTGTGCCATTACTTTCCCCTTTTAAAGTGGAGTGGCAAAATAGGAAGAAATAATAATGATGGTCGACAGGTTCATAATTTTATAAAATATTGCAGAAATATGTACTTCTCTGTGTATAATATTTTATTTTAAAAAATAGTCCATATTTCTTGGATATGCGATTAATACATTTTATGAATTTTGTCAAATTGTCAACAAGTATCTCTTCAAATACTTCTGCCTTGTTCTATTTTTTTTTCCTTCTGTGATTTTAACATTTCATGGTGTCACACAAATCCTGATGCTATTTCTGCATTTTAAACTGCTTAGTTTCTGTGTTTGCTCATCTAGGATAATTGGTACTAATTGGTGGCATGTCTTAATACATTCATTTCTCTCCTGTTTCTAGTCTTCTGATAAAGTCATCAATTCTATCTGTGATGTGCTTTCCCTCCCTCTCCCCCCGCCCCCTCTCTCACTCAGAGAACTTCTATTTCTCTGTGGGAATTGCTGATCCCTTTATTCATGGTTTTGATTCTTCCCACTAAATTACATGGTATATCTAACAAAGTAATTACACACTTTGATATTTCTACTATCTAAGTTATCTCCAAGTCTGTTTCTATAAGCTACATTATCTCTTGTTGATATATCTTATTTTCTTACCTGATAACCTGAAACAATGTTATCTGTGGTATTTTATTGTGTATTGTACAATATTTATAATGTTATAGAATTATGGAAACTAGGTATATTTTCAACTAAACAAGGCCTATTTGTTACATTTGGGCTACCAACCTCAATAGCTGATTCAGTCTCTTCTATAGTTGATCTGAACATCAGCTTTGTTATTTTAATTGCCTAAGGTATACAAATGAGTATAGATTACTCCGATTGATCTCCATGGGATAGCTTGACGGGGATTTTCTGTTTTGATTCTCCACCTAAACTTAGGCTCAACCTGTCTCTGTGCAGTCAGGTGATGGATCTGACCTCTTTCTTGTCCTCCCTTAAAATATACACTACCATTAATTTATACTCAGTATAAACTTGAGCAGAAAACTCATTCACTGTTTCTTCCCCTTCTTAACCTGCTTGCTGCCTAAATGCGTGTTTGTGTGCGTGTGGCGGGGGGGTGCGCTCTTTAAACATACACTAAACCTGTGTCAGTTATAGCATAACTATATAAGATCTCCCGAGAAAATTCATTTAAAATATATTGTATGTGAATAATGTAATTATTGTTCTGATTATTCTAGAATTTATTTTTAGAAGTGACTCCTAGACCTTGGTAGTTTGCTATCAAGATAATGCATTTATTCATCAGATTAAGACCAGACAGGAAATATTAAAATGGTCAATTAAACTGCGTGACTACCTGTTCAATAAAAATCCAAACATTTATAAAGTAGTAAAAAAATTACATTAGTATTCATACATTTGGGGTCAGTACAGTGGCTCAACTGCCTAATCCTCCACCTGCAAGCACTGATATTCCATATGAGTGCCAGTTCCTATCCTGGCTGCTCCACTTCCATTCCAGCTTTCTGCTGATAGCGTGGAAAAGCAGCAGCTGCTGAGCCAAGGCCCAGGGCCTTTGCCCCTTTTCCCTGGTGGGAGACTCAGAAGAAGCTTCTGGCTTCAGATTGCAACCACTCTGGCTATTGTGGCTGTGACAGAAGATCATCTTCTCTATTTCTTCTCTCTCTGTATGTCAACGGATGTTTAAAACTGCATACATTTATGAGCAGATGAAAATACTACAACATTGGGAAGAGTATTCCAGTAAAAAAAAAAAAGGAACTATTTCAAAAAGAAAATGTGTTTAAAGTTACAAATCTTGTTACTTTTGATACATTTGCTTTGTTACAGTCATTCCTTTGGTTCAGACGAAGGCGCGTGCATGTGTGTGTGTCTCTGTGTGTAAACAATGACCTTGCCTTCAGAGTGTTAAGTCTTTTATACAATTTAATATAAACATGAAATCTGTGTATCTACTTATGGTTTCCCAATATTTGGTCTTGACAAACCTTACTGATTATTTCACAAATGAAATTGCCACCGTTTCTAATACTGCTGAATTAGACACAGTACAATCTTGCAGTACTTCAGTAATTAAGCTGGTGACACACACTGTCAAAACAAAACAGTAAAATTCAGCTTGAGCCTTTTATCTTAAGAGAAAAAGAGATTTATTTTTCACCCATTGTAAAAGGCAACTCAACTCATATCAAGTTTCTTTAGGACTGGCTCATCAATCATATAGGAAAAATAAACAAATAACTGTATAAAAATGCAAATCAAACAAATTAGAAAATACATTAAATATTAGAAATACATGTTTCACTTTGAAAATGGGATTTCATAGAGAAAATTCAACATTCGAAACGATTTCAATGCATTCCTACTTATGGGAAACTATGTATTAATTATTGTCAAATTTGAGGAAAGAAAAAAAATTTTAAACGGTACTGTCATGTTAAAAAACAAAACGAGAAATTAATTTATTGCAAATGTTCAACTAATAGGAAGAATGTCTTCTTCAAATGACATGGTACTCTATCAAACATACTATGTTGCCTCCAACCCCTTTTTTTATTCAAGCATCTATCTGTTTAGGTTTCCCATACACACATTTTGAAGTACCCTTTAACTGTATTGTTGTTTTGCTTCTGGCTATATCTTTAACTTCTAGGAATGTACAGTGAATAAGTGAATGAATAAGTGGAGATATGGAGGAATGAATTAATGAAATTGCTTCCTTTTTAGGGGTTTAGTTAGAAGATAAGGGGTTGGAATAGAAACCAGCAATTTGTTACAGTTTCATTAATAATTTCTCAAGGGATAACAGCCTCCTCTGTGATATTACATATTTTTGAGGTTTTTTTTCAGGTAAACCTGAAAAGTTTCAAAAATACAAAAGAATTTGTGCTTTTATCCTCCCATAGAGAAACAGGATGATGAGCCAATGAAACACTTGTCCCAGTCTGGAACAAGCGGTGAAGCATAGCCCAGATATGCCTAGCAAGTTTTTACAGCATATAAAATAATGGAAGTAATACACCTAACAGGAGGATTAGTTGGCATTTACTAAATGCCAGGCCATTTTGTTTTTAAAAATTGATTACATTTATTTTTAAATGTCTACACATATGCACCAATGCAGAACTCTACAACTGTCACTGTTACTTTCTCTTGCAAGGAGAGGAGGGGAGATGGATCTCTATTGTATCATGGAAAACAACGAAGAAAAAGTAAAGGAAGGGCCAGCACAAAAGATAATAGAATAAGCACTAAACTACATAGCTAGCAAATGAGCCTGCCTGGAATGTAATGAATATATTCTAGCCTCAGATCTAAAGAATCTTAAGCTGCTGTGCTTTAAAGCTTAGAGGTAAGGTTAGGATTTGGAGAAATACATTCTCTACTGTTCTAAAAAAACTCAAAATAACATAAAACAAAAGCAATGTTTGGAAACCATCCATCATGAGCTGGTTTTCCAAATGGATTATGCCTCTAAAGCAAAGTCAGCGTTGATACATTTTTGGATAGCATCAGAATACTTTTCCGTGATCCACAGGGGTGAACATGGAGACTGCATTCACTTTGGAGTTTGCACCTGAAAGGGGCCAAGTTTTCCATGGATATGTGTATACTTGGTTATCTGAGCAGCGTTCTGAAAGTGGACCCAGCTATACCCATTATAAATCAAATTAGAAAATGACACTTGAAAAGTAAAGAAACATAACAATGCTTCATTTCATAAAAGCATCATGTAAAAATGTATCCAACTTACTATGCTTATCATTTCAGGAGATAGTAGTATCTCAAATACAATTATATCTAACATTTTCACCTAAACTTTTAGTTTCGTTTTCTATATTTGGTCAATATTTATGATAATGATGTACAATAGTACATCAAATACAATTGCATCTAATGTTTTACATCTAGATGTGCAGTTTTGTTTTCCACAGCTGATCAATCATGTGCTACAGTTGCTTAGAAAATCCAAATTCTTTTCCAATGCACTGATTACTTTTTGTCAATTCAGACTGGCCAGGGAGATTACCCCACATGAGCATTTGTTACACAAAGTAGTTTCATTATCATAATCAAGTCATTCACACATTCTTTTTCTCAAGTTCTAAAACTATAAACTAGTGACCATCGGCACCAAACACCACACAGTCAAGATACGTAGAGAACACTTTGTCACATCAGCATCTGCAGATCATAATTTCCCTGCTAACTCAAGCTAAATATGCCCAAGGGAACTGTTCACACACTTTCCTTTATGTCCTTCTGTGTCAAAAGAAGCAGCATGTTAGGAAAATAAACAAGTAAGCAAAAATAACTTCTGGAAGCAGACACACCTGAGTTTAAATCATGACGTTGTCATGTGTGTGTAAATTTGGGTGAATTATTTATTCTTCTGTCTCTATTATGGCATTTATAATAGGACTGGTAATATTCACTATATAATAGAAAATGAATGAGAATCATATACAGGTAATAATGCCTGCCTTATTCCAGGCTTCTCAACAAAACACTATATAGAGATGAGGTGACATTAAAAACAGCAAAAGCTTATTTCTCACAGTCTGGATCTGAGAAGTCCAAGACCCTGGCAGTGGCATGTCGCATGTCTGGTAAGAACCAACTTCTTCATTCACTGTGTCCTCACATCAGGACAGAGTGAAGGCACTTCTTTCTAAACCCATCACCTTGGGACCTCTTTCCCAAAAGCCCAATCTTACTCATGATGGTGGAGCCTAATGATCTCCCACAGTTCTCATCCAAAGATTGTGGAAATTAGGTTTCAACATATCGATTTAAGGGAGCAGAAACATTCTGTCCATGGCGAGCAGACTCTTCAAACTACACTCTGTGGCATTAGCACTACGCTCGCTGAACCCACTACAGTCAACACATTCAACACACTTTATGGAAAAAACAAACCAAACCTTTGATTTACTTTCAGATGCTTTGTTGTCTATGAGACAAAACTCGACTATCTTCTCCAGATACTATAACTGTTATCCGTTGAGACTTTATCCTGTCCTCTCTTCCTATTTGGAATCTTCCTCAGTTGCCTTTTCTCAGATACTACTACTTTTCAGCAACTGCCTGTAACACCTTACCTGCTTCACAGGTTCCACACTGAGCAAACCAGTCAACATTTTTGCCAAGTTAACATCCTCAACTGACTTCAGAAAATGTTGCAACAAATACAGATTAGGGTTCTTATCACCTACTTGGAATCTTATTACATTACACCCCATGCCCTAATCTCCTCCTATCTATTCAGTAGTATCCCTGTTCCTAGGATCACTCCATTTCCACATATACATTGTTGGTAAAACTCCTGTAGCCTTAAGCTACATTCTTCACATGCTTTTCATCTGAGCACCCCTCTGAATGTCTATTTTCTTCCTGCTCAATAAGTATTCCACATTTAATTTTCCACACAACTGTGGACAGCCCACCTGTGCCAGCCTCCCTGTGATATTACTAATTAGAAAGAGAAGCCACAGCTGAGAATTTGATACATTTGAGTTAGTACAGCAATTCTTACCTCCTTAAGTCCTCACCAATTTAGGACAAACTATCCGTATGTATCTTTAATGTGGAAATCTCTATTCCCGTTTCAGGCTTGAACTTGAATAAATTGACTTTTCTTTTAATGTCTTCCTTTCTATCTCCATATGATGTCGTCCTGTCTGAGCTTGTCCCCTCCTATAGAGCATATAATGTGATTGCCTTTAAATGGTAGTTCACGCACACAGATGCATCAAAAATGTTATTCATGCTGATGAGGAGGGAGTTTAACAAAATAGTGGCATTAGGCACTAAAACTGCAAAACAGTGAAATCTAAAAGTCTCATTTTATTGAACCAGTTCTACCATCTTATGACCAGAGGCACTCAAGCAGCAATAATGCACAGCTAGACACACTGCTGTGAAATACAGATCTCACCCCACAGCCGGCTATATGCATGTGCAAATCATAGACATATACAGAAACAACCTCCAATAGAACACAGCAGCTGTCACCAGCAGCCAAAATCACTCCAAGGACTTGGCATTGGTAGATTGGCAAATAAGCCCCTAGTTATTGCTGGTCCATCAATCAGGGGGCAATTTGGCTATGCAGCATTCTTGAACAAGGCTTTCTCCTGTTTAATTCACTTCAAGAACATTTTGCAAGGCAATGAAATAAACCCCTCTGTAATTTGATTTAAATGTCTAATATAAGGGATTTATCCTTCATCTCTGGACACCTACTTTATTTTATCTTGCCACTCTCTAAAAAGAAAATCTGCAAGTTGTTACACAACACAGAACAATAGAATTGAGTTAAGGGTTTACTCTGCTTTACTTCAGAACTACTAGAAAGAATCTGTTGAGATAATGAGCCATGTGCAGAATTTAGTAGTTTACTAGCTTCTTTTTCAGAGATGACTAAAGTCTTTTAGAAACATTCAGTTGAAAAGCACAGTTACAGAGAAAGAAGAGACAGAGGAAGATCTTCCATTTTGTAGTTCACTCACTATGCCAAGCCAAGACAGGAGCCCAAAGCTTCCTCTAGGTCTCCATGTGGTGCAGGGGATCAAGTACTTGCCCCATCCTCTGATGCTTATCCATGCACACCAGCAAGAAGCTGGACCTAAAGTGGAGCACCTGGGAATGCTCCCTATGGGACCCCAACACTGTAGCCAGCAATGCTGTAGGCAGTGGCCCAAAGCACCAAGTCAGAGTCCTGGCCCCTACTTTTAACTCTCAAGTGATTATGAGATGGAAACGAAATGCAAAGATAAGCTAACTCTTGGCCTCTGGATCCATCAAAACTTCCCTTTAATGGGGGAATGAATAAGAAATGAGCTTCTCAACAAACAGCAAAGAATGGTTTACAACCGTGGAAGCATCCTGAGAGGAGTAAATATGTCATTGATTTTAAACAGCAGTATTATCCAGCAGAGAACAGATCAATGAGAGTGACATAGGTTTTCAGATGCTTCAGGATGTTAAAGAACAATCCTATTTCCCCCTTCCATAAACCATGCCATCCAAAGCAGTAATTTACAGTATGCTATAAATCATTATCTACTCAGCAACCAATCAGCAGTCAGGAAAATTATTTCTACCCCCATTTTTTTTTTGTTGTTTGGAATAACCTGAAATGCTCTAATTTCTGCTGGCTTGTAGGCCTGGTACAGCTTTTATGGCTGGATACAGGGTAGAAAATAATGAGCTTTCTTTCAGATTTAATACAGCAAACACTAAAGGGGGAAACTGATATATTTTCCCTAGAAAATTTGAAGTACTCAATGATTATTAGCTGTGGACAAGTATTGCTTTCCAAGGATAGAATGAACAAGGACGAAGGATGGAGAATCCATCCTCACACAGGAAGAAGGACAGAGAATAACAATGAATAGGGACTAAAATTTTCATAATTCATCTCAACATTGTTGTTATGTAACTTTACTCCCTAGGTGTTACTGATACAAAGAGTGTTCACGCATTACCAAGTGTTTTCTGAGCCTTCATTTTCTTCAGTTCTGCATGATTTCATACAGAAACCAAGTACATTCTCTTTACCCTTGGAGCACAGAGCAATGTGGGAAGTAAGATATGTCACCAAATCGCTATGTGTTAACATGCTATTTGTACATTTTGAGATAAAGAGATGTGATTCTAGTGTTAGAAAAGAATCTGCTTATTGATAATAAGATCAAGTAAGCCAGTAAAGAGAAATCACTTTACACAGAATATGCTGAGTGACACTTTTAAAATGCAAGAGAAATTTACTGTCATTCACAGTTAAGCATTTCACTGATTTCCATCATACTTAGAATGTCTACCCACTTCATATAAAAAATAAGCAAAATCCCAAACTAAGAAGCACCACCGTATCTGCAGGACTCCACAGGACTCAGCAGCCTCGGCTGGTTTTCTGTCCCTCCTTTCTCACTGTGTTCTAGTTCACTTTCAGATCCCTCTCCTATGCTCCATCTCTGCTCAGAATACAGTTTCTTACATTTGTGGACAAAACTGCACAACTTTTGGCAATGATTTGATTATCGAAGATAAAAATACACAAATAATCAGCAATAGGTTTGGGATTTTTACATTGTGGAAAAATCACTCATGTCCTGGCAGTCTGTGTGAGCAAGAGTACCACCACTGGGAGCAATAGAAGCATCTGGAAACAAAGGTAACATCAGAGCTACCATTCACAAAGATCTTGAAGTGATCAGGATGGTTTAGAATACAAAAACGTAAACCTAGATACAAAGCTGATAAAGGGGCCTGGCGTGATAGCCTAGCAGCTAACATTCTAGCCTTACATTTGTCGGGAACCCATATGGGTGCTGGTTCTAATCCCAGCTGCCCTGCTTTCCACCCAACGACTTGCTTGTGGCCTGGGGAAGCAGTCAATAATGGCCCAAAGCTTTGGAACCCTGTACCCACATGGGAGACCTGGAAGAGGCTCCAGGATCCTAGCTTCAGATTGGCGCAGCTCTGGCTGTTGTAGCCACTTGGAGAGTGGATCATCAGATAGAAGAGCTTCCTCTCTGCCTCTCCTCCTTTCCCTATATCTGATTTTGCAATAAAAATAAATAGATCTTTTTTTTAAAGCAGAAAAAGTAGTAGTAAATAGAATGCAAGAACAGATATGATTTACAAAAATGAAATCACTCATGGAGAAGAAAGATAGATAAGAAAAGTTAAGAAAAAAGCCTCTTTTCAGGAAGTTGAATTGTGCCCCTATCAGAAATATGGAAATCAGAAGGGAAAGGAGGAGGAGCTACAGAAGCAAAGATTAATTTTTACTTGAGCATCACAAACATGAACTGGCTGATACAAAGAAATGCCTGCTTTTAGTTCAATTTCAGTTTATAATTTACGGAACTAAAGAACAAGGCCAGTAACAGATATTTGAAATCAAACTATGCAGTTGTTCCAGTTACTACAATTTATCAGTGAACAAATCAGAAAAGGAAGATATGTGGACAGCACTGATGAAATATGAACACTAATCCCTGAAGTACAGCCACTAAAGGACATTTCACGGAGATAGTCCTATAGATCCAAGGAATTTTAGGATAGTATGTTATTTCAGGAAATAAAGGAAAATTAGCTGTAGAAGAGGGTTTGGTGGAGTTGAGAAGACTGTTGAGCATGTGTGCAGAAGTAAAACAGAGATCAGCACTGTGGTTAAGACTTTGCCTGAAGTACCAGCATCCCATACGGGTGTCAGTTCGAGCCCCAGATGCTGCACTTCCAACCCAGATCCCTAACAATAAAGCATGGGAAATGGATAAAGTGGTTGAGCTTCAGCCGCTTCCAGGGATACCTGGAGGAACCTCCTGCTTCCTGGCTTCTGGCTTCAGACCAGCCCATTTCTTCCACTGGCAATGACCAGTGGAAGAAAGACTTCTGCCTTTTCTCTCGATATAACTCTGCCTTTCCAATAAAAACAAATGTTTATTTAAAAATAGAACAGACATAAAAGAATTACATAAGAAAACTTGCCCTTAATAAAAGGAGTGAGGAAGTACAAAGTTATAGATAAAAATTAGGGAAGCCACTAAAAGAAGCTATTCTACACAACTGAGTTAAAAATCAGCAAGAGCTAAATGAAAAAGAAAAATTACAGAAATCATGAGGAATTAACTAGGTTACTGTGGCTCTGGGTCACACCTTTTATGACTCAGCAAAATAAGATATCCCAATTCGCAGCAACATTTAACATCATTTAAATCAGAGGAAGCAAATAAACTTGGGCGTCACTCACAGATACAGACTAGAGAGGTCCAAAGATGGTAAGACAAAATAAACTTGAATTTGGGGAGCCAATAACAAGGCTTCTGAAATGTCAGACTATGGACTACAGCTTAGGTAGGTTAAGCAGATGAAGCCAGTGCATGGTTAGAAACATTTCCAAGAGATTTTGATGGAAGACTTTCATTTTTGTTAACTTTATTTAGAAACTTGCACAGGAAACTGTATTTGCAATTTTATTTCAGTTGAGGAAATTAAAAATGTCCCACCCACATAAAATCTCCTCCTCAAGAATCTGTAGAGTGTGTATATATGCATGTACAATTATCTTTATAATCTCTTTAAAACAGAATATATCTTTATAAGTCATAGTAACCTGATATTTTAATCATTTCTGAATGTACTATTTTAGCTAATTCCATGAAATACAAAAGAGAATAATATGAACATTTAGGTGAGGGGGTGATGGAGAATGAAGAAGAAATAGGAAAGTAAGAGAGGAGACATATAAAAAAAGATATTTTCTGAAAATTAATCCTTTTAATGATCATTTCAATAATTCTTATTGAGCCATTCTTCATTTATTACACACATATACACACTAAATTTTAAGAATTGAGCAATATAAAACTTTATGTGTAAAGCCAAACCCCAAAAACCTCGTAAAATTATTTTGATATATTTCATTCCCTTTTTATTCAACAGAGATGTTTTCAATACCATATGCATGAGGGCATATGGTGTGTGTATTGCTCAAAGTTTACAAAATTGAGGTTATAGATTATACTGTTTTGCAAACTCCCTTCACTTGCCCATGTATTGGAATTATTTTTATCATTTAATAAAATGTTCTCTAAATATAACAGTTAATGCTTCCTTAGATGAATGACTCTGTTTTATGTAGAAGGAATAGAAGACGTCTCCCCTTCTGCAAAGGGAACTCATTGCAACTCACATCACTGGGAAGGCTGCATAAACAGAATCCTGAGAAAACATCATCAGAAAAAGAGTAACTCTTGGTGAATCTGAACTCAAGATGCCTTAGTTTTCACTCAATCAGCTTGATGATAGATGAGGATTTGATGGAAACATGAGTGACACAACTGCTCCCCTAAAAACTCATCACTACACAAATTACATGACCAGTTTCTCTTTGGTTCTAAGCTCCCTCTATGAATAACTATGTCTGGGACAGGTATACTGACATTTTAAGACCTAGATCTCATGTCTAACCCCCAGAATTTAAGGATGTCTGGATTTTATTTTAGCTTTTATAATGATGGTATGGCAGGATGAGAGTACAATCTGCATCCCAATTGCATTGAAGAACAAAGAAATTCCCCAAAAGAGGGAGAGTCTCTGAAGTCTAAGAAGTCAGCATAATATCCATTATGTAGTTCTTATAAAATGCAGCTTATTTAACTTTCTAATTCCTTATTCTGAATATTCAGAATAGTTCCCATAATTAAAAAAATTAATTCTGCAAGGACCCCTTCATACAAAACTGTATGTTGGCATTTTAGATTATTTTTCTTTCCACACTTTTATAGAAGTGAGATTAGTGGGTCCTATGAGTGAATTGCATTTTAAAATTTTGATAGACAGCCCTATCTTTCCCTAGGAAAGTTTCTACTAATTTGTACTCTCGGCAGGGCAATTTAGAAGTGTCATTTTCCTACTGACTTAGAAGTTCTGGTTAGTTTCATTTGATCAAGAACTTCCTATTTAAAAAAGTAGTGATCACTGTGTTTTAAATCCTTCATTGGAAATGATGCTCTAATAACTTTCGATGTCTGGTGTTACTATGTTTCCTTTTGCCAACTGGCCAGTTAACTTGCTGACAAATTTGAGTCACATTCCATTTATAAATTTATTTATATTTTCTTCACTGACCTGTTGAAATACAGCTGTATACTGATGGTATTAAAGCTTTAAGAATTAATTATTTTGTATTTCAATCACTTTATCACTTGTCATAATTTTATGTTTATATGTGTATCCTCACATTTGTTTTGATCTTTGTTGTCTTCCCTTTTATGCCAAGAAAGTTTTACTCACTTTGTTGAGAAAATATATTTAGTAATGATTCCTCTAGATTTTTTCCTTATTCTTACTTTTAGAACTTGTATTTTGACTCATTATGTAAAGTACAAATTCATAGAGAATCAAGGTGCCAGAGTACGGTGAGGACATGTTTAAACAGATGGAGAAACATTAGCCAGGGTGAAGCAGAGAGGGCACATTCCAGGAAATAGGAGAGGACAGACTGATGGCAGAGGAGCACCTGGAGACTGATGGACACAGGAAAGCAAAGACAACGATGTGGTGCTGAAGTGAGCCGATGCATCGGCAGCATCCGGCAAGCAGCAATTTGAACTCTATTGGCAGCTGGAATTCCACAGCAACTAGATGGGAAGGGGAGTTCACAGAGAACTCAGCAGATGAACTCAGACAAAGAACTGCCTACCCTGCTTGTTTGTTTGATTTGACCATGAGCAGAGACAGAGCAGCAAATCCCAAAGCTATAATGCAGGAACAGGGTAGAGTTGAACTGGGAGCCATTTTGTTTAGGGAGACAATGGCTATGGGACAGGACTGCACATGCACTAACCTGGGAACAAACTGATTGCAGGCTCAGTGAATTGCAACTATTTGGTGTCCTTCAGGCTCCACCACAATAAATCCCAGCAGCCCCCAGAACTCCACGAGTAGCAATCAGGTACCATTTTGTACAGTGTGGCAAAGGCTTTGAGACTGCAGGGACAACAATGAACTGCACATGCACTGAGCTGGGAGCAAACTCACTGAGCTCAGTGTATTGCACTGGTCCCACAGGGAAAATAATACCAACTTTGGCATCTTACAGCTCAAAAGAAGTCTGTGTAGCCCTCAGACCTAATGGCCAGCACGTTCCAGCAAGATCAATACCTGTAGCAACCTAGCTAGTCAGGACACCCTGTATCTCTCTAATCCTCGGAAGTGCATGAATTAGAACTGGGGGAATTGTACAGACAACAGTGCAACAACAACATGGGATCACAGGAGGCAGAGTGCTGAGCCAGGAGTTGGGGCTATGGAGACCATGGTGGAAGCCTAACCTAAAAGTCCAGACCTAAAACTCACTGGAGGGATAAGCGCAAGTGACTGCAAATGAACTATGAATCAACCAAAATAAGTAAAATTGAATTGTATAGCTGTGGGTGTCACAGCTTGGAAACCTGCCCTAAGAAGAAGAATCTGCTAACCAAAAGTACAATGAAAGAGACAAAAAAGGAGACAAAGGCACAATGAATATTACTGAAGACTCCCCTGCAAAGGAGCAAAAGTGTTTGCCAACCTCAGAGTTAACTAAGGAAGACATCGAGAAAATGGGGGATACAGAATTCAAAATACTTGTTATAAAGCTTCTTATCAACAATGAGAAGCACATGCAGGAATTTAAGGAATATGCCACACAGCAAATAGCAACACTGAAAAAAATCAAGCCAAATTATTGGAAATGAAGGATGCAATAGAGCAAATTAAAAATTCCATGAAAAGTCTCAATAATAGAATGAAGGTGACAACAGACAAAATTCTCATTATTGGAAGCTATTTCTTGTCATAATGGGGAAACAACCAAAAAGCTGAAAGTAAAACTGGGTCAAGCTAAAAAAAAAGTATTCAAGAATTAAGAGACACTGTTAAAAGGCCAAATATAAGAGTTATGGGAGTTACAGAAGGTGCAGAAAGAGAAGCTAGGTTTAAAAATGAATTTAACAGAATAGTAAAGGAAAACTCCTCCACTCCAGTGAAGGAATTGGAAAATAACATCCAGGAGAGGCACGGAACTCTCAATAGGGCTGACCAAAAGCAGTCTTCACCAGGACACATGATAATTAAGCTCTCTTTAATCAAACATAAGGAAAAGATCCTTAAATGTGCACATGAAAAAAAATCAATTGACATATAAAGGAATGGCAATTAAATTCACAGCTAATCTCTCACAGGAAACTCTATAGGCCAGAAGAGAATGGAGCAACACATTCCAGATTCTAAAAGAAAAAAAAAAAACATGTTGGCCCAGGATAACATACCCAGCAAAGCTTTTCTTTGTTTTTGAAAATGAAATAAAATTCTTCCACAGCAAAGAAAAGTTAAAAGAATATGTCTCTTCCAAACCTGCCCTACAAACAATACTTAAATTTGTTCTCTTGACAGAGAAGAGGAATAGCACTCACCAAAACCAAAGGCAAATGTGAAGAACATCCCAGTAAAATAACAACAGAAGACTAAATCAATGAAGACCCCATTGCTGAGATGACAGGACCAAATTACCAGCTATTTATATTAACTCTGAATACAAATGGCTTAAATGCATCAATTAAAAGCAATGGATTAGTAGTCTAGATTAAAAGCATAAAAAACATTTATCTGTTGTCTACAGGAGATACATCTCACCAACAAAGATCAGCAGAAACTATATCTGCCTAATGCCTATCTTGAATACATTTTGTATTTCACTTTTATGTTGAAGTCATTACAAAATGTATAAAAAGTTGCAAGAATATTATCAAGAATCCCCAAATAATATCCTGCCCAACTGCAAGTTTTGTCAAATGCCTTCCTATGTCTTTCAGAAAGAAGCCCGATGTAGGTCACATATCTCACTCAGGTCTAAGATCTCTCCAAATGCCACCAAGCTTGGAAAGTTCCTAAGTTTGTCCTGATTTTCACGATATTTTAAAGATTAGAGGAAATCTTTTCTTATACCATTCTTCATTGTGTGTGCTGATTTCTTTATTTATGAATAAATTTAGTTTTTAAAGACATTTGAAGTGTAGATACCAACATTTTAATATTTTAATGGTTGAAGTAAGATCTCTGTAAACAGTAGCAGATTTATCAGTAGCCACATTTATTTGTAAAAACTTATCAGACACTAGATATAATCATGTCAAGCAGATGCAGATCCATTGTGGAACAAATTCTTACACCTGTGTTCATAACTGTCTTCAAAATTCTGGTCATGAGTTTTGAACATTCATAGTGATACAATGATTCAAGATTTGAGAATAGCTGAAGCATTTTTCATCTGAGTTTTCAAGTCGTTTTCTTTCTTTCCTGATGTCCAGGTTTTCATACTGAGTTTCTCCTAATGCCTCTCTTAGTACTGAGATCATTAAGTCTCTAATACACTTTTAAAAGTGTGAGAATGTATACGTCTTATTTAATGTCACTAAAATGTCATTAGCAGATACATGAAATTTGAAGATGCTAATTATGAATGGATGAGATTGTTCTTGATAAAAGCAAATCAAAATTTTGAAACTTAACAAAATCAAATACTTGAGACTATCAATTTAACACAATATGAAACAATGTATTCAAATATTTTAGACACAGTGCCTCATATTTCCCCTTTCCATTAGCTGTCAAATTGCTGATGTGATCAGTGAGCACCTCAAGTCTGAACCTGATTTATTAACATCCCATGAAGTGGCTACTCTTAAAAAAAAAGTCACCTGAAAGGTAGGGAAATTAGAGGACTTCAGGGTACAAAATCCAAATGAGAATTCCAATTAAGCATTAAGACTCACAGCAATCAATAGAATTAATCCTTAGAAGAACAGGATGAGAGTGAAAAAAAAAAAAGATATCCTTCAGAGTTTTGTGTAATTGATTTTGGTCATCCTTAGGGGTATATATCAGGATTGTGTTTCAATTCCAAGTTTCAAAAGTTTAAATCCCAAACTGAATGTTGGGCACAGTAGTGTGGCCTAGTGGGAAGGAAACTGCTAGATGCTTTCTTGCATATGCGAAAATTAATTTTCAAAAGAAACAAAGATCCTGACAAGAAAAATAGAAGGAAGGAAGGGAGAGAGGGAGGTAGGAAGGGAAAAGGAAGAAAGGAAGAAAGAAAGGGAGGAAAGAAAGTCTCAGGTGTATCAATTTAGCTGCAAATACATTGCTTTGTGAACTTGGGTTTTTGTTTGTTTGTTTGTTTGTTTTTTCAGAAATGTATTTATTTACATTGAAAAATAGACTTACAGAGAACTGGAGAGAAATGGCTGATAAGGCTGGAGTTCAGCCAATCTGAAGCCAGGAGACAGGAGCCTCCTCTGGCTCTCCCAAGTGGGTGCAGGGTCTCAATACTTTTGGCCATCCTCCACTGCTTTTCCAGGCCACAAGCAGGGAGCAGCTTGGGGAGTGGAAAACACGAACTGACACCCACATGCACTTGCAGGTGGAGGATTAGCCAGCTGAGCCATCATGCCTGCCTTCAAACTTTATTTTAGGTACTTCTTAAATTAATAGACAGAAATTATATACTAATACAGAATTTTTAAAAGATTTATTTATTTTTATTGGAAAGGCAGATATACAGAGAGGAAGAGAGACAAAGAAGATCCTCCATCTGATAGTTTACTCCTCAAGTGGCCACAACAGCTGCAGCTGAGCCAATCCGAAGCCAGAAGCCAGAAACTCTTTCGGATCCCCCACGTGGATGCAGGGTCCCAAGGCTTTGGGCCGTCCTTGACTGCTTTTCCAGGTCACAAGCAGGGAGCTGGATGGGAAGCAGGGCTGCCAGGATTAGAACCAACACCCATATGGGATTGTGGAGTGTGCAAGGCAAAGACTTGACTTCGCTATCGTGCCGGGCCCAATATACTAGTGCAGTATTAATGAGTTTCTTGCTATTTAAAACTGGCCATGAGTGAAGTTTATTATTTTGTCAGTTGACTGTTATGTATTACCCTTTCTTAAGTGTCTATGTGGCTCTGATGTTTTTTGCTTTTTACTTCTTATAACCTTCATTAGGTAGAGCCTTTAAGCCTTTGTCTATAAAGCAAATTAACAATACATTAAAATAATTAAGTAAATTAAAATAAATAATAAATATATCTTAAAATAATAAATGCAAAATAAAAATATGAAAAATAATAAAATACTAGGTTAGACAAAGAAGGATGCTTCCTAATGTGTCCTTGTCTTATATTAGAGCACCGGAGTTTTGTTTTCCTGCTCCATTCCTAATTCCAGTGTCTGGGCATGCAACCTTTGGCGTTTCCTGACATCCATATAGAAGACCTGGATGGAGGCACTGGTTCCCAGCTTAGGGCTAGCTTAGCTCCGGCTGTTGGCAGAGTGAATGAGAACGAGCTTTCTATGAGTCCTAAAGAAATTAAAAATAAGTAAATGCTGAAGTGCTAGAAACAAAAAGCTCTGTACTAATTGTGGCAAAAATTAATGCTTTTAAACATTTGAGCTTTCAATTGTTAAGTAAAAAAAAAAGCGCCTGTGGACATGGCAAATCCAAGTCAATACTGGATCAATGGACACAGGAAACAAAACTTTTTAAGTGTATGCATTAAAAAAAAAAAAAGACCAGGGCCTGGTGCGGTAACCTAGCAGCTAAAGTCCTCAGCTTGAAGGCACCAGGATCCCAGCAGCCCTGCTTCCCACCAAGCTCCCTGCTTGTGGCCTGGGAAAACACTAGAGGACACCCAAAGCCTTGGGACCCTGTACCCACGTGGGAGACCAGAGGAGGCTCTTGGCTTCTGGCTTCGGATTGGCTCAGCTGAGCCATTGCATCCACTTGGACAGTGAATCAACGGATGGAAGATGTTCCTCTCTTTCTCTCCTCCTCTCTGTATATCTGACTTTGCGATAAAAATAAATAAATCTTAAAAAAATAAAAAAGAAAAAGAATGGCTAAACATGTTGGTTTTACAAGTAGTTTCATATTTTTTCATTACCATATTGTTTTAATTAAGGTAATTTGTAATACAGTTTGTATCAACTAATATATTTTTATCAGCTTTGTAATTTCAGTCATAGATATGAGAATGAATTTTTTAGTACTCTAGTACCGAACTAAATTAAATGGAACTATTTACTGAGAAATACATTTCAAAGTCCTTAAATATAAACGAAACATATTATCATCAATTTTATTATTTGTGAATTAGGCCATTGCAAACCAAGCGTAATAGCATACGAAGAGAGGATAAGACTATAAAGGAGTCTAGGGTGAGCACCAACAGGAGAATTATGCAATGCAACCACTGAAATATGAGGGATGTTGTGGCTGTGATAAATGGGGCACTGCAAACAAGAATCACATTTTAAAAATACTACCATGTAGTAAGTCCTTTTGTATTCATATACACATGTATGTCCTTAATGTGGCCTAGCGCAGTCATGGCTACTGGGATCACAAGAAAAGTGAACCAAGGTTAGACCTCTCTCTCTCTCTACTCTCCAAATATATACAATTATAAAAAGATAGCAAGAGCTCTCATTTTTGAAACCATCCTTCTCAAGACTCAGTCCTACAAGCTTAATCTGTTTCTGATAAACATTCAAGCTTGGTTGATTTCTAACTTTTGCAGGGCTCCAGTGCAGACTCTGCGGTTTTAGATGTAATTTGATGCAGTGTCATGCGCAAGAATGAAGGAGCAGGAAGCATTAAATCCCTCTCATTGTTTATTTAGGTCCTTAACAGAGCAGTCCTAGATTTCTTTGTGCATCTCTGAGTCACCTGCAGAATGTTACATATTTGTGAATTTTGACCCCTTGCTCTGATAAAATTTTCCTGGCTGTAGCTCTCAGGAATCTGTATTTCGAAAAATACAATAAAATAATATTTAGACGTTGCTGCAAGTTAAGAATGATCACACCCAAAAAATTTGACTGATTACATGTACAGCATGATTAGATAGGCCAATAACCCTGGATAAAAAATAACGTCACTGGGCCTGGCACAGGTAAAGTCCTCACCTTGCACGCACCAAGATCCCATATGGACATCAGGTTCTAATCCTGGTGACCCTGCTTCCCATCCATCTCCCTGCTTGTGGCCTGGGAAAGCAGTCAGAGACAGTCCAAAGTCTTGGGACCCTGCACCCACTGGAAGACCCAGAAGAAGCTTCTGGTGTCTGGCTTCAGATTGGCTCAGCTCTGGCCATTGCGACCACTTGGGGAGTGAATCATGATGGAAGATATTCCCCTATATCTCTCCTCCTCTCTGTACCTCTGACTTTCAATAAAAAATAAATAAATCTTTAATTTAAAAAATAACATTACTAATGGAAATGATGACAGTGTACTCTGTTTGATGTAAAGGCAGATATTTTCTTAATATTTGAATTTACATGCTGTGGAGAAGCCATCGTAAGCATCAAAAAATCTTATCTTAGATATGAAGTATCTTATACAGGTATCTCAAACGTTTATGTTTGGGTAAGCGTGACTTCCCCCGATGTAATATTTCATATAAAGTAGTCACAGGTGACTCTTCACTTTACTGTTAATTTGCAAGTTTGCTGATACAATACCGTCACCTATGTTACCTTTATGAGAAGGGTGTGTGTGTAGAACCATTAAGTGGCCTGCGATTGAGTTTAGTGAACCATGTATCATATTTAATTTGACACAGGATATTTTGTGCATAATGACCCTCTTGAACTTATAACAATGTACTTCCTCCATGAAAACATAATCACCAAAATAAGAGAAAACACTGGCAATGTTGGAAAGCCACTGAAGTGACAGGCATGAATACAAAAAGGAAAGAGTGCACCCAGAGAAGCCACGTGCAGGAGAAAGGTGAGCGGTTACACTCACTGTTTGAAAAAGCTGAGATATTTTAGGAGCAGGGCAGAATACTATAAATATTTTTTTCAGCTTTGATCCATAAAAAAAATATGGACAGTTTGAGAAGAGAGGGTTCCTAACACAGGAGCAAGCAAGGCAAGCAACCTTGGAGGGCCATGAAAGCTGAAGTATTTGTCAATTCTGCATGTTCCTTTCTCATGGCCAGCAAGATTAACTTAACAATACTTGGGGAAAAGCACTATCTGAAATTTAAGTTATTTCTGATTTTTTTTCTTGCAATTTAAAGACACATAGTTATTTTAGAATAAATTGGTTCTCTATCAGCAAGAGTAGCATCACCTGGGATCTTGTTATATGAAAACTCCAAGGCTCTTCCCAGATCAATGGAATCAAACATTGTGAGAAATTCCCACCAGTCTCAAATTTAAAAAAAAATCATTTATATTTTGCTTTGTTCTAAGAATCTCTCAGATCCCAAAGAACTAAATCCACAGAAGTAAAGAGGACGCCAAGGAAAAGGAAAGTTGAAAAATGGAAGGGAAGGAGCCAAAATAATTGAAAGAGCCTTCTGCCAGGAAACAAACAAGGAGTGACAGTGGCCATGAGACTCCGAGGGGGCACTTCAAGCTAAGTGTGAGTCTAGGAAATACTGGCACCTGCTGGTTTGTTTCATCATTGTTATCATCATCCACTGTACAATAAACTCTGGATACCAGGTTTGCATGGATCATTTAACTTGATTCCTACAACAAATGTAGGAGGATTTGAAATTTAATTTTATATCTACTCTATGTATGAGAAAAATGAGACAGAAGTTCAGTGGTTTATCCACAAGTTTGTTCAGACAGTCAGGAAGAAAACTGAGATTTTAACCTAGGCTACAATGTTTGCTTAATAGCTAGTTAAGCTGTATTTGTAGAAACCAGTGGACAGACAATTTAAAATTCCCAAAGTTCGTTGGATCTCCACAAAAGGTGCTGTGGGGTTGGAGAAGGAGGGATAACGGAAGCAGAAATGCAAGTGTGAGAAAAGCAGGTACAATGGAAATGTGAGGTGGAAACCAGCAAGAGTGATGAGAAGGCATGGAGCCCCTGACAACTGCAACACTGAATGTCTTAATGGAAAGAGCTTGAGCCAGTGGCTGCCAGATAGCAAATACCAACAGATATGCAGTTGTCTAAAATATCCCCCTTGAACACTCAAGGTCACTGAAGAGACACTCCTTTCTTCACTTTCCTTGGAAGTTCAGATGGCTTTCTAGTTTTCTCTTTCAGAGAAAAGTAGATAAGAAAGTACAACATCTTAAATCACATACATTTGGTTTTAAAACCATGTTCTAAACCATAGGAGCCTTGGAAAAGTTCCTCATTGTCCCTGAGCTTTAAATTTTGCATGCATGCATACACACATACTTGTACATATGTATAGTTAACCTACTTAACAGTAATAGCATTAAAGGAGACAACAAATAAATATCACTTGACCCCATAAATTAAATTTGAGTTCATTTGTATTACCAAGGCATGAAGGTGCATAAATAATAATCTAATCTAGCTTTGGCTCTAATTTGCTTGGAGTGGTCATGCATGTATCTTAAAAGTACACAAAAGAATAAGAAAACATGAAAGAGTTGTGGATATTTGGTGCTAAGAGATCAGAATCAATATATGTTGCTAAACTAGTCCTTAATTTAGCATCAAATGCACCCCATTCAGAATTAATTCCATATGTGTGTTTTGACCATGCATGTGACTAAGCATGTAATTTAATCTGTCTCTTCACACAAAAATCAAGGAATGTAATCATCAGATTGTCTAATTTTATTTAGTTTAAGATAATGTAAAATTTCCAGTGTGGTTTTGTGGACTTTATTAATAACATTAAAATTATAAGGTTATTTAAGCTGTGTGGAAATATGAATATACTATCAAACAGAAATTATTTTCAAGCATAATATATCATTTAAAAACACATTAGTAAAATCTGTTACGTCAAAATTTAAGCAGAAATACCATGAGATGAATTCATTAACTGTCATTAGACAAAGTAAGTTATAAGCAGCCTTGAACAATGTATCTCCCCTCCACTTGTCATTGAATCAGGAATAAGGTCTCCTTTGGTTTTGCAATGTGTGTGTTTGTGTCTGTCTGCTTGTGCTTGTGTTTTTCAGGGAGTTTTTAAAGTAATCCATTAATATATGTACATATCTATTTATATTGATACATTTATATGAACTGTGTGCAATCTGAAATGTACAAATCTCCATTTGTAGAGCTCACCATAAAGAAAGCATGCTGGGCTTTGACTGGGATCAGAACTTTCCAGTTCAGGGCACCTGCCTTTTACAATTAATAAAATGAAGCTTCCAGCCATTGCAAATAGACTTCGATAGAGGTCACATAACTAAACCACCCTTCCAGTAGGCAGTCTCTGATGTATTTTATTCCATTTTCAATCTATTAATCAGAGGAGTTGGGAGAGCAATAATTTAAATGCTGCAATAATCAATTCCATAATGCATTAATAGAAGCTACAGTCAAACTTTGCCATACCACTGACTGCATTGGAATCCTGATAGGAGCCCTAGGGCCATGTCTAATTTGCATTAAATTTACATAAAATTGTAAATCAAGAATACATGAGCACAGACCCAATATTTGTTCTTACTTAGATCTTTCCTGATAGATGGATTGAAGCTGTTGGTGGTTTAACTTCACTTGCAATAAAATCGTGCAGTTGCTCAGTTTTGCTTTCATTCTGCAATTATGGAGAAAAGGACCCAAGAGAGTTTCTGTTTGAGGGCATGTGCATGCCATTAGGGTTTTGATCCTATAAAACCATGACTCAGATATGCCTTTGGAAATTTCTTTTTAGAAGTAAATTGTCCCCAGTGACTTTGCAGATCCTTGTCAATAGATTTGCTCACAAATAATTTGTCATTAGCTAGAGACACAAACCAAATAGAAAGCTGGACAGCTGAGAAGATAAAAGGGCCTTTGGGAATTTTTATTTTTCCAAAAGACTTTTGTTATCGCACATGCACACACAGAAACTAGACAATTAGTGGTAATCTTCAGAGCAAGGACATATAAAATAAAGTTTTCTTACATTCAGCAGAGTATCTAATACCTCACCGAGTGGTGGAGTAAATTTTATATGGTTCTAATTATTCTGCGTATTCTTGCTAAAATTTTCCTTTATTCCAACCACTCTGGTATTTACTGTATGTTATTTTATTTATTTCAAGTCAGGTGTAGGTAAAGTGCTCCCACCAGGGTTATTCACTCAGAGTGGGAAAATTACCTCCTGCTCTTCTTACTCTCATTTTATACCTATCTTTCAGAAAGAAAGCTGATACTTAAATACAATAATATATTGGAAAGGTATTTTCTTTTTCCAGAAAAAAAGACTTTACAAATATTTTGTTTGTTAGCATTATTGTTGGTTCCCACCTCTCACTTACCACTCAATTATCCTACATGTTTCTTACCTTGCACAATCAAGTAAACTTGGGAGGTCTTGGGCTCATGCTGTGTCTGTACGGAGCAAGTATAGGAACCCTCATCATAGACATCCACCTTCTGGATTCGGAGGCTGTATTCCAGAGAATGGCGCTTCTCCAGCTCAACCCGGGGATCCAGAGACCACTTGTCATGTCCAGCGAAAATGATGCCAGAGCGGTTCAACCAGGCCACCTTTGAGTTCTTGTCTTCTACAACACACCTGCCAGATCAGAGTAACGATGTTAGCACCTTACCCACAGCTGTATCTGCTTCCCTTCTTCCATGATTAGAGTCAACAAGATAAATCAAGCAAAATATACAGAGAATGAATTATTGTCCTACTAAATATTTGAGTTTTAACTATTTTTAAAAATTTCTTTAAAATAGAAATTAATACCCAAAAGATGAATATCATTGACTGTAGTAGACTCAATTCAGACATAAACGATTGGAGGATGAGTGATACAGGCAAATAAAATTAAGTTGAACACTGACTTTCCCCTGGATTGTCATCTTATTTAGGTATAGGTCACTGGCACAGATGGGACTGGGAAAATTAGAAATCTGATGTGGCACACTCTATCCTGTCTTGAGTACTGTCTACATTCTTGTGTGATGGTAGAGTCAGGTTACACTCCACGGCTACAGGAATTACACTAGATTACATGTTTGCTGCTAAATTTTCCCAGTTTCAATTGCAATATGTGCAATTTCAAGCATAAATGCAGAGGTGTTGTGTCAAGAAAAAGCAAACATCATCTGGCCTAAGTTTGTTTTCAGCTGCTAAGGATATCAAGTTGTCTGGTGGCAAGACAAAGGACTCCTAGAATTGTTGGTCATACTGAATGAGAACAATTCCTCACTGGAGATGAAGGAACAAGTTGGGTAGTTCATAGTCCAAGTAATCTGAAGGATAAATGCTGATATGAATGACTATTTCATTAGAAATTTTAAAGGATCCATTTATATAAAGTATATGAGAAGGTAAAAGAACATGGGTTGGTAGAAACGTGGATGCTACATGATAAATGTTTTTTCTTTTAATTTCAAAAAAATTTGGCAAAGTAAAATTCAAGGGGGGAAATTAAAAAAAAAACTCTCTATATCCCTTTGACAAGATTTATGTCTATCTTAAAGGGAGATTATCCCAGACCCTGCTCCCAGCTGCAGAGCCAGCTGCTCAACCCTGGGGCATGAAGGGATGGACAGTGTGTCGGGAGAATGATGGCACAACAAGAAAACATTATGTTTCCTTATATTTTCTAAATCAAGTCTAACCCAGGCTTTTTCTTGGGTCAAAACTAGGCATATTCCACATGAATGCATAGACAAGAAGTTAGGAATCTAACTCACATCCAACAAGAAAGGGATGTAGAAGCCAATTTCTACCTCTCCCTGGAAGAATAAAGCACGTGAATACTGTAGCATTTGGTAAATGTCACATGAACTAACACACCGGACAGATGATCACTCGTACCCCACGTCCGATCCCTCAAACTCTACAACCTCTCCAGTGTCTCCTCTATGACATAAATCTTCCTTGTAATTGCTACATGAACTGTAAGGTTTTAGAGTAAAAATGTAACCTGGTAATTTAGGTGACAAACTATATGGGTTTTAGTTTCTTCTCATCCTGTTTGTTTTCATAAACATGTTTAGATTCAGGAACATGTCAGTATCTTTATTCCCAGTATATATTTCACTGCCATTGGGATATTACTGGGCATAATTACACAAAAACAATGATTGTGAACTCCTTTTTCAGGAGCACAAAGCTAGCCTCATAGAAACTTGCTGCTTCAGGGCAGACCTTGTTTTATTTCCTATGTAACAGTCTCTTTTCACATTTTTATTTCTTTGTTTTTTTTTTTTTTTTTTTTTTTTTTTGAAAATCAGAGAGAGTGAGTGAATGAGAGAGATTTCATCAACTAGTTCATTATTCAAATGTTGGTAGCAACCAAGTCTATGTTGAGTAGTAGCCAAGAGCCCAAATTCCATGTGGATCTCTTTCGTGGGTAGCTGGGACTCAAGTGCTTAAGTTATCATCTGCTACATTCTATTAGAGGCATTCACAGGAACCTAGATAGGAGGTAGGGCATTTCAACCCATGCGTATGCATGCATCCCAGCCACAGGTGTCCCTGCTGTTACACAGTGCCTGCCTCTCCTGCCCCAGTCTTTGTGACATTAATTTCTCTGTCTTTAGGGTCATTTATAAACTAATTAATAAGCTGTTTATTGTCCAATACCATATCTTTCACGAAGCTGCTGTATACAGATTTCATAAGCCTTGATTAAAACAGGAAAATGAAGAGAAATTTCTAAATTCAACTTTCTTAGTGTTAAACACTGATTCCATAGAATGTTTTTTAAGAAATGTGTGATGCTGCAAATAACCCCCAGATTTAGAAGGAGCTGCATCCTGGAGTCGGTGTTAACATTTCGAGGGAAGGGATGGAGTAAGTATTTCCTCTTTAAATGAGGTTTCTAAGAGGCAGTGAAGGGCATGGGGGCATAATTTAGAGCGTCCCAGCTCTGGGAAACCTCCTCTTTGTACTACACCACCCCATTCACCTGGCTCTCTCCACTGCACTGCACATGGATTAGTAATTATATTCACCTTATCTCAGGAGCTGATTAAAGATGATGACCCTATTGTAATTTACCTGCTGAGTCCTTGCTGATCTTAGTAACACAAAAATCATTCACACCGGGCCTGGCGGGGTAGCCCAGTGGCTAAAGTCCTTGCCTTCAATGCGCTGGTTCTAATTCTGGCAGCTCCACTTCCCATCCAGCTCCCTGCTTGTGGCCTGAGAAAGCAGTTGAGGATGGCCCAAAGCCTTGGGTTCCTGCACCAGCATAGGACACCCGGAAGATGTTCCAGGCTCCTGGCTTCGGATCAGTGCAGCACTGGCCATTGCGGGTACTTGGGGAATGAATCATTGGATGACAGATCTTCCCCTCTGTCTATCTGATTTCACAATAAAAATTAAAAAAAAATCATCCACACAGTAAATTCTCCATGATATGTATATTACTAAACTGACTATTCTTTAATAAAGTTCTCTTGGGATAATTTCCAAATCTTTATTTACTATATAATAAATGAATAACTATTTCAATGTCCTTCAATCAACAGAATTATCTAATATAAAAGGAAGTGTAAACTTTCTTGTACAGTAATAATCCAGTACTTGAATACAGGATTAACATGTAAGTGAAGAAGAGTGGGAAAAAAATGTTCACTGTTTCCACTAGGAAGAATGATGACATCTGAGAAAAAAAATCCTCTGTATTGCATGTGGGAAATCATAGAAAGGATAAAAAGCACTAAAATCAATTTTAACATGTTGCCCAGTTTAAACATGAACCCTCAATTATCAAGTGGCTTATCTACATTAAGTATAACATGATAACTTTTTTAAAATTTTGTTTTAAAAAAATAGAAAAGGTAAGCATGCAAGATTTTTATCTCTTCTGTTCAGTACATCTGAATCCATAAAACTGTCACAAAAAATCAGTGCATTCATAAAAGTCTCAAGCATTGGATCTCCACAAACATTTTATACCGACTACATTATGCATATACACAAAGTTTCATTGACAATTCCATTCAGACTGAAAAACCTGGGGATTATTCTACTAAAATGATGGATATAATTGGAGAAAGTAAAGAAATGCTATCTTCAGTTTGTACTAATAGATTTCCTAATGGCATATTTACTGACAGGATATCCATGAAAAAAGTGATAACATGTCCATTAGATGTTAAGTCTCCTCAATTGATTCAAGACACATCTCTTAATTTTTAAGAAGTACTGCTGGCTGCTAAAAATGTATCAACTTAGCATTCATCAAATGTACCCAAAGTTAGTATTATTTAAATTTCCTCTGTTTCTCAACAGTATAAGCTGGCATTTATTCACTGATCACAAATAAATACATTTTACTCAACTTCACATCCTTTATATATTCCTGCTTTTTGGATTTTAGGGTCTGGAGTCAATGAAATAAGCTGGATACTAAAAGACATTCATTTATTCCTAAAATGATGAAGAAACAGTCAGATGAATGGTCCTTAAGTGAGGGCAAAGTATATCCTTCAGCATTTGGCTGTTTTGGGAGATGCTTTTTGATTGTTGCAAATGGAGAGAGAGTTGCTGGTACTGCCATAAACTGAGTAAGGCCCGGGCCCCAGGGGTGGGGTAGCAATGGGCCGAGGGGAGGTGTAGTTGCTGCTGCTGAAACATTCTTAAATGCACAGGGCATCCCACAACCTAGACTAGACCCTTAAAAATGTTGACCAGACTGAAACTGGAGAATCCTGAGTGAGATCTTGTCTCTTGGTTTAAATATCCAGAAATACAAGGAAAACAGTGGCAGTTCAATGGTGCTTTTCCATGAGCACATGTTTATAGGTTAAGTATTGCCAGCCAAGGTTTTTAACTGAATTCTACAATAAAGAATAAAATGAGGCCTATTGGTGCTCTAGTTGTAAGCTAATAATTAATGAATTATTAATTCATGAATTCATAATGGCTTTATTTTCATATCTAAGTTGTGCAATCACAGGCTGTTTTATCTCACAAGCTATTGATAGTAAATGACGAAAGGATAACTTGCTTGGCTCATAATTTAATGTTAGAGGAATCATTTTAACCTAAACT
Source organism: Ochotona curzoniae (assembly GCF_017591425.1). Taxonomy (NCBI): domain Eukaryota; kingdom Metazoa; phylum Chordata; class Mammalia; order Lagomorpha; family Ochotonidae; genus Ochotona; species Ochotona curzoniae. The sequence goes on from NW_024466921.1 coordinate 309,578, forward strand.
TTGGGGATATTTTTCCCTAGCTAAAAATGGTCCCTACCTAGGCTAGAGAAGGGGAAATTCAGTTGAGAAGATTTTGATTTATAAGAGATCTATGAGGATTCAGCCATAACGAAACATTTAAAATAAATTTTATTATTTTTAACATTTGTCCTCAATTTCCCCTTTCTGGGGGCCTGGCACTGTGGCATAGTAAGTTAAGCCTCAGCCTGCAGTGAGGTCATCTCATACAGGAATAGTTCAAGTTCCAGCTGTTCCACTTATGATTCAGCTCCTTGGGGAAACATAGGAAGATGGTCCAAGTAGCTGGACCCTTGCATCCATGTGGGAGACCTAGAAGAAGCACCAGGTTCCTGGCTTCAGAGCAGCCCTTCTCTGACTATCAAGAACTTTTGGGAGTTCATCAGAGGATGGAAGATTTCTCTCTGTCCCTCCTTCTCTTTCTGTAAAACTGCCTTTCAATTAAGAATAAATACATCATTTTTAAAAACCCTTTTTTATAAGATATGGAAGGATATAAAAGAGAATGTGAAGGGAATCTTCAAAAATGCATCACTTCTTTATTTCAATTCTGTTTGCTTTATAACTTCAATCCTACAAATAAAACTCTTAGTGAGTCAGCAAAACTATCATGGAATCATTTCACCCTAGAAAGAAAGATAATTGGGCTGGGAAGTGATGCTATATATTCTCAACATTAAAGTGTGGAATCAGGAAAACGTCTAAGCAGAGAATGAAATGGCTTACTATGAAAATACCTCACACTTGTCTGAGTCAGATGTCCTTAGTCTGGCTTTATAACATTTTAAGTTGAACAAATTTTAAGATCTATGCAAATCTCATTAAGAAAAATATCAAGTTACTTAAAAACCAAATCTAAGGACTATGAGATTATCAATCATTTTCACTACTATATTCTAAAATTAAACTCAGAATTAAACAAAGAATATCTATGGGGATGTGCTGCGGATACTCAGAGCCCCTGCTAGTCTTTGCAGCCACGGAAAGTCACAGATCCTATGCCTCATATGTCCTAGCTCCACTGCTCTTCAGATCTGAGCTGCTTATACTCCTGCCTGCTCTTCTGGTCTCACTTTTTTGCCTATACATGTCTTTTCTCATCTTGACCTTGAACAAAACATGATCTTTCCTTGACAGTTGCCTACTTTCTGAGATTCATATCAAACTGCAGTCCAGTTAGTACCACGATGACATCTACCCGATAAAGCCGATTTCCCTCACACTTACTCCATTGTACATATCCACATACAAGTGCTACGTGTGCAACTGTGTGTACACCTGTGGAAGCAGCAATGCAGTTTCAGGTGAGAGAGCACAAGGATAACAGACCAATGTCATGTGAATCTATTGCCAATCACACTGACTCAGTAATCTGTACGATGGTGATGGAGTATTCGAGTACATACAGGGCATGCATTTTAATTCTGGCCTTCAGCTTGTTCACCACATCTATGACTGGAACACAGGAAATTCATTTAGCTTGCCTGTTTCTCAGTTTCTCCTTAAATAAAGTGGGGTTAATAATTTCTGCTCTAACCCTTCAGAATTACCTTCAGAAGAGTTTCATCAGTCAAACAAGGTGATGTACTTGGATGAATAGAATGTAGTAGCAGACCCCACCTTTATGTGTGCTAAGGTTGCAAGAACAAGGCCTAATCCCTTCCCTTCTCAAAGAGCGAGGAAATTTCTCTCACTTAAGCAACCAAGACCCAAAACCCTTTTCTCTCCTTTTAAGTACAGATTCTCCCTTTTGCTCCCAAAAGAGTGGAAAGAGACAGAGCAAGCACTTGAAATCCTCCAGTTGCTTTTGCTTGGGTCCTTCTTGAATCCCTGTTCCCTGTGAAAAATCCTTCTCACTCATAAAAGGATAAAACTGCACCTCTGAATGCACAAAATTAGTGTGGAGATTCTGCCTCAGATTTGTAGTTAAAGACTTCACTCTGCGCAATTAAAAACAATTCTACAGCTATTTGAAGAACATTTTGTTACCTTTGGAATCATTACAAAGTCAATATAAAAAGCAAGTTTAGTTCTAGGAGGAAAAAATCTAGTTTGTACCATGTTGAGTTTATTCTTTATCTTATTCCAGCAGCAACAAGGGAGGAAAGCGCTTGCAATAAATTTTAATGCACTTAGGATGAGCAGTCTGATGTGTGTAGCATGGCTATAAAGTCAGGAGACTGTTTTCCATAAGTCTTACTTGAAAACCCAGCCCCTTACTTTATAGTCTTAACATAAACCATACAGCATTATGTAAATGTTGTCACTGGAGCTGAACCATGTTATAATATGACTCATCAATACATTGCATGTATTTAGCTCTCATTCAAATCAAATGATGCTAAGAAGTGACAATTAATAAACATTGTACATGTTATAATAGGTTGAGCACACAGTAAGGAGGAAGTACATAAGTACATAAATAAATAAGAAATGAGATGTTCTGTCAGGCTACCATTAGAAAAGGGCTGTGCTTACTAACAATAATTACCCTGTTGTGCCACAGACCACCAGTGCATGTTCGTCCTTCTAACTAACTCTAGTATCGCATCAGCTGACCGTTCTCCCATCCCTCCCACCCACTTTCCCCAATCTCTGGGTACCACTATTCTATTAATCAAGATATCATAATATGCCTAATAAATATGTACAGATTTTATCTGCCAAGGGAAAAAAAATAAAAGAAAAAGCTTCCGTTGTTTATTCTGTCTTCATGGATAGAAGCAGAAGTCAAAGAGATAAAGACAGATCAACAGGAAAAGAAGTATTCTTTCAGTTTTTTTTTTGTGGGAACAGGAAATAGGGAACTCCAGCTGCTGCAAATGGAGAAAGATATTATCAAACAGATCCATCACCGGTGAAGGGAATGCAGTGAGCCCTCCTCCAGCTGACAGGAAGCCAATAGATCACTGAGCAATGCATATCCATCACAAGGACACCGCTCGTGCAGAATTATAACTGACGATTTTTGTGATTTTCCTTTTCATTTGTCCACCACTCACTCTCCACTCCTCCTCACCTCCCATATTTCCTATTACCATTTTTTTTCCTTCTTGGCATTGTCTGCCAAGGGACAAGTAGTATAAGAAGGACTTTGCCCTTGTGTGACCACCTACTTTCATGGCTTTTCCTCATTGTCTCCCAAACTCTTTTTTCCCCCTCATCTAACACTTTTGCTGAAGGCCTCTCTTTCCTGAGTAAGCCTAGAGCCAGATGATCAAAAAAGCTTTTGATGTTACCAAAAAAATGGTCATGAAAGCACGAGCTGATGAGTTTAAAAGAAGGCACATCATGGAGAGCTCTTGAAATGAACTCGGCCTTACTTTAACTGCAATGGTTTCTGGGACTACAACCCCTAAACTACATAAAGCAAAGACCCTGCCTGGTAGGGTGGTGGAGGTGAGGAGAGGTAACTGTTATCTGCAGTTGGGAGAGAATTGGAGTCAAAGGCCATTACTCCTTGTACTATGGCATCTACTGTTTAATACAACTGAAACCTCACAGTCTGAGTTAGAGTTGCATGCATCAAGGTGAAAGTAACACTACCCGCTTGGAGATAATTCCTGTGATTCTTTATCCTGAGGGCGTTCAGTTCACCTGCCCTTGGGCTACTTTCAGACTGTGGTGGAGAAGAGGCATCCTCCCTCACCACTCTCAAAATGTGGCTGTCAAGTCAGCGAGAGAAAGAGAGAAGCAGAATCTAAGTGGACATCAATAGGCATTTTTAGAAATGATTCCCTATACCTTCTGGCTGATCATCACTGTTCTTACAGCAGCTGAAAGCAAATTGTCAATGCTTACACATTTGGCAAGCTCCAGTGTACCATACAAAATCCATCCCAGAAATGCCCTTCCTTGTGGACAATTGTCCAATTACTTAGTTGTACCTCAGCTACAATTTCAAACTTTTGTTTTCCATCTTTTATAGCTAGTTTAATAACATGTCCAAGACCATGTCTTTTGAACCTCTGCTGACTGACAAAGTATCTTCAATAATCACTCAAAGGATGAAGAATTACAAGGACACTGCAAAATGCAAGTGAAATATGATTTTGAAAAATACATTTATTTTACTGCAAAAATGAAAAGCATGCATAGTTATTTTTTTTAATACTCCTATTTTGTTGAACTCAATCCTGACATTTTGAATGTAGGAAAGAGAAGAATCACTAATGACAGAAGTCAAACTGTGGTCATGATATTAGGATCTACCAAGATCCTCCATTTCCCATCTCTCTTTCGTAAGGGCTCTTCCTTCTAATATTGAGGGTAGAAGAAACTCTACCCCAGGTCATTCTGTAAGTAGAAAATTATAACAGCACATGCTTTTCTTATCTTTGCCTGGCATTTTATTTCCCTTTATTTACTGCTAATATTTTCTCTACCGTTCTTTTATCTGTTTTATTTTATACTGTAATCAATGTGCAAAACCAAATTTTTGAAAACAGAAAAGAACACATAGATTGGGAAAAGTGAAACTCAAAGAATTTCTGAAAGTATTAGTTAGAGTGAAACCAGAAAAGTTTTCACATGCATCATTGCCCACTCTCTATTTTGGAAGACTTTAATAGTAATCCTGATATTATTTCATATACTCTGCCCTAGCAACTCATGCATAAGGATTTAAATAAATATTCTGAATTCACATTCAGATGTCACAATGTGGTCTAACTAACATCAACAACAAACCTACTCTTTATGAGCTCATAGAAGGTATCAGTAGTCATCATCAATTCTCCCACTGCTCATCTCCAGAAAAAACAGTGACTTAGAACTTTTAAATTTTTTATTTTTCCCTTTCATTTCACTGCAGTATTAGTTATTATTTTTCTTTCGAGATAATAAATGATGAGAAAGAAAGGCAAGAGGGATGATAATGACTTTCTCTTTTTCCCAGCTCCCTGCTTGTGGCCTGGGAAAGCAGTCAAGGATGACCCAAAGCCTTGGGACCCTGCACCCGTGTGGGAAACCTGAAAGAAGCTCCTGGCTCCTGGCTCTGTATCAGCTCAACTCCAGCCATTGCAGTCATTTAGGGAGTAAACCAGCAGATGGAAGATCTTTCTGTCTCTCATCCTTTCTGTAAATCTGCATTTTCAGTAAAAACACATAAATCTTTAAAAGCTAAAATAAAAAAAAAAACATGATTTGCAGGGAGTTGTTATACTTACGGAGAACACAGGAACTGTAAAATATGATCATTGAAGGTAGCAAATTAGGAACTCTGCTTAAGAGGGCAGAATTGGAGTCTAAGAGAAGAAAGCATATCTTGTTAAGCCTGGAGGATGCTGCCTATAAGCAAATCCAAGTAGATTCTTCCCTAGTCATTGAGATATAAACAGAACTCTGTGGCCCCACAGACTCAGTGTGAGCGCAAGCTAGAGACTTCAGTCATTTCCAAATTCCTTGGCTGTTCTCACTCACTGATTTCTCTTAATTATCAGCATTTATCAACAAAATGGCAAGAGAAACACAAATCAAGATCAAATGATATATTTTCAATGCCAAAGAGCTCAACCAGTTAGCCCCAAGCAACAAGTGAAAGAACAGTCCCCATTGTGTAGTAAAATGTATTTCTTGGAGGCTCCTGTTGTTAAATGTAAATCTGTCCAAGGCAACGTTAAAAAAAAAAAAAGGAGGGAGCAACAAAAGCCAAGCAGAGCCGCATCACTGTTCTATGCAGCACATCCAGCCTTTGTGCACTGCACAAGAATAATTAAGAGATTAACGAACAGCAGATATTTTTGCATCCTATTATTATATTAACTCAAAATTCTCAGTTTCAGATAACATCAAAGATTGAATTCCAGAGCTGAAAATGATGAGGTTATTGTAAACAAAACAAACTGAATAAACATCAGTGTCTTTCAGTGTGACTCTGTACTGCCACACATTTTTCTCACATGGAGAATGGGATTACATTAAGCCACATCACTAAACCTGCTCAGTCTTCCTCCTTAAGGAGTGATGCTAATGTATAACCCCTCCAAAGTCTCCTCCACTTCCCCGCAAGAGAAATATCACAGGAGTGGCATTCCTTCCCAATGGCAGACGAAAAGCTACTGAGGATGTGTTATAAACCAGACTTACAAATGTACTTTTCTTTGCCATCTTCATATAAAATACGTAAAGCCATGGCAAGAGCATGTTGTTAGAAGGAAACTGTTACCTGGGGTGCCCCAGGCACTTTCATCTTTATTATAAATGGGGCACGAAGAGTACTTGACCAGAAACAGACTGAGGTTTGGAAGAGCCAGCTCTTCCCTAAAAGCCTTTCAAAGTTTCACTGGAGTGGAGAGTAGTTAGCATGATGAAAGCACATACAGAGCTCTTGGCTACAGAAGAGGTATTTTTTTCAGTTGGACTAGGGGAAAAATGTTTGCCACAGCTGGTGAAACACATTCCAGGATAAAGGAACAAGAATTGCCAGCCAATCCTTTGAGACTCTCTTCCTGCAGAGTGGAGGCGTGATGCGAAAGGAGCAACCACCGCAAAGCCCTCCCAGCTTCTGCAGTAGACTGACAGGTCGCTGTCAACAGAAGCAGTTCAGGAGACAACTGTAGGAGATTTAGCTCTAAGCTGCAGTTACAGGCTAGCAGACATTGTCATTGACAAACAGCAGCAGAAGTAGCAAATGTCTTTCTCTGATCAATTGAAAGTTTTATACCCTCTGATCAGTGCCTAACAGAAGGTACTTCTGCATCTTGTGAGTTCATTTATTTTCACTGAGACAAGATGTAATTTTTCATCTTCATTAATGCCATTACAGTGCTCAAAAGGTCTATTTAGAACCGCTTAATAAATATTGAAAATATTGATTCCAAAATGTTCCTATTTTGATGCGTAGGCCCATAATGCCTAGGCAAAAGTAGATTTTTACAGAATAATGCAGCTTGTAATCTTAGCAGTCAGCTCTTCATTTTTTTCCCATCCTTTAAACACTCTTATTTTCTTGATCATAATTTATGAAAAATGTGTTTAGTATATTATTGCATAGATTTGCAAGACTATCTGTTTCTTTTCTGTTTCATTAATTCTACTAATTTATCAATCAATTTAGTTAATGATGCTCACTGTCTTCTTACTACTCTCCTGATAAGAGTTTTCTAATGACAGAGATATATTAGTTGGTTATTTTGCATCTATTTTCAGCAGGGTTAAGGTAGTACCAATTACGGATGTTGGCACAAAATCAAGGGGACTCTAGCAACAAGTTAGCAGCAAGTGAAAGCTACTCTGCTTCTGCTAGCCAACAGTGAATTTTCAAAAGTTAAAGTAGGAAGACTTAGATAACACAGGACAGCTCCTTCCCTATAGGTGGGAGATAATTACTCAGTGGGATTTGCTTGGACAGGAGCCATGTGTTCTTCACGAGGCCTGTTTGTTGTAGGGATAAGAGTCTGCACTCAGTCATGAAATGGAGAGTTTCATTCTAACATGGAATGTTGAAAAGCTAAGTCAGAATTTAGAGTTCTAAAAATGCTTTTAACGAGGCAGTTTGTGATCAATACAGGGCTTTCTCCTTAGAAATGTAGATTCTGAGACCACAATTGATTAAAATCAACCATTCTTTTAATAATAGAGAACATATAATTATATGCACGTTAGCAAAAATATTATATAGGTATGATGGAGGGTAGAATGGGAGAGAGAGAGAAAGAAAACTCAGATTAGCTGCAAAATTGAAAACAGCCAAGTGGTATGTACCTTCCATTGGAAGCCAACGAACATCCAAATGACTAACAGAAAATTAACAAGGACTATACTACTGTAATAATGTGGGGAAAATCAGTCAAGGGTGGGAATTTGGGGAGGATTTAGGGAAGTCCCAGACCCTATGGAATTGCAACATAAAATTAAACATTTTATTAAAAAGGCAAAAATAAACCTAGGAAGAATAATTCACATTCTGAAAAAGTATATTCCATTTAACAATTGAATATTGTTATCTGCTCAACCCTTTAATAGTTTTTAAATTAACTATTTATATATTTACTTAAAAGGCAGAGAGAGAGCAAGAAGAGCTCTTGTTCATTTATTTATCATCTATATGCTGCACCTTCTGAGGCTGGGCCAAAGCAGATGCCAGGATCCTGAGACTCAACGAAGCCTATCATGCATGTGGCAAGGATCTGAGACTTGAGCCGTTGATCCCAGTGGGGTCCACATCAGATAAGCTGGAATTAAAAGCCAAATGCCCACACCCTTTTAATATATTAATAGGCAATTCTTTTTATTTATGGTCATACTGATGGTCAAAAAAATCATCGAAAATGACTAGAATAAAAAGATTATGAATTACTTCAAAATATGATTTTATACTAAAATAAACCTTTCTTTTAGTTTTATTTTCCCATCAAAGTTTCGAAGCTCCCTGATATCTATGTCAGAGTTTTAGCAACCTAGGGGCCAGCCTGGGGAATTTGCAATTGGAAAGATTAGAAGCACAATCCATAAGGCAGACTTGGGATTTCCTGGGAATGATTAGCAATGGCCTAGACAAGGGAGGGACTGAGAAGAGAACATTTTCAAAATTAACTGTACTATCTCCCCAGGACAATTTCTCACAAATCTCTAGGCTAACAAGAGCACCAATAACTGTAGCTGCCATGATCTCAGCCTCTGACATTGAACATCGGGATCTCTTTTATATATATATATATATACTGTGAGGAACCTGAAATACTCTCCTAAGTACATGGGAGACCCAGAAGCAGCTCCTGGCTCCTGTATTCAGACAAAGTAAGCTTCTTCCTTTGAAATCATTTAGGGACTGAACCATTGATGGAAGATTCTCTCTCTCTCGCTCGCTCTTGCTCTTCTCCCCCTCTTTTCCTCTAGATAACTCTGCATTTCAAATAGATAAATAAATCATTTTTAAAGTGTAAATTTTTTTAAAGAATGTTAGAATATTAGATTATGCACTCTTTTTCTCAAAGCATACCTTTTAGGCCTTACTCTTTGTAAATCAGATTTGACAGATCAGTAAGTTATGTATGGTAGAAAAGTCTAGAAATATAAAATATTTTTCACTCTATGTCTTATGATTATATTGCAAAATCTTATTTGCATCAAAGCTTTAGTGACGTTTAAATAATGCTTACATCTAATGATATAGTTATACTCATGCAAGCTTTATTAAAATGGTGCAGAATTTAAGTTTGTATGTCTATGCACTTATATATGTGTATAATTTTGAACCCTGATTTTCAACCTGGCTAGATTAGTAAGACATGTTAATAGCAGAATAATTTACCTCTTATCTACTTGTCGGTAGCTTTCAAAAATATTTGTACATATAAAACAATAAAAAGTCTCAAATACCCAATATTAAAGAATGTACAAGTTCCTTACAGATGACGCTAGACTTCAATGCCATCTCACTGTGCTTAGTAAAGCACAACTTAGCTGAAGGTCCTGTTTGCACAAGGCAAACTCTGCTTCACTAACCCCTGAATGCTGCTAAGGCTGTCTCACGCCAAGTTGTCTGTGGCTGTGTGGCAGGATGTAGAAGTTAGCAGTGGCAAAGTATGCAGGGCAGCCTGAAGTTCAACTCTCAGCTGCAAAACATATCAGCTGGGCAACGAAGACAAACTATTTCACTTCTTAAGCCTCAGTTTCTCCACTGACTATTTTGGAGGGCATAATAAATAGTTCATGACATGTAAAGGCCTTAGAATTATAACGAGCACAGAGTAAAAATGTGACAGCTACTAAACATCTATAATACTGTCCTTATACAGTCTATGATAGGATAAGGAAGGATGGGATGTGACACTGTTTATAAAACAAGTGGGCTGATAATTATCACAAGGATCCACAGAACAGTCTTTTTTTTTTTTAAGATTTAGTTTATTTTTTATTGGAAAGGCGGATATACAGAGAGGAAGATCTTTGGTTTGTTGATTCACTCCCCAAGTGAGCGCAACGGCCAATGGGTGCAGGGTCCCAAAGTTTTGGGCCGTCCTCGACTGCTTTCCCGGGCCACAGGCAGGGAGCTGGAAGGGAAGCGGGGCTGCCGGGATTAGAACTGGCGCCCATATGGAATCGTGGCGTGCAAGGCGAGGACCTTAACCACTGCACCATCGCGCTGGGTCCTACAGAACAGTCTTAAGAATATTGACTCAGAGGAAAGCACTAAGATAGACTTCACTGCTAGGTAGAGCTCAACTTCAAAATATGTATAAAGGAAATTGGAGACCATGTTGAAAATGTGGAACTTCATCCAAGTACTCCAGAGAGCAAGACTGTTACGACATGCCCCATGTTTTCACATTTCAAGAAATGGCTACCCACAAAGTCCTTGGTGCCTTGCAGGTTCTAAGAAGCCACATCATCTTGGTGGCTCACAGACTCTATGCTCCCTATCCTGAGAATCCCCAGGCTCCCTTTCCTTGGGGCTGTTCCTCATTAATGGAATTCATCCCACTACAAATGCCCAAGTGACATAATCTCTCTAATTGCTGCTATTTCATTTGTTTCAACAATATGTTATACAAAACTCTAAGTCTTTACTGTAAAATACATGAAATCTATTCTCTTTATATAAACTATATATATATACATATATATGATTTATTTTTATTGGAAAGGCAGATTTATAGAGAGAAGGAGAGACAGAAAGCTCTTCCATTTACTCCCCAAATAGCTGCAACAGCTGGCACTGAGCTAATGCAGAACCAATAGCTTTTTTGGGTCTCCCATGTGAGTGCAGAAGCTCAAGGCTTGGGCTAACCTCTACTGCTTTCCCATGTCACAAACAGGAAGCTGGATGGGAAGTGGAAACTCCTGGACACGATCAGGTGTTCACACGGGATGAGCGCATGCAAGGCGAGGATTTAGTCACTAAGCTACTGCTTTGGGTTCAACATAATAATTTTTTTAAAAAGTTCTCTCTGCTAGGCTTCCCATTGGAACCATAATTTGAAAGAGTTTATTTATCTCTGAAACCACGGGCTAGGAGAAGGATGGATATTTTAGTCCTCTTTGGGTGAGGGCTGATTCATTGCATTACTGCTTATTTTACAAAAAATATATGCATTGCAGAAATGCATTTTTTCTAGTGCCTTAGAGGCTGCTATCAGAAAACCAGAGATCCCTTGATATCATAAAATCCAGACTTGTAATAAAATCAGACACTTAAGAAAGCAGTAGTACCACTTTTTATACACCATATTTAAGAGAAATAGTAACTTTGCTTTTATAAAACACTAAAAATAATACTCTGAACATTTATAATCTTGTGAGAGCTACCAAATAAATTCCACACTCAAAAAAAAAAATGAATCCCTTGGGTAGATTTTAGACTGTAATAGTTCGGTCCATGCTTTGGATCATTCCTCTGTGTGGGTCATAAAGTTGGGAATTTCACATTCCTTGTCTGCTCTGTTTAGTTATTAAGTCAGCAGGATGCAGAGTCTCCGACATTTTATTACGTTTTCATTTTATTTTATGCCACCTGGTTAACAATCAAGTATCACAGAACCCGGTATCTTGAAAATCTTTTTTGCATTATAAGTGGAAGGAAACATTTTGTTTATTATATGGCTCAATATAACTGTTCACATGTTGTGTGCAATCTTAGAAATGCTCTAAGTGAAATTTTTGAGTTGAGTTCAGGTTTTACAAAATTATAAAATGGAAGAAATGTAGCTTGCATTTGCAGGAGCTATTTTGTCTTAATTCACCTAATGCTTTTGTTAGCATTTTTCTGCACAGATTAAATTTAGACAAAGATGGAAGGCACCTTAATTGCATTTGATTAGGCCCATGTTATTTGAGCATCTATTTTGTGCAAGGCACTGCTCAATATATGTGCATAGTTCATTAGACTTAATTCTGACAATAACCTATGTAAAGCAGGGGCTCTATTGATCTTCATTTTGCAGATCAATTAGATTGTTGATGGAATCCAAGGTAAGAGGCAGTAGCCCTAGGGATGGAACTAGTCTGTTCTGAATCTAGTTTGTTCTCTATGTTTATGCAGGACCATAATTCTAGAGCCTCTCTTGGCCTCTGCTATGTGTTCCGCGCCTGTATTCTCAAGTCAAATACTTTCTCATTTTCCTCCCATGTATTTAAGGTTTTCTTTTTTTCCCAGAATTATGTTCTCGTGATTTCTTAATTAAAAAGCATGAGATGTCACTTTTCAACTTCTGAATTTTATGTTTATTAGTTAAATGTAACTATATTTCAACTTTGCTGTGTAAGGGATTCCAGATTGGAGTTCAGCATTGTCTGAGAGCTTGAGGTTACTTTCCTACTAAATTGTAAATCCCAGTGGTTTTATGGAGAAGTCCAAAATAATCTGCTGAGTGTAATTTACTTTTCTGTTCTTATCCCATTTTCATTGCTCCCTGATTCTTGCTTTTATCCTAGTATCCTCAAATTATAACATGAAATGTTTGAAAATTTTATTTCAACCATTTCAGACAGACAAGATATTCTTCAATTCAGGCAGGTTTTATTAAACTCTCAAGTTAAATAGATATTTCTCTTTGTCTAGACACTGTATTTTTTGTAACACTATTGTTAAGATCATAGAGATCCCAAATTTGGCCAAAAAGTTGTGTTTTACTTTCTCCTTTTCATCTTTTTGCCTTATTTGTGTTCCACTGCTGAAGAGGTTTTATTTTTTTATCTTTTAATTTTAATACCGTTCATGGTTTTTACTTACTGCCTTCATGATTTTAATTTTAAAGGCCAGTCATTTTATGGGTACACTATCTTTTTAAAAATTTTTTTTTTTTAATTTGATAGCACATTGGTGATAGAGAGTGGGAGACGGAGAGAGAAATTGTTCTTCTATGCCCTGATTCATTTCACCAATGGCTGTATCTTCAGGACTAGGCCAGGCTACAACTAGGAACAACATATATCCAGGTATCTCAGATGAGCAGCAAGGGCCTACATACTTGGGCCATCTTCAAAGCTGGCAGCCGAGGCTGATTAGCATGGAGCTGGATCAGAAGTGGAGCTTCCACCTAACTCCAGTGAAACTGGCCTACATTCATAACTCTACTAACATTTGCTGGGGGAGATGTGGGGAGAAAGTGGCCCTCCTTCACTTCTGGTGGAAGTTTAGACTTGTCCAACCACTCTGGAAGTCAGTACAGGGAGTGCTATGAGATCTGAAAATTGATGTGCCATTTCACCCAGCAATCCCACTGCCTGGAACATATCCAAAGGAAATGAAACGTGCATATGAGAAAATGACCTGTACCCCTATATTTATAGGAGCACAATCTACAAAGACACAGAAGCAACCCAGATGCCCATCAAAAGAGCAGCAGATAAAAAAAAAAAAAACTGTGGTACATCTACTCAATGGGAAACTACTCAGCTATTAAATTTAGATCATTTGCAACAAAATGGTCCCAACTAGAGACCATTATGCTCAGTGAAATAAGTCAATCCCAAAAGGACAAAGATCATATGTTCTAATAAAGCAACCTTTATATAAAATACAAGATCAATAGCCCTATAAGTAAAATGCATGTGCATACAGTCATCTAGAGGAACAGTAAAATACAGACTATCATACTAAGATGGGAAAATGCAATGTAGTATGCATCTCTGCTTCCAAATCAAAGACACTCGCAATGAAACTGTTAAGTATATCCTGACAATAGCACGCTGGACTTTCTGCCACTCTTCATATCTATAATGTCAGGATACACTTCAATAGCAGAATGATGGACTTTTGACTGTTTTTGAAGAACTATAGTGTTGTAATTATATATCAGATTTATCTGGACTGATGTTTAAAAGTGCCAAATATAATGGCAAGTGAAAAGAAACTCAACCTGTATGTTTATTTTCACAATGGCTTTTGGCCATTTGAAGAGGGACATCTAGACTAAAGGGAAGTAGGGAGCTGGATGGGAAGTGGGGCCACCGGGATTAGAACCAGCACCCAGATGGGATCCCAGCATAGGCAAGGCGAGGACTTTAACCACTACGCTATCGCACCAGGCCCAGATGAGCTTTATTTTTTTACAACAGTTTCATAATTACTGACAATCTGCAAAGACCATAAAAATTATCATAGACTCTACACCAATTTCTTTCATTATTAATATCTTACATTAACAGGGTACATTTATCACAATTAATGGGCTAATATGCATATAATACATTATTAACTAAAGCCCTTATGTTACTTATATTCCCAGAATTTTTATCTAGTGCTTTATTCCTTTACAGCATCCCTCACAGGACACACATTAGTCTCAGGTCTCCTGAGGCTCTTCTGGGTTGTGACAAATCCCAGACTCGCTTGCTTTGATAATTTTGACAGTTTAGGGGATCCTGGTCAGGTATTTTGCAGAATGTTCTTCTGCTGGATTTTGTGGAATGCTTTTCTCAAGATTAAACTGGTGTTGTGGGTTTGGGGGATGAAACCGCAATGATCAAGTGCATTTCTTATTACCTCTACTTGGAAGGGCATATTAGATCAGTACAATGCGTCACTGCTGCTGCTGACCTTGACCACCTGTCTGAGGTCGTGCTGGTTGGATTTCCTCGCAGCAGATTCCTTTGATCTCTTCCTTTGCACTGGATGTTCACTGTTCCCAGCTCACCACTAGGAGGGTGCAGCTGTGTTCCACCTCCTTCAATGTGCAGTAGGTGTAAATTACTCGGGCTTCTCTGTATTGGGAATTTGCTTCTTTCCATACTTACTATGAATTTATACAAGTATGGTCTTATGGATATTTCTTTTATGATGTCTTTTTAAAGACTTTTTTTTTATTCTTTTGAGCTAGTTACATTCCTCAAGAAAGTATTACAATATAATTGCCCCAAGCATGGAAGATTGAAACCAAGACCCCTGCAGATACTAAACTTTATGAATGCGCAAATCCTTTATACAAAATGATATAGTATTTGCATAACCCACATCATACTTTTGTATACTTTAAATCACCTCTACAGTTCTTATAATACCTAAAGCCATGCTAATGCTACGTAAATACAATGTATTCTGGGATAATGACAGGGAAAAGATCTGCACATGTTCACTACAGACATAATTTATTTTCTGAATATTCTGACCCCACATTGGCTAATCCTGTAGATGCAGAACATGTAGATACAGTCTTCTATATTTTGCAGAGGATAAAATGTGGCAAAAATCTGAACTCTTGATAGATAAAGGGGGGTAGAGGTTTGGAGTGTTAGGGTCTTGGGTTCTAATATGCAAACATCGTGTATTCTACCTTTAACTACATCAGGTATCACTGGGCACAGAGTCCTTCGTTTCCCTTTTCCAGATAATGACCTAAATAATTTTGCCTCCTTCAGTCGGACTGAGTCACTCAGGAACATGGGGACAGGGTGATGTCTGTGGGTTCAACTGGTCTTGAACTTCTTTTAGATACTTTTCTCATTTTATTTGCTCCTTACCCTGACCACAATCAGGAAAGATCCCTGATCCCTGCTTTAGGGGTGTAGAGTGCTGCTAACTCCTGACCTATCTGGAAATACTGGAAGACAAATTGGTTCTAGGTTTTCTCTTGTACTGGTTTTGGCTTCCTATTTCTCAACTGATCAATTAGTTTTATTAATTCATCTGCATTAAAACTTCCAGAATTGTTCTAGCTGTGTTAGCCTCTCTTATTCTTATCCTTGCAGAATATTTTTTTAAATCCTTTTACTAAAGGTTTAGTAGAGTTTGCGCAGCAGGAAGTGAGGGTGGAACCATCAGGTGAAAGAGGGGTTGTCAATATCTTGTGTCCATAATCTCATCACAGATTTACTCAGAACTACAGAGCTTATTCCTTGAAACCAGAGGCTCTGTTTTTTTTTCTTAAGATTTATTTTATTTTTATTGGAAAGTCAGATATACAGAGAGGAAGAGAGACAGAGAGGAAGATCTTCCATCTGTTGTTTCACCTCTCAAGGGGCTGAAATGGCTGGAGTTATGGCGATCTGAGGCCAGGAGCCCCGAGCCTCTTCCAGGTCTCTCACGTGAGAGCAGGGCCCCAAGGCTTTGGGCTGCCCTTGACTGCTTTCCCTTTTCGCTTTTCCCTTTTCTTGACTTCAGGGAGCTGGATGGGAAGCGGGGCCACTGGGATTAGAGCCAGTGCCCTGATGAGATCCCAGCATAGGCAAGGCAAGGCTTTTAGCTGCTAGGCTACCGCACTGGGCCCAAAGGCTCTGTTTTACTCATCCTTGTACATCATCATGCACAAACACACCTGATAAATAGCAGAAGGTAAATTCTGATTAAATTCCATCTCAATGAATATAGGATTCTGACTAAAGACTTAAATATAAACCTACATCTAACTTAGTTTCTATTTTCTACATTGGACTTAATATGTACCTGTCATCAACATACGCATTCGTATTTTCAAGTACAAATTGTCATTCATAAGATCCTAAAGAGCAATGCCTTTCATTAAAAAGTGAAAGAGAGAGAGAGAGAGAGAGAGATTCAATTTGTTGGATCCCAACATGGCAGGAGGTCTGGACCATTTTGAGTCCAATAATCAGGAATTATCACGGAATTATCATCCTAGTCTCAGTACCTTGGCCATTTTCTACTGTCTTTCCATGTGCATTAGCAGGAGTTGGATCAGAGGCATTGTTCTGTCACTTCTGCAGACACTCTTGGATGCCAGCACCGAGGCTTACCCTGCTGAGCTACAAGAACACTCCCTAACTCCCTGAGTTTTAAAATCTTACGTGTAGTGAACTCTTTTGAAGTTTCCTAAAGTACAGATCAACCCCAAATTTTCATACAAGCACAAAAATGTCTGAAATATTTACCAACAGATTATAATATACCATTTCATATTTTTAAATTTATATATAAGTATCCTCATTAAATTTAAAAGAAAGATGAGACAAGAAGACAGACATCTTCCATCCATTGTTCACTTCCCCAGTTCCTGCAACATCTGGGCCAGTGTGATGGGTGAGTCCAGAGCTCACTCCAAAGTGTTCCACACGAACGGCAGGGACTCGGGTACTTGAACTATCAGTGCTACTTCCCAGGAAGTGCATCGGCAGCCAATTGGACGGAAAGTGAGTACAGGGACTCAAACCAGGCACTGTGTTATGAGATTCATGCCTTCCAAGAAGCGACATAGCCATTATGCCAAACACCTGCCTGCTCTGACACTTCACATTTTACCTCTGTTTCGAAGATAATTGCTGTATAACAATTTTGCAAAAATTGAGCTTTGTATAGCCTCAAAGGGAGGGCTGCAGCTCAGGTCAACCTATGAGTAAGTAAGAGGGAATGGGAAAAAAAGGTAAGTAAGAATAAAAACTACACTAGCTTCTTAAAATATACATATATTCCAGTGGAAACCCAGATTCTATCAGATAATCATATTACCCATGTAGGAATTATTACATGACTATGAACATGCATCTATGTAATACTATAACTCATACCAAACTGACTTATGAGGATTTATTCATGTAGACAATATTTTTTATGCACCAAGGAAATTAATGCAAATAAAAATTACTATAAGAAATACAAAATGAATGAGATATTGAGAGGGGTACAAAGAATATATGTTGCAGTTTCTGCAGTTACTGCCAGGGACACTATAAATATAGCTCAGGACGGTCAGCAAAGAAATGGATACACATTTACATAAGTCACTGAGGCTCAAAGACAGTCTCTTCAGTTCACTTTTACAAAGAGGAGGCCATGCACTGTTTCATATACTATTTCCAAGGACAACCTGAGAGTAAAGTCTTACGAGGGAACTCAGAGAACACACATATGTTCCAATTTGAACTTAGATGCTGATGATGGAGAAACAAAGGAGCTCACATAAAGAAAAACATAGTCACTAAATTTTAGTATGGGTCAGATGAATAATAATGCAAAGGGTTTTTAAGAAGCCTTGAAAAAATGACAAGTTTATTTTTGTGCAAATTGTTTTAAGCCTATGCAAAAAATGTCCATATTATGGATTTGCCATTATATTTTTGGTGAACCCTCATAAAAATGTTAGGGATATTGGTGAATGAAATGAGGAAATCAACTAAGGTATAAAACCAGAAGTGAATGAACATAACACGCTGCAAAAAATACGTGCAAGCACATGATCTTAACCTACATGGGCTATGCATGTAGAGAAAGTAAAGAAAAACATAGGAAGGAAAAATTAGGAAATTCTGTCAACAAGCATATGGCATTCAATCTTGGCGGGATATTGAAGTTTGGGAGTGAAGTACCTAACCTGGATTGTGTATCAAAGCCAAATGATTCTTCACTTGCATGTCAGAGGAGCAAGCATTTGAGTTGCTTCTGTGAGAAAAGATCCCAGGTATCCTGAAAAACTGGTGCCGAGTTTTTGGGCTAAGGTGAGCGTTGCTTCATCTGACTATGTATTTTCCTTCTATACAGAATAACTCCAAATACACACACATACAAAACAGAGTTCAGATTCAAAGTTTTACGAGCATTTCCCAACCCTGAATAAAGGAAATAAACTGAATTAGATAGTTGCCACAGGCTACCCTCATTGATATGAGGCTAGGAACCATGTAGATATTCTTGCTAACTCCCTGGACTTTAAATTTGTGCTCATCAAGTGACCTTCTGATTATGGAATGTCAAGGATTTCAGGTGGAAAACAGACTTGTGAGGGCCATTACGGGAATGGTAGGTTAAGAGCACTCCGGCTAAGGGCAAAGTGATATCTCAGAGTCAAGAAGGTTACAGCAGCTTCAATTTCTTGTATCCCAATCATGTCTCATTTGTGTGCACTTTTCTCATTACTTGAACTCACTGGCCTTCATGCAGACCTTTTACCCAATAATAGTTGCTTCTTGTAGGGACTAATGCTGAAAACTAAAATATTACATTTTTTAGTATTGAAACCTCAGTGAGCAAAAGATAGCTGTGTTGTCAAAGTACAAATATTGGGCTCAGCAACCAGTCTATAACTTTTTGAAGTTTTCAGAGAACACAATCATGAACTTCACAGGTTACAAACATTCATTTATTCTTGAATAAATTTCTAATGAGGTACACTGGGCTGTCTTAATCCACGTAAGTTTTACTTTTTCTAAATTTTATTAGGAACCTAAAAGTAAATAACAAACTTCTTCCATAATAGAAATGATAACTGGCAGCATGTGATTGGTCAATATATTTGTTCTCTACCAGGTTCTGTAGCATACACTTTAAAACTGTAGGCAGCAGCAAAAATTTCTTTCCATACAATCCAACTATTAACAAAAGTCCTTCCAGTAATTCCACATGCTAGTTACTATTACCACGTTAGAGATGATGATACTGAAGTGCAGACTGGTTAAGCAATTCACTTAAGGTTACATGGATGGTAAGTAGTAGAACCCACTCAAAATTCAAGCAAACTGATCCAGGGACTACACTGTTATTTCACTGAAGTTTAAATGGTACCACTATTTACAAATAAAGTTCTAAGAACAATGGATACAAGACAAATTTGATGACAAGACAGAGGGGAGGGATGATAAAATATTCTTGCATTCAATGAAGTCCCATGCCATCATTAAAACATATGATCTAGAATAAACATAATAAGCTGATAAAAATTCACAGTATTTGCTGAATGAATGCAGCAAATGGTTTTGCTAATAAAATTCTACAAACATGCAAATAAAAGATATATATAAAGATGTTAATGATGGAAATATGAAGTGACATTTACATGAATAGTTTTCCTTTGTTTTGGCAAGAATATACACTCTTCTTCCTGTTTTTCCTAGAATATTCTGCTTAAATGTCAAAATATTAAAGGAGTCCTTTTGACCACTTATCAGAGTATATAACCAACTACTCATTTCCTATTCCTAAACAATGCTAATCACCTTTTGGTATTTACTATTATTATTCCTTCTCACATACAATTCTCATTTCCTGTAATCTCCTTTAAAAGTAGTCACCATGGCATGTGTAGACTAAGTCCATTCATTTTATCTACTTCTTTCTTTCCATGATAGGAATTTGCTCTATAAATTCTTATTGCACAAATGAGGAAATAAGCATGCTAAATAAATGTTATCTCTGAAAATTAGCTTTGAATTTGTACCGTTCAGACAAAACATATCTCAATCTCAAATGAAACTAAAGACTTAAGATTCTTTCTCTGAGAGCCCTCCCCTCACATTCACTGATACTGGTATATCAAGTGGGTAGGTTGCTCATAATTCCAGACCCAAGTTATGGGATCCATGGAAGACCTGGATGCCCCTGCCCTTGGAAGGTTATGGCCAGTGGATTTGAAAGACTTGTTAAATAACATAGTTACTTAACATATATACACAAGTGGTAATAGAAACTATAGGAGTGATCGACATTTCCTGATTAACTTTATAATCAAAACAAGCCAACATGGCTCCTTTGCCTTTAAAGGTTACCAAAAAATTATTTTTAAAAATTCTTATGATAAAATACACTAGAAAAACAGCAGCAAGTTTTTGGTGCTTGATAATGTAGTATCTCCTCAGGTATTTATAAATAGATCAGACTTCAAAAAAACTCCTAAAAATGAGTTAAAAGATAAATTTATACTTTATGCTCTGTACATATGTTGAAATGAATTGATGCTTTTGGCAAAGCGTATAGTAAGGAATGGCAAGGAGAGTCTAAGTTTTTCGATGTCGCCATCATTCCAGTGACCACTAGTGTTGTGCTACATGGGAAGCATCATGACTTGAAAAAATTTGGAAAATGTAAATTAAGTATTAATTGGCCAAGGAACTTGAACGAAGGCCATTTTACTTTATGACTGCACACTCTCTTACCTCTTTGATGGAAATCATTTTGAATCAAATGTGTCCCCCTGGATACATTTTTTAGTTTTAAACACAGAAGTTTTTTAATGAATAAGCTGCTGCATTATATAGGTCTGATATGGTTAAATCTTAAAAGATAAAATACCACTTGTTTTGAGACTTTTTAAATCAGTGTCTATTAGTTAAATTTATACAATGCATTTATGGAGTATATCCTAAAGGTTTTGTCCTTAATGCTGTGAATTTCCCATAAACATCTTAACTTGAGGCAATCATCAGGTCCAAGCTATTCTAAAATGTGAATTGTAACAGAGGGGCCAGCTCTGGGACAAGGGGCCGTACGCCTCCCTTCAGGGACCAGAAGCATATGGCTTCTAGGAAAGGATCCCCTTTACACCTAAGTTGGTTGTCTTGTTATTCACAAAAGAAAATATGAAATTCTTTTCACAATCTGGTGAAAGATGATTTTTATCATCTAGAAAGAAGAATCAATGTTTTAGCATTGTCCACTGATGTGCAAAAATGAAAAGAATCTGAAGAATTAGGTTAGAGAAGAACCCAGAAGAGTTATAAATCGTTATCCATTGACACTTGGATATCCTCAGGGAGCCAAATAATTAATTCCCTACTTCTCCAAAACATGAAAATTCTATATGGGATCAGAGGCCTTCTGAATTGCTCCAGAGTCATACCACAGTGTCACAAATTTGTTTCAATCTTGGAAAAGTTATGCAGCATGGAACTTTTGTGCTAGACCTTGAAAAAAGTTTATCTGCATTAACTCATTTGGAAAACATGCACACACATATATATCCTTAACATTTAAATATTTTAAATTCATTAAATTGTAAATAACTTTGAAAACATCTCAGAAACTCATCTCCCCAGCAACTGTGTGTGTGTGTGTGTGTGTGTGTGTGTGTGTGTGTGTGTGTGTGTGTGTGTGTATAACTACATTTAGGACATTTCTGGCCAAGAGAGATTTGAAAACACGCAATAAAAATGCAAAAATGTAAAAAAAATTCTCCAACAAACTTTAGAACTGAAGGATCTGTGGTCTAAAGAGCCAGCTAAAAACAAGAAACTATTTATAGTGCCACAGAAGGAAGTGTGAGTGTGTGTGTGTGTGTGTGTGTGTGTGTGTGTGTATACATATATATACACACATGATCATACACATGCTCAAAGAAGAGAACACCCTTGAGGTCACAAATGCTTGAATTGTTTTATACTAATCTTCATTTTATGCATGGTAAAGATTTTGTTTTCATCTGCAAACTCTATGCCTTAACTTTGCACAGCAAGGGACCATCTACCTTTTGCTATTTGGAGAAGGATTAATTCGAAAGCACTGTCTGGAGGAAGCCAAGATCTCTGTTTTAAAGGGAGACCGCTGGTACGGCCTGATGTGCTCCTGTTGCATGCAGGCCTGAATGCCTGGCATTTTCCCCTCAGCTGAAAGCAGAGAATGACTTTGGTTAAAGGGAGAAAGACAAAGACAAACTCATTTCCATCTTTAAAGCTAGTTCTGAGATGTTCTCATATAATGAAGCTTCAATAGGAACAAAATAAGACTTCATCTGTTTCCTGCTTATCTTTTTCCAGCAATAATCAAGACAGATCATCTTTGTGATGTTTGTTTGCTTCCTCTTTCTCTACTTTTCGCTTTTTTTAGAGTTGTTAAATATTTATAGCCGTCCCACACCCCATAACTCCCATTAATTTTCTCTTTTACTTCAGCACATCACTTTTTCTTTTCTTGGCGCCTATTCATCTCTAGTAATCCTCTTTTTTTAGCTAATTATTTTTGTGCAGCTTCTGTCTTTCTCATTTTTCTCCTGTTCTTTTAACTATCTTCTTCCCTTTTCTAATTACTCTCCAAGTCTTTTATGTTATATATATGTATATATGTATGTATATATATATATATACATATATATGTATACATATTTTATTTTCTTCAATGTGACTGCCCTAAGATCTATAGGAATTGGTTTTATGTAGATTGCAATTATCTTTGCCCAATTTCAGTGAAAAAAAAAACAAGCATGAGATTAAGAACATTTTGTGTATCACTTTCTAAAAGTTTTGTTGTGAATTCAAGTCCAATGCATTGCTGGTAATGGGATTTATAAAAACCAAGGCAATTCAATAAATAAATAGAAAGAAAGAAAGGACAAAAAACTTGGCAGAGTGTACCAGATGATATTTTTCCTGGCAGCAGGAGAAATTGGGAATGATTTATAATTAGTACCAAAAGAGAAAAGACAGTAAGGGCCAGGGATGTTAGGGCTGTGATTGTACCTGAGCTCATCGTTCTTGCAGGGTAAATAACATTCACTTACCAAGAAATGAAAAGCACTGGATGTGCATCCAAAATAAAATGTGGATGCTAACCTTTGCCTCCATACTGCAGCTTTTTACCTTCATTGGTAGACAGGATTCTGCAACCCTAAACAACGAGGAGAGAAGGTATTTTCTCTGGGAGTTTGGGACACACGTGGCTTTGGATCTCAGTTGTATTAATCCAAAGCTCCCAAATTTATTTCTGCATAAAAAAGAAAACTCATAACCAAAAAAAAAAAAAGAAAGAAAGAAAGAAAGAGAGAGAGAGAAAAAAAAAAAAAAAGGGGGAATCCAAACAAGCAGCTCACATATCTCTACCTCACTCTAAATTTTCATTTTGGAAAATTAGAAATTCAAGCTGACACTCAGCCATATCAGCATGAGACACGATTTATCCAAGCCATTGCAACAAAATTTGTGAGATGTGATGGCATATAGAAATACAACGGCCAGCAAGGAAGTCACCTCCGAAGTGCTAACAACCACACATGCCAAAGAATATCTGTCTTCAGTCAAATTTCCCTTGGAAGCTGAAGGGTTGGTTCTAGATCTAAGAGATGACAGGAAATACTATTAGACCTGCCCTTCCTTTGTGTTTGCTAAAAGCTAAGTTCAAAGGCAGAGCACCATGCAGGATACATTATTACAGGAGCCAGAGTTTGATCTCTCCCTGAAAGGGTAAACAAACCAGTTGAGCAGATGTTGAAAGTGTGTCCATCAGTTGTAGCATTGCACATGACATTTACATGATACACAATTTTTTTCTTGCTCTGGGGATATTTTGCCATTTTTAAGAAATAAAAATCCACCTTGAGTAAGAACTGCAGGTTTAGACCTTAATTATTTGCTTTTGTAAAATTCTCAAATGACTGGATTGATATATGTGATTTATTTACTGAGAATAATAACCCAAATGATATAATATGCATCTTTTGAATTTGTCAGGAATTATGTACTGACAAAATGGAGTTTTACTGCTTAGCATGTGATATAGAAGTTGAATTAGTTCGGATACCAGACAAGTTTTGGTTTGTATGCTGTATTATAGAGTGGATGATTATTTTCAAAAATTTGTATGAATACTGAATAATTACATATAAGGGTCACATCTGTGTCTTGATGAGAATATAAGCATACAATTTTCCATCCCTTTTTCCTCTATAACCACCTTCTCTGCACAAATGCAAGGATTCAACTACAGTTCTTTGTTTACTCCAATAAAGACATTTTGAGTTAAATGAAAGAATACCAAACAGATGGGAGAAAAAGCAGAAAAAAGAAACAAATGTTCAAATTAATACTTTCGAACTATATTTACATGTTTTAAGTCACTTTCAGGAGATGGGCAAATTCACAGGTCCAAAAATGATCCACATTTTAAAATGGAAGCTGAGAAAGTTTCTTTCTAATATACCATTTGGCAAAGTGGAAATAGTGTCTGTAGAAGGGCTAAAAACTGAGTTGGCAATGTTTTCTTTCTGTGTCTGTGAATATTTCCTATAGAAAAGTAAGTTTGTGAGGGAAATAGTAGTGAAGCCACCTGATT
This sequence comes from Ochotona curzoniae, assembly GCF_017591425.1. Taxonomy (NCBI): domain Eukaryota; kingdom Metazoa; phylum Chordata; class Mammalia; order Lagomorpha; family Ochotonidae; genus Ochotona; species Ochotona curzoniae. The sequence goes on from NW_024466921.1 coordinate 334,239, forward strand.
TTCCTCTCTTTTATAATGAAAACCTATCCTTTTTAACATACAACAAAGGTAAAATTGTTGTATTAAGTTTATAACGTGGCAGAAGAAGAATCACTGACTGAATGAAAACACTGATTTAATCATTTTTAGGGACATTTTCATTTATTCCTCTGAAGAAAACATGGAAGATATCCAAAGAACTCAGCTAATTTCACATAGCTGGATAGAAGCTATAATGGAATTCTGAGTTTGACTTAAAAGCCATACTTTCCCCTCACTGAATGTTGTTCCTTCACATTGGTAGAGCAATTTCATCCCTCTAGGTTTGGAAACACACATATTCCTATCATATCCATGGAAAAGAGGTTAACTGAAGTTGTTCATATTGTTTACCCTCAAAACACATTTTTGGAACGTGGATATCCCAATTGCATCGTGTCATGCAGTATATGATGTACTACAAAAGGTTCAGAAAACAGCTATGCTGCTACCATTGAGACTGCTTGGCAGGGCACCACTTTACAATTAGGAAGGACAGTATCATTTAAATGAGAATTGCCACTATATTGGAAGCCTGTTCTGTCAATATAATTGCAGGATACATTCTTCATACTGTTTGTTAAAGAACCTTAGAGAAAACGTCCAAAGTACTTTTTCAGTTAAGTCTAAGAAGCAGAATAAAAACTCAATTCGGGAAAACAGGGAAATTTTCAATTCTTACTTTCATGTGACCTCTGCAAAGAAAAAGAACATTACGACAACATGTCACTAATATTTTTGCTCAATGCCATTCATACGTCAACTGAGTTAAATAAAAACCTTTCAGTAATATGACAACATTTCTCAGTATTTGTCAAAAGTAAACATTCAGTCTAGTGAAAAATATAAAATCACAAATATACTGACGTCAGTGCTTTTATCGATGTGGCTTGTACAGCAGGAGTGTGCAAAACCATGGGAATAATGCATAGAAATCTATGATACTCCCTAAATGTCTTCACAAATAGTGACTCCACAGAACTTTGATGTTTGACAATGAAGAGTCGACAAAATTTATTTGGTATCACAAAGGAGTGTCAGGTAATATACAAGGTATGCAACACAATTAGAAATACTGAACATTGTTTTTCATACACCACAGATTTTGGCAAAGCCCTGGGTAAATCAAGAAGACAAGAGAGGCAGTCCATTGTACTTCATAGAACATACTCAGGCCAAAGATGACAAATACTAGAGGTTCTGATTAAATATTTGTTCAGAAAATACCCTCTGATAATATACTGCCAATTCCTTACCTTGGGTAAATAGCATCTTCCTTTCCCAAGGCAAGCAGGTCTCTGCTATATTAGATTTTATTTACAAAGGAAACTCTGAGCACAGAATACACAGCAGTTATATGAAGGATATGGCCCAGCTTTTCTCAAAACACTGTCAATGTGACCTTTGGCAAGGAACCAGTAGAAAAGCACTTTTCTTAAAGGACACTAACACCTCTTTCTCCATGATGTTGATAGCTAGATACAATATTAATGAAGCAAGTTCTGCTTCCAGTGGCCAGCACACAAGTTAAATCATTTGGTTTGGTCACTTGCAGGACAAATGTTAGGGAGGGTTGTGCACACATCAGAGTATGCAGCACTTCCACCTAAATGATGCTATTTGGCCTGACCACCTTTGAGGTTGCATCCAGCCTTGTGGGCATGAGCCCTCTCTTTCTGGGGGCGGGCCTGTGGAAAGAAGATCTCAATAGATGTACTGGGCGCTGGAATGCACGGTGGGAGGGCTCTCAGAAGAAGGGGATCATGACCCTAACTTCTGGCACACACTCTGTTCTGGACAGCAACTCCAGAAAGAACAGCCTACTATTCTTTTACTGTAGAGCCTGATGAGTTTATCAGAGAACACTCTGCGGAGTTTCAGGGAAAACATTTTAAGGAGACAAATGCTCTGGGTCATTGTGCTGAAACTATGCTTTCTATAACACTTTATGACTTTACTTCCTGCATTTATCATGATTTTCCCACTTCCTTGCATTACCTGTCTCCCTGATTTGCAAAATTTCCAACCTATATTCCCTGCCACCCTAGAGTCTATTTCCTTAAGAGTCCTACAAACTGGTGAGTGCTTTACTATCCAAAGGCTAAGATTATAAGCACATGTACAAAAGTATGGAGTGTTTAAGCCGTTTTCTACCTGTACAAAACTATCAAAGGCGCTCACATAGTAGTATTTGTCCTTTAAAACATAGCTCAATATATAATGCCCAATTGAAAAATGTATGATAAAAAAACCACAACAATCTATTAAAGTTACCATTTTAATGATCAGGCACAAAAATATTTTTTAAAATTAATAAACAGGAGCCGACATGATGGCTCAATTGGTTAATCTTTCACCTACCAGTGCCAACATGTCATATGGATGTTGGTTCATGTTCTGGATACTCCACTTCCCATCCAGCTCCCTGTTGGTGGCCTGGGAAAGCAGTAGAGGATGGCCTAAAGCCTCAGAATGATGTACCCATGTGGGACATCTGGAAAAAGCTCCTGGCTCCTGACTTCGAATCAGCCTAGCTCCAGCCATGCATTCATTTAGGAAGTGAACCAGTGGATGGAAGATTAAATTAATAATAATGATAGGAAAAAAATAAAAGAGGTAAAATTTCAGAATTATTTCTATGTCATTGAAAATATTAAAAATACAACTTAAATGGTGTAATCGTTCAGAAGATAATGTTCTTCATACTTGTATTCTAGTTTTCCTTTTATCTTAACATATTGTCTATATAATTTTAATGAAATGGAGATTAGATTTTTCAGATATAGCTATAAGATTTTTCACAGAAGCAAAAGGTAACACTTATCTACTTTTCACAGTTATATATCTAGTTATAGAACATGTTTGTGTGGATAAATTCCTTCACCTTTCTCCCTCCTTTGCCACTTTTCCTTCTCCTTACTAGGCCTTGTTCCAATGAACAGACATTGTTGTTTGGCTATTTGAAATTCATTCATTTCACTTCAGGTAACTTTGATTTAAGGATACACATGTTTGCGACTCAGCCTATACAGATTGACCGAGACTCGTTTTTATAGGGATACTGTCCATGGTTAAACTAAGAAGTGCATCTGTTATGTGATCAAAAACAAGCCTGTGACTACATCAGAGATTATGAAAAGCAATAAGATGATTTCAGTTTTTGCCAACTTATAGAAAAGAAATGTTTGCTTTTTCTTGTAAGTTTAAAGTTCAAAGAGAATAAAAACAAGCTGTATTGCAGCCATCTTACAATTGTGAGCAGTGGTTCAACAGGTAATAAGAAGAAGCAAATAAAGCAAAATATACAGAAATGGTCAAGCTACACCTGCAGATAGCTCTCCCCTTCTGCTCTTAACTTACACAAATCAACAAAATCTCTCATGGCTTCAGGCACTTATGTCTAGCTTTCTGTATCTTGTAATCAAAACGTTCCTTAACGATAAGCTTATCATACAAATAGTGGCTAATAGAAAAACAGACTTGGAGTCTTAAACAAGTCACCCCACCAAAGCTTTTTAAGTCCCAAAGCTCCTTGGACAACTTCTGAAATCTTTATCTCAATCCTTTGTAGCTGAAGTTACTTACAGAACTATCCAATGAAGAAAATAAACCAAACTGCACTAAATGAATGTCCCTTCAGGTTGTGGAACACATACATCCTCAATCCTGTTGCACACATCTTTTCCCCCAGGGCACTCAGAAGCTTGAAAAGTCTCAGCTACTCCCACTTGGCAACAAGGGAAGGGGTGAAGCGAACACAGAATGAAAGGTGTCTTCACTTTGCTACTGCAACCTGATGGATTATTAGTAATAGGGTAAAGTTGTTTTTCTACTGACATTTTCCTACCAAGAGGCCTCAAAACAGAAATTTTAAAGATTATTAACTGCAAGTGGCATGGATGATGAATTCAAATTCTGACTCACTCAAACAAGCTCACAGACTCCATGAGACTCAATGTGTTCTTTCTACATTCAAATTGAGAAAATATCCACTGAATTAACAAATAGGCCATATACTTTTGAACCCAAAGCTAGGCATTTCTCCAGAAGTCTGTGAAAAACTTTGATTAGAATATACATTTCATTTTCATTTTTTCTAATTCACTGATTAGCAATATCATAAGTGATATAATTTAAATAAATGTGCAGTACAGTGTCTAGCACATGATAAAATTCAATGCATGGTATCCAAGAATTCTGTTAAATAATTAAGGGATTCTCAGCTCTTCATGCTGTCAGAAATTCTTGTGGTTTTTGAAGGCTTTTAAAAAAAATGATTGTGAGATATAGGAATGAGCCAAAGCATGTCCTTCATAAGCCACAATATTATCCTAAATAAAAGATAGGGTTGAATTGGTTCAAGTTGAATAATGCAGTCAATAAGAAAATAATAGAGAAACACTTCAAGGCCTTGGTGGGAGGAATGATTTCTTAGTGAAAATCTAAAAACAGCAGGAAACAAAAGCAAAACTAGATATACCTATAAACCTGTGTCGAACTTAAGAAGCTTTGCATAACAGAAGAAACTAGAGTGAAACAAGATACAAATATCTGCAAGCTGCTTGTCTGATAAAAGATCAACAACCAGGAAAAGATCAGGAACTCAGAACCTCAACAACTACACATCAAAAATTCAGTTAAGAAATGAATAAAGAACCTGAGAAAATACAAAAGGTAAATAAATGAAAAAAGTTCATACCATTAGGCAACAGGAAAATGCAAGTAAAACCCACAATGAGATATCAAATCAACCCAGTCAAAATCACTCTTATCCAAAAAAATTTGAGACGAAGAATTACTATGAGGATACGCAGAAGGGAGAAATCTAACACCTCATTGATGGGAATATAAATTAGTGAAGCTCCTAAAGAAAACTATATGGAGATTTAACAACAACAACAACACAATTAGAAATAGAACAGCCCTCTGATCCAGAAATTCCTCTACTGGGCAAATACACAAAAGACATGAATATTTTTATCAGGCATTTAACTGCATCACCATGTTTTGGGCAACACTGCCAACCACAATTAAAATACAAAATCAACCAAAGGATAATTTGTTGATGAAAGAAAGAAAACATGGCATATGTTCACAATGGAGTAGTATCCATCATAAAAGAATGAAATTCTGTCCTTTGCAACAAGTTAAATGGAACCAGGGAACAATGTGTGGAGTGAAATAAGAAAAATACGGAAGGATAAATACCCCATGTTCTCACTTAAATATGGGAGCTATATCTAAAAAAAATTAAAAGTAAAAACTTCTTAATCTGAACACTAATTGTTGATTGGTAGAGGCTGGGGGTGTTTCTAAAAGGAGTTTGGATTAAAACAAATAGAGGAAGCTGGTGTGGTTCATTAATTGACAAGAATACTAATATGAGATACCAATAAGGAATATGGGGGTATTCCATATGAAAACTCTTTGTATTATTACCATGAAATTTTTTATTTGTAAAATTAAAACCATGATGTAAAATGGTAAAAATGAAATGTCAAGCATGAAAATCACCCTGAATAATTATTTTCATTTAATGCTTGATTATTCTTTATATTTCCTTTATTATTTCATCAGCATGTCCCCAAAACAAAAATATATTCCATGCCTATTCCAGTTCCCTGCATTTCCACTGCTATTTCTTCCTTAAGCATATCTGTAACATCATAGGTTACTTTGTCTCTCTTTATATCTAACAAAACTTCCTTTAAAAAAGGAAAAATCAGACTATAGTGCCACATTTTCACCGTCTCTAGAACTCTTCCTCTGGCTCTCCAGTGCTCTTGAAGTGAAATCCAAGCTGTCATCATGATGTACAAAGCCCTTTTATGATGCTGCCTTTAATGAAGTCTCAGACTCTATATTCCCCTTATTCATCCCTTGGTCAGCATGATTCAGACACCTTGGCTTTCCTCACTGCACTTGTTTCTGCCTGAGAGCCTTTATACTTGCAATTTCTCTTGTTTACCGCGTTCACCCGTCCCATCCCCTGATATTGGCAATGCTTGATCTTTCACACAAGCATATGCTGACTACACATTCTTTTTCCATCCCCAAATTACACTTTTCTATCCTCTCTGATGATCGTGCAATCCAAGAAATGAGAACTATCTTTGATTTCCCCATATCCCCAGTGTGAATAAATCAATATTCATAGAGCATGTATGTAAAGTCTAAAATATTTATAATTCTTGGGCATATACATTTATATTTGTTTAAAAATTTTGTTGTGGCCTCAATAATTGTATAAGAATATTATTAGAGCATGTATAGTAACTATATAACGAAGGCTATCATATCAAGTAGCATGTTATTTAACTTCGTGGTGTTGTAAATTTCTTTTTTTCTTACTGTTGATTTTGTATCGTTGCTTTTCATTTAAGGGGATGTATAGTAACTGTGTAATGGAGACTACCGTATTCAGATGTAAGGATGCAATGCAGTGTTTATCTCTACTTCCAGACTAAAGATGGACTCCCAATGAAGCTGTTTACTACATCTTGCCAATAGGATGCTGGACTCTCTGACATTGCCCATGCCCGCAATGATGAACATATGACTGTTTATGAAGAACTATACTCTATTAATAATATAGGGGAACACAATGGAGGAGGGAGGTTGGGGATGAGATAAGGGAAATCCCATGACCTATAGAACTGTATCATAAAATGATAATAATAATAAGAGGAAGAAATAAAATTTTAAAAAAGAATATTATTAATGGGGCCTGGCATGGCAGCCTAATGGCTAAAGTCCTTATCTTTTCATCTGCCAGGATCCCATATGAGCACCAGTTCATGTCCCAGCTATTCTGTTTCCCTTCCAACTCCCTGCTGTGGCGTGGGAAAGCAGTTGGGGGTAGCCCAAATCCTTGGGACCATGTACTCACACGGTAGACCCAGAAGAAGCTTGTCACTGCTGGCCTCAGATCATGCCAACTCTGGCTGTTGCAACCACTTGGGAAGGTGAACCAGCAAACAGAAGATATTTCTGTCTCTCCTTCTCTCTGTAAATCTGACTTTCCAATAAACATAAACAAGTTCATTTTAAAAGAATATTATTGATCTATCCTTTGTGGTGTATGTAGTACTACAGACAGAAAGCACAGAACATCCAGTATCAACATTTTCCATTTGATCTTCAAAACATCTTTGAGGGAGTAACATTATTGTGGACAGTCATACTTTAGGAAACACCAAGAGAAAGTAAATTTATAACTCAAGAACTCACAGCTTTTGATTGGCATAGTAGATACTCAAATCCATCTCTGGCACTAAATATGGTGTTCCTAATTTTATAAACATAACCATCAATGTATCTTTTCATATTGTAGTCATAAATGCCCAACAAGAAATAAAAACCTGTCAAAATTAATAATAATAATGGATAATATTCACTGAGTACTTACTATGTGCAAGGCATTATCTATGTTGATTTTTCCACAATGATGTTCTTTTTTCAGATGAGAAAACTTCAAGTCAAATAGGTTAGATGGAATTCAGACCTAATCATGTCTAACTCTATAGCCTGAATTTTTAGATATGATTAAATTGCATTTCCCTCACCCAGAGTTGCATAGTAATACATGGCAACTCACAGATGACAGGAACCACTAGTCTGGGCTTCTGCTACATGCTGGGTGCAGCCCTACAGCATGGCCACTACATTCATCTTGGTCAAATGACAGATGTACTGTGCCTTTACCTATGGAAAGAAGGAATCACTGAGCTGGCTGAACACCAGCTCTCTGTCAAGTAGTGGAAAAAATAGCCAGAAGCCTCAACTTTCATTATTACATTAGCAGTTCCTCCTTCATTTGTTTTATAAGCAATAAACTGTGCTCGTCTGTTGTTTCATTTAGGAAGTTTCAAATGAGATTGAAGATAATGCATCCCATAATTTTTCACTCTTGCTTGTTCCACAGGCTCAGGCAGACTGATTCCAGGGTGAAATTTGCACTCTCTTGATTGATGAGGCTAATAAAGTGCCTTTATTGTGATATAAATAGTCTTTAAAATGTCCTAGAGAGTCAATATTAGTGCTTGATGACCTCACACAAGCAAGGTACTTGTCTTAAGGAACACTAAAGTTTAATGAGTTATGTTTTGGAAAAAGTTTGCCATTGAATTTGGATATTGATTTGTGAGGCTACAAGATGACAAGAGCCATATCAGTGACACAGGTGGAGCAAGTTGTTTTAAAACCACCCATTTCTTTCACATAGCTAATATATCAATGGTTTTAATATTCCTCTGGATCACAATGTTTTGAGAAGGTATTGGAGCATATATAGAACAAATCACACAGATATTCAATCAGACCAATGACTTTTTTTTTTTACCCATACCTCAGGTGTATAAAAATATAGCAAACACTCCAAAGAAGGTTAAGGGCACACTTTTAAACTCCATTTATCAGTCACACATGTTCATGTATATTGCCTCACGCTCACACTCACAAACGTCAATCCAGATATGATAATGAAACAAAATCTTGCAGCTTGAATGGTTCCAAGTCCTTGGTTTAAACTGTGATTTGTGATAGCTGAATTAAATTTATTGATGACCTATCAGCAATTTCACAAACCTAAGGTTATAACCCTTTAAGAGTACAAGATCTATTCCAGATATTTGTTCCTCTTCAAGCTTTGTCTTCCACTTTAAAAATTGCATTGAATTTCTTATTTTGCTTTTCTCTGTTCTGACAATTTTCCCTAAAACACTATTATCCATTTGTTCAACTTTTACTGTTTTCTCAATATTTTCATGACTATACAAGCGTCTTACCTTTTGTATATGTATGTGACTCTACACTTGTAGAAATAAGATCAGGACATGGTATTAAAATTAGGGTAAGTCGAGTACAACATAAAGAAAAATTATTGTATTATCAAATCACTTATTCAGTTAATATAGCATCAAGCAATTGGATTTCTTTAACTCATCATGGTTTTCTTAGGGAATGCCATCTAAACTTGTCACGAACTCAGTAACTTAAGACAAGAAAAGTATATTTTCTCAAAGAAGTGGATTTTAAAGTCACAAACTCAGGGTTATGACTATGTAGTCCAGGGGGGAGAATCCTGCACCTCTTCAAGTTCTGCTAGCTTCTGGCAATCCTCGATTTTCCTTGGTTTACCTGATATCACTTCAGACTCTGATCCCTCTCTCCCACACCCCATCAGCCTTACTTCTCCCTCCCTTCCTCCTCTCCATCTGTCTTCCCCCCTCCACTATGCCCTTTTGTCCTGTCTCTATTAAGGAAACTTAGTACTGGGTTTAGGACCCACCCTGACCCAAGAAGATTACATTTTGAGATCTCTACCTTAGTTGCATCAGCAAAATTACATTTTGAGGTTCCAGTGGACATCCTGGGTGCAAGTGGTGGGGAGTTATTATTACTCAACGCATTTCAGCCATTTAAAACTTTCAATATCACTAATAAGAAACAATGGTAAGAGTTTGTTTGTTTTCTAACAATACAATTTCATTTAGCAATGATATTGGCAATAACACTAACCAAAATTGTAAGCATTTGGCTACCTATGGAAACAAAAAAGCATCAATACTTGTTATATACAGTATATCCATCCTCTGCAAAATATCTAGACATTATTTTATATGTTAACAAAGGTTATTTATAGCAAAGTGTGTGCTTATTTTTATGACTGCCATGGCTAATCAACTTTATTCTAAAATTATTGACTTTCAGTTGAGTTTAGATCAGCATAGGATATAATATGCTATATTCTAGCGAGAAGACCATGGTGTTTTGTGTTAGTAAAAAGATAATAATGTCATTTTCAAGGGATAAGAGAGTGTGATGAATATGATTTTGTTTATAGGCAAAGAATATAAACAGATCCTCCCAGCCTTTTTCAATTAAGGATCATATAGGAATCAACATAAAAAAGGAACACATTCACATTCTAACAAAGAAATATCACAGAGAAGCTTTGCCATAAACAGGCTACCTAGTGATTTTGTGTGGCCAGTTGTAGGGGCTTTGTCCCATATAATTTTTACTTGAAGGGCAAAAAATGAGAGTGAAAGGGTATGATTTCACCTAGAAGATCACTTCTCAAGTGTGCATAACAACAGTTGGGGCTAGGCCAGTTGAAGGCCAGGAGCCAGGAACTTAATCTGAGTCTGCTGTGTGAGCATCAGGAACCCAGCTTGAATTATCACTTGCTGTGTCCATTGGTGCATATTAGCAATAAGCTTGAACTCGGAGTGGAATTAACACTTCAACTTAGGCACTATGATATGCAACAGCTGCATCCAAAATGATATACTAAATGCTATCCTAAATGCCTGCCTGAGATTCCACATTTCTTTGTTTGAATTCTTTGTTTTTCATGATACTGTTCTTTAGGCTCAGGGAGTTCAACCTTCCCCATGCATTGGCCCCCACCCCTGCCACTGTCTTCCCATATATTGTAATAATAGGATAGTCTTTCAGCAGCAGTTATAAGTCCATTGTTCTTTCAGTTAAGGGTATCATGACATTGTAGGTATAGAGAATGGTATAAAATCTGACATTCTATTGTCAAGATAGTTTCATTGGGAGTCCATCTTTTATTTAGAAGTAGAAATGCATACTGCTCCTTGGCCTTTTGGCTAAAATCAAGTAAGATTCCACATCTCTATCAAGATCTCAAATAATTAACAAGGACAATACAGAAAGAGAAAGTTGTAGAAGTGCATGTTATTCTAACAATTCTCATGGACAACTATGAAGTCACAGCGACTGAAGGCAACTGAGTTTCAGTCATTCAATAGCCATTCGTTGTGTTCCTAATCTGTACTAGCCTTGCCAAACATGAAAACAAGTGAAATATGATTCATCTTGTCTCACAATCTTTCATTTCAAACAATATTGGGGAAACAACAGAAGTGCATTATTTATTAATAAGCAAAAAGTTAATCTATCTGTAGTCTTAAAAACGGAGACTCTCATCAAGGAGGGCAGGCTGTTTCTTGAGAAGTGTTCTTTTATAGGGCCCGGCGCGGTGGCGCAAGTGGTTAAAGGTCCTCGCCTAGCACGCCCGGGATCCCATATGGGCGCCGGTTCTAATCCCGGCAGCCCCGCTTCCCTTCCAGCTCCCTGCCTGTGGCCTGGGAAAGCAGTCGAGGACAGCCCAAAAGCTTTGGGAACCTGCACCCGCATGGGAGACCCAGAAGAGGCTCCTGGCTTTGGATCGGCATAGTATCGGCCCGTTGCGCTCACTTGGGGAGTGAATCATCGGACGGAAGATCTTTCTCTCTGTCTCTCCTCTCTCTGTATATCCGCCTTTCCAATGAAAAAATAATAAAAATAAATCTTTAAAAAAAAAAAAAAAAAAAAAGAAGTGTTCTTTTATAGATGCCATTCAGTACACCTTCCTCGAATCCTAGGAACAACAGTCAAATGGCCCCACAGGGCCCAATGTGGAAGCCTCACCAAGTGAAGTGACACACAGGAATGATTCACAAATGGAAGAGTAAACACTTTGAGAAAAAATGTACATAATTTGTAGGAAAACATATAGGTTCTTTTAAAATTTTTATCCAATTTTATGCATTGGCAAGGAAATATTCTACATAATAATGTTTGCTCTAGAGGCTGAAATCCCAATTTAAGAAATGGCCTTTTTTTTTTTTTTTCATTTTGGCATGGATTGGGATATGGGAGTTCACAGGCTGCGGACCCCCAAAACATTTTGTTTATTGTTGAGACATTTTGAATGATAATTTGCTAGAGGCTGTGCTGATCATGATTATTATCCAGATACAAATGCCAATGACCCAGTATCAACTAAAAAACACTTGAGCTTTATTTGCACAAACCTTTTTGAATCCTTTTTTTTTTTTTGAAGACAGCGATGATTTGCTGATCATCAAGCCTGAAGATTCAAAGGAAACTGTACTCACATGGTGTTTACCAAGTAAATTCTCATAAAATAACAACCATGGTGCCTTGGGATAAGCATAGTCATGGCTATAACCAATTTAAAAATGATGACTGTACATATTTAAGCTTACTTTGATTAGAAGCATCCAATTCCATCAGGTATGTACAGGTCTGAATTGCTCAGATTTAACATGTTCCTTGTTGAAATCTTGTTGCTAGTTGAAAAATCTATTCTGCAGGATTCAATGCATAGTTGTATTGCTGAAGTCATTTAATACAATCTCAAAGTCTTTATTTTCCCCCTTAAACACATATTCAAATCAATATATTACAGAACATATGGACCTACTTTTAAACTTACAATTCTCAGGACTCATGTTCTGGGGCAACAGGAAAGATAAAGCAGGGGACAGCAATCTGTTTTCTGTCCACCTGCTAGTGATGCATTCTATGATTCATTTCAGGGTAGAGAGGGGAGCATCATCCTTGCAGGCAGTGTCAATGGGGTTACAGTCTCTTGCCTGTGGTTCTTACAGAATCCATGCCCTACTTTTCACAAACCAGAAAAAGGACACAATTGCTGAGCAAAGGTTTCATCAGTGCAAAATGTGATTAAGAGTCCTTCAAGTTTTTCGCAGTTACAAATACATATAATGAAAGACACAGAACATTAAGCCACAGGAGAAAAAGTCTCAGGTCCTAGAGTGTTAAAATCTTATAGAGCCATGGAAGGCTGTGTTTAATGCTGACTGTGAAATACACTTGGGAACCAAGATCTAGTGTTTAATTTCTTAGAGGTTGATTAACTTTTCCTTTCAACAGGGACACTGACTTGAGGAAAAGCCAAGTGTAATAACTCTAACATACCACCAGGTGACAGTGTTTCTAAAATTAATCTGATTCTAAAGTACTCTGTGTGTTGTAGGGTCATATTGAACAGAGAAGTGGATGGACAATCATTTGATTGCTTTCACAAGATAAATAAAGCATTAGTTGAATTGCTTTTCATGATTACAATGATTGAAATATGATGAGTCACATATCCAAGTGATAGTACTAGAACATTAATTTTGTTCCTGGTCAGCCAGCATGACTGGATCATCTCAAAAAGGCGGCTAAGTAGTTTGAGCTCTAACATTCAACAATTCTTCCGAAGCTCTGCATCAGCTGAACTGAAGCATAGAAGATGAGAAACATAACTCACACCTTCACATGAGGGCAGCCCAAAGCAGGAAGTGAGATTTTAAGTCACTTGGTAGTGACCATTTCAGAGCAAAACAAATTTTCATGAACTTTTCTCAAGAAGACGTATCTACTCAAGGGCACACGTCAACTAATGCAGATAAATCGAGTATTGAGGTTCATTTGCTGAAATGGCTATACTTTTAAGAAAGTAAAACTATAAAGAGGAAAATGTAAAATCTAAATGAAGCAGGACATTCAGATCATTGGAAAGGAGAAAATAAAGGAAAAATGATGGTGGGATTCTCCATGAGCTTAGAATTTAGCCACTAAAATGGATTTACCTTGGCCTAAATTAAGGAGTCATAAATATAAAACATACTGACGTTAGAGATTAATTCATATATTCCTATTATCAAAAATGCTATTGCCCACGAGGTTAGACTTGATGGCTAGAGTTCTATTCATTTCCACCAAAAATATCTCACCTGCATTGACTGTCAAGGTGACTGAAATCCTATCTATGGTTTATGTGAGACCACATATATTTATATGAAAGTTTATTTATAATAAGTGATGTAACTCGGATATCCATTCAGATACCCTGTATGATTAAAAATAGTGCTCTCCATTGAACATCCATCAAACTGCAGCTTACTGTTTCTATTTTGGGGCAAGTTCACGGGAAATGAATAGAAAGGGTAAGGAGAACTGAAAAGAAATGGAGAGATGTCTCAGAAAGGCACTCATTAATAAAAAAAAGTGAGAATAAACCAATTTGACGAACAGTAACACATTCCCAGGTTTCTGTCTCTCTTTCTTTCTCCCTCTTCCTCATGTCCATCATATCCTACCATTTTCATTAGTGCTAATGGGAAAATGGATGACTCTTTAAAACTGCGGCAGTACTGCTGTTATCCTGGCATGTACCAGCTTGGTTACCTCAGTTCACACTGTAAGAGAGACTCTGAAGGATGTGGTTCAAAATTCAGATTTCCACATGTCACACTGCAGAATCTGGGTTTGATCCACCCCCGGCTCTGGCTCCTGATTTCAGGATCCTGCTAATGCAGACTCTGGCAAGGAACAGTGATGGTTTAAGAAATTGTTCTGTTACCTAGTCCTGAATGGCATTCCAAGCTCCTGGGTTTAGAATGTGGGAGAGTGACACAAATTGGTAGGATTCTCTCTGTCTCTCTCTCTCTCTCTCCCTTTCTGTCTCTCTCAAATAAGTATCACCCTCTATTTCATGTCAGAATGCCCCAAATCGGTCTCTGAGGCTCCAAGATTTGCTTGTAAAAGCTTTAGAATTGGGGAAGCAGGTGTTTGTCCTAGTTCTTAAGTCTCCAATGGGGTGTGCACGACTCATACTGGAGCACATGAGTTCAGTACCTGGCTCTGGATCCTGACTCCAGTTGCCTATTAATGCAGATCCTAGGAAGTGAATTGTATTTCTGGCTTCCAACCACTAGCCACTGTGGACATTTGGGAAAAGAATAAGTGGATAGGAACTCTATGTGTGTGTGTGTGTGTGTGTGTGTGTGTGTGTGTGTGCATGTGTGTGTCGCTGTTCGTTTTTCAAGAAAAAAAAAACCCAAGTACAATACAAAATCAAAATTTCAGAGGTGGAACGACCTTCCCCGGGCAAGAGAAACTTCACTCTTGATCAGCCTAGATTGGATGTGGTCTCACCTCTCCAACACAATAGGATTTGCTCAGATGGTTACCTTTGGCTAAAGATAATTCCAAGAAAGAACATCAGTTGTCATTCACACTTATCAATATCTTCAGCAGTTGGTGGATGAGTGCCTTCTGGCTCAAAATGGATTTGGCAGTGCCCCCACAATATCCACCGCCAAACCTGATTCCCTCAGCGAAGTAAATCACCGTCACTAAGTTAGTAGCAAGTGAACAGGTTATGACTGAACCAATTGTTTGGATTTGAACATTAATAGCATGGACTCTAATGGTTGTAGGGGTTTAGTGCACACATCAAACATTCAAAAGTTGTTGACCACAGAGTACAACTAGAAACTGACCCTACATTTGCCTGTGACTAATTAAAAACTGACATGCAATATGTAAAAATCCTGTTCCATGGAATGTTCCACTGAGGCAAAATCCTAAACTAGATATAGTTTCTAAGTTGGTGAAATTAAATCATAAAGGACATTTTCTCCATTCATACTTCGAATACCTTTGTCCTCTTTGTCACCTCCTCATGAAGCGATGTTCAACTAGTGTGATTACACCTCCAAAAACAAGAAGGTCAAAAGCTTTGGGCAAAAAGACATTCCACATTCTGACAGATTTGACTGCTGTCTATAATTGTCACACATTGATCGTGATTCTTTTAAAAAGCCACAGCAGCACACATCCTCAATTCTTCTTGTACGTGTTTTCCCTTCTGATAGTTGAAGGAGTTCATGGTTAGTCTCATCATCTTTGTCAGTTTTCTTGGAATAAATTATACTATGACAAGGAGCTTATTCAATGAAAATATTTACAATAGAATAAAAACATCAGTTTCTTTATAACAACAACAAACTCAGATGTCACTCATTTATTGAGGCAGCCTGAAGGTGACAGTGGCCTGTAGTCTACTACCTCTTGATGGGTGACTGTGATTTTTTTTAATGCTCTTTTTCCTCCATCCCACTTTCCTGCAGCTGTTTCAAGATGGGATTCCCAGACATAGTTTCCATCCAAAGTTTCTTATGCAAGTATAATTTGTACAGTGCATTTATTGCCTGTTCAACATGATCTAACATTTAAGCAGAGATATCAGATCATACTAGTAGTGCCTTTATGCGTTTGTATGTATGTGTATGTGTGTGTTATCAATAAACTCTAAACTCCTGAAAGATATAGCCACATTAAGCATACTACATACAACGGTTAAATAGATGATAGATAGCAATCTTTGAAACCTCTCCTTTTCTCCTGTCTCAGCTTTGTAATTTAAATTTAGTTTAAGAGCTATATTGGCATAAAATTATTTATTTGATGTTGATACATTTTAAAATGTCTGCTATATTGTAATTATGACATCCTTTCTGTTAGTGATTTTTTGTCTTCTGTTCACCTGATCAATGACTACATCAATTTTACATTTCATTTGTAATTCCAAATAGTTTCTACTTTTTGAAAGGTTTATTTATTTATTTATTTATTTATTTATTTATTTATTTACTTGAAAGGCTGTTGCAGTTGCGAGAGAGAGAGAGAGAGAGGGAGGGAGAGAAATAGAAAAAGTGGTCTTATATGCTCTGGTTCATTCCCCAGCTAGCCTCAATACACACTGCTAAACCAAAGGCCAGGAGCTTTCTCCAGATCTTCCAGGCAAGACCAGGATTTATTTCCGGGATCCTGGCTTTAGCCTACTTCTAGTCTCACTGTTACAGACATCTGAAAAGTAGTCTCACAGATGTTTGAACTCTATCTTTCTGCCTTTCATAGTTAATTACTTTATTGAAAATTTTAAAAAAAACTTTTTCAAGGACTTATAATATAACCTACATTATATGGTTTATGCATGGTTTGATAGGGAGCCAATATTTGGGCCATCTTCTGCTGCTTTTCCAAGCTCATAAGCAGGGAGATGGATTTGAAACAGAGCAGCAGCTGGGCCATGGCATTGTGCGGGGAACTGGCATTGCACGTAGCAGCTTTACCCACAGTAGCACATTTGAGTTTTTGAATTTGTTGATTTTTATTATTTCTTTAATTTATTGTGTCGCTGTCCTGCAGCAATGGACTTGGTGCAAGCAGCCGATAACAGCACGCATGGACTCTGACTGTTGGTCAATAGCCGAAATTTATTAGTGGCATCAGATTTTACACACTGAGGGTCATATGGAATAAGGAAGGAAGTATTGAGCTAATCAACAAAACCCCTCCACTGTTTCTATATTTTTGTTTGAAACTTCTTTTGTTTTGTATATTCTATCAAGTGTTCTCATTCACATGCTGTCCACTCAACTGTTCTCATACAAATGATATCCAATTAGTTATACAAAAGGTATCCATTCAGTTGTTATCATACAAATATCATCCAATCAATTGTAATCCTGTGCTCGCTGACCTTCTAGGGTCACAATGTGCTCCTACAAATTTGGTGCCTTATCTTTTGCACATTTCCTTTTTTTGGATGAACTTTGCTCTCTCCCCCCACCTTCTATAACTTGATACTTAGTTCAGTGATGTTCAATTTTTCTCCTTTAAAATACATTTATTCAAAATTTATGACAGTACTTTCTTATAAAGAACTTTAGCTTCAAGTCATTGAGTATGTGATGTTTTTATAGTTCTCAGTGTTCTGTCATTTTCCTTATAAACTCTGCTTTAATGCATTATTTATTTAGAAATGTTTTTTACTTTCCAAGGAGCTCAATCTGGAAATAGAGGATTAAATACAGTTTTATCAGAGTTGGAGATTGTTATGTGGTCAGCTTGTTAAATGATCTATTGGTGTTTGGAAGAACATTTTCTAATTTCTCTGTACCGTGATCATCCTTGAGTGCATCATTTTACCAAAATCTTTCAGCACTTTTTTTTGGTTACCTTCAAGTTTAAGTTGTAAGGGAAGGACTATTAATTTTTCTAGTACACATCAATTGAACAAGTAACTGTGGGTTACACACATGAGTGATAACACTAATAAAGAATTGTTAACATGAGGGTGTATATTTCTCCAGGAAATACAATCTGACAAGGGTAAGGGAGGTGTTTCCCCAATATCAAGGGAGGTTTTCAATGGAAGATGGATTGGGACTCAACTGTGTTGCTCAAATATGCAGAATCACAACCACCTGATAGGAGCTACAACCAAAAAATTGTGCATTTAAAAGGAGGAGTTTCTCATAATTTTTACTACATAAAAATAGCATGGCAAGGTCTGTCCCAGTATTGTTCAAGTGAATGAATCATCACTTCTTACAAGTGTTATTGGTTGTGCTTGCTTCAACAGCACACGTAGAAGTGCTATTGGTCATATGAATCATATAGACAGATTGAGCAAGATGACTTCAAAAGCTCTTTTAAACTCGGGATTCTATTTTTACATGGTTATTAAAGAAAAAGCTGTATCATTTCTTCCCTTAATTCTGATGTATCTTGATTTTCTCATTTTTTGATAGTATAAGATAAACTATTGATGTGGGTTATATTTGTAGTATGCTTGCCTGATTTTTTGTACAACACCCAAATGCTAAATTTGACATACATTCTAACTGCTTTATTTTCTGAGATTTTTGTCATTTTTCTAACTCCCTGAAGCTTTAAATTCCAGGTTTTTCATTCAGCATGTTCTATACTTACATACATTCCTATTACAAGCTCTATCTCTGTTTCATACCTTCATCTAAGCAACTGACAGAAACATTGATCCATATAACAGCCCTTAAGAAATTTCCTTCAGCTTTATTAACATTCATTTTCTTCTATCCCATCGCCCCTTACATCATGTCATGCATTCTCTCATGTTTTGCTATCCTTCAGCTATACCACACATACTCCGTGTTTCTCATCAATATGCTTATAGCAGTAAGAAAAGCACACGCTCACTTTGATCTCAGCTGTTAGAGACTGTGTCCTGGCTCATGGTGACTACACCTGCTTTTCTCACAATCAGTTTAGTAAGCTGCACATGATGATTTTTCTAAGCGTGTGGACAGGTATTGGGCACAACAGAGAAAGTACCCACCATTTATATCAGAATGTATGAGTCCAAGTCTTGCCTCTGCTCCTAATTTTAATTTTAATGCAACCTCTGGGAGCAGCAGCTGATGCTCAAGCAATCAGATCTCGGGTACCCACATGGAACACTGGAATTGAATTGCAGGATACTGGCTTCTGCCTAGTTCTACTATCACTGCTACAGACATTTGAAAAGTGGACTGATGGGAGAGCACTATTTCTACCTTTCAAGCATAACTATTTTTTTTAAATTAAATATATATATATTTAATTGCATATATGTATATATTGTGTATACATTGTATAATACAATATATGCACTATATATCTACATATGCATGCACATATGCAGAATATATACAATAAATATATATTTATGTAAATATATTATAAATATGTATATATTTACAAGAACTGCTTATAGCTCATAGAACTTATATTATATGATTTACGTATTCATCTTCTTACTCTTTCCATAACTCAGGGCCATGTTTTCCCATATTTTGTCATTTACTCCATTATCTTCGAGATTTAAAAGACACAAATAAGTCTCACTGAGTTTATTAGCAAGCAATGGAATGCACTCTGTCTGATTCAAGATAACTGAACTCAGTTAGCTGAACGGTCTCACTATTTTCATGTTTTAAAATTCATGTTTCCAATCTGAAAATCACATTCATTTATGCAGATGAAAATTTCACAGAGGAAAAATGGTTCTATTCTTTCAAGTCTGAGCCCAGTTCATCCTTATTCTCATACTTAACTTGTTCTTAGAAATTTTCTCCAGAATCCAAGTAATTCTGCATTTCAGATTTATAAACACAACTGTGGCAATTTCTAAGATTTTCATGATTTTTTTTCATTGTATCTACTTAATTCCACCAAAAAAAGTATGCTTTCATTCAGTTTGCATTTGTACAATAAGAATCTAGTTCAAAAATAACAAAAAAAATGAAGAATCAGAAATTCCTTGTTTCTTCAATTATTGAGTCACTCAAATCAATCATTTAGAGAAAGTCTTCTTCATGAATGGAGTATGGAATCATTTTGCTTGAAGTAACTTAGATAACCTCACATATGTTATTTCTATTTACCTTCTCTGAGTTGCTAGTGAAGAGATCAAATTAGTAGAGTAAGCAGCTGTGCAAAAGATGTACCTTCATTTGCCTATATTTTGAAGCAAAAACCTACATGTTGAAAAGCATAAAGGATGCTATTAGTATACCTTTATATTCACATGCAATTCTGGGTAAATGAAATTGTTTGGGGAACAAACTGGGGATCAAGAGTTAGATGTTGAACCTTCAATAAATTCCAGGCTGCCTTCAGCCCTGTGGGAAATTTGTGGATGAATAATCCCTAGTGAGTTAATGACACCAGAAGCTAATGATAAGCCACCCAACATCTTTGTTCCATGTAATCTCAAAGACTAAATTTACTTGCCTTTTAAAATGTATCTGCCAGAGTAATTTAGCTTGCGATTGGTAAACAGAGAGGGGTCTATTTTAGACTCAGAATGAATGAATAATGACTTTGGACAATAGTCCCCACTATCTTTCGAAAGAATGTCAGTAGGTTGCACATAGTAAACCACTGATTTTGGACAACAGCACCTACACTCTGCTATCTGCAATCACAGAAGTCAATAGAGAAAATGGTACAGGCTATGAAAAGGCTGGTTATAATAGGAGACCCACTGCTATGCTGGGGCAAGAGTGCAGAGTGACTGATTGCACAAGATCATCTATTCAGCCCTTAATGAGCTGTTGTTAGTGCTCGGTGCAACCTTCTACTAGTCACCAATTATATTTAGAATTAACAATTTGAGTATGTATTTACTTCTCTACAGAGTAGGTTCATGTGCAGAATTGTGGTTAACGGATCACAGTATGACCCTCATGTCCTTGATGTGCGTTCACCAGGAGACCCCACTGCATGGCTGGATTTTCACTGCAAACTAAGGGAAAGAAAATTTTAAAAAAAAGGGGGAACACAATATGGGGAAGAGGGATGGAAAGCAGGGCAGGTAAGAGGAGAGGGTGTGGACTTCCTATGCTGTCTCTAACAGGAAATTGCAACAAATCTAAAAAGCTTGCACTGTGACTAAAGAAGCATTTGTTCCTGGCCATTAAACCTGGCATGCTCACCAGCAGGATTTTACAGTCTTTTTGACCATGTTGAAAACTTGAGGATGGAGATAATCCCTTTCACTACTCTTTTTGTTGGTCTGCAAAACTATTTGAAAGATTGAACCTCGGGCATTTGTCAGCAAGGTCTAATGCACATTTTGCACTCTTTCAATGAGTATTCAGCAGATTTCAGATCTATAAAAATTCTACTTAGTTGTTGCCTATTTTCTGATCTATGGGGGCAGGGTAGCTCAGCGTTATCTGAGAAGTGCCAGCTGTTGCTATTACAGGCAGCCCTGAATGGTTCATTTATCTGAATATGTACTGTTAGTTGGCAAGATCTCAGGGAAGGGCACTTTGTTGTAATGGCAATGCGCTTCTTTTTTGATGGACTTCTTGAATAAATATTCTTCTTTTAAAATATAACACTCTGAGTTGCTGGAAGCATTTCTTACACATAGAGAGATATATGAAAACTCCTTGTATGTCCACATCTCAAGAAAAAAAAATTATCTTTGGAACAGCAGACGTTTTTCTAACTAGAACCTTGAATACTATTAAGGGTATCTAAGTAAAGAGCAACAACTGCATTCATTAATCTGATTGCAATTAGCCTGTTCAATTATTAGACGACTTATCAAATGTTGAACTGAATGTACAAAGCTGATCCGAAAGTGTGTAGACTTCATTAAAGTCATTAAGTGTGTCTTAATGAGTAAATTACACTCTTCTGACTTTACGAGTATGCTAGACTTTGCCACACTTGCTTTTCACAGCAGGGACATAGGTTGTGTCATCGCTTCAATTTATACCAACAGAAGAAGTCAAGTCCGAGAGTTTATTTTAGGCAACACATTAGCTTTGCTTTAATTCCCAAAGTCTAATCATATTGCTCATTCATAAAATAGTTACTTACTCTCTCCTTTAATGGACGCAGGTTATTGCTGCTACCTATACTTCCTATATGTTAAACATACTCAGAGCATCTTGGTAAAGCCTCAGGAGAGGAAGCTGTTTTTTTGGCATGATTATTGTGGAATTTTAATACTGCATGAGCTAAGACAAAGAATTCAAATATCAACTGTGCAGTACCAGAAACAGAAGGAAAACTGTATTTAACAATGATTAATAACAATAAGAAAGCTAAAGATGGGAAGAAAAGAATTGGAGTTTGCTTGGGACTGATGGTGATGACATGGTCATGGCACTTAAGACTTAACAGGGATGCAATTCAGTAAGATCTTAAAAGGGCTGCACAATGTCCTTTGAGAGGGCACATGAACTTTTAATTTGAAAGGTGTTAGAAGTAGGTTTTAAAACATAAAAAAAGTAGAAGGATGTAATAGCATCATAAAAACTATTAATTTGGAAAGAAAACTGCTGAATAGGTGAAAATCTAACCTGTAAAATACATTAAAGATATATGGCCAATAATGTGTTTCCAGGTAGCGCCCTGCTGGATCTGCCTTAATGTCCCTATGAGTCATTCCACAGAAATCTCAGATGAAAAAAGAAACACGGTCACTGTCTGTTTTCCATCCTTACTTAGCACTTCTAAAACTGCTTACCACAGCCCATTTTAAATGTTATCATTTCAATAGTCTTCCTTACATTAAACAAAGGTAGCCTCCAAGGATGCAGAGCTGCAATTCAAAGTCATTAGCATTAAGAATCTTAGTTTCTCTAAGAATCTTTTGAGAAAAAAGAACAGTGACTGATGCCCAGGGAAAGTTATCTCAACCTTTGCAGAACTAAAGACAACTTTCACTGACAATATCCACTTTCTAAAGTACTCAGGCTGAAGTGCTCAGAGTCTGCCCCATGCCAAGAAATGTAGAACTAGTAAATCTTCTAAAACCATAAATACAAAAAAGTACAAAAGGAGTCTTCTGAAGTCATAAATACACATGCAGGCATTTCTTTTCATATCTCAGCTGCCATTTGTTTCTTTGTTTGGTTTTTGTAGTACATAAGATTTAGGTTTTTTTTGTAATAAGTATTTATGTTCATTATGTTTCTGAATAACTGAATGAAAATTGTTTTTAATAGATTTTGAGCATTACATCCAGAATTATAAACTGTACTATGAAGTTGAAAAAAAAAACCTGACATGTTAGGATCATTTTGATTTGTGTTCCCTCAAGTTGTGCAACCTTAGAAATTTCCATTTGCTTTTTGTGTACTAGAATTATTCATTTTGTTCGTGGATGGGCCTGCTTCTGTGCCAAGGAGGGAGACTCTTAGGTAACTGTACACAAGAAAATAAGTGAAACTATGGAATAAAATGTCATGCTTTCTCCTGAAAACAAAAAGAAAATTATAATTTCAAAAGAAAAAACACAAAAACTATTAGAATTCACAGACATGGTATTAACTATAAAGAAATATGTACAGAGAATCGTTGGGTCACCAAGGAAGAACATTTATTTTATCTCGGTGTGAACAAAAGTACAGAATGCAGAGAACCTATTAAGAAGGTGTTTCCTGGAATGACCACATTTGAGCTGAGTTTTTAAGGATACATAACACCTAACCCAGCACAAGGAACAGAACAATGCAAGCAAAAGAACCATTTAGCCAGAGGTCTAGAGTTCATATTGACTAGGAATCGCAACAGTTCACTATGACTCCAAATACAGTAGCCAGCCACCTTCTTCAAACAGCCTTTCTTCTTTTTTTTTTTTAACCACTTCTCCCTCTCACTTCTCTTCATTTTTCTTCTTTATCACTACAGAACTATCTGTTATGACTTTTTTGTGCATTAGTTCATTTTTTTTTTCTTACCTCAAGATTCTTAAAGATAGTAGGTAGGAAGGGTCAGGGAAACCTAATCTTAATATGTAACTATCTGATATGTGCCTAGACTTGCCCTTGAAGATGAAATCCCAGGAATTTGATCAGCCCTTGGGCAAAGGAGCCAGTCTGTCAACCATCTGACATTAGCTCATTACCATGCAGTCCAGAAACTTCCTCTTTCCCACTCCACCAGCTATTAACCTGTTGGCTGCCAGACTCAAAAGAGAGGGTTGAAAGCCTGTGGGTCCCCTTCAAATCAGGTGCCCAAAAGCGACAAAACTCGGGCTAGAGTAAGATAAACAAACTATCTGGAGAACAGAAGACTAAGAATTTGTTGTATTTCTATTTTTTGCTGTTTTCTTTTTTAAATTTATCCATCCTGGACTGTGTGACAGCCCAGACAATAGAAAATGGCAACAGTAAGGCTAGGTCTTCTGAAACACTTCTGGGACATGTCCATAACCTGACCTTTGCCATAACCTTGGGTTCTTGGGAAGTCCTGAAAGAGAAGTGAGAGTGCTTATCTCATTCTGGGATGAGACCTTGCTTTTCTTTTACTGCTCAGGCAGTAAACAGTGAGCTGACTGACCCAAATTGCTTTCTATAAACAAGATTGGAAGATTATGTTCGTGGCTCTGTTGTTCACAACTAGGTGAGATGTGACTCTTGCTGATTGGATAGTTTAAAGTGCATGATGCTTAAACTGGGTATCTGTTACAGGCCACTACAGCTCAGCTGACCGGATCAACTGTATTGTGCACTGATGCAAGCTTAGTTGATTGAATGGGTCATGTCATGTGCCAGTGCTTTTGTTGTTCCTCAGATGATCATTGTTGAAGAGATCCTGAACATGGCTGATCAGGGCTGCCCCCCTCTTACACCTGAGGTGGAACCTGACAGTCGCTAGGTGATGAATAAAGACTCCTGAGCTTCTTGGAATCTGCCTCTGACTCATTCCTGGGATAGATTTGGTCAACTTGGAAAAGGCAGGACCTGAGGCCAACTTATCTAACCTCTCACCTTGAATCTGAAAATGATTGACATTATTCCTCCTCACCAAGCTTCAGTTTCCATCCCAATCTTGTCTAATATAAACTCTTAGAATAAACTCCATTTTATTTTTGTTTTGAACTTTTTAAATGATAGGACATTTGGGAGATTAGTTATATTTCTCCAATTTTGGAATAAACTTGTAGTAGAAGGAAACAGTTACTGAAGGTTGGCCTGTAGGCAAGGCAAGGCTGCATGTGTCTAAACTCATTCATTCCTGATACTCAACCTGTGTCTACTATGCAATTCATGCTTGCATTCGATGATTTTGAAACTAGATTTAAAGTATACAGTATAGAGATTGTATAGGACACATGGCTAGTAAATGTGGAGCTGGGGTTAATCTTCACTTCATCCTCTTCACTGTGACACTGCTCAGTAACTTTGTTATTTCAAATTTCAGTTGTACTAAATGCAACATTTAACATTTAGAAAGGTTTTGGTCTGGTCTCCACTTAAAGAATATAACAATTAATTAATTCACAAATACTTAGTGAATAACATACATGTGCCAAGCTCACTGTTTTGGGTAGACAGAGATTAAATTCTTGTCACTAAAATGGCAGAAGATCATATCAGGTGAAGCTTCTGAGAGATAAAGATCAAGTGTAATCATTTAATAAAACAGGAAATTACGAACTGAAATAATGTTCATTGTAAGTATGTCCACACGCAACTCATCTACATTTATAAACATCATTAGAAAAGCAAGGACCAATATCCCTTCCACTCATTTCAGCAATTACATATGATGAGAAATATAAACACAATTTTCACTAAAGTTAATCTATTAGCACGGGATGAGCTCTACAAATAAACACTCAGAAAAAAATTAGAAGTGTGCTAAAATACTGTTAGCATTTGTTCTTCCATGGTATTAGGATAATTAAAATATATTTCATATTCCAAATGGATTTATATAAAGAATATATTAGTAGCCATAAAAATGTTTAAACTGAAAAAAAATTAATTCTTTATTCATAAAAACTGGGAAGAAGACATTTGGCATGGGGGGGCAGGTGCCATTCGGGACTTCCTGTTCCTTAATCAGAGTTTCCTGCCTTCCTGATTGTTCAAATTGTTCTCTTCTTACCAACCACCTGGGAGAACTGGCCTAAATTCCTGGCTCCTGGTTTTCCCCTGGTGCAGTACTGGTTGTGGGCACTTGGGGAATAAATCAACAGATGGGAGATTTCTTTCTGTCAGAAGTGGGAGTCGAGAGGGCATATCCTAGGTCTATTCTTCAAGTCAATAAAAATGAATAATTTTAAAGGCCCAAATTAAATACTGAGAACTACTTCATATGCTTTGCAGAATCTTTGCAGCTTGATTTCAAGCTCTACTTAAATTCCTGATCATTTGAAGGCCGCATTACTTTTCAGTCCACTCCAGACCCTCTGAGAACTGCACAGGGGTTTCTCAGAGAATACCTAAATGATTTTGCTAATGCTTCAACCACACTAAGGGAAAATGAGACAGATTTCATGTTTAGGGGCTCAGTATCATAGAGTTTCTTCGAATAATGACTCTAAATTATGTCACCTGCTATGGAGAGGTTGTTTTTTCCTAAGATAAAATGACTTATCAAACTGTGCTATCTCTTTAGTAAATTGAGTAGGCAAAAGAACTCAACAAGGATGAAAATAGCTCAATGCTAGAAAGGCCACATACATCTCCCAAAAATGAGTCCAGCAATTGAGGGGAAAGAATAAGACCAACATGGAACTCCCAAATTGGTCCATTTCATTTAGCACTACACTCCATTTCCCCAACTTCACCATGGCAGTACATAAAATTATAATTTTTTCTCTTTTGTAATGAAAGGAGATAGCATATAAAGCTAATAGTGGATTTAGTTAAGAACAATAAAGGCTTTTATAGGATGGTGCTTGCCATGTTTCCATATGCATAGAAAACTATGATTATATTATTACATTATCTAAAAAAGATTAGTACCAGGTCAACTAAATCTCTCCCCTTTTGCTAAGGGCTAAAAGCAAATGCCAGGGACAAACAATCATGCTGCCTAGAAACCTCAGAATTCAATCTGGTTATAGTTCTCTGAAAACAGTTCTGATTCTTGATTACAGCTAAAATCTTCTATCATCTACAATATTCATTCATCACCTATGTTAATGAGTTATTAAAATTTGCTGTGCAAATCAAATAATGGGGACAAGTTACATTTTGCATCATATTTTTGTGCAAAATTTTGTAAAAATATATTGAGCTTAGAGCATCAAAGCCAATTATAGAATTCCAATTACTTGAATAAGTGTGTGTCTACTTATTGAAAAAATGACAAGTCTCCAAAAATAGTTCATATGGAATAACGTATAACATTGATTTAGAATATAGATAGCCTAAGGGCTTTCCTAATTCTGTAAATCTCATAGAGAAAATGATTGTAAGGATTAACAGGATTGTTATAAGCAAAAACACTGACTTGCTGTTTGCTATGTTTCTGAGGTGTCTCCATACTTCCAGATAATAAAGCAACATGTCACAGGAAACATGATGCAGAATGATGTCAGTGATTGGCACAGTCAAGCTGATTATTAATCACCAATAAACATGGGCTCACCTTCTGTGGTTCAAGACCAAAAACTCAATTATATACTTTGGCTAATTCAGAAAGGTGTTTTCAAAACTTGGAGCACAAAGAATATCTTCACAAATTTTATTTATGTGAAGTAATAATTCACTGACAAAATCAATTTCTGAAGGTTTACAATTTTTTTTTTCTAAAATCACTTACAAATTATCTTTTCAAAATTCAAATGGAAATCTCGCCCAGCTTCCCATTGGGCCTATGAAAATTACCTAAGACAAGTTCAATAATGTACTGCCTGCTCCAGAACCCACTATTTCTTCAGTCTCACCTCATGACAGCCTCTCTTGTCACCTAGGCTCAGCCACACGGGGCCTCCATCAGTTCCTCAAACATTGTTTATGATCTCTTCAAGTCCAGGAATGCCACCTTTTCCCCATCTCTACTCATTTGGCTTACTCAGCTTAACTGACACCTTCAAAGAGGACCCCAATTCAACATGTGACAGCTTTTGAGGAATGCAAAACGATCCTTTAGGACCAAGGAGGACATTGCCTTTAATGTCTACTTAAAAAGTATGATCTTAAAATACTATCTGTATCAGTAGGAGTACATTTAGGCAACTTATTGAAGAAATGCATAAAATGTTAGATTACATTGTACAAAAAATATTTTCAATCCATTATCCTAAATGCAAACTCTGGTGTCACTTCTTCATGAATGTGTTTTTTCACACCCAAACTAAGACAAAACTTTCTCTGTTAGATGCTTAAAGCCTATTTGCTTCACTGATGTATAACGTTGGTAATAATTGTTCATTTGTCCCTGGGTATATTTAATTGATATGTGCACTCGTCCACTATGCTCATACATAAAGGCAGGAACTGAATTCCAATAGGGATCCTTTTTCCTTCATAATAATGCCCAGCATATTATAAGACTCATGGTATATAAGTAATGAATATTGGATGATTGCATACACACATTCATATATGGATATATTTTTGTAATGTCTATGCATGCACATAGACATGGGAATGTAAATCAGATAAGGGAAAGATTGCTCAAAAAGAGCTACAACTTTTTTCTTCATTGTAATAACAGCAAAGACACATCTTTTTCTCACTTCTCTGGCTCCTTTTCTACTAATGTCCTTTGACTAGCTTTGACACATGTTCGCTTGTAGTACAAACTTGTCAGGAGAAAGCCCAGATACCAGCTGGGTCCATGATGCCCACAGTAATTGCAAAAGTGTTTGGTTTAAAATTGATTAAGAGGTGCTACTCAGCAAGCATTGAGCCAATTTCTTCCCTGGTTGCTTCAGAAACATGTGGCAGGGCTCTGTAATGTGATGGATAACATATGAAATGCAGAGGGCTGTCCATATGTTGCTGTAATTTTTCCATACAGGACATGATCTTTGGCCTTAATGATGGTGATTGAGGACACTGGAGAAAACACCAGCTCTCTTTAGGTCTCATTCAGAATCCCCAGCCAGCTAGGGAATAGAGGTGGTTTGGTTAACAAGCCTATAATCCCACGCTGCAGGAAAGAAAATGAAAGGAAAGACACTTCTAGGTTTTTCTTGATATAAAACTGATCAGATCAGTTTGTATTACCTGTCACAGAGGAAAAACAAGATTTCACTGCTGAATTTTTTTTTTAAGATTTATTTTATTTTTATTGGAAAGTCAGATACACAGAGAGAAGGAGAGATAGACAGAAAGATTTTCCGTCTGTTGATTCACTCTTCAAAAGACCATAACGGCCAGGGCTGCACCAATCTAGAGCCAGGAGCCTGGAGCCGCCTCCAGGTCTACTACAGGGTGCAGGATCCCAAGGCTTTGGGAAGTGTCCAACTGCTTTCTCAGGCCACGAGCAGGGAGCTGGATGGGAAGCATGGCCACTGGGATTAGAATCAGTGTCCATGAGGGATCCTCTGCAACATGAGAACTTTATCTGCTAGACTACCAGATCAGGCCCCATTGCTGAAATCTTGAACATTGAGTTAAAGAATACCAAAAGTCACAGGAAACCCTTCAAATTTGTAGTTAGGTCTAAAAAAAGAGCACTGGCTATCCCTATTTGAACACTTACTGACACATAAGGCTAACAATGAAATTAAGAAAGGAAATGATTATATTTAGGGAGCAATATCACAGAAAACAGCAGCCCACATAACAGGGTATCTGGAATATATGGTGTGATATGAATATTTCTACTAAATTTTATGAATTAACTTTTTCAAAGATGCTAGAAAGCTGGAAACATTTTGGGAGAGAAAGACTGATAGGATGAGATGACATGAAACCATATTTAAACTAAAATGGCTATAAGAAGAGAGTTATTATCATGGCAAATCAAAGAAAAAATTGTCAAGTGGAAAAAAAAACTTTGTATGGTAGCAGTATCATCAGGTGAATGAACCTGGTTACGTATATCCTATTGAGTTGTAAAAAGCAGCAGCAGCATGACTTTTAATTCAATTTTCCACTCACTTTTTGAAATGTTTTTATATTTTGTAAAGGATTCTTAATCTACATTGCACATAACTAGCATCTGAGTTTGCTAACATGCATAATTCAAGACCTTGCCCAAGAGGTTCTGATTTAGAAGGTCTTGAATAGTCCCCAAACTTTCATTATTAATATGCAGAATGAGAAACTACATATGCCACATTTAAAGAAATAATTTTTATATACAGTGTTACCCAATAGAAAATGACCCACAGATGTGTTGCTGCTCAACAATGTACTTTCTGGTTATGTATGAGGACTAATTAACTTGAAAGTTGGTGCAAGTAAGGAACTGTAATTACAATGTTATTTAAGTTTCCATGCTTTGAGGATGCCATATCAAAGGGTTCAAATCTAGAATATACTTTGATGGGAGAGAACATGCCGCAGTTTCTACTGTTCACACAACAGTGACAACACAAGACTATAAATATCTTAGTAAGAAGGGTATGAAATGACATCGGCTGTAGAATGTTCCCATTCAGTTCGTGAAGGTACATGGAAAGTTGTACTTTACATTAGCATTCAGAATTATCAGACTAACCACTTTATTCCTTCTCAGTCTGAACAGTTCAAGTCATGCCATGATCATAGGTTGAACCTATAGGAGTATCTCTGGTTAATTCCACTCATTTGTACTAAGTAACAAAACAGTAAGTAGCAGGTGCACTGTTACATCATACGGCAATCTCACCAGTTAGCTGCCTTACTCTTCTGAAGTATAAATGTGGACAAGGGTTCAGAAATTGTTATGACATGAGTTTAAGAGTCCCCGAAATCCACAGGCCTCTCTTTTCTTATCAAGTACTAGGAATGTTAGTTGCTAAGAAATTCACAAGAATAAATTTAAATTCCAAACTATATCTTTGATGGACTTCAAGCTCAGAAATCTTCTAATCCTAGAGCATTAATGTGTAGTATCCATGTTCCCAAAAGACATGACATGAATGTTGCCCTTCAAAAGACAGCTAGATATTTGTTGTGACACACAGAAGGAATGGGAAGACTTAAGATTTCAGTTTGTTTTGAAAAGTGTTTGGTTAGAAAAGCTACAACAGAAACACAGTTAAGCAAACAAATGTACACATATACACACACATAGGCTAAATGCAGATTGGCAGGCAAGGGTGGGGAGGAGTGTGTTTAGATTGAAGAATGAGAGTGCATAATCATGTCAAAATAACTCTCCCTGCCCCATAACCCAGCAGCAGGGAAAATGAATGGGAAGTAGGGCAGAAAAGAAAGAACATTAATGGATCTACCGCCTCGTTTGCCCTAGAGACAAAAGTTCTTTCTGCACATTTCCATTAGCATTTTGGCATAAGAAAATGAATTCTTGCAGTAGTCCAAAATCAATGACTGCTCTCCTAACTAAAATCTAAGACAATGCCATGTGACTGCTAACCGATCTTAGATAACTGCGTTTAAAAAGTCAAGAATTGGTAGTATACATGTCTTGTGCATGGAATGGTGCTGGCAACATTTCAGAACAAGTTCTCCTTGGAGAAGTTGCCTGGGTCTTGGGAAAATCTCCTCCATGTCACTAGTTCTGGCCAGAAAGAAGGCAGGGAGTAATGGGCAACACGGATTCTGGAGGCAAAACCTCTAAGTTCTTTTGAAGATGTGAGGACATATAGAGAGTTCAGTTCATAAATTTGTTCTTTAAAATTTATTTGACAATCAGTGTTGGGAAGCTACGCCCTAACATGATATCTCATATGGCCCATGTCAGCGTATGAACTTGTGGGTCCAGCCTCTATAATTGTCTCAAGTATATAGATGTGACAATGCTTCTAGTGCTCAAGTCCTATAATTAACGAGTGGTAGATTGTGGATTAAAATTCTGGCTCTTGTACGGCATATCCCAGACACACTTAACAATGCTACACTAACCTATAATTTAATATCATGTTAAGGACTTAATAAGAGACGATTACCAACCTCATTCAAAAGAAATAACATGGGAAATCTGGCTAAAATGTGCTTTTGCATATTCGATTTTGTCTTTTTCTCTTTACTGTTATGTTTGTATTTGAGGTTACATATATATAAGCATACAGATACACATGCATACATACACATTCATACATTATAGTTTTTAGCCTCCTCTCACATTTGAAAATAAGAATCACACATGCAACTTGGGGGTGGGGAGGTGTATGAATTACCTGGACAAATTCACAGCTGAGGTTAAAGTCTTCTCAAAGGTTTCTAAGTATTACTGAGTTTTGTTTTGTATTTTAATACTATGCCTGTTAAATTCTCTGCTTGAGTTGAGTTCTTTGAATCATGAATATGCCAAATATTTGTGTGAATATTGGATAATAGTGCTTTTTAACCCAACCATGCACTGTGCTTCTCAAATCCCTGTCCTATTTACTGACTCAAAATGCAGTTAAAATGAAGCATTTGGTTTCCACAGTTGGATTATTTAACACTTACTAAAACCCTGTTGGGATAGGGAGAGCAACACAGCCTGCCTTAAACCTTTGAAATTCTGGTCCACTCACCTCCCTTTCATTCCTGAGTCCAACATAAAAGAGTTGTACAAAATATTAATTAAAAGGAGATCCTCTTTGGTAACTAATGTTCTCTTATTTGGAATCAGCATCGAAGCTGCTAATTCAACTAATATATATTGAACACCTTTATAGCTTAGCCCATCTCCTGGTAACTTCTGATAAAAGCATGAATTTGACACATTCTCTGTCCTTGGAATGTCAGCCTTTGTCTGAGAGATGTTTGGAAATAGTAAAGGCAAAGTACAGGGTGTGAGAAGAAGAGCAGGAAGAAGCTGTGCCTAACTCATTCTAAGGCATCAGAGAAGAAAAAAGAAACAAGCAAAACTTGTCCGATTACCAAAAGAACTTCATGAGTGATCCAACTCTTTGAATTCTTCACTTGTAACTTTTCTTAGAGGTCCGGTATGACTCCAAGGTCTCAGGGATACTAGATGTGAACAGCCCCTGAACCCACCCTTCTCATATTAGATGCTCAACATTTTGCCCAGTTGTAAATCTAGCCTATCTGAGCAGGAAATGGTCCTAGCTTGATATCCTCACACAGCCAGACTTTGTTTCCTTCACCCTTTTGATTGAGGCAGGGATGGGCCTCAGCACCAGGGCCAGGCTGGGCTACAACTTTACCAGTCACCATATTCTCCTCAGACACAGCCTAGCTCCACATGGCAGTCATGCCCCAACATCATTGCAGCACTTTCCTCTGTGTTAAATCAATATTTTATGACACGTACAAGGGAAAGCTGTAAATTTAATTTTGTCCCCTGCAGTGAGATTCCTATCTTGTTTGTTGGCAACATAATGAATGTGTGTCCTCTAGTCTGCCCCGTTCCCAACAAAAACACCACTGAAGCAATTGGCAGATAAAGAAAGAGAAAATAGCAAAGCACAATTAGGTAAATGGATTAAAATTGGATTAATCACAAGCTCTGCTACAGAAGCCTTCTCTCTCTCTCTCTCTCTATATATATATATATATATACATATATATATTTTTTTCAAAAATCCTCCAAAAAGAGGATGATAATTAGGGAAAATTTTGGCCCTATGTGTGCCTTGGAAACTAAGGGTGATCCAGACAGGCTGCGTTTAATTGAAAGGAAAATGTGGCCAATGGAGTCTGGTCTTATTGGGCAAACTCCACTCTACCCCATGGGGGTCACCTGCTTTCATGGACCCTTGCTCTTCTGCTGTCAACCTGCCATGTCCCTTATTACCAGCAGTGCACACTCCTGGTCCCTGTTATGTCTTTCCCTGGTCCTGTGCATGACTGATTTCTCATCTTTGACTGTCAGCCCACTTCCCATTCTGCTCAGGCTCTCCTGATCCCTTAATCAGTAGATGGTGAGTTGAGTGTGTGTCAGGAGTGTAAGAGTGGTCCCAAGGAAGTGATGCGGGCCAGACATGGTACTTGTCTATTTTATTACCCTATTCAATCCTGTGATATGGTGTACCTATCATATGTCACTCAATGACATGTTGAATCAATGACTGAAGAAATAATGGCGGTAGTAATAAGTACTCCGATAAGGAAAGCAGCTTTTTAGTAGCTTTCTGTTGTTAGAACAACGCTGCAATTTATTTTGGTTCAGCTGTCTTCTATATGTGCCAGACACTGTTTTAAGAACTTCACATAATAACATATTTAATTCCTATAAAACATGCAGGAGATAGATGCTATTATTATCGCTATTGTTCTGCAAGAGTAACTGAGTCATGCGAGACTTTAGTTGCTTAGCTATGCTCATAAAGTGACAAGGAGTGAGACTAGTGTTAGGATGCAGTTGCTCTGGAGTCCAGGCCTTTAGGAAGTATGGTCTGCTGGCCCTCAATGTATAGCATTGCTGTAACTGCAGATGCTCAGCACAAATACAAGAATACAACTGCCTGGTTATGTGTAGGAATGTGTTTGTGAGTATATTATGTCTGTATTTTCTTTTATGGACATGGGATCATAGACTCCTAGAAAACAGATACTGTCATCAGAGAAAAAAATCTTTTTTTTCTTTTCTTTAATACCAAAGGCAAATAAAGAACAGAGGTCATGGGTGAATAGGTAGGAGGAGGAAAGGAGGAATTCTGAATCCACTAGATTAGAGTAAGGGTAAAATGTGGAAGTGTAAAATCAAAGATGGAATGACAATTTTGTCCCAAAAGA
Source organism: Ochotona curzoniae (assembly GCF_017591425.1). NCBI lineage: Eukaryota > Metazoa > Chordata > Mammalia > Lagomorpha > Ochotonidae > Ochotona > Ochotona curzoniae. The sequence continues at coordinate 368,747 of NW_024466921.1, forward strand.
CTCATATTCTTAAAGTAAGCCCACATTCCTCAAAACCATTTGATTCGGGCCCGGCGCGGTGGCACAAGTGGTTAAGGTCCTCGCCTTGCACGCCCGGGATCCCATATGGGAACCAGTTCTAATCCCGGCAGCCCCGCTTCCCTTCCAGCTCCCTGCCTGTGGCCTGGGAAAGCAGTCGAGGACGGCCCAAGGCTTTGGGACCCTGTACCCGCGTGGGAGACCCGGAAGAGGCTCCTGGCTTTGGATTGGCATAGCATCGGCCGTTGTGCTCACTTGGGGAGTGAATCATTGGACAGAAGATCTTCCTCTCTGTATCTCCTCTCTGTATATCCGCCTTTCCAATAAAAAATAATAAAAATAAATCTTTAAAAAAAAACCCATTTGATTCTATATGGTAGAAATTAACAGGTATCTTAAAGTTTTCCTTTTTCTAAGAATACACAGGACCTCATCGGCCCATCATTGCTATGTATGTTTTGAGGAAGATAGCCCCAGAGTTTCTATTCTTTTACTTATCATAGGTTTGTCATGTGTAAGAGACCTTATCCCTCAAGTGGCACTTTCTCTATATGATAGCAGGAAGCTGAAATTTCCTGAGAATCCAAGGATATTCATTTACATCTGAAACAAGACAGAAAAAATCCCATCATTTTATTATCAGTTTTATTTTCTAATCAATCCGCTCCTCACCATGAGTGTCAAGTTGTTTTGATAGCAATTCATTGCAGAGATAGGATGTGAAACTTTAACGGCGTTATGTCAATGTTTATAACCTATAAGAACATGGAGGTTCTTATAGTCTGTTGGAGGAAGGAGTTTTCTCCTCCCCCCCTTTTGTTTTCTGCAAATATCTGATCCCTCAACCTGTAAATTATTGAGTCTTGACACAGCTTGATTGTGGAGTATTGCTGACAATGCAATATTTGCCTGCCACAATGGTGTAATTTGGCAGGGTGCAGGATAGCTTTTATAAACTTACAACAGCCGCAGGGATAGCTCACATTCCACCTGTTAGTGATGAATGCTTGGGAAGATGTAATGGTTCAGATGAGGCGTTTGCAGGTAGAGTTTAATTATCAAGAAAATGCACATCAAGATTCGTACTACATTTCTAAACAGTAAATCTAATGGTGCCGTCTTACTGATTTCTCCAAGATATAGTTTCTTAAAATAATTTATTAACCACGTAGGTTTACTCCGAACACTTAGTATTTAGGGATAAGTCCTAAGAGAAAGAAAGGTAAGAGAGGAAAGAAAAAAACAATCAAAAACAAAAGGAAAGACAAGAGACACCAAAACTTAAGTCCTAAATTCCCTTACCCCTAAATTGCCTTTAGTATAATTTATAGTGGATTCCATTTTCTTAAAAAAAAAAAAACCTTTTTAGAAATATTTCCAGTTTCTATCCCAACAAGTAAGCAAAGTGCGAGAGGCAGGCTGAGGCATTGAAGTCCTCTCGAGGGGGCAAGGGTCCATGCCTGTTTCCCTTCCATGTTTGTTCTCAACCCTCTGTCTCTCACCCAAAGGAAGTAGCCATGAAGGACACCCGGCTCCTTGAACACATGCAGGCAATCGGAAGTCCAGCGCTGTTAACAGCAGTCCACATTGCTCACACGGAAATTCAACACGTTTTTATTACCTTCTTCATTGAAAACACATCCCCAAAGACAACTCTATCTCTTTAAGCCCATTTCATTTATTATCGAAGCACAAGGATCATTGACGTTTGCAGCTGAAAAGATTTTAAAAGTCTAATTTATTTTTTCTTCCCTCTCAAGATATTGATTACTGACAGTGAGCCTTGTGAAGCCAGACTCATCCATTTTTTAATGTCTACCATCCAGGACACTTACAACAAAGGGGCATGAGTGGAAGTGAAGGGTGTGCCGCTTGTTACAGATTGTACACACCAGCGGTGGGCATTTGGCAGTTTTCTAGTCAAAGCCCACAGCTATTGATCATCAATGGGCAAAAAACTCACCTATAATAAATTACAATGCTACTGGACACTCTCCCAATAATCTTTCATCTATTTATTGTGTTTTAATGTTTTCCCTGGATTTTTAGGTTTTTAAGACATAAAATATAAACAGATTCCTTTTTAACAAAGCAATGAAATAAAGATATGTACATATTTAGACACAGCTAGTCAAACTCAGTGTTTGCCAGAAAAGAAGAACAAAGTAATATAAACTAAGAATGCTACAAATTGTCTGCTTAGATTATTTTGAATATGTTATTCAGAAGTAATATCATATTTCATTGAACCATGTAGGAGAATGAAAACCTTATAGAAAGCAGAGTTACAGTAAGCAAACAAGTTTGATCTTCACACTTAAAATATTCTTACACTTGTTACTAGGATATGTAGATTTTAATAACATCACCGTGTTTCCTTTCCCTCCAAATAAAAATCTATGGACTGATCTGCAGATAGACACTACCTGATGACTTTCACATTTACCCATTAATTTGAACTGAGAAATTATTTTTGTCAGAACATATTTTCTTTAACTGCACAACTTTTTGTCATCTATAATATCATTGAAGGACTTCACTTTTGCCTCGAGTCAGCCCTGAGTCTAAAGATTTAGAACCTGAAACACTGGGAGCTTCAGTCCTCTGGGAAACTTGACTAATGTACCACAGTAATATAAGGTTTCAACAAAAAGAAATAATGAGAGATGGGAAGAACTCCCAGAAAGAAGGAAAAGAGATTACTTATTTATTCAAATCACTTGGGACTTTGGTGCAATTTCTAGTTTAATGTGTTTGCTCACAAATTTTTTAATGGAAAAAGGGAAGAATTAATGTGCCATGCATGGATCCTCAGGAAATAAGTATCCCTTCATTCAAAAAAAGATTTACTAAGATACTTTTAAAGAATATTTGTTGTTTTTCACAAATGTATACAGTCATGCAACCAGCAATGCAATAAAGACAGTTGTATCACACCTTTACTGCAAACCTATTCAATTAACCTCATTTGAACTTCTATACCACGCCAGGAGCTGGGTAAGTGTGTAGATATATGTTAGTGGCTAAATAAGGCATCACCTCTGCCTTCATAGTAATTTAAAGTTTATTTTATACTCTCTGAGTTTTGCTTGAGGCAGGAATATCTGCAGGAATTGCATAAAATACCTGAGATGTTTTTCTAGGAATTGCCAAATAGCTGGTATTGTGATAAAGTGTAGAAAATCTAGTGAGGAACAGGTGTCTTCAAATTTCAAGGTAAGAGTGTTTTTGAAAACTTCTAAGTAAGATGACAGCAATACTGTTGAGAGAGTCTGGGATAGACATGTGAGCATCGAGTCAGGCCCAGTCATTCTCTCGAGAAGGTTTGCTTCTAGAATCATTCATGTTTCCATGTTGGCACTGATGATGCAAGTTTTGCTCAATCTCCTGAAAGTGAGGATCAGCGTACTTATATTGAGATTGGTGAGTGAAGTGCTTCTTCCCTCTTTTCATGATAAGAAACAGAACAATCTCCATGTCTACAATGCCTACTGGAAAAACAGGGAGAAATTGTTGAAAGGAAATATAAGTTCCACTTTCTCAAATAGTTCACAAAATCAAGCAAATTGTCAATAATATTATCCATTAACTTGCCAAAAAGCTGAATGATTTTCATGTTTTTTAAGCATCTGTAGATCTATAATTTTACTAAGAGTCGTATACAAACTTTAGAAAAGTGAGTATGGTAATTTCAAACTGGTTGTCCAGTTGTACATGTTATTTATTTAAACTGGTTAAGATTTTCAGATTCTCTTCACATCAACATCAGGTATGTAAAATCTGAAAACATTATTTGTTCACTAAATTGGTCTGTTGTTTGGTTAGTCTGGTCCACTGTCTTTAATTTTCCAAAAGTATTTATAAAATAATGTCCAAAATGATAGATATTGCTTGACATAGACTACTGAAAAAACTCTGATAGTAATATATTAACTGTAACAACTTCAAAACAGTCAAGCCATAATTTTTTCCTGTGAAGCTCTTATCCCATTAAGCTTTAATGTTTGCAGCAAAATTAAGAGATAGGAGTCCACTGTTTCAAAAATAAATCCTAAAATATGTATTTCCATGAATTATTCTCTCCACCACATTGCTGAGCCAGGTAATATCAAGCACTGATTATAACACATGAGCAAATGCCTGCTACTAGCAGAGCAAAACCTCATACTTCTGACTGTGTCTTTGTATTTTCATAGATAACTTTTTTTTCCTCTACCTATATAATATTTGTGACTACTTTTAGATACAGATTATCTATGTCTGTAGATATTATTTATACCTTTGTCAGACTATTCATATAGAGTATGTATATGGCTTTTTTGTTTATACTTTAAACATTTGATCATTTTTTACAACTCATGGAATTTGTACAATAAGAAAAACACACATACATTTCAAATTTTTATGCCAAAATAATCTTTTAATTTTTAATTTTTAAAATTTTAATTTAAAGAGTACAGATTTCATGTACTTCATAGAATTCTAAGATTACTGTATGCCTTCCCTCCTTTTTGCTCCTATCTTTTCTTCTTTTCTCGTTCAATTTGGGGTTTCTTTGGGCAATGATATACTTCCAACTTACACTATAATGAAAGGTTTAGTGTGCCTCTAAAGGCTTCTACAAATGAAACACAGAGAGACAACTGTTATGGGTAAAAGTAATACTCAAATTAAAGATGTCAATTGTGCTCATATACATTAAGGGTATTTTTTATATTTGATACCACAAATCCAACAAAAGATATGCTATGATAATTAAAACAACCATATTAGAGTTCTTCCCACCATATTCAAGTTTCACTGAGATTATAATGGCTTGCTTACCACTTTGGTCTTATTTTAAAAACAAAAACAAACAAAAGAAAACAGAAAAAAAACACAAATCTGGGCACAGAATTCCCATTCAGTAAAATTAGGTGAATAAATGGGGCGGAGAGAGGAAGTGGGTTAGCTATTCTGAACGCAAGAATGGACTTTTTGTGAGAGAGGAAAACTCTATTGGGTAAATTCCACTGTGTCTCTTTAAGTTGCTTCTCCCAAACCTTGGCATTACAAAGCATGCTATATGCCATGACCTTTTTAGCCTGTGAACTAAACGCTGAACACTGACCCACTTGTAAATAACAAATTACAATTAGAAAATCATTAATAGTAACCACTGTACAACTTACATCTTAATGCCAAATATCCACCAAGAATTCAGCAGTTACAAGATTTGTAAAGTATTTGCTATCACTTCTTTTTAAACTTATAGACCACACATGCAAACTACATATATATAGAACTATTTTTGGAATCAAATATGAAAGTATGAAATGAAATCTGAAACTACGGAAATTTGTAACTGTGGATTATAGAAGATCTTCAAGAAAATTATTTTAATCGAAGGTAAAGACAGAGTTTATCAGTGATGCTATATCTGGCATAATAGATGAAATAGTAGGACAAACATTTTCTTTCATTAACAGTTGGGAAGGCAATCTCCAGTTTCTCCAGAATTCATCCCCTTCTTCCATCTCTCCTTGTTCGGAAGATGCATTTCATAGAGTTACATTGTTATTGGACAATCTATTTCCTTCCTCTTTTGAAAAAGTAGCCAGCACTTTGATTAAACAGCTTTTGGTCCTCACATTCCCATACTTTTCAACTCTGACAGTTTAATTTCCAGACTCAGAACTTCTCCAAATCAGAAAATGTCAGATTTGTGCATCGTCACAGGTAAAACTCAAAGCAGTCTCATTTATTTCCAAAGGCTGTTTAGCTGCCTTTGGAAATTTTTAACATTATGACTCAAAAGAGTATTTCTTACAGCTTGTGGCTGCAATATGAGCTATCATTACAATTAGTTCTTATAAACTTCCCAAGACAACAATAACAGTCCAACACTGTTATGACTATGATGATGACATTTTGCATTTAAATGGTGCCTTTTATTTGAGTTGATTCCTAAATATTCTACAAGCCATTTCCTTTGATATCACTTCACCCATCCTTGGTATACAGCCACCTTAGGGTAAAAAGTAATAGCTGTTTAACATAGCACTGTCCCACCAAACACCACATGAAGACTATTATTCTCTCTTCAAATCTCCAAAGGGATATTATAATAATAGCAATCATAATAGCTCTAACTTTTATTGTGCTCATTCTTCTGCCCTACTCATAAACCAGAGTCATTATTCAGCAAAGGAAACATGATAGCATCACTAGAACGAACTGAAAGAATTAGCTCATAAAACTGTTGCTCATCAAAGCTAGTCATATCTCATATTTACCTCTTTTGCATCACCTCTACAACCATAATAATGAGCAACTTACTTTGTCACAGGGGGATTTCTGTGACCATCTTTCAGATAATTCTCTGTGATTCACCTCTACTATAGTTAAGTACGTACTAAAAGAAGACTGTTGACTAAGTCCAAATCAAGCACTGGTTTAAGGCCCAGCTATTCCATTTCTAATCCCAGATTTCTGCTGATGCAGTGGTAAAACAGTGGAGGATGACCCAGGAGCTTGGATCCTTGCCACTCACATGAGAGACCCAAAGAGGCTTATAGGTCTTGTATTCAGTCTCGCCTAGCCTTGGCCACTGTGGTCATTTGGCGAGTGAATGAGCAGATGAAGATTTTTCTTGCTGTTGCCTCCTCTCCCTCTCTCCTCTCTTTCTCTCTCTCTCTCTGTAACTTTGCCTTTTGAGTAAATAAGTCAATCTCTAAAATATACGTTTTTGTAATAGGTGAAAGGCTAACAGCCAAATACTGTCCTATTTTTCTGTCTATAAATTTGAGTATTTTCTTACAATACAGAATATTAAAATCAAGTAGCAGCAGGCATAACTGGAATGTTTCCAATTGAACCCTTTACTTAATGCATATATTTTTGATACATTTTTTTAAAGATTTATTTTTATTATGTATTTATTGGAAAGGCGGATATACAGAGAGGAGAGACAGAGAAAATCTTCCATCTGATGATTCACTCCCCAAGTGAGCGCAATGGCCGATACTATGCCAAGCCAGGAGCCTCTTCCAGGTCTCCCACACGGGTGCAGGGTCCCAAAGCCTTGGGCCGTCCTCGACTGCTTTCCCGGGCCACAGGCAGGGAGCTGGAAGGGAAGCAGGGCTGCCGGGATAGAACTGGTGCCCATATGGGATCCCGGGGCGTGCAAGGCGAGGACCCCAACCACTTGCGCCACCGCGCTGGGCCCTATTTTTGATACATTTTGTCTGGTAAGAATAGTCCTCTACTTGGAGAAAGCTTAGTATGGAGGTTCAAGAATACTTGCAGTAGCTCAATAGTTATTCTCACTAGCATTGCTAGAGGTGCAGAAATAGAATTTAGACATTTTATTGAGTTTGCTGTATCTGTGAAGAACTTCCATAGAAGCAGTAGGGGATAGAACATTTCAGAGAAAGATAGGAAATAATCTCTACCCTTACAAGAATTAGAAATTTACAGAAAAAAAAATGAAGGGGGAAAATGAAAAGGAAAGCTAAGGCTAATACTAATACAGAACTATTCTTTGTTTAAAATTGGGACACAATGAATCATTGACAAAGACTATTGAAACTGCTGACAAGGACTGTTGAAAATAAAGAACAATTAACACTATTTCATAATCGTTCCCAGCCTCAACTATTGTCATGATTTAGTCAGATTAGTGGAATGAGGATCTAACCAACAAAATATGCAAACAATTAAACAACCAAGAAGGCAATAAAAGGTTCCTTGTTAGTTTGAAAAATGATGGATATCACGATGCAATCTCTGTTAGATAATAAGGGACATGATTGGTGGGAACCATAACAGACTTTTGTTTGTTTGCCATAACTGCTATAACAAACAACTTAATCTAATAACTGGTACACAGAGGGACTCAGTAGATTATCACAGGAAAATTAAATCTTGAGGCATATTTTAAGGGAAAACAAGTGTGATGATCCTCCCAACAGCAGCAGAAAGTAGTTAGTATATTTTTCCCTTCAGCACTATCAGGTGGCATAAACACTACTGTAAAAGAGGAATAGCTATCAAGAAGCTTCTTTTTTTATTTTGAATTTTATAGTACAATTCCACAGGGCCTTGGATTCCCCCCACCAAATTCCCATCCTCCAACTGATTTTCCCCATATTAGTACAATGTATAGTCTCTTCTGAATGTTTGTGAGATACATGTCCATGAGATAGTTTAAAAACCACTGCTGTATCACTTCTCATCCTTTTGGCTAAGATCAAGTGTAAAAGCCATTATGCTGAGTGATTCAGTAAGTTCTTTATAATTCTATAGTACAGTGTTTGTGCTCCTGCGATACAACTTTGTTAAGGCTGATTACAAGAAAGATGGGGACTCATAATGTGGTGTGAAGCAGATAAGCTGCAGGCTATGATGCCAGCACCACATAGAGGAACCACTTTATGACGTGGGTGCTTCACTTCCAATCAGGCTCTGTATTAAATGCTTGGGAAAAGCAATGGCAGATGCTTCAACTGTTTGGGCTCCTGAAACCCACATGTGAAAACTAAATGTAGGCCCTGGATTCTGACTTGGGTCTGACTCAGGGCTGGCCATTGGCAACCATCTGTGGAATAAACCAGCAGATGGAAGATCAAGCTCTCTCTGTGTCTTTATATTTCTCTCTTGATAATTTTTTAAACCACAGAATCCCTTTAAAAAGGAAGGATATTTCTGAAACCTGATATTTCATAATTGCTTTCTTTATATTTTTACCAAGGAATATTTGGATTACCCATTTTATAAGTGGCATAGAGAACTGGTCCAAAGTAAAGGAAGCTACATTTCACTATTAGAAGCTCATGCAGGGTAATTTCAAAATGTTCATGGAAAATGGAAAAAAAGGTTTATTTTGGTACAACATATTTAAAATTTACACATAGAAGCAGGCATAAAAACCTTACAGGAATGGCATTTTAGGGATAAACTACAAAGATTAAAAAATTTTTTGCACCAAAATAAAATTATATTTTGGTTCCATTTCCACTAATTTTCTGAAATATTTTCGTTGGAATCCATGTACTAAACAGGACGTAATAGTCTGCATGAGAAATTTCCCACATGACAGGCATGATATAGGCCTCTTGAGAGCCAATAAATGGAAAATAACACTAGGAGATTTAATAATGTACCCCAAGAGTGTTGTGTGCATTTTATAATGTAGAATTGTGCAATGTGAACAATACAGCAAGGAATACAATAAGACAGAAAGTAAATAGTTTCTTCAGGGAAGACAAGGTGGACTAGATTGTGTGGAAGGTTTCTGTACAAATTCATCCATTTGGAATAAAAAGAGGAGGATTTTTTTTTTTTACCTTTTCTTAAGTCTAGGTGAAATTGTTTTCAACATCATTTAACAAATAAGTACCATATGCCTACTTAGCACAAATCACATCCTAATTGTAATGGAATTGCAGAAATCAATCATTGTTTTCTGTGTTATGGAAGCCCACAATCTGGATGTAGAGCATGATGTTGCTGCAACCTAGTGGTTGGTTATACTCAAACTATGTACATGTTTATCAGAAACACCGCTAAGACATCAATGGCAATCTCCAAAGTTGAAGATGGGAATTTAGATTCTGATGAGACAACACAAAAGCAGTACACAAAACTGTCCCTTAAGACAAATGTTCTGTTAATTCTGTGTATACGTGTGTATGTGTGTGAAAATGTATCCTCATATATGTTTGCACATGCACATATGTGCATGTAAATAGGAAGACCATGTGGACACATAGCCTTGAGCCAGAGAAATGGAAGAGACTGTGGACAGGACAGGATGGGTAAGAGACAGATACACAGTAAGGAGTAGGGTGGATTAAGATCTGTAGGCAACAGATGTTCTGCTCCACAAAGGAAGGGAACTGATGCAGGCAGAAACTCAGCTTTGCCACATGGGAGCCTCCTCTGAAACTAATCCTTTTCTTGTTTTGAATACTGCTTTAACCTTAAAACAGTAATATTTAAGTGAATTTCAAAATTAAGTAAAAGTTATCAATGAATGTGTCGCAAATGCCACCATGATATACTTCCTAATGGAAGTTCATTTAAGTGCTATCTTGTGTTAATGTTTTCCTTTTTTACTCTTTCCTAGAGATATTTTGGCCCCTAAGATTGTATCGAATTTCATTTTGATCACATTAGGTTTCATGTGGAGAATTTTATGTCGGTTAGCTTTGCATGTCTGTTATAAAATACCCGAGCAAGACCAGCTCTATATAGGAAACAGCCTTATTTTGGCTCACAATTCTGGAGAGGAATGGTACGATACTAGGAAGGCCTCGATGCAACAACCTCTGGTGATGTCAGTTTTGCTGGAAGAGCCTTATGATGCCCCAAGACATTATATGGCAGCAGAAAGAGATGACATATATTTACTTCTAGATGTCTATAGGGTCTTTTGCCCTATCTGTAGAACTTTTCAAGATTCAGTCTTGGTGATGCTACCCCAACGACTTAGTCCAGTTCACCTATATCCAAGTCACTAATTCACTTGGCCTCTATATTTGTGATAGGTTTAGAATATTATCTTCTTTATACCATTAATGTAAAACTTTGAGAACTAAACTCCCAAGTTTGAGAGGACAGATATCCAAACTCTTGAAATGCTGTACTGCAGTTCTTTTGTAAGGGTCTCAGCTATCCTAATTTCAGTATTTGAAAATTTAAAATGCTTCTTGGAGCAAGCATTATGGCACAATGTAGCACAGTGTGTAAGGTCACCACTTCAGTTGTTCACACCCTATATCAGAGGGTTGGTTCCTGACTTGGATGCTCTGTTTTTGATCGACTTTTTCTACACAGGGAGACATATGATGATGCTTTGTGTGCTTCTGGCCCTGTCTGCCACATGGCAAACCCACATGGATTTCCTGACTGCAGCCTGTCCCAGTCCTGGCTGTTGTGCTCGTTGGGAATGTAAAGCATCAGATGAACTACATCTGTATTTCTCCTTTCTCTCTCCCCCTGTATTTCAGTTATATGAAGATAAGGAAGCATTGTTAATGACTCTTGACTCTTTCTTTGTGTAACATAGTCTCTAGCATTGTGGCACAGTTTACTTTCTCCAAAAAGACTGAAGAAGGTAAAAATAAAAATGTACAGACCATGGTTTCATTCTGCCTGCTTTTTCTGCTTCCTAGATATTTACAAGGAAAAAAACAAGGGAGATATTACCTGAAAATGTTTGCAGCTGCCATCCCATCCCCAGTTTCTCCGCTTAGCAAACAAATGCATGAATGACAACAATGGGACAAGACTTATGTGCTCAAGCACCTCCCATGAGAAAAACCGGTGTGTGTCCAATATCTGAACACTGCATGCTTAGACAAGTAATAATCGATTAGGTGGAGTGATTGACAGGAAGGACACTAATGTCCCAGAAAACAATAACTAACCAATTAAAGCTGAAAAGAAATACTTTTGAATGCCTAGTCCTTTATTTATATTTCAATAAAATAGAATACCTGCACTTAACTGAAGAAGTGCATTTGTTTTAAAGACATCTGAGATATTTATAATAGCATTATAATAAATAGACTTGGTTTCAATGTGGAGATGTTTGTGATGCTTGCTCATTTTTAATCTGTTCTTCTTTTCCAATGGCATGCATCTTTGAGATTAAACTCACATAGTCAGAAATCAGAAGGGAAATATATGATAGATATATAAGAGGTCATGCATCATATTAGAGATGAAACTAAGGACAAAACATAAATGGTCTTTACTCTCATGGGACTTGGCACTCATGTGAGTAGTAGATTTTACACAAATAACTTCTCAGTTGATGACTTGATTGCATCTATAAAAAAAGAAAGGCAAAACATGAATTCCATAGGGATGCTCTGTATGAATATGATGATAGGAATGGTTAAAGGTTTAGATATTTTAATCTTGGATGTTATGTACAATCATTTTTCTACTTCAAAGTACTAGATATTATGCAGGTTACACATCTATTGTGGTTACTCAAAGTGCAGTTCTGTTAAGAAATTTTTCAGAAGTGTGAAGATAATAGGTGGTGTAATTTGAAGCTTCTTTTTGATAGAAAGTAGATTTTATATGATCCCCAAAGCAGAGGAAACAATTACAAAAATGAAACACTGGACTATATAAAATTGCAATGTTTTGCACAACAAAGGAAAAAACAAATCTGTATGGCAAAGGAAAAAATCAACAGTAAAGACACTACCTAAAGAATGATTAAAATATTTAAATCACACATGTAATAAGGATTTAATATCCAAAATATATAAGAACTCAACTCAACAAGAAAAGATATATTTGACTAAAAAGATGAGAAATAGACCTAAACAGACATTTCTCAAAACAATATATGCAAATGGACAACAGCTAAATAAAAAAGTGCTCAACATCAATGGTTTTCAGAAAAATGCCACCAGATATCACTCCAGGATAACTGTTACAAAAGAGGCAAAACGCTGTCCATGAGGTGGAGAAACTGAACCCTTGCATTGTGCTAGTGAGAACGTAAATGAATACTGCCGCTATGGAATAGAGTATGGAAGTTCACTAAATAATAGAACTATCATTCATTCCAGCTATTTTAGAAAGTACTTTCTATATATCCAAAGGATATCAAATCAATGCATTGAGACACATAGGCACACTGATGCTTGTTAACAGTAGTATTCACAGAAACCAAAAAATGGATACAACCTGAGTGTCCATTAATGGATAAGTTGATGAAGGAAACGCACAGATAATCACAAGGGAAAACTACTCAGCCATATGAAAATGAAATCCCATAATTTATGACACTGTGGATGAACCTGAGTGGTATTATGTACAATCTAATATGCTAGACCTAGAACGACAAATACCACGTGATCCCACACATAGAATATTAATAAGTTGATCTCATAGAAGTAGAAAGCAGAATGATAGTTATCAGAGCATCAAGAAGTTGGAGGGTAAAGCAGTCATTGATAAAAGAATTTAAAAAATACAGTTATGAGGAAAAAGCTCAAGACATTTATTATAAATACATACATACTCCAATTTATTTTGTCAATTGTATCTGTCAATTTGAAAGAAAAAGGAAGGGAGAAAAAGAAAGAAGAAAAGCAAGAAAGAAATGAAAGGACAAAGAAAATGAAACCTTATCAAAATGCAATAGTAGAAGGGAAATGTTACCATGGATCATGCAAGACATGCCTTATTATGATTGATAGAGTGAAAGAGAAGGAGCAGATACAAGGCTTAATGACCAAAAGCTTTACATAACAGCATTTGTAAAAGTTACTATCTTTTCTTTATTAAACTATGCAAGTAAGTTAGAATAGCAACATAATAAAAGATACGACTTTTATTATTTCTATTATTATAAAATTACTCTAAAGATTTGAATATAAATGAACAGTATCTAACAGTATTGATGTAGTAATTTACAGCCAATGATACCTATAGCTAAATTGCTATAGCTAAGTTGCTATTACATTTTACCACAAGACAGATGCAGCCTTAAAATGGGTAAAATGATTCCATGACATTATTTATATAATTATCAAGTAAAAGAAATCAAATGAGTGATCAAAATCATCCAAGAACAGTCCAATACAATTTTCATATTTTTATACTTGAAGTAATTCTCTTAACCAAAAGCCTAGTGCTAATGTAGAAATTCCCCAGTCAGCCTATATCAGCCATTAATAACTTATCTATAAAAATTACAACACTGGGATTCTGGCACTGAGATGTAGAACATAAAGCCACCATCTACAGTAGCAGAATCCCACATGGGTACCAGTTCATCATAAGCTTGCTCCACTTCTCTTCGAGCTTCCTGCTAATGTGCCTGGGGAAGCAGTAAAAGGATGGGCCAATTCTTTGGGCCTGGGCATCCCTGGAATCCAGGAAGAAGCTGTTGATTTCTGGTTGTAGATTGGCCAATGTGCATTTGGACAAAAGAACTCTCTCTTTATACTTATCAATCTTTCTAAGTGAATCTTAAAAGTTAGAAAACTATTCTCTACACAGAATGTTTGTAATGAACTAGGACTTCCAAAATGCATTTAATTTTTTTAAGCAAGCACAACAATCAAAGATATGCAACCAACTGAATTTTGACAATGATGCCAGGGCTATATATTGGAGAAAGAATATTCTTACCAATAAGTGGTACTAGTAAAATTATATATTCATATTTGGAGAAATGAAAGATCTCCCTCAGCATATTAGAATAAATAACCTAAGATGGATCACAGACCTAAATATTACACTTGCAACTATAAAACTGCTTGAAGAAAACATGAAAATGCTTTAAAACATTTCTGTAGGCAATGGTTTCTTGGATAAGATTACAAAGTATAAGCAGCAAAGGAAAAAGTAGCTGGGTTATATCAACTGCAATGTGATATGCAGCAAAGGAAAGTCAAAACTCAGTGAAGAGCCTGCAACAAAATGGGAAAAGACCGTTTTCAAGTTACTTATTTGACATGTAATCAATATCCAGAAATACTAGGAACTCAAAAACTCAACAAAAGAAAATCCAATTCAGTTGAGAAACTAGCAAAGAACCTGACTAGATAGTTCTCACTAGAAGAAATGTAAATAATCCAGAAATAAACAAAAAAAAATCTGCTCAATCTCTAACCATTACAAAAGTACAAATCAAACTACATTGAGATGTCACTACATCCTTCTCAAAATGGCTATTAAAAAACAAAAACAATGGCAATGATATATAGAAATAATTCTTATACATTGTTGGTAAGAACGTGAATTGCACAACCACTACGTATAACACCATGAAGATTTCTTAAAAAAACACACACACACACAAATAGAACTGTTACATTGTATAGCAATTCTACTTCTAAGTATACCTAGGTATATACTCAAAAGACATGATGAACTATTTGTATTGAAGAGACAGCTGCTCTACCAAGTTTATCATAGCATTACATAATTGCCAAATATGGAATTAACCAAGATGTCTATCATGAGACAAATGGATAAAGAAAATGTCACACACACACACACACACACACACACACACACAGGGATAATGTTCATTCACAAAAAAACAAAGAAATCCTGTCATTTGCTGTAAAATGCATGGAACTCAAGGACATCACATTGAACAAAACAGATTAGAACCAGAAATACACCCTACATGTACTCCCTAAGGTGTGACAGTTAAAAGACAATAATAAATAATAATCAAAAATCAATAAAAGATACATTAATCCTGAGCACAGAATGTTGATCACTAGAGACTGGGAGAAGTGGGAATGATAGTATAAGTTTGATTTAAAAAAATAGGGAATGCTAGATATGGTTTATTAAGTCTCACAAAGTATTCATTTTGAGATGCTAAGAACAAAGGAAACTTTATATGGTTTATAGATTATGAAAAATGCATCACACTGATGAAGGATCTGAACACGGGCCAGTACTGTGTTACAGTGGGTTAACCCACTGCTTGTGATGCCAGCATCCCATACTGGAGAACTGCTTTGAGCCCAAGCTGCCTTGTTTCTGATGCTAATGATCCTGGAAAAGTAGCTGAAGATAGTCCCAACACTTGGACCCCTAACCCCATTTAGGAGACCCAGATAAAATTTCAGCCTCATAGCTTCAGCTTGGCCCAGCTCCAGGTTTGTGGCCATGCAGGAAGTGAACCAACAGATGAGAGATTCTCTCTCGCTCTCTGCCTCCCCCTCCCTCCCCATTTCCTCCTCTCTTTCTCTTTCTGTTACTGTGTCTTTCAAATAAATAATTTCTAAAATGTTAACAATAGGGAATTCTGATGGTAGGGGTATGGAATTTCATTGTGTTGCATCACATTTTTTTTTTCTTTCATGAGTTTAAAACTACTTTGAAATAAAACAATTGTAAAAAGCATTAAAATATGTATCATCATCATTTACATCAGTGTAAGTGATGCAAAGTCACAACACTCCTCAGCAGTCACTTAGCATTTATATGCCCCCTAACACTGAAAAATGCTTTTAGACAAATTATTTTATTACTCATCACAGTATCTAAGAGAGAGCCATTACTGTTCAGACACCAGACGCCAATCTTCATAGGCAATGTGACTCAAATGGCTATTTCCTAAACATCAATGAATCTGAATTCTTTAGGAAGAGATTTCATAATTTAAACTTGGCCTATCATGCCACAGGACCTTTTGAATGAAAATCTCCTTGGGTGGGACTCTGGCATTTCATGTTTTTTAAAGTTCCCCAGGTGACTGTGTTTTTGTTTATCCAATTATTGCCCTTAGGAACTACTGCTGTGGAACCATCATGAAAGCAAATTCAAGGATGAGAAGGTAAAAGTTAAGTTAAAAAAGGAATAGAACATGCTGTGCTTCAGCGTCAGCAGGTATTACTATGCTGATCTATGTGGGTAACCCTCAAATGTGTTATGTCTGAAAAGTTCTCTTAAATCAAAATAACTGAAAACCTCCCATGGAAATAATTTGGTACATACTGGCAGACTAAAAAGAACATTCATAAAACTTCTGCAGCCAGTGATAAAACCAAATAAGCAATGCTATGAGACACTACTTCATTTGTCCCTAAGACTTTTTATAAACAATATTTTCTTTGGGAAAATATATAAGATTCTGGAAGATAATTACCTCATGTGTTGGTTCATTGAAACACTTCATTTTTTTTTACTAAATTTATATTGGGCTGTTTATATATATATGTATATATGTGTGTGTGTGTGTATGATATATAAAAATATGTGAGTGTGTGTGTGTGTGAGTGTGTGTGTGTGTGTGTGTGTGTGTGTGTGTGCATGCACTAGATAGGTACCAGAGTTAAGACAGAGAACCAAATCAAGAAGTCTAGCTCTCATGTAACTTTCAAACCAACAGAAGCAGACTTTTATTAAAATAAGCAATTGATTTATCATAAGTTGATATGATCAGAAGCCATGAAATGCTGATAAATGACATCTGATCATTTTAAGGTAGATGTTTATATGTGTGTAAAGAGGAAAGGAAAAGGCTAGAGAACAGAGAATTGTCCAGAGAAAAATTTACTCTATTCCCTTTTCTAAACATAATGGGGATAAAAAGCACTAAACAGACACCTGGTCTCTCGTTATGACTGGGTAATTTTCGTAGTGGTGCCTGAATTCCACACCAGACCTTCTGAATCTATATTTGGGAAAGAGAGTTGAGCCTGATAATGTTTACTTTTGTATAATCTCATAATAAGATATACTTCTTACTTGGCATTAGGCACTATGCTACACATTGTGTATACAGGGAGGAAAGGCTCCAGCTTGTCATTACATAACTATGATGGATTCGCTGAGATCTGCAAAAGAGTCAAATGTTAATGAATGCTGCTAATTTTATATTAGTTTTAGGACTGTATTTACATTTT
This sequence comes from Ochotona curzoniae, assembly GCF_017591425.1. Classification (NCBI taxonomy): domain Eukaryota; kingdom Metazoa; phylum Chordata; class Mammalia; order Lagomorpha; family Ochotonidae; genus Ochotona; species Ochotona curzoniae. Next base: position 386,152 of record NW_024466921.1, read on the forward strand.
AGTGTTGAATGACATTTCTGATCAGGGAGCACAGAAAAAAAAACTACAACACAAATTAGTTGTGGAAATATCACTGAGAATAAAAAAAAATTTAAAGATATATACATCTTGGACATATCTGAGGAAATACAAATAGGTCTCATGTGAGATGGGAGCAAAATGATTCTGTGATCAAAAGGAACATGCTTTGGTAAGGGATGGATTGAATCTCAATGACAGAACCCTACATGTATGTCAGGGTTACGGTTTGAGGGGAATGGTCATGTTGTAAGCAATAAAACTTTTAAACAGGAGAGATTAAAAAAAAGATAACTATTTTTATTTGATAGGTATATTTAGAGAGAGAGAGAGTCAGAGAGAGACTGCTGTTTAATTTTCCCAACTGGCCAGAGGTGAGCCAATCCAAAGCTAGGAGCCAGCAGTCTCCTGAGTCTCCTCAAGGGTTCAAGGTCCTGAGCACTTGAGTCATTCTCCTCTGCTTTCCAAGGTCATGAGCAAGGAGCTCAATCAAAAGTGCAGCAGCCAGGACTAGAACTAGCAACCGTATGGATGCTGGCAACAAAGGCAGAAGATTACCTTGCAATACCATTGCCTCAGCCCCAGGAGAGAGGCTATTAATACATGTCTGAGTTGTCAACTTGATTGAAATACAGAAGTTAAACTTAAAAGAACAGAAAGTAGAATGTGGAGGATATTTTATAAATTATCCTCAGGCCTAGAATTGTGGAATAGTGGGTGAAGCTGCCACCTGATAAGCTGGCATCATATACACATGCCTGTTCATGTCCCAGGTGCTGTGCTTTTGATACAACTCTCTGCTAATGCACTTGGGAAAGCAGTAGAAGATGGTCCAAGTTGCTGGGTCCAAATGCATGGGTCTAAATGCTTTGCTACCTCATGAGAGACCCACTTGAAAATTCTAGATCACGGTATAAATGTCACCCAGTCCTGGCAATTGTTGCTATTGTGGAATGAATCGATGAATGGAAGTGGTTTCTGTCTCTGCTACTTCCTCTCTCTGAAACTTTGCCTTTCAAACAAATAAATTTTAAAAAATCATAAAAAGACAAAAAATGACCATCTTCCATGAAATATTATATAACACTAAAACCATTCTCATTTACAATCAATGCAGTTGAATTTATTGAATACTATGTGAAACTAATGTAAATTGTACTGTATCCTATTTCCAGCTTACAGAATGAAAATACTGAGACACGAAAGTACTAAGGAACTTGATAGATCTTAGTGAGTGGAGAAAAAAGGATATAAATCATGTAGTCAACTCCAGACCTTGCAATTTTTTGTCAAATATGTGTTGGAATTTTTATTTATTTTTTAGCAACACAATATATAAATATTACTGAATATGAAGAAAGATACACAAAATTGTTGTTTAATTTTGCGATTCATAGCACAACTTAAAGGCTGGACATTACAGAAGGGCATACCAGTGTTCAGGAGGCACTATGCTCTCTAAAATACTATCATGTGCTGTTGGTGTCCTCATTGCCTCAACTAAATGGTGTTTTTGAAGCTTTATAACATATGACTTCTGGCTTTTCTCCTGCTCCCTTGTGAACTTATGTTCCTTCCTAACCAAAACAAGAATGGAATCTTAACCCAGTACAAAGCAATCTTGATGCAACAGATGGCTTTTAATTGTAAAGTTCAAACATTTACAGTTTTTCACTTACCACCAAGAATCAATTTTGGGGTCTAGAATGTTTGAACACATATAAATCCTTTTTTAAGTTGTTCATACAGTTAGCACCTGTTAACTATATGTTAAAAAGATTTGGGGCTAGTGTGATGGCATAAGAGCTAATTCTCTGCATGCAAATGCTGCTATCTCATATGGGCCCCAGTTGAGTTTCAGCTGACCCACTTCCAATCCAGCTCCCTGTTTATGTCCTGGGAAAGTTGTGAAGAATGACTCAAGACCTTGGGCTCCGGCACCCCCATAGGAGATCCCAGAGGAAACTCCCGACTCCTCGTCTCAGATCAAATCAACTCTAGTCATTGTGGCCATTTGGAGAGTAAATCAGAAGATGAAAATGCTCAATCTCTCTCTCTCATTCCTTCTCTCTCTATAAAATTCACCTTTCAAATGAAAATAAATAAAACTTTTAAACAAGTTTTATACATTTAAAATACACTATGCAATGTGTAACTTATTATTTATTCTAAAAGCTATCATTTTCTTTTTGGAAGAGATATCATCAATACACCAGCATTATAGGATATCTAAACATCACTGATATCTAATGGTGTGGACAGGAAAAATACATGATGGGTTCCATATTATCTTTAATATCTTCACTGAACCCTCACAATTGCTTATAATGTCTCTTGCCTGACCAGAAAAGACCAGCAAAATTGGAAGAAGATTTTATTAATCTTTCTTACATTTGTTTAAACACACAAAAAGCATATTTATATGGAGCTCAATATTTTGTTATAATTGTCTTAATTCATGTATGTAAGATACTAGACCAAAATAAAAAACATATTAAAATCAAAAGCAGGGCCCAGTGGCGTGGCCTAGTGGCTAAAGTCCTCGCCTTGAACGCCTGGGATCCCATATGGAAGCCAGTTCTAATCCTGGCAGCTCCACTTCCCATCCAGCTCCCTGCTTGTGGCCTGGGAAGGCAGTGGAGGACAGCCCAAAGCCTTGGGACCCTGCACCCATGTGGGATACCTAGAAGAAGTTCCTGGCTCCTGGTTTCGGACTGGCATAGCATCGGCCATTGCGCTCACTTGGGGAGTGAATCATCAGATGGAAGATCTTCCTCTCTGTCTCTCCTCCTTTCTGTATATCTGACTGTCCAATAAATAAATAAATCTTTAAAAAAAAATCAAAAGCAGTTCCTGAATATGTATTTTTTCATTTTTTAAGATTTATTTTATCGATTTTTTTTAATTGGAAAGGCAGATTTGCAGAGAGAAGGATATACAAAGAAAAAGAGCTTCCATCTGCAAGTTCATTCCCCAAGTGGCTGTAAAAGCTGAAGCTAAGCTAATCTGAAGCCAGGAACCAGGAACTTCTTCTTGGTCTTTCACACAGGTGCAGGGTTTCAAGGCTTTGGGCCATCCTCAACTGCTTTCATAGGCCACAAACAGGGAACAGGATGGGAAATGCAGCATTTGGGACATAAAATGGCACCTATATGGGATGAGTTAGGACTTTAGCCACTAGGCCATCACGCTGGATCCAAACACAGATTTTCAAATTTGTTTAAATTATTTTAAAGTGTGGTAAATTTAGAAAAATTGTTGTTGTATTATGTCTTTTCTACTATGCTGTTTTCCCTTCAACAAAGAAATATTTGCAAGCATTTATGTAATCTCTTCGCAATGCTAGCAGTCACACCAGTATGCAACCTGAAATGTCAATGCGTCATCAGGAGTTTGGGTACTGCTCAGATTTGTTGTTCAATTTAATAGGAAAGAAAACGAATACTTCAATAAACCTGTATGATTTTCCAGCTCTTTTTTCTCTTCCCTAATGATTTATTTTTCTAATTCTTTTCAACTTGTGATTCTGTGACGTGGTGAGCTATTCATACAGCTTATTTTATATTCAGCAGGACTTGATCTGTTTGATCCGCAAGATAAATTTATACAGAATTTCCAATAAGTTATTTTAAATATTTCCAGATTCAATGTGATTTATTTATCTTTGCAAATTTCCCTTGAGAAAAAAAAAATTCAGTTCTCAGTTTGGCATAGCTTCCTCTTCTGTAGTTGGTGTTAGATTTCTTCATAGTTTTCTACTTCCTCCAGAATTTTGTAATTTTTAAAAAACGCATTTCCATATAGCTCCGGCATCAGTTCATGCTTAAACCTAAGAATTATCTTCACATATTTCCTTTTCAGTTGAATTATTGACACTTGTAGAATGTAGTAATTCACACTACCTTTGTTACCTCTTTTTTTAAAATCCACGTGGATAATGATATACTACATAAATAGCCAGTGTTACCATCTGCCCAGATGTTCTTTGTTCCTCCTTTTTTTTTTTTTTTAGGATCAGCATAAGGCTCAGGCTCGTTGCTCTGGAGAGTCTAGAATGTGTCCCTTTGGCTACATTTATTCAGTATTTAAACATAGGAAATCTGTCATGTAGCAATTGCTTTCTATTAGAAGCTTTAAACTCTGTTTATATTTCCACCCTCTTTCATATATAATGCTTTAGATCTGTCTCATGCATTCTTCTTATAAATTCTACAGGCTGCATCCATTATTCTAATCTATGGTTACTTTTCCTTTTCAACATCACCTAGTTTTAAAAACAGCTATTTAAAGTGATGTTTAACAGATGTTGAATATAGCACAGTACTTTAAAGCATTCCAATTATCTACTGTCATTGTTTAGCAGCAGATGGATGTTCTAGCTTTTTTATGCACTATAGTGTCATAAGAGCTTTCTAGGAGACAATCGTTTCTCTATCCTTTTTCCGTTTCACACCCAGTACCATCACTTAGTGCTGAAAATAAGAGATTTGGGGTGAAGGGTGGGGAGAAGGAAAAGGAGACGGAAAAATCTATGGTTTCTCTTTTAAGGAAAAGTAATGATTTTCTCCTGGAAGGAAATCAAAGGCTGCATGAAATTTCTGTCCCTTTAAAAAATGTAAGCTGATTTTTTTAATGCCAGGCACTTTTATCCTTATAGCTTAAAGGCAAAGAATGAATGAAATGTGAAAAATGAAGGACATGTGACAGCATCAAAGAAGCAAAGCATAGCTAGAGAGTGGTGCCTGGCTATGTCAGGTCAGGGTGGGCCTTTTTAGGCAGACCATTAAGGCAATCTGGCTGCCAGATGAAGTTGTTACGAAAGGGCAGAAAAGATGTATAAAGTCTTTTTGATATTTCAAAGGAACATCTCCTTTATATACCCTCTATCTTTCCCCCATCATCTTGTCTCTACCAGTGCCATCTCACTTGTGAGGGAAGACACAACCATCTGTAGAAGTGTTTTATGTTTTAGAGCATTTGGATCCTGGCTTGATCTCTGTCTTAAAGAGTACTGGGGACTTTTTAGTTTCTACTGGGGTAAAATGGTGAAATGTGGAATAGAATGGAAAGAAGCCTCTGAGATATTTTGAGAAGCAGTAGTTAATCAGAGCTCAATTAATCAAGCCCTATTTACCTAATCAAGGTAAGGATTATTTCTTGACATAATTACATCAGATTGGCACCATCAGTACACCAAGACAATTCTTATCTTTTTTTTTTTTAAGACACTTCACGACCTCACAATTCTGTCTGTGGAATTAAAAGACTATAAACAACTTCTCCACTATATGTTGCCTCTTGCAACATATAGTCTCTGTTTACATACAAAAGACTTACATCATCCCCTCCTATGTTCTCTTCCTTGATATTTGACTCCACCTCTCTTTCAGGAGCATTTATTTGACTAGCAGGGTTTTTATCCAGCTGGATATGTTTCCCATATGTTCAAGCCTATGGCTTTAAACATGGCTGGGTCATCGTAGAAGAAAGTCTTTTCCATCTATGTAATGTTGCTGGATAGAAAGGAATAGGGAAAACCTGAAGAGTAAATATGCAACAATAAAGAAGAGGGGTTTCATGCATTTATAACATGAGCTCTCTGATTTTCATAATTCTTTTAGATTAAATGTCTTCAGCCTAAATATATATCAACTCCTTGATCCATTTCACACTCTTGCCATTTTACACTTGGCATATGGATGGCAGCGCACTAGCTTGGGTCAATATACTACAGGAGTGCAGAGCAGAAGTGGACTGGCTTAAGGGAAAACCAAAAATGTCCTGTCTTTAAGCTTGAACTGCTGCTATCAATCTGTGTAGCTTTCAGCAAAACAAAGGTGGGAATTCTGACCCAGCAATTTGAACAGAAATGAAGATACTAGATTTCATGACCTAAAGTGATTTTCTGTACTAAATTTCCCAAAGAACTATTAGGTAATGATTTTTAAAATGCAGCCTTCCTTCTTTTCCTGTTCTTTCCCCTCCTTTCTCTGCCACACTGGTCTTTCTGGTATGCCAAATGTTAGTAATGCATTCTTCAAAGGATAAGGGACCATGGATAGAAAATCTGGATATTCTTCCCATCAATTTTCATCTTGAAAGGAAGGCTCTTCCTTCCAACAAATCACACTGCACTGCTTTTTGCATAGCATTCTCCTCCAGCACATGGTGTCTCTACCACACAGACATCAGTACACCTGACCAACAAGTTTCTCAGAGATACAGAAGGCATTTCTTAGCTTTGTATACAGTGTTCCATCCAAATCATCCCCAGTGCACATACACAGGAAGCATCATTAAAGTTTGTTGGTGTTCTATATCAATGTCCATCATTATATTTTCATGCCCTTTAATATCCCCTCATCCACTCACTCATGGGAGTTTTATATCTCATTTTGTAACTCTGTCATATATAAAGAAAATCGGTCATGGAAGATCCCCTATCCTCAGGAGGGTCTTTTCTCAGGTTCACATATTTTGCTGACAAGATTCTCAAGGAACAGCTAACTTTAAAACTATCATAGGCAGTTGAATTCATTAGAAGTCTAACACCATACTCTTCATCTTATTGGGATTTCTAGTATCTTCAAGCTTCCTGCAGGAAGCGCTATGGGAGTCATTAATCTTTTAAGCTTCAAGGTTTCTTCCTTGGCCTAACACCCCAAGTACTCTGGATTCTTTTCCTTTCTAACTGCTTAAACTCACTCTAATCCCTGATTTCCTAGTTTCCATCTGTGGAGCACAAGACATGCTGTTTATTGCCTCCCAAATTCTGTGATCCCTCACAAATGTAAACAATCTTTGTTTATTCTAACCACTCCTGCAAAGCAGGGAATTCAATGAGCTGAAGCAATCCACTCTGTTGATTTGTATTTACTGAGCCCCCTCTGCAGTCCAAATATGGGAAATTCAAGAGCAAATGAGAAATGATGCCTACCTCCAAGAGGCTTTCAGTCTAACCAACAAAACTTAACAGCAACCTCACTGACAGAATGAAAGAAAGACAATTTACGAATGAGGAAGGTACGGTTAGAATGAAGACTGGATTTCTTTTGCTACATTTGAAGTTTAAAGCATAGGGCCTCCTGGCATGATGGCTCAAAGGCCAAATCCTCATTTTGTATGAGCTGAGATCCCATATAGACACCAGTGGTTCACATCCCAGCTGCTCCATTTCCCATCCAGCTCTCTCCTTACGGCCCGAGAAAGCAGCAGATGGTAGTCCCAAAGCCTTGGGCCACTGCACCCACATGGCAGAACATAGCTGAGTAGAAGCTCCTGGCCTCTGGCTTCAGACTCATTCAACTCCAGGTGTTGTAGACATTTGGGTAGTGAACCCAGGAATGTAAGATCTTTGTCTCTCCTTATTTTTCCTTCTTTTCATAAACATACCTTCCCAATAAAAGCAAGTAAATCTTCAAAAGTTAAGGCAGATCTAGAATTACATAGTTTGTATAGTCTCCACCTTTGGAGTTTTTATTCCCTGATTTTTTTCCCAAGATTTGATTTGCTTATTTAAAAGGCAGAGTTGGGCCCGGCACGGTGATGCAAGTGGTTAAGGTCCTCGCCTTGCACGCCTGGGATCCCATATGGGCGCCGGTTCTATCCTGGCAGCCCCGCTTCCCATCCAGCTCCCTGCCTGTGGCCCGGGAAAGCAGTCGAGGACGGCCCAAAGCTTTGGGACCCTGCACCCGCGTGGGAGACCCGGAAGAGGCTCCTGGCTTTGGATTGGCATAGTATCGGCCGTTGTGCTCACTTGGGGAGTGAATCATCGGACGGAAGATCTTCCTCTCTTTCCTCTCTGTATATCCGCCTTTCCAATAAAAAAATAATAAAAATAAATCTTTTAAAAAAAAGGCAGAATTACAGAGGAGAGTAAGGGACGGAAAGAAGGAAGATAGAAAGGGGAAGGAGCAGGGAGTTAGAAAAAGATGTATCGAGAGAGAGAGAGATCTAAAGATCTATATATTTAGATCTATGTAGAGATAGAGTCATATATAGAGAGAAAGATTCTGTGTCAGCTGGTTCATAGCCAAATGGTTACAAGCGCTGAGTGGGGTAGAAGCTGGGAGACCAGAAGTACGGCTGAGTTTCCTATGTGGGTGGCAGGGTCCCAAGCACTTGGCTCTCTTCCGCTTCCCTCTCAGAAACACCAGCAGACAGATGGATCAAGGTCAGCAGCTAGGACAAGAACCAGTATCCACAAGTGACACCAGAATTGTAGAAGACAATCATAGCATTGGCCCTATCTCTGCTTCATTAATTACTTCAGCAGTTATTGCTGAGTATATTGTCAGCTTTATTCAGGGTGCCAGAGTTGCAATAGTGAAGATAAACTAATTCCTTAGATCATTCTAGTAGACGAAACAGAATAAATCATTTTCAGGATACGGTAAACACTAGGAAGAACAAGATCAAGATTAACGTATGGATGGTGACGGCTTCTCTACGAAAGCGACATTTCAATAAAGCCTGAATAAAGTAAAATAGAGACAGCTGGATGGTGGCCTGCATGAAGAATGACTCTGTTATAAAGGGGGGTAGCAAGAAATTTCTGAGATAAAAATGATGATGGTATTTTGAGGATCGTGATGGAATCATGGTTTCTCAGTTGGCCAAACTGGAATTGTTTACTTCACAGAAGTTGGAAAAACCTACAAAGCAAGGTTTTCTCTGGGTCTGATTGATATTCATGAGGCACTGTGTGTGGGCCGTGATATTTGCAGAGAAGAAAGCTGATTCTCAGACCTGAAAGATCAAAATCACTGTAGTAGCACAAATGGCCTTCAACAGACACGGCCAGTCCAGCACTCAGCCTTGGAATCCTTGGAATCACAATGCCTGTCAACTTCTAGAGCTCCTTGAATACAGAATAGAGAAAAATAGGGGAGATTTTAGACATGTTAGCAGAAATCATTAAATGCCCTCCAGTATGTTGAGAGAAGTCATAATGCTTTCTTTGTAATCAATATAGAATCTCATGTTTTGTTCTTTTTCCCCCTCTATTTTCTGCCCTATTGGATGATACTAGATACACTACATGCAACTGATGCACACTGGTCTGTGTAAGAGAGGTGACACAAAGAAGCTGGGGAGAGGAAAACATTATTTCATTGTGTAAAAATCCTAAAATCTACTCCTCCCTTCCTATTTTTAACATGTAAGTGAGATTAACAAACATAATACCTAGAATTGGTCATATATACTTCAAAACGTTAAGAGGCTCATGTTGAATATGCATAGGGGTCTTCCAAAAGTATATAGAAATGTGAATTTCATGAATATATGTATGTGTATATATTACCCACATATACATGAGAGAGCTCCCATGCACTAATTTATTCTGCAACTGCTTAAAGTGTCCAAAACACAGCTGGGTTGAAGTCAGGAATCCAGAATTAATCCAGTTTATCCATGTGGTGATAGAGACCCTATTACTGCTGTCTCATTAGTTTTATGTTAGAAAACAATCAGAAGCTGGAGCTGGGTACTGAGTGCACATATTCAAATATTCAAATATGGCACATACCACCTTAACCACCATCTGAACAGCCAAATGCCTGCCACTGCATTATGTTTCATTACATTTTTAAAACGTCCTGGTACAATTTAACTGTCAGTGTAAATAAAAAAAAAACTAAATAAAATAAAACTAAAAAAAAATGTTAGATGTCATGATGAGCCTCGAGCACAGTAATGGAAAGACACCTACATTCAGTAAATCCTTATAAATATAAATGGCATCCACACCCACACCCCAAATTCCCAAACTGGGCAATCACTACACATGAAACTGAAACAATTATATGTGACACATAATTAAGAATCTATACTTCCAATGAATGTCAGATTTATATTCCTCACCTCCATTTTAATAGAACCAGCCTAGAGATAAAACATTCAAGTTATGAGTAATTATATCCCGCTGAGAAAAGTGATAGAGTGCTATTCTCAGAAGGACTTATCAAGCCCTAAAAATGTGGAGTCAACACTTGAGACTTTTTTTTTATTATTATTTCCCCAACACTAACAGTTTCCCAGCTTGTTCCCAGAGGGAGATAAACAAACAGTATGTTCCTGCATTTTAATGGAAATAAACAGAACTGGCTCATTCATTTTTTTATTACACTGGCTTCAAATTTCCAAACCAGTGGGATACAGTTAAAAGTGTATGTATCATGGAAAATGGAAAACTTCAAGGAAGGGAGTAAACAGGATTATATCATTTTGTAACAGGACTTTTTAAAGGCTTAGAAATATTCTTTTAGATGGGCCAGGTAGTGGAGAACCACTTTTACAAGCTAGTTGAAGCTCATGATTGGTCAAATACCCTCCAACCAGGACATGATTGAAATAGAAAAACACCAAAAACCAACCACTTCTCTTCCTAGACTAGGTGGCCACTCTTGTTTCAATGTGGATAATGATGTTGTTTGGCTGAAACTGAATGCTTAAATTCATGGAGTGGTCTCAATTTTTTCTATACCTAACGGTTTTAGGTGGATTCAAAGCTTACTTAAGACATGGAATCCCCAAGTTTAAGTGAGAATTAGCCACACAGCCTATAGAAATGCAAATTTTTCTCCAACATACACTAAGACTGTTTCGATAAACTCTGTGTAACAACTTAGGAAATTACATTAAAAAAAAAAAAAGCACAGGAGGTTCTGATGAACAAGTCTAAGAAGCACATACTGTTGTTATGACTGAATATTTCCTTGGGATTCCCAGGTAGATCCACAGTTCAAGAAAGGTCAAGATGTCTACAGCAGACAACATAATTCTGGTGCCCATTCCACTGTTGGGTCCCACGTGACCTCAGGGAATCCATAGGCAACTCAGGAACTTGGCCTAGGAAGCAACGCCTATTTCCCCTGCTTGTCTGATTTCCTTGTATAGTTCTAGTTTGGGTCTGACTTTCTATCTTATGCCATTGTTCTAACATGCATGCATAGTATTCCTATAATTAGTCAATGACTCATTTCAGAAACTAAAAAAAAAAAATCTCTGTAGCCATACTTTTTCTTAAAAGTGAAGTTTTTTTTTTATGATTAGTTAATGACAAAAACTAACAATGTCCAAATACCATCCCTGGCAATTTATCCTCTAAAAGGTTCCAAGAGCAGATTTGACTGCTCCATCACTTGGACAGTGTTGTCGGCGCAAGATCTCTAGTTTAATTATCTCACGGCCAGAGGCTTCATCTCCATCTGCAGGTCAGGAACACAAACATATACCTTTATGTCTGAGTTACTAAGAGGAAACATAGGTAGCAGACATGAACTAACCCCAAAATAATCACTTTGTTAACACAAGATATTTTTTGTGTAACTAAAACACGAGCCTGTCTTCCGTGGCTTGATGACTATTCAATCCCTGAGAAGAGACGTCGTTGTGGTGGATGTTCATGCACTAATTCATGCTGCAACTAACGGCTTCCACAGAGGATTTCTGCCTGTTACCATTTATGAGAGATGACTTGAAAGCAACTCCTCGCTGCCGTGATAACACAGGAATTAATAATAGAATTGGAAGGAAATGGAATAATAGGAAGTTTATAACGACATATCTGACATACATTCTAAACCCTTCTACAACATCTACTTCATTATGTCCCCCTGTCCAGACATCCTTAGAACTTTTGCATTTAGTTATTTCTCAAGTTTTAGTCTACAACAATGAACTTTTCTTTCCTTGCTTTTCCCTCTCTTTGTTTTTTCCAGGTTTACTTTTTTTTTGTCATCTCTCAATATGCTGGGGGAAAATAACACGTGAGATAAAGAGACGAAAGATGGGATGGTATATTACACTATTATCTATCAATAATACCTGGAAGAAGGAATAAAATAAAATGATGTGGGTGCATGTAGGTAGGTGAGATAGCAAGTATAAACAAACGAACAGTTTCGGTTCAACTTTGTGTAATTTCTGCTACAACACTGTTAATTGTTAGTTTTGGGCTAACTAACTCTTGGTTTCCTGCGAGTCTGCTTATGAAGCAATTAGATATTGGAATGCACGATCTCTAAACACCTTCTCATTCTTAAAGGCTGAATGATGAGCAGGAAATTGTCTACGCCAAAGACTAAATTCCCAGGATAATTTTCCTTACCTGGCAAATGTAATTGGATTACACTGGTAGCAAAGGTGTTTCCAATACCACTTAATTAGGTAACTTTTACAGTGACATGCCGACCACTGCACTATGACAGAAAATCCCCTGGTAGATGAATAGCTCCTTTTGCAATTAAAAGTGAGGATGTGAATAATAATAAAATTTCTTTATTTTTATAAAACTTTATTGTTTATAAAGCACTTTATCATACAGTTGTCACAAGCTAATAGCACTACTTCACATTTTAAAACTCAGAACTCTGAACTTTCAAATATCTCATTTTTTCTAAGTTAAAGGACAATAAATCAGTTTTCTTCCACAAACCCTAGCCTCAAAACAAAAGGTTATTCAATTCTTGTCTGCTTTATATTTCCCTATGTTATTTGAGCAACTGGAATATCAGTATTCCGAAAGTAGATACTCAAATTTTTCCACTATGGAGTTTTTTGTCAAAACAAATATGACTCACAACACTTGGAAGCATTAATTGCTGGTAGAAAAGAAAGGAATTTGTTTGGGGGAATATAAAGCATCTTTCTGGTAATTTCATGATTTCGAAAATTTAAATTAAATGCCAAATGAAAATAAAAATTTAAAGACTTTGTGACCCTTTTAAAAAGATACATAAAGTGAACAAAAAAGTCACTTCACTCTAAACAGACATTGTGTGGCTGATCACATTTTGCAATATGCCTTATTTGGAAATTGGAATTAGCTCAAATTCCTATTAAAACAGAAAGTGAGGAAATCAGAAGGGCCTGGCGCAATAGCCTAGCTACTAAAGTCCTTGCCTTGAATGCACCAGGATCCATATGGGTGCCAGTTCTAATCCCAGAAGCTCCACTTCCTATCCAGCTCCTTGCCTGTGGCCCAAAGCCAGTCCCAATCCTAATCCAAAGCCGGGCTCCTGGCTGTTGTGGCTGGTTAGAGCATGAGCCATCAGATGGAAGATCTTCGTCTCTGTCTCTCCTCCTCTCTGTATATCTGCCTTTCCAATAAAAATAAATAAATCTTTAAAAAAGTAAATCAGAAAACATAATCAGCAAATATAGGAAAATATACCCACTCACCCATTTCCCTATTTTGAACATAACTGAGACTCTAAGAATTTGATTAAATACCACTCTATCACAACCTTTCTCTTTGTTGATTCAGTCATACATCCATTTTTTCAGAGATGCACAGCATTTGCTAAGTCATGCTGAGTTTCAGACAGAAAAGTGAAAGCATTCTGTAGTTATGGTCAAGTACAGTTTCAATTGGCCATCCTAAAGTTTATCAGTTATAGCAGTTTGCCTCCTCTAGAGGAAAAATAAATCAAGATAAAAACACATCACACTACTAAAACATAGTGTAAGTGAGAGGAGCAAAGGGTGAGAAAGTGGTAATGACTGCAAGGAAATGGATAGAAGATCTCCCTGCCTAAACTGGAATGTGGCAAGTTGAATACTGCTAAATGCACATGGTTACCAAATGAAACCCTGGAGAAAAAATGTACAGAGGAGTTGAGGAGCAAAGTAGGGAGAAGAAGAGACCTGCTGTGAAAAGCCATCTCATGCAGTCTCTTCTGAAGACTTCAAGTAGCACCATCCCAAAGGATCAACCTGCGGTGGTGCCATAGTGACATCCATCATTGTCTGTCCCACCACTTTCCATTACCACCCAGCAGCTGCCAGAGGCTCACCTAAGCCATTCTTCAAGTGATAGCTTTGTCCAATGCCAAAAATAATTTTTAACAATCATCAGAGGCAGCCAAAGCTATTAGCATTAAATTAAATTTTAGAAATCATTAAAATATTTTTGAAAGAATCATAAGTAAATTTGGGAAAATATGTACCTCCCTGTTAGTCCACGGGCTTCCAGTTTTGGTGTGACTCCTCCTTCTTTCCTTTCTCTCATGAAGCATGGTGGACCTAGCTGGTGCGGACTCTGTTTCCCAGACTTCCTGATAGACTTGGTTGACTGAATGCAAAATTCTGACAGAAAATTAGGAGATAGAGGCAGACAGGAGGCAATGCATTTCCCTTTCTTAGCTCCCCTTTGATCACTGCTTTGGCATTGGCTATGTCTCCTTGTAAGATCAATTTCCTAACTTCAGGAACCCTTATTCCTCTCATTGTCTCTCTGGTTGGCAGTAATCACAGAATTGCCTTAATGCCTTCTGTTTGACTTCTTGCTGTAATAGATTCTCTGTAAACAGTTGATAATCTTATTAATCCTCTTTTCCATCTGTTAACCCAAAAAATTGAATAGTGTCCAATTATCAGTATTTATGTTGACAACAATTGAATTGATGAGAATTCCATTAAACTAAGCCACTGCATGGAAACCCACCAGCAGTCAGTTGGAAATTGGAGAATCCAGTCTCAAGAACTTCATAATTGGCAATAATATTAATTTTATTTCTCCTTATCATATTATCTATCCCATAATTTTCACTTTTACTTGAGCCATTTGTTGCCAGAATAAAAAATCAATTGTATATAGGAAGTGTAGGAAGAGAGCTGAGTGACAAATAATCTTGGAGAAAAATTAACAAAAACATTTCCCTTCTAGAAATCTTCATCATCAGGTATCATCAAAGCACAGAACCAGTATCTGTCTGGGTAGAATTTTAAATGGGGTAAAGAGGCCCTTTCTTTCACACTCTCATCCTATCCCCTGTTCTTTCATTCACTGTTCTATCCCGGAGCCCTTTCACTTTAATAATTCTCTAACAAGACATTTTCTTATTGCCATCTCAAATTGCATATCTTTTTGTACTCCCATACCCTTTCTGGCCAGATCCCTGCTTCAGTGATTCCAAAAAGTTTGCCATTGTCATTGTCTCTCAGTCTGTTATTCTCTTTGTCATAGTGTAAAGGTGTTTGTACTCTTAAAAGGCACATTAATCAAAAAGACAAGAGTTCATTCAATCTTTCTCTCCCAAATCAGACTTGTTAGCAGCAGTCTTACATACCATGAGGCACTCAGCTCAGCCTATAGACAGAAGCATCTCTCATTTCTACCCTCCTGACACACAAACCCACACACAGCTGCACAATTTACCAGGTTATATCACCTCATTCCTGTGGCTGCCCTTCTATTGTACTATATCTCTCCAGGCTGAGTTGGGGAAAGAGGCTAAACAACTGCATGAATCCTGGTTCTAGACATGGACTTTATAAGTTTGTCCTTGTCACTTCTTCTTTTAGAAGTCTCATCTCCAATATTCACATAGAAGAGCCAACTGCGGCAAGATGCCAACAGCATCACTTTTTGTAAACTACAGTGCCAAACAATCATGTCTTACAGACTAGTTTCAAGTATACAAACTCACCTTACTCAGCTACATCCAATAATATTACAACTCTAAAGGCTCAGCATATTAGGCGCGAAATTGCATAAGACACTGTGCCAACTCCCTAGAATCTCCCCTATTTTAATTTCTAGACAGGGCAGTAACTTTTCCTTTTTTTTAAAGATTTATTTATTCTTATTACAAAATCAGATATACAGAGAGGAAGAGAGACAGAGAGGAAGATCTTCCGTCCGATGATTCACTCCCCAAGTGAACGCAATGGCTGGTGCTATGCCGATCCGAAGCCAGGAACCAGGAATTTCTTCCGTGTCTCCCACATGGGTGCAGAGTCCCAAAGTTTTGGGCCATCCTCAACTGTTTTCTCAGGCCACAAGCAGGGAGCTGGATGGGAAGTGGAGTTGCTGGGATTAGAACTGGCGCCCACATGGGATTCCCGGCAGGTTTAAGATGAGGACTTTAGCCGCTAGGCCACGCCACTGGGCCCTCAGGGTAGTAACTTTTCATCTAATCATCTGAATGGTTTTCCTTCCCATAATTTTACTTTCTTATTCCAATGTCAATCTACCTATAATAGATTGTTGCTAATAAGAAGAACGTCTTGTTTCTTAGTATAGTATAAGGGGTATGATTGTCAAGGCATCCTAAAAAGACAGATTTACAGAGAGAAGGAGAAAGAGAGAAATATTCCATTGACTGAGTCATTCCCCATATGGTCACAATGGCCAGAGCTAAGCTTATCTGCAGCCAGAAGCCGGGAGTCACCAGCTTCTTCCAGGTCTCCCGCATGAATGCACAGTTTCAAGGTGTTGGGACATCCTCCACTGTTTTTCCAGGACACAGGCAGGTTGCTTGATGGGAAGAGGAGCAGCTAGGATACAAGCCAGTTGCCATCTAGGGTGTTGGCATCAGCTGAGCCATCATGCTGGCCCCACAGATGTGATTTCAAGCCTTTTACTGAACAGCAATACAAGAGTCTATCCTTGTTCCCAATGATTAGCTTATGTCTGGCTAACTTTGCTACATTGTGAGGTGTGCCATTATGGATAGAGACACACTGATATAAGCATTATAATTAACCTGGGATATTAAATTATGAAACAATTTTAATAGAAATGCTGGTGGTAGATCATGTCTAAGAAGAAACAACAGGAGATTACAAGGACATGCTTAGTTACATATTCAGGTAGAGGTGAAAGTTGGGAATAAAGAATAACATAAAGATGAAATTGAAAAAGTAGGAGTTGAAAGGAAATACTAACAATAAATGGATTCTCCTTTGTGTGTAATTACTCTTAAATTGTTATTTTATTTTAAATGCAGGAACATAGAGAGATAGCAAGATAGGGAGAGAGAATGGCAGAGACAGACAGACAGACAGGAGCAGAGATATTTTCCATATACTAGTTTACTTCCCAAATTCTCTCAAAAGCCCAGGCTGATTCAATGTCAGGTCAGACGGCTAAAATTCAATCCCCGTCTCTCCAGGCCTCCTGTGTGTGTGTCACAGACTTTTGTGCTTCAGCCATCCACCAGTGCCCCTTAAACTGCAATCAGCAGGAAGGTGGAATTTTAACCAGATCTAGGACTTGTACTCAGGCATTCCAATATAGAATGCAGAGATCTCTTATGACATTTTAACTGATGCGTCAAAGCCCCTACCCCTTCCCACTATGCCAGCTCTCTGTGCCTTTTCTTCAAAGTAAACACGGGCAAGTGAAATGGAGAGTTTCTCTAATCATACTGAGAAATGGTGAATCCCAGAATCACAGGAATGAAAAAGGAGAAAATGGGTTTGCTATTCCTTTGGGAGATAGATGTTCTTCCAAAAGATAGTGACTAATGTGTTGTTCAGGCTAAAGGGAAAAGTATGAGAATCCAAAATTCTTCCACAGTGTCATGTACAACTAGTTGAATAAAACTTCTCAGTAGATGAAACTGAGTACTTCCATGAAAAAAAGATATGTGGGGGGTGAAGCTATTTAAAAAATAAATTTAAATAAAATTTCACTAGGATTTCAAATTCTGGTGACAATCTCTATTAGAATATCAGAATTCAAAAAAAATTATTATTGTAATATTAGCCTGAGAATCATGTTTTTTTTTCAAGGTTAAAGATTATAGGATATGTGTAATTAAGTGGAAAGAAAGCTGAGTGAGAAAACTTAAGCTACATCCACTTTTAAGAAATACATAGTTAATGTGTTCTTCCAACATTAAGTCAGTTCAGTTAGATGTTTCTTCTTCCATGATGACTTCCTGCTGTTCAGTCCTAACACTGATGGCCCTTTTCTTTTCCTCCATCACATCCCATTTACACTAGCACTGTAGCTGACCTGACACATTATATTAATTCATTGCATTTTTTATTGCCACCAAAGTAATGTTTTCTTAAAACTGGCACAGTGTCACATTCAATTTTTTCTTACCAAAACATGTCACGATTCTTAGCACGCAGAAGTTCAATGCTTGAAAACTAAAATAAATGAATGCGTGAAGACCAAATGTACGACTAAATGAAATGAAGGATAGACAGGCAATTATTGGCAGATAGGTAGGCATTTATAAAGAAGAAGGAAGCCAATGTTCTGAACAGGTCAAAAATATGAAGTGTTGTGTACCAGTTAAGTGGGTAAGATCAGATGGTTTTTTAAATAAAGAAAAGCAAGAATTACAGGTTGATTCTTTTATGAATTTAAGGAAAGGCATAGGTGACTGCAGCCAACATTGACTGAAACAAATCCAGTAACTTAAGAGAAGCAGAGCATATAGATACTGATATGGACTAACAGCACTCTCATTCTTGGAAAACAGGAGTTTGAATAATCATAAATGATTAAAAAATCTGCATGTGAGGGAAACAGAAAAGATAGAAGGAACCATAAATTAAAAACATACTAAAGGAATAACCAGCCATGGGGAGGAAGATGCCTATTTTTAAAAGCTGTCACAGCCTCATTTTTCCTGATGCACACACTGCTGCCTGCAAAGCACCTATTCTTTGACTACTTACGTCATTACTATAGTATAGTCCTCCACAAATAGTGTTAAGTTCATCATTCTGGCTACGTGTATCTTGACATTGTAGGTATGGACAATGGCAGAAAGTGCAGCATCCTATTATCAAGATACATTTAACAGTTTCATTGGGAGTCCATCTCTGATTTGGAAGTAAAAATGCCTACTGCATTTTATTTTTACTTCTGCATATGATAGTCCCTATTTATATGTCCCTGTAAATGAAAAGCCATTAAACAAAATCAACAACAGGAAGAAAAAAATAAAAAATTAACAACAGCATGAAGTTAAATAACATGCTACTGAATGACCAATGTGTCACTGAAGAAATGAAAATCAAAAACCTTGTTGAAGCAAATGATACTACTATACTCAGTAAGGAAATTAATATGAAAAAAGTTTTTGAATGAATGAAAATGAAAATAAGATATGAAAACCCATGAGATGTAGCACACACAGTATTAAAAGTGTTATTGATCTCAGATTTGCAGGACATTTGCCATATATCAGAGAGAACATTGGTATTTGTATTTCTGGGATTGACTTATTTCAATGGGCATAATAGTCTCTAGTTGGAACCATTTGTTTGCAAATGGTAGAATTTAATTCCTTTAAGTGGCTGAGCAGTATTGCACTGAGTCGATTTACCACAGTTCTTTATCCACCACTGCTTGATGGGCATCTGGGTTGTTTTCATGTCTTTTACTCTTGTAGATTGTGCTGCTGTAAATATAGGATTACAGATCCCTTTCTCATACACAGATTTCATTTTGTTTGAATATATTCCCAAAAGTGGAATAGCTGGTTCATACAGCAGATCAATTTTTAGTTCTCTTAGCACTCTCCATACTGACTTCCACAGTGGTTGTACTAACCTACACTGTCATGAACAGTGAAGGAGAGTGGGTGCTATTTTTCCCACATCTATATCAGCAGGTGTTCTTAGCATAGTTCTGAAGGTAAACTAATCTCACTGGGGCGAGGTGGAATCTCAGTGTGGTTTTCATTTATATTTCCCTAACAGCTAGGGAGCCTGAGCATTTTTTCATGTCTATTAGCCATTTGAATTTGTTCTTTTGAAAGATGTCTCTTAATTTCTTTCACCCATTTCTTTACATGATTGTTTTGTTTTCCTGTCCTTGAGTTTCTGGATATTAGTTCCCAATTGGTTGTGTAGTGTGCAAACATTTTCTCCCATTCCAGTGGTTGTTTCTTCACTTTGTTGATTGTCTCCTTTGCTGTACAGAAGCTTCTCAGCTTGATGTAGTCCCATTTGTTTATTTTGGCGTTGATAGCCTAGACTTTTTACAACTTTTCTAAGAAGTCTTTCCCAATTCGTGTATCTTGGAGAACGCTTCCTCTGATGGTTTGTGGGTGCAGATTTAGGTCCTTGATCCATTACAGCTGCTTTTAATGTTTTCTGATTTTCCTTACAGAGGTTTTACACATCTTTTTTATAAGGTTAATTCCAAGGTATTTGAGATTCCTCTCTGTTATTTTAGGTATTTGAGATTCCTCTCTGTTATTTTAAAGGGAACTCTGGTTACATTTTCTTTCTCAGCCATAGAGTTACTTCCATATATTAGTATAGGGCACCATTTTCAAACGAGATTCAGCATTTTCAGGAACTAGGTGCACACTATTGGAAGGGTAATATTGTTTGGCAAGTTTTGAGAAGGATTTTTAGCCAGTTCTTTAAGACAGCAACAGCATGATTCCAGTAATGACCTCCAAGTACAGAAATTTGAAATGTGCCATTTCCATAAACAGGGATTCTGAGATTTCCTAATAACAGTAGTTTGTTTGGAGGAAGGCAGGTGTGACATTCTCATCTACTGTGCAGTTCAATATAAGCTTATTCTCCTGGCTTTGCTACACTTCGGCTTGGGGACAATCCTCCCATGACCCTGGGGAAGAGAAGTCACAACCTAGGTGGTTTAAAAACATTTTTCTTTTAAATCATGAAATCAGCCAGTTCTACCAGAGGACACCATTTGGAGGCTGTTTTCTGTAGCTGTGAACTCAACAGGTTAAAGTCACTTTTTGAGAAAGTGTTCTTTTGTTCTAAATTTACCACCCAGTAATGCCCTGAAATGACCCTTTACTCTCCTAGGAAGTAAGTGCAGAAACAGCAAGAGAAAGCTCCAGCCCAACCGAGGAAAGCCTAGTGCTGCGGTGTTTTCTCTTTTCTTGTTCTCTTCTTTTTGTAGGTAAATAAACATCCAAGCTTCTGTCTGAAAAATTCCAGCAGAAGCTCCTGCTACCTTGTCAAACTCTTCAAGGGAAACATTATTGCCTTAATTGCTTCAGCCCAATTTGCATAATATGGAGTTCTGACAGCCACAAAAACAGGGATGCAAAAAGAAGATTAACAAGTGAGGTGCATGCTTAGCCAACCCTGTGCGGTTGAAAATGAGAGCAGAGAAGAATTCATCGGATGGGTGGGTTTGCTGTTTCATTTACTCTCTGTTCCTCCCCCCTGCACCTCCTTCTCTCCATCCCACCTTCAGGTTTGTTTGTTTTTCATTTGCATGCATTGGCTCCTAGAGTGTGCCCAGACTGGTAATTGCCTTTTCTAGCAGTTTCCTTCGGGGCTGGTGAAGCTCAGGCTACAACAGTCAGTGCAGATTTAAAAGCAGCCTTGCCTCTTTACGCCAAGCTCATCCAAACATTCAATACGTTCACACTTCTCAGGAAGTCATCTTACTCATCTTTTGCCTCCAGTATCTTCTCATGACACTGAATTGGTTTCTCTTTGCAAGAGTCCCTGATAGTCCATTTGTCTCTGTGACTCCCATCAGGACCCTTCTTGTGTGACTGCCAAAGCACTGGCCCCTGGGGCGGGTTTCTGACTGTGACATTCTCTCTTGAAATACTGCAGTGGCTCCTGGAGGGCTTCTGGTTAACTGACCCCTTAAAATGGTTTGTAATCTGGGTCCAATCTCCCCACATTTTCTTTGTAAGAGGAGAAAATTTCACCTACTAAGGCACTTGCTCTACAGGGAGACCTGCCATTCAGGTAAAATGCTGAACGCAGGTGTTAAATGACCTTGGCTTTGAAGGACCTTTTTGCTCCAAGACTCAGACCTTACTGAAATTCATGGAAGACTTTCCAAAAACAAACAAACTCTTGCTCTCCTATCCAGGGTGCTGGTTTTTCATCTCTCATAAGCATGAACATTATGTACATTTCCTATTACACTACTAGAAAACCCTATTTTTCCCCCTCAGTAAACTGCTTAGTGTGGCCTGACAAGTTAATCAACTTACCTGCTCACTTGAGATGTCTGCTTTATTCTGACTCCTGTGATTCTGTTTGCCCTCACCTGCCTCTATCACTATGACACAGTCTTGCAGCCAGGATAACCCTTACCTACTCTGGCTCACCCCTTCTCTGACTCAATTTCACGCATGTTCAATACTCATTCCTGGAACACTGGTTCCAGCAAGCATTCCTGTTCCCCAGGAACCTCCCTGAGAAGGCCATTACTTCTACCCTGGTTTGGAAGTTGCCACCTGTCCTCAAGTGAAGTTTCCAACTCCTCAATCACTATAGGAAGGAGGATTGAAGCCAAATGAGGAAAAAAAAATTATTTGTTCCTAAAATACACGATGCAGTTGATTTCTGTATATTAATTTTTACTCAATAACATTCCATTGCTAGTTATAGTTTCTACAACTGTATAAATCCTGTACCTTCTATAAGCAATCACATATTCTGCAAATAGGAGCTTTAATGGCATGCTTTCCACTTGTCCAAATTTGTATTTTCCTTCTCATCTTTCTGCACTATGAAGTTTTCGGTAGCATGTCAGGACTACTTGGAACATCTCTGTCTCAAAAGCCTCATAACTAAAACTCAATTTAATCACTATTATTGAGCTATTCTTTCAGATTTTCTTTATGAGACAAGTGAGTGTCTTTCAATGCTGATTGCTGAAATGCTTTTGCTATGATTAATAGACACTCTTCAAATGACCACAATATCCGGGCCTTGGTCACACTAAGACCTGATACCAAGAACTCCACCTTGGTCTTCCCATTGGGGCAGGGACCCAAGTACCAGATCATCTTTCTCTGTCTTTTCAAGCACAGTAGCAGGAAACTATTGAAAGTGGAGCAGCCAGGACTCAAGTTGACATTCTAATATGCGATTCTGGCTGTATAAGTAGAGCTTACCTTGCTATACCACAACTCTTGTTTCCACACTGTGATTTTAGTGAGCGTATACATTTATCTATCAGTAGAAAGAAAGGAGACTTGGATTTTAGACCATAAGAAGAGTTGGAACGGAAACAGAAAAAAATAGCAAATTATGATCAATGAGTTAATCGGTAATGTATCCTTAGTCTAGAAACTCCAATCAAATGAATACATTCGGGAATTTATTTTTTTCCAATGTTGAATAAATGTGAACATGCTTAAACATAAATACTAAATCTTTGTTTTCAGTATTCCACATGTAGTTTATGATAATTATGACAATGACAACAATGATGATTTGGAAACAAAAATAACTAATAGGCCTGTAGAGAGAACTTCTAGTAGCACATAACTCAGTGAGAGATAATGAGAGACAATCAGAACCAGAGAACATAGAAGAGGAGAAACTAGAAGAAGAAGCAATATCTGCACTCTCATCTTCATTGCCGCATTATCAGCAACAGCAACAGCATAAATAAGGAACCGACTTAAGTATCTATCCTAAGTAAATGTACCCGAAAAACATGATACATCCAAACAAGGGAATGCTATTTAACCTTAAAAAATGAAACTTTGTCACTGATGGCAACATGAATGAACATGAAAGAGATTGTATTAAGTGAAGCAAGTCAGGCATGAAAGACAAACACAGCAAGATCTCAGTTGCTGACTCTAAAATTGTTACAAATAACTAAATAAAGCAGAGTATAGAATGCTGACTGCCAGAAGATGATGGGGAGAACATTGAGGAGATGTTCATTAGAGGTATGGAATTTGTATTAGACAAAGGAAAAATTTAAGATACGAATTTATTTATAATATAAAGACTATACCGAAAACAACGAAGTGCATATGTGATAGCTGTCAAGACAACAGATTTCAAGTGCTCTCTCCACAAAAAGATGGTAAATAGTGAGGTAAAGCATACTAATTAACTCATATTAGCCATTCAGAGAAGCATAACTATACACTATAATGTACATAATTTTTGTCCATCTACAAAAATTGCCAAAATTTTATTAGACTATATTGAGATTATACTTTGCCAATCCAGAAATATGGAAAAGACAAGAGACTTGTGGGTATTTGAAATACATACTAGAACTATTTTAAAAAAAAACACTTAATGGTCTAATCTATTATAACAGTTTAAATATGACAGTGTGGAATGCTATGATTTTGTTTTTTTAACATGTGATTGAGTTCTAGTGGAATTCCCATGATTGGGCCCTGATTTTGAAAGAACTCATCAATTTGGCAGTACAATGAAGCACAATTTTGGTTGAAAATTCTTAAGAAAAGAGGCTCAAAGCACTTATTGTTTAGTGAGGATTATACCATCATCCACCCTTGTTTCAAATATAAACAAAATGTGAGAGATGGGTGGCAGAGATGAAAGCAGAAGGTGCTGGTTTCATGGGCTAAAGCCTGTGTCAGTATTCTGTTTGTGCTTCTTTACAAGTAATAAAAGAGAGAAGTCAAGTAACCATTGGGCTCTCATTTTGATAAAGCCTATGGAAAGAATGCTAAAGAAGGAGGCTTTTATCCAATCCAGTGACACAGGATTTTATTGCTTGATACAGTTTGTTGAGCAGCCATGAGGCAATTCACAGTCTAGTACTTCTGGAAAATAATGAACCATGTGTACTGTGATCTCAAATAAATGGAGTTGAAATTGAGAGAATGCTTATGATCAGCCATTTGGAAAGAGGCACAAAGTTCAGTTCTAGGTGCAAAATGATTCAGGAGTGATAAGAAAGATTTACCTCTGACAAATAATAAAGATGCTAAAGGTGAGGTTTCTTGCTCTCGGTTTTTCCCATTTGTGACAACACCAAAATATTTCCTGATGAAGATCAGAATAAAAGGAAAATCCTATTTTAAACACGATCATTTGAGAAATGAGACTACTTAAACTCACATTCTGTGTAGATTCACTTTTCAATTTCACTTTTACCATTTACCCCATTAACAAAGAGATCTAATTTAAGAAATTTTGTTTAGAGACACAACAAAACTTCAAAGCAAGTACAAGAGTAAAATGAGCTTCAAAGACTCCCTTCTGAGCTGATTAGATACTACAAATGTCTGTTTAAGCACTTAACAACTACCTAACCCATGCTTAAAGTTTATGAAAATCATCAAAATGGATTTTAGACTTGCGGGTTAATGTAAGTTTCATTTCTTTACAGCAATCTTCCCTCTGTATCAGTTGGGTGAGTATACCTTTATGTACATATACTGGCTAGATGATTGAATGCAATGTGTTATTGGGTAATGGGATCATTTTGTCATTTGTGCATTTTAAAACTATATTCAAAGATTGTGAAGCTTCACTGCCCATTACCAATTCTCTTTTTAAAAAATCTGTGGGGCCTGATGCCGTGGCCTTGCAGCTAATGTCCTTGCCTTGAATGTGCCAGGATCCCAAATGGGCACAGGTTCTAATCCCGGCAGCTCCACTTCCCATCCAGCTCCCTGCTTGTGGCCTGGGAAAGCAGTCGAGGACGGCCCAAAGCCTTGAGACCCTGCACCCGCATGGGAGACCTGGAAGAGGTTCCTGGCTCATGCTTCAGATCAGCATACCACCATCTGTTGCGGTCACTTGGGGAGTGAATCATTGGATGGAGGATCTTCCTCTCTGTCTCCCCTCCTCCCTGCATATCTTTGTAATAAAAATAAATAAATCTTAAAAGAAAAAAAAACTGTGGATAAACACTCTGAAGTGGGATTGATGGATCCTATGCAAATTCACATCTTAATTTCTCTGTAGCAACTCCTCACTGTTTTCCCATAGCAGTTGCTATGGAAAAACAGTAAATAGAAATCCGGACCTTAAGGTGATATTAGTACTTACATGTTCATTGAAGCATTATTCATAATAGCTATAACAGGTAGCTAAATTAAGTATCCATTAACAGATGAGTGGGTATAAGAATTGCAAAACACAGAGATAACAGAATACTTGTCAGTCCTAAAAATGGGGATTCCATAACACAGGACAAAGTGGACGGAACTTGTGCACACTGTGTTAAATGAAGTAAGCCAGTCAGAGAAACATACATGGTGAATGATTCTGCTGATATGAGTAATCAAAATACTAATGAGGGCCCTATACAATGGCTCAATTACCTAATCCTTCCACTTGAAGAGCCAGGATCCTATATGTGTGCCAGTTCGTGTCCTGGCTGCTCCATTTCCCATCCACTGGCTCTTTGTGGCTTGGGGTTGCAGTGGCAGGTATCACAGAGCCTTGGGACCCAGTACCCAGGTGGATGACCTGGAAGAAGCTCCTGCCCTCTGGCTTTGGTTTGCCTGAGCTCTGATCATTGCTACCACTTGGAGAGTGAATCAGAGGATGGAAGATCTTTCTACGTCTCCTTCTGTCTGCAAATTTGCCTTTCCAATAAAAACAACAACAAAAAAGTTTTTTCTTTAATAATAAGAAAGATAGAATTAAGGAGTGAGACAATGGTTATTATGGGCTGTGGCAGGGGAAAATGAGTTACTAATCAATTGACAAAGTTTATTAAGGCAAGATTATCTTTAAAGATCTATTGGACAACATTTTACTCTGAGTCAACAATAACTCATTATATCTAAAATGTAGCAAATGGGAAGAACTTACGCTGAGTGTTCTTAACCATAATAAAATAAAGATTTTTCAAAAAGATTTATGTGACATATAAAACACAGCAAAGTCACACAGAGACAAGAGATTGTTCACATTATTATTAGAATAGGTTCTACAAATTCTTAAGTGAATGGCAAATTACAATTCTAAGATACATTTGCTTGTTTTCTAATAAGCTTAGCTTTATCTCGGCTGACATGTAAATTAAGCTCCACTCTGTAGGTCAGGGTCTGTTCAAACAAGTGATCACAGTACCAAATATCTGACAACTCAGGTCCGCCCTACAGGGAAAAGTGTGTGTTGATCTGCTGAAACGCCAGGATTTCAGTTTACATCTTGCAGCACAAAGCTCTGAATTCCCAATGTAGAAACTGAGCCTTCATTTAAAGAATAAGCATGTACCTTTAAAAATATACAAAGGACCCAACCGAGGAGAAGCAAGATAATCTCCCCAAAGCTGTGAAAGAGCAATGGATAGAGAAAAAACACTGAAATTCAACTGACTGTGGACTACATTTTTATTTTAAATATTAGAAGGACCAGATGTAAAAAAATAGCTAGATACTCCAAAAAATACTAATGGAGATTTAAAAAGGTACATTGGGTCCTCGTTATTTGTTCATTTCCTATTTCCATAAACACTAAGAATTCAACATATACAGAACACTATCTGGATGAATATATATAAGATATTTGAGCCATTTTTTTTTTAAGTATAGAAGGTGCTATTATTGGATGGACCAACAGCAGGGGCTACAGTTCCTATATTCAAGAAGCTTACAAAATTTACTGTCATGAAGAAGAAAAAAAAATTGCTGAGGGTTACACCGACCAACCATAAGACGCGATCCAATATTCATTCTTTCATCCATAATGCAGCATTAGTTGGTCCTTAGTCACTCAGGATGACTCTAACCCCATATATTTCCTAGAGTAGGATGTACACATCAGTTCAAATTTTGGATAATTCAATTCAACTCTCAATAAGATTGTAACAGATCCATGCTCCTTTATTAAAATGTTGGGAATAGTTGATCACTGAATAATGAGGGAAACCAGTCATTCGTTATTGACATGGCTTTGTGTGTTCTATTTGCCTCTTCATGCATAAACACAGTCTATAAATGTGGAATAGGCAAATCAGCTGTTTAAAAACAAAATTCACTACCTCCAATGTTGGCACATTCCCTTATATATTACTCTTACCATTAGAAAATTCTTCCTCAGAACAATCTGAAGCCCACCTATCCATAGGTTACCACAAAGGGTTTACAATTCATCCAAGGAAGTTAACAAAAAGCTGTGTTTCAATTCCTCCTATGTGACCTTACTATGAACTTTGATGGGTCATACCTTCCTTTGAGCTCCTTCAACTTTTCTGTGAACTTCTTTGGGGTCTTCCTGTATGTCCTTAACCTTTTATGACTTACAGGCCTATGCCTTGATCCATCTTTGAAGTGTTTTCTGTAGCTTGTTGATGTTCTTCATGTGATCAGAATTGAACCTGCTATTTTGGGCGTGTATTGGTGAAGACAAAGAAAACTGACATTTGTTGTCCTTGTTCTGAGCACTGTACATCTTGTAATAGAGCACAGCATCAAAATAGCTTTATTTTCCTCTGGCAGCATTGCCTTAATATCGAAAACCAATTACTTTCCCTTTGTGAGATGAGACAGTATGAGAGAATATATAAGAGAGGAAAAGAGAGAGATGTTTGCCCTGCAACAAAGAGAAAGATAAAGTATTCATTTAGGAAAATACTAGCAAGGGCCATAATGAACTAGGTGAAAAAGAATTCTATAACTATGAGTTTTAAAGGAAATTTAAGTACTATAGCAAAGGCAGTAGAAAAGGTGTGGTGGCTTTTTAAAGTTCATTGACATATTTACTGCTACTTTCTGTTTCACTCATTGGAAAAAGAGGAGAAATAAACTACCTTGGAAATTGTTGAGATGCAAAATGGAACAGGAAGAGGCATGCTTGTTCTTATGCACTGTTTAGAACCATGATGGAAGAACATACGGTTTGCTGGTTAAAAGAAGCTTTTAAAGTGAGGCTGTTCTTATCCTCAGTTTATTCCAAATGCTGAAGTTTCTTGAGTCTGCAATATCACATTGGAAATATCACAACCAGGAAGCTTTCAAATGAGATTTCTGGCACTTCCTGAGGTAGTTGTGTTCTCCAAAGACTGTTTTAATTAAGACTCAGGAGATTAATTCTCACTGCTGGTGACTGTTGTTGGTATAAGCCCACACCTTCACCAAACAGATAAATTTATGCAGGTAATTGAGCCAAAACATTTTAACATCCCATCCCAAGGATTTATGACAGTTTTTCATCACCAAGTCTGTATAGCTCAAGGAATCATGCTTCAAAATGCCAGAGCTAACACTCCACAAACTAAACTGAAAGGCGTATTCATTTATAGAAGGGTAAATGGCAATTTTCATAAATTAGGTCTGGCATCATATTCCAGCTCAATATAATCAAATTTCAGCTCCAATACAATGCCTAACTTTTGGCAAGTTGTTTCATTATCTGTGCTCTGGTTTTATGATTTTTTTTCCCCCGCAAACTCGTGCAAACGTGTAGTTGTTCCTTTCAAGGTAATTAAGTGTCTAGTCTGTTTTGCACAGATATTGAGACCTTGCCCTGGCCTCTTGGAGGTCATAATTTTGTACATTGGATGGCAATCCTGTCCTTACTTACATCAAGATGCCACTCTGCTAAACACTATGCTAAACATATGATGGCATTTTCTTATTCATGTCACATAAAACATCTATGCAGATACTAGAATTTTCAATTAAAAATGAGAAAACTGGGATTATAAAGATTAAGTAATTTGCCTGCATTTAATGCCAAGCTCTGTACAACGCCTCTGTATCTGCCTAATTGCTGGGGTAGTGCATGCAACAGGAACTACTGAGAACTCTCTGGGGCTCTCACTTAAGACTAAATCCCAGAACATTGGTCACAGGGCTTGGGAAAGGCTTTTGTTCAAGCAGTGGTTCAGGTGAAAGGATAGCACATTTTAAAAATTGAAGCAAGCAATCTAATCTTAAATTCCTTCAAAATGAGAAGTTGCTAATAAGCAGTCTGATAATACAAGAAACAGGGCTGAAGGTCATGTGATTCTGATATTCAAGAGTATGTGTAAAGCTTAAGGATCTGGAGAAAGAAGGCAGGAAGATAAGAGCAGGTAGGGAATCGTTCCTCCTGTGCCATCTTATTCCAAGAACAGTAGGTTCCATTGGATAATGCAAAAAGCAAAAAGCAAATATGTAGACTGGATTTAAGACAAAGACAACGCAGACTAATAGTGAAATTAATCCCAGAAAGAAACAACAGAAATCGAATGTCACCATACTACTGGTAGAGCTGAGATTTTGCCAGCCTTTATTGATGAGCTCTGTATCAAAACTATCAAAATAGTGATCTTTTCCTGGCTATTTACTACCGGCATATACTATAATTCTTCTGCTTAACTTAAAATATCCCTGGCTACCACTAAATCTCTTGTACTCCCTTGCCCATCTTACTAACTATTCTGAAATAGATTTGCCCATTCATTCCACCTTGTACAGCCTTGAGATCTTCTCTGTGACCAGCACGACAGTGTAGCATTCATTGATAACTACTTGCAGGCAGGTGCTGCCCTACTAAACACACTATGTTTCCTTTCTCTTTCTCTTTCTCTTTCTCTTTCTCTTTCTCTTTCTCTTTCTCTTTCTCTTTCTCTTTCTCTTTCTCTTTCTTTCTCTTTCTCTTTCTCTTTCTCTTTCTCTCTCTTTCTCTCTCTCTCTCACTTTGAATAGAGTATGATCACTTCTCAGCATTTAAAAATATTTTAGGGCCCAGCACGGTGGTGCAGTGGTTAAGGTTCTTGCCCTGCACGCCCGGGATCCCATATGGGCGCCGGTTCTAATCCCAGCAGCTCCATTTCCCATCCAGCTCCCTGCCTATGGCCCAGGAAAGCAGTCGAGGACGGCCCAAAGCTTTGGAACCCTGTACCCGCGTGGGAGACCCAGAAGAGGCTCCTGGCTTCAGATCGGCATGGCATCGGCCATTGCGCTCACTTGGGGAGTGAATCATCGGACGGAAGATCTTCCTCTCTGTCTCTCCTCTCTGTATATCCGCCTTTCCAATAATAAAAAAAAAGGCTTCATATTTTCTTCCCCCCCCTTTACACTATATTGTCTATTGTCCTCATTAGAATATATGTTCTATCAGGAAGGTTTTTTTATGTTGTTTATTTAAGATGAACAATTTTACACATTTCTCAATACACAGAGAGAAGCATAGTGACACCTATCACCAAGCCTCCTCACTCTTGCCTTCTTTCTTTTTTTAAAATTTTTTACTATGACATGATTTCCATTGGATTCAGAATCATGGACTTAACACACCATTCGGCTTTCTGTTGGTAAGGATGTATGCTTTGGTCTATCATCAAAAGAAAAAATACATTTTATTAAATACATTTTATTAAAAATCATATATTTAGCACTGAGTTTTAGTCTCTTGGTTCATGTAGAGTATATGTTATTATTGATGCTAAGCACAAGGCTGCACAGCCCACCCCTAGAGCTAATCCATATCACTTTTCTGAAGCTTTATGAACATCTGTTAGAAACTCTTAGCTTTTCTTTGCCCCTTGCTCTTGACATCCATCATTCTACTTTCTGATCCTATGGATTTGATTATTTAAAAACCAAAAAAACTCACACAAGTGGAATCACGCAGTGCTTGTCTCTTTGTGATTGGCTTATGACATGTTGTCCCAGATCACAGATTTTTCAATTTTAAAGCTCAGTAGTATTTCTTTGTACATACACGTGCTTTCTTCAACTATTCATTTGTTGAAGGGCAATCAATTGTTCCATGCCTGGGTTATTGTGAATAGTGCTTCAATGAACATGAGGGCGAAATACCTTTATTGTAAGTCTTTTCAATATACAACCCAAAATGCAATTGCTGGATCACATGCCAACTCTATTTTCATGTTTTTAGGAACCTTCAGACAGTTTGCTACAGTGTTTGTACCATTTTGTGTCTCATCAACTACACAGAAGTGGTCTGTGGCTACTACACCAAACAAATGAAATGGCATCAAACAAAGCAGCATTTGCCTGAAAAGAAAACAATCAGCAAATCAAAAAAAGAACCTACAGAATTCAAACCATACACCTGGTGAGAGGATGCCATCCAAAGTATAAGTAACTCACTCAACTGAAAAAAGAGACATGACATTGGCAAAGAGGTATTTGAAAAAAAATGTTCCATATCACTAGTTAACAGGGGAATTGCAAATCAAAACCTCAATAAACTATCATCTCATACCCATCTGGATCACTATTAATCAAAAACCAAAAGAAAAGTGCTGCTGAACAGGCAGAGAAGTGAGAACTACATACATTTTAGTAAAGCTGCTTGTCCTTTTGCAGTCATTACCATATTGATGTATGTATGTATGAATATATATATGTGAGTATATGTTGCCACATATGTGTACCACAAAATGTATCATGTATAGATGTGTCCAAAATATAATATGTTCTTTGTCACTGTATATAAAATATACTTCCAAAAAGCTGTTGGAAAATAGGTAGATAAGTTTAACTCTTTGAATACATTTTTAAATCCACGCATTTTTTATAATACACATTTGCCATTTTTGAAGACCTCATTGAGGTCTCCCATGTCAGTTTCAAGGATCCAAGTCCTTAAGGCACTGCTTTCTATATGCACTGTCAGCAAACCAAAATGAAAAGAGGAGCTCAGACTATTCCAGGAACTCTGACATATAATTGGGGGTACCCAGCTCCCAAACCTGATCTTAACTGCTCTATTTCAAAAAGGAGAAAAAAAGTGAAGGAAGAGTGACAAGTAACTGAGGGAACTGAAGTTGCAACAGAAGCCCAAATTGGGAAAACATAGAGGATAATTTGTCAGTCATTGGAAAAAATCATATTGGGACAAGGGAGATTTTGAATTGCCAAACATTACAGACTGAAAACACGTTGAGACACCAATTTTTTGTTGCTATCAAATTTTAGGATTTGTTGTAATATGCAGCAGATATTATGGATTCTCAAGCATCATACCTTTAGGAGTTGCAGAATTTGTATTTATCAAACTGGAACGGAGGAATGAGATAAGGGATTTGGGGACCACTTACGCACTGCCATAATCAAGTAGGATGGATGGGGAAACAATTCTGACATCGTCAGAATAAGCAGCCATTCTGTAGTCAAAAGAGCATTAAATGAGACTCAGAAAGCATAGTTCCAGCTCCGGCTCTGAGACTAAGCAAAATGGAATCCATAAAAATAATCCAAACATTTATTTCAAATACACAAACCACTTGTTTACATACACTGCTTCGTTTTATCCAAAAACTAGCATCTATAAAAATGTGATCAATCTTATTTTATGAATAGGAAAATGGATACTCCACAAGTTAATGGTTTCCCAAGTCAATAAATCTGAAAAACTAATGGAGACAGGTTTCAGATCAATGACCTAAGGATTGCTAAAAAGCAGCCCTTTCAACTCTGCCACCTTACCTCCCAAGGAGCCAGGAAAGTCAGTCAGACATTTCACCTGAATGAGCCTCCACCTGTATGAGTGTCTGTCAGTTAAGACAGGTTGTGCAGAATACTGACTTCCCTATTCAAGAGTATGTGCATGCATATTTGCTGTATGAGTCAGAACACAAATATTACACATACATTTGATGCATGCCACATATATGAGAGACACCTGAAAGCCCTGGTGTCTTACTTCTTTCATCTGCAATTTGATCCTACAGAGAGACTAAGGAGCATCTAGAACTGTCGAGAACAGTCTGAAAATCTCTTAACACCCTGTACCCTTAAGAAAACACATACGTGTGTGTAGGTGAGGAACAGCCAGCATATTAACAGATTCTTTGCCTTGGCCACAGTTTCTCTCTGTACATATTCCTTTGGAAGACAACTGTTAAGTATTTCAGTTCAGATATGGTGTGAGGAATCCATTTCAACTCACTGGGCGCTCCTCCATTCCCTCGTTTTGGTGACTCTATTTCTTTCATGGAGTAAGATTCCTAAAGATGCGACTACAAACAAACCAAAACAAAACAAAAAACACTGCTCTGAGTTCTAGTCTTTATTCCATCACCAACAAATGGAAGCATCTTAGGAGTCGTGTTGCTTCTCTGGATGTGACTCCAAACTTGTAAAATGAAAATGATCCCTAAAGAGCTCCTCCAGCTTAATGTCATGCCTATTTTGTGACTTCAAAAAAACAATTAGATACTTTTTCTGTTTGTGCTATGCAGCATCCTATGGGCTGTCAGTCACCTGCCATGGATGAAATTGCTTTTTAATAACAACTTATTGGTACTAGCTTTAAATTATTTAAAGCTTCCCCTTCGGGGCATTAATGCATTTCTCTAACTATTTAAACCTGAGGTAGGAATAGGCTTTTCCTCATCATTTTCCATCCGAATTTTGTTGGTTGCACTTTCAGTTTGAGTGTGCAGGCTGTAATATTCAACTGTGTTAGACTTTTTTTTGTTGTTTGTTTTGCTTTTTTTCCCTGAGAACCAAGAGTGCATATCACACAATGGGAAAGACAAGGGAGGACAGAGCCCACATTAGCACTTCACAGGAGCCCACCGGGAGCTTTGCGGAGGAACTCACCGACCTCCTTATCTCTGCTGCTTTTTTATCTCAATTTTCATCTTCTCATTTTTGAATATCACTTAAACATCTATAGTTTGTCTATACACATTATCTTTTCAGAAGTATTTAATCACTGGGATAAGAGAAATTAAAAAATGTGCAGCATTTCTAGAATGACAATAATTGTAATTATCTCCAGCACATGTTTGTTGAGTGACTTACATTTTTATGGATTTTGTGGACTTGTTTATTTGCTTAAAAGACAGCATGGCCTACAGAAAGCGAGAGGCACAGAAATAGAGCAACCTTTCATCCACAGTTTCCCTTGTGGGCCATTTTCCAGTGTGTCCTGGTCGCACCAGCAGGAAGCCGGATCAGAGAACAAGGAGCCCAAACTCAAGCCCTCACACTTGGAACTGAAAGGGCAAGAGGCAATGTGACCCGCTGTGCCACAATGCTGACTGCTACTAGGAACCACTTTAAATGGTTTAGATTCATTACTAATTCCTTTAAATCTCTCAAATTTGAAACTAATCTTAAAAAATGGACAATTGAGCCAACACAGCTCATCAAATCCTTCAAATGTTATGAAGTCACTCAAATTGAAAATATCTCTAAGTATAAAAACTACTGAAAATATTTAGACTATAATTTTAGGAGGAGAAAGAAACAACAAAATGGTTTACTGTTATTATCTTAACCACACAAGATGTGTTGCTCACACAGAGAGAAATCTGAAAAAAATATGAAAAAGAAAAGCTTATAAGTTTTATTAAAATGATGCATATTATGGACGAATCTTTCGAGGATAGAATGTTAAAAATACAGTGCATTTCTTTAATAATGAACAGGGCCAAGGCACTAAATGACACCTTGTTTGACTCTGACGGTATCTAACTACAGTCTCCTTAAGGGTCATGCTAATGCCAGTTCTACTATATTGCTGCCTGAGGTCTAAGCCTTTGTGCGTGCAAACTGTAGAGAAGACTGTATAACCCTCTGGATATTTTTCCAGTTTTGCAGCTCTAATTTTACCTCTAGGGGGATATTTTAAAGTGGCTCCTTTGCTGATTTCATAAATTTTCATTTTCAAACTTTTCCCCTCAGTCTGTTTCTAATGAACTTAAAAAAAAAAAAAAGAGTCCTTCCTGAAGTTCCATGCTGTAGAACCACCTGTGGGTATGATTCCCCATGTGAGTATGTCAAATTTAATTAGCTTGCACTCTCTGTTACTTAATGACTCAACTAGGCTTACAAGTCCAAGATCAACTTCCCTACGAGGCTGCCGTTTAAGCTATTTCAAGGAACAGCGATTCATGTTATCCAGCCATAATTATTTTACATCATGCCCAGAAAATAATAAAAATAGTAATGCTCATTTAATTAGACCCTTCACCCAAGGATCCTCAAGCATTTTACAAGATTTCTTCACTTAGTGCTTCACCTAACACTTCTAAGAAACAGGTGGAGTAGTATTAAAAATCACATTTCTAAGGAGTTTAAAAAAGGCATCGACTCATTTTTGGTTCCTTTCTTATAATAACTCATTGGCATTTTGCAAAGTAGTTTGACAAAAGAATGCCGAATCCTCAACTAGGTTACATGACAAGCATTCTTTTTTTTTTTTTTAAAGAGAGAAACAGATGATATAATTTTTCTGAGTCTTAAAGTATTATTTTTTCTGAAAATCTTTATAATCTCTTCATTTCCTAGTTCTTATTTGATCATTTTGTTATAAAGGGAGTATGAGCATGTAAACATGATGAAAGTTTTGAAAAAGCCCTGTCTGCTTTACAATAGTGACTGCAATGGAACGTATAAACCTATACTCCTCCCTGGCAGTCACAGTCCATGAGCTCATTCAATCTGAAGCAACACTTGTAGGTCATGGTGTCCTGTGATAGTTCCTCTGTACTGGCATCACCTTCAGGTTGGCTACTATGTCCACAGCAGTTAGTATGTCTTGCCATTACTACATGCCTAGGATTCATATCCAATCAATTTTTTTTTCAATTTTTAAAATGTATTTCTTCAGACAGAGAAAGAGACAGAAATGGAGTAACACATGTCTCAACCCACTAGTTTTCTCCCTAAATGCCACACCATCCAAATCCAGGATCTAGGAACTTAACGGCTTGCCCAAACAGGTGGCAAGCATCTGACTGCCTTTCGAAATGCATAATAGTAGGATTCTGAAATCATTAACAGTTTTGGGACTAGAACTAGGCACTCCAATGCCTGATACACACATCTAGGAAAATCTTCACCACTTCACCAAATGCCCACCCTCTTGCATAGTGCCTACTTCTGAAAAGAACAGATCAAGAGTACTTGAAACAATTTTTCTGAGATGATACTTTAGCACAGCGTCAAAGAATAAGCCTTGATAATAATTTGAACAAAATAGCCGTAAAAGGCTCGACAGAGGACATTTGCGGAGAATTTGACTAAGGATCATGAAGTAGATTCATCAGTGACCCTCAGAGGGATATGTGTAATAACTCCTAGTATGCTTGAGAGGGGCCCTAGTTGGAAGCCAATTCCTTACAGAAACAATTACTACTCTTTTGGTGAGATAATCTGAATTCAGTGTGGTTCCTAAATCCAATGGCTGATACCCTTTTAGAAGAAGACTGATAAGAGTGAGTACGTGGCACAGCAGGTACAATGACAGTGCAGACAGCTGTATCCTACACTGGAGCATCTGGGTTTGAATCCTTGCTGTTAATGGAGACCTTGGCAGGCAGCTGTGAGAGCTCCAGCAAACCGGCTCTTACCACCCACAAAGATCTAGGTTGAGATCCCGGTTCCCAAATTCAGCCTGGCCCAGCCCCCAGTTATCATGGGCATTTCACAAGTGAACAAAGGGTCTGGATCTCTCTCTGTCTCTCATATAATAACACAAGACAGAAAGGAGGACAGAAGGGGAAGAGAAAGGGTGAGTCGAAGTGAAGGAGGACGGAAGACAAGACAGAGACCACACACAGAGAGACACGGTTTAAAAAAGCCATTTGAAGAGGAAAGCTGCTATAATGCCACAACCAAGGGTGTCTAGGAGCCACTAGAAGCTGGAAGAGAAAGGAAACATGCTTTTCCAGAACCTCTGGGGAGAGTCTAACACTGACAAGGCTTGAACATTTCAGCTGCATCCTCCAAAATGGTTGTTGTGTCACCTGATGTGACTTATCTTGTAATGACAGTCCTAGAAGACTATTACAGACACTATGGTAAATGGTATAAAAACAGGAATTGCTTTTTTCTAGTATATGTGATCATGGTATTAAACCTAGGCAGATTACGTTTTTATTTGAAATTCACAATTTCATCATTTAAGGGTGAAATCTCTCTTTAACCAACATGAATATATCATCCAAATGGATTATATGGCAAAGTGATAACTGCTAAACTTAGGAATAGAGTGCTCGGATATTGACTATACTCCTATTTTGCTGTGTATTTGCAAAATAAATTAACTAATTTTAAATGCTGAATATAAACATTACCATAAACTACTTTTTAAAGTAATACAGTTTGTTCTTTAACAAAAATCAATTTTCCCAAGTAAACGATTTGGCAAATCATCTTTTAATGTATAGAAGAAAAGCTCTAAACCTCATAATTTTCATTCTATGTCTTTTGACTGACTTTATTCTTTCACAACTTTTCTCTGTGTATTTTTCTCCAAAGATTGATTTATTTTATTGGAAAGGCAGATTTACAGAGAAGGAGGTACAGAGACAAAGCTCTTCGGTATGCTGGTTCACTCCCCAAGTGGTAGAAATGGTCAGAGCTGAGCCAAGACAAAGCCAGGAGCCAGGTCTGGGTCTCCCATGTGCGTACAGGATTCCAAGGCTTTTGGCCCTCCTCCATTGTTCCCCAAGCCATGAGCAGGGAGCTGGAAGGGAAGTGGAGCAGCAGGGACAAGAATCGGTGCCCATACGGGATCCCAGTGAGGAACCTCAGTGTTTTCTGCTTTTGTGGTTTCTGCCTTGCTTGCTTCCCTGGGGGGCTGTGTGACTCACAGACCTGACAATCTATGCAACATATGGCAGATCCTGTAGGCATAGCATTCCTCTGGAAGGAGACTCCCGGTGTGCATTTTAGATAAAACTTGTTCACTACCCCACAGCCCACCAGTTTGTACTATTTGAAAGTTGCTTGCTTCAAGCCCACCAATAGAAGCCTGCCAACTTGCTTGTTTTTAAGGTTGACAGTTAAACTGGCTAATCATGACTGTGGAACTGTGTGGAATTGGCCTGAAATGTATAAAAACCCTGTGCTGTCCAACATCAGGGTTGCTGTTCTCCAGCAGTCCCGCTGGACTGGAGGCAGCTGGGAGCCCAGACTAATCTGAATAAACCACCCTTATGAATTTGCATCAACTTCAGACTCCTGATGATTTCTGGGAAATCTCAAAATCTGGTATAACACCAGAACATCAAAGGTGAAAAAATAAAACAGCTTAAAAAAATAAAGCAGCCATCTCCAACATCTTCCCTTTTTTTCAGGTTAGAAATGGTTTAACCAATAAATAATTGTTTTCTATCAAATTCTCTAATTGTGTCCACAAAGCATGGCGGTGTTACATAGAATAGCAACCATAAACTTCTAACCCTTAAATATGCAGTGTCATTATTAGTGTACCTAGGTTATAATGCAGGCTGGAAACTGACAGACCTATACCCAAGTTTAAATTTCACCCCCACTCTAATTATGCCATCTTGAATAAAACACTTTTGTCTATACTTTTAATACATATTGGTAAAAATTGAGGTAATTCACAGTGAATAACACTTAGGCAAAATAGACACAAAAATTGATGCTCTCTTACAGTAGCAGTATGCTCAGTAACTTTTCAAAGAAAATGTGTTTAATACCAACTACTATTTTCTCCAGTATTGTTATGTTTTTATGTTCCCATGCTGGAAGAGGTCACTTTATTTTTACTAAATGTGAAAACAAATTGGCAAAATAAGGCAAATTCTAAACTGTGACTATGCAATATGTGTTAAATAAGTCAAATTGAGTACCACAGGAAACTAGTCTGGAATTGCAGTGGGGGATTAATGGTAATCGCCTCTCCACTCATGAAGGGAGCTGGAGGCACTTGTAAATGGAGGTGGTATGTTTCATATCTCATCTAGTATTTCCTACAGGCTCTGTCAAAGGATAACTGAAGGAATCAGTTGGTAAAGCTCACTTCAGTCGCCTCGCTCTGGGGAATCAGTTGACACACTGGTATTAAAAAAAAACAAGTAAAAATATTTGACAAATTGAAACCCACATAAACATCATACTTCAAAAAAATTGGAATCAACTTAGCAATCATTTTTATCTGATATTTCTCATTATGATTTGGAAGTTTTTTTATGGGAGTTGCATAACAAAAAATACTGTTAGACTTCAGTTGGGAAAATTTTTAGTTTTATTCTCTCAAATTAAGGAACTAAAAATAAGCAGAAACACTGCCTTCTCTCAAATACTTCTTAAGAGAACTCAAGGCTCATTTACTTGTTCAAGAAGAACAAAAGAAAACCAGGAAGTCACACATACTTTTAAATACTTATTAAAAAAAACATAGGCAACTTGCCGACATAAAAAAAAAACATACATCCCCAAATTGCATTTATAATGCCATTTATAATGCCATCATTTGGAACTAACAATACATTTTTCCCATAGAAGCACTAATTTGTGGTTGAGTTCATAAGACCACAAAACTAGTTTTACATAAAATCACTAGAAAATATTCTACAGCTGTAGAAGAAATTAGTTACTCATATTCAGTATCAAAATCGGAAATGCAGTCAAATATATTATGCTTCTATTTCACATATTAGATGGAAAAACTCATAAGGTATCATAGATGCAATGTCTTTTGTAGTTTTTAAAGATTTAAGTTTTCTCCCAATGCCTTTTGAAGCTATTAGGCTAGATTCTCATGATTTTCACTTGATATTTTCATACTGTACCAATGGCACAGATATGTTCTTAGAGGTACATTTAAAGATGAACAGTTGTTTACTCAGAAGCATAATAAAGCAAATGGTGACTAGGGTGGGTGATGGGAAGCATGATCAACAGTTAAAAAATAAAACAGAAGCAAAAAGAATGGCTGTCATGATAACATGGAGCTAAATACAAGCAACGACGGAGCTGCAGAGTGGTGCATGATACTTTTGCAGAAGAATTTTGAAGTGCTATAACACATTTGTCTTAGGAGCTGTGTACATAGTCAGGGATACCTCCTCCTGACATTTTGATTGGAAACACAATCTTCCAGAAAGCAAATGCTTGGGTAATGGCCAGCTGTGTTGTGCTGTACGTATTGAGCTTCATAACAAGTGGGAAGAGCGCTTGTTTAGCTTTGCCAAGTTTTAACAAATTTTCTAATATGAGAGACACTCAGGATTGGCCAGTCTGCCTTAGCCATGCATTAGATATCAGGTTTTAGCTTTGTAGTGCATCACAACACTACTCCCTAATCAGTATATCAACGTTCATAGTAGAAACAAGAATTGTTGAGTGAGTGAGAGCTTCCAACTGCTTGTTCAATTTCCAAATGTCTGTGATACCTGGTGCTAGGACAGGCCCAATTTAAGATCTGGTAACTCCTTCTAGGTCTCCTGTAAGAGTAATGGGGTCCCAAACACTTGAGGCATCATGGCTGCCTTACAAAGAATGTATTAGCAGACACTTAGAATCAGAAATGGACCAGCACTCAAACCCAGCCTCTCCAATATGGGAGGCATGCATCTCACACAGCATCTTAAACACTGTGCTAAACAATCAGCCCAGGAAGGACATTTGACAGAATATTATACACACATTACTGCTATGCTGTTGAAACAATTTTCTGCTTTGGTTTCTTGGTCCCTATCTAACAGTAAACTCAGAAGTCCAGAGAGACACTGAATAACCTTTTCCTTGTAACACAAAATGTGGTCCCTAGTCTACAAGGTATGTTACCTTTTATCCAACAGTGGCTCAATCAGTGTGAAGACAGCCTGCATATTGTCACCATAGAAAGACTTTCTCCTTTGTGACTAAGCCTTTTCTAGTTGTTGAAATGTTCACCAATTGCTGCCTCAGCTCCTTGGAACCCACTCGGCTTTTGTGCGCCAATGCATTTACTGTACTAGTAATTAATGCCGTTAGCTTTGTAATTAAAAAAAAAAAACTTTTTGCCTTTATACCCAGGGTGATAATGCTGCAAGTAAAAATTAATTAAAATGAGATGAATTGCCTTCAGTTAAACGAAACGGAAAAAGAAAGGGAGGGGCAGAAGAAGGAAGAACCTGAGCAATCTGTAGCCTTATTAATGAAGCAAACGGAGGAGGATGGGCCTTAAATTTTCTCCTGACTCTTTTTGTTTGTGATAGAGTCTGGGTTAATGGAATCCAAATCTCTCGGTTGGTGCTGAGATACAATGATGTCACATGTTTCCTCTACTGGGTCATGGATCACCATGCAGACCACAAACATGAATGCCTATGTTTGTTTAGCTCCCCCCTCCGATTTTCATGTAGCAGGCATTTGAAGTAATGGGCTGTGAAATTGGCTTTTATATTATTATTAATTAGATCTGAAATTTTTTTTTAATAGTTGATGCAATGAAGATGCGTGGTTCTTCACACAAGGCACCATTCTGACAAATTCACTCACTGATATTAACAGCTTGAGTGAGAAAGTCTGACTCCTTCATATTATGGAGAAGAAAGTCAAGTTCTTCATCTTCCTTTTGCATATTTCTGAATGTGACTTTCAATTTTTGTCTGAATGACATAGCTTCTTAAAATTAGTGTAATGTGCTACTGTTCTAAATTTCAAAATGCCATAAAAATCAATTCATCAGTACACATATTCTCTAAGAAGATCCTACTATGTATGTCAGGTGCTTTGGCCATACAGAGATTGTGAACAATATAACTCCTATCTTCGAAGACTGGTACTCTCATTAGAAAAACAAAGGCTAACCTAGGAATAGAGCAATTAAGGGATAAATGCACTGCAACTCAGAATAAAACTAGAGGTCTGTTACAGACAAAAAGCAACACAGAAGCTAGTAATGAACTCATGAAAGAATGAACCAAAGCAAAGTGGCAGAAGGAAAGACACAGATGAGGAGAAAAAAATATTCCCACGGTTCAGAATCTATTTGATATATCTCAGAAATCAACGGGAGAAAATTACCATCAGCAAGTAAATAATACTCGAATTTTTCAGCAACCTTTTAAATTCTAACAGTATCAGTGTAGTAGAGCGTTACTCCTTGGAAATTCTAATTTTTAATCCATATCTCTGATTTACCTCTGTCATATTTAAAGTAAAAAAACATATCCTTGTGTCTTACAAGCAGGAATCATAATATGTTTCTTTTTGCAGAATTTGTACTGTATTCTTGGTATATGAACAAAGCAAATTCAGAGAAGTAAGTATTGAACCAATCTTTCTCTGCATGAATTTTGATGATAGCAGAAAAGAAGAAGTTTGGAAGAAACAATCCCTGGAGGTACTAAGAATAACCCTTCAAGTTCCACAGCCATCCTGTGCTTGGACCCTTTCCCCAGCATCACCAGGTAACAGCTTTCTAAGAAGAAAACACAAACCAACACCAACAACTGTAAAATCACCCTCCTTAAAATTTAAGCAAGAGATCAATATTCTCATAGGAAACACACCTGCATAATTGTTCCTCCTTGGACATGGTTTTATTTTCCACAGTTTTGTTTATTTTTGGTCAAACATGGTCTGATAATATTAAATGGAAGATGCCACCTTGTTTAGTGCCTGTTAAGTGGTGCGCCATTCAGAGCAGCATAACAAAGTCACACAATGCTCCATTTCACCCGACCCAAGACATGGATCAGCCTCTTGTCTAGTGTTTGCATGCTGTATACACTATCTACTCATTAGTCTTAATTATCGGGTAGTTACCTCATTGCTTGTGTTCACATAACCATATGCTGTAATCTTATATTAAAAGGACATGCTTATATTTTTATTTTTTATCTCACAAAAACAAGAATGAATGCAGGATATATTTTGAGAGATTGAATTCATATCATTTTCCCTCTCATATGTCATTATAACCCATTCTGTTAATATTATTGTGCCTAACTTATACACTATAGTTTATTAATCATACATCCATAGGGAAATGTACAGTATATGCAGACTACTCTCTGTTGTTTCATGTAGTCACTGAAGGTCCAGGACCGCATCTGCCATGGGTAAAGTATCCTAGTAGATACATATAAGAGGAATTCATAAAAAGTCACTCAATTTAACTTATTTAGAGAAAATTGTCCAATCGGTTCACTACAGATTCTAGATGGAAAGTCTACTGACAGTCCATTCAGTCTTATAGAGGCTGCCCAGAAGTTTTATAAAGGTCTTGACTTGGCTGAGTAGCATCTACGATTTCCAAGAAAGGAAAATCAATCCTAGCTATAGCAAGTTCAACCTGAGAAAGAGACAGTCTAACGAGTATTTTCTTTTTTTTTTTTTTTTTTTTTTAAGCAGCAGGGTAGATTTGCTGCTTGAGGCAAGGAAGGTCCTGATCTCAGAAGAGAACAAGTCTTAAACACTGAGAAAGTAGAGTTATTAGGCTAAATGAATCTAGCTGGGGTGTGAGAAATGTCAGATGGGCTGCACAACTACTTAAATGGAAGCCATTGCCAACTCGAAGAATTTTTTTCTTCAGCACTTTAGTAAGAAATTAGCAAGGAAAAGAAACTTATTTCATGCTCCCCCAGCCCCAGCCTGTGTTGGTGATGTATGTCAATGTATGGTCAAGCATATCCCAGCATTGACAAAGCTGATTTGCACAGCTGATTTCTTTTCCTGGCTGCCTTGAATCCTTCTTTAAAATGTTTCAGGAAAGGAAGCTGCCATTTAGAACATCGAAGAGCTTGGCAAAAATATGTGCAGTCACATTATAATTAAGGAATGATGGACTACAGGACACTTGTGATGTAGGGAAAGGTGGCTTTGAAATAGTAAAGTGGGAGAAAATGGTCCAGAACAGAAATGATAGC
Source organism: Ochotona curzoniae (assembly GCF_017591425.1). NCBI lineage: Eukaryota > Metazoa > Chordata > Mammalia > Lagomorpha > Ochotonidae > Ochotona > Ochotona curzoniae. The sequence continues at coordinate 430,148 of NW_024466921.1, forward strand.
ACATTTTTGGTTTCAGGTGAATTGTTGATACACCTTGACCTTCATGGAATTCATATTGCAGCTGGATTTTTAACAGTTACATGGTTTACTTGAGCCCCCTTCCTTATTCCAGAAGGTATAACAACATGTTCTGCGAGCAGCAGAATATTCTCCTGCTGACTGGTTCACAGACTCCCCCGTCTAATGCCGGACTTACAATCTGGTTCAAGGAAAAACTGCTGACTGGCAGCTGGCACCTGCACAGCTTCTGGCACTGATCCTTTGAGCCCTAATTCTTAGAAACACACACAGCGATGTCAGGGGGCTGGTGGCATAGGACACAGCCCTGTACATCCATCCTCTTCCTCAGACAGCTCAGTCTTTCTGCTGTATGTGTTGAGTAGGGGTTTTACCTAGGTTCTTACATGTCTGATCACAGATGCAGTGGATTGGAGAATACAGGCTCATTCATTTTTCATTATAACTTCTCTTGGGATATGAATGTTCAAAAAAAAACGAAGAAGAAAGAATGAAAGATCATACACAGAGAATAATTCATGAAATGACCAAATGTTGCCTGACAGAAAGGTAAAACTTGGCGAAAGCGCAACTTGGTGAAGGACAATGGAGACAGCATGGAGACTTTACTCATTCATTCATTTGTTCCTCTATTTGTTTAAATAAGGAAATCTGTCACAACCACAAGAAACTGTTGTGGTCTAAACTACAATTGTAACATTAACATTAGAGCTGTCTATAATAGCACTGAGGGGGTAGCTTCGCTAGAAAGAAAATTTTATTCTAAAGATGATAACTGAAAGATAACAAAAGCAGGCATGTTCTGAAAGATGAAATTTATCTTTCCTTCGCCATTCAAATTTTTAATGTTCTGCTCTTGAATGGAGAACTTCAGTATCTGGATTTCCTGATATTGCAAATGGAAAATGCTATTTTTTACAGACCTTTATTCTATTACTTTCAGCTGTAAAATGGAAGATATATCTCAAAATTATGTGTCATACAGCATGTGGGTTCTTTGAAAAATAAGTTTGTGATGATTTAGATAACAACATGGTTTTTGAAAATTTATAGCCAATACTATAAGAAAGATTTAAATTTTTTTTTCTAGCAAAGCTATTGACCATGGGCACATGTGTTTTTTAATGTATCACGATTACATTACTACAGCCAAATACCCTAAGAACTTAATTGGGGACATTCCATTACAGTTTTTAAAAAATATTCTGATACCCTAATAGAAATTCAATTCTTATTTTCTCGCTAAATTGTGTCCTTATTAATTTTTAAAATCACACATGCCTATGCGTGGGTGAACAGAAAAAGAAAATTGGAAGGAAAGAGGGAGGTGTGATTACAGAGAGGGTTATGAGATGAGGGGAGAGAGATGAGACAGACCATACTCTAAGTCTTTAATAATTTAATCTCATAATCAAACCTATATATGCATAATTTATTTGGAATTCCAGACCAAGTATTATCTTAACAAATTAACAAATCCACTCTCCACTGTTTGTCACAAAGACTGAAAGCAAATGTAGTTCTCACACCAATTTTTATAATACATGTGGCTCCTATAAGTACGGTGTTCCCCAAACATATGCAATTGTTTCTTCAGGAGACTGAGATTTAAGTGTAAATTTCAAATCAGTTTTAACTTGGTGAAATCTATTTTTGTTTTCTCTCTTCCCCCATTCAATATTCATGATAGAAACAGTAATGAATTTAATAAGTAAGAAAAGCAGGAGGGAACAATTCAGCATTGCACTTCAGGTAGTAAGGTAAGGAATGGATACCTAGCTCAAGGCCAACTGTACAGCTTTCTGTACTTCTGCTGACATAATCACACATAGATATTGATATTAAAGTATAACTAATTCCATCCTCTTAATTTGTTTTCACCACCTTATATTGAATAGTAATGCTAATGTTGAGTCTTCACCACAAAACTTGAAAATAACGGTCAGTCCTATGCTTTATATTTGAAAAAGTTGAGGTTTGGACAGGACAATAAACATCTAGAGGACACATATCCAATTGCCTGGAACTCAAACCCAATTCATTCAACCATGAAGCCATGCTTTTATTACTGTTCAGCAACACACTAGAGCTATTTCTCCAGTACATTTTAGAATCACCACAGGAATTGAGTGTCAGGGGATAGACAACCAAGGTTTCACAGTCTTAGCACCACTGACATTTGTAGAAAAATAATTCTTTCTTGTGAAGGACAGTCCTGTGCTATGTAGGATGTTTAATGTTATGCCTGACTGCTACTCATGAGGTGGTGACAACTAAAATGTATTTTTACATTGCCAAATATTCTAGTTGGGGAAGGTGGTTGGAAAGACAGGGAAGGCCATCCACTAAGCTAAGTCTTCCTGTCTCGTTTTGTCCTGTGGCCCATTACTTGGGTACACTGTATCCAGGAAGGAAGGGCCTGGACAACAGGGAGAAGCTGCCATATCAATTTCAATTGATATCACCATATCAGTTTTAAAATGAGAGTGGAGCTTATTCCTCATGTTGTCATGGTGGTTTTCTAATCTCTTTTCTCATGCCCATTAGATGCAAGTCTACTTGTCCCACTATGACTAGCAAGGAAGTAAACATGAGATGGAGACATTCTTGGTGTATCAGTGCATTCTGATGTCAGCAGGAAGCATGCACGTTACAAAAACAAGGTGATGACATGGTGAACTTCTCTGTCAAATCATAATATGAAATCACTTTCGGCAGTGTAAGAAACAGACTGTGATTTTATTTTCCCTCTTGCTTTACGCATCATCTGTACTATATCATAGAATCATTACCCAACTGACAAGGCTTTGATGATTCTTCACTTGAAATTCAATTCAGCCTGGACCTACCCATGTGGCTAGTCATACTGATGCTTTTTGAAACTAAAGCTAGTAGATTTGCACTGGTGTCATGTCACCTGTGATAGTTTGAGTCTGAAACAAAGGGAATCTTTTCTAACTTGTCTTTTGTGAAAGTGGCTGACCTCGGTGCAGAACTTCAAAATAAACACGGTTCCCTATTGGGAGAGTACAGTGAATAACTTGGGATCCCAAACAGAACATGCTGCAGTACGTTCCAGTAGGTGTGCGTGCACACACACACACACACACACACACTCACTCACTCACTCTCACAAAGAACCATGTCTCGATTTTGATAGAGTTCCCTTACTATGTAACGGAAAAGTAAAGTGACAACCTGTCTCACAAAGATTTAGAATTTCAAGTTGAATTTTCAAAAATCTTAGAATATGCTACTGAGAATATATGTTTAAAGCAGCAAAAAGAAATTAGATGGGGAAATCAAAAAGATTTATTGGAAACCAAGAATTGTATGCCCAAATTCCTGATGAAACATATATCAAGGCATGTATATGTGGTCAAATAAATGAACACGTTGTGCCCAAAGCAAAATTAGTTTACAATTTTAAATAAAACTGCAAGAGATATCTTTATTTTAATAAAACTCAGGAGGGCACAGAAGATTGAACAGTAACAACAAATAAATGATAACCCCTGCTTACTACCAGTTGTGGATGGAGTAGAGACAATACAACCTACAAATAATGAGTTATTTTATGTGAAACACTTGATTATCTCAGATTTTGCTATGTGTATGACTTCTAAGACAAACCTTACACACATAACAGTTATACGTTTTGATTTGTAATAACTTTTAAAGTCTAAATCTTATTTTACCCAAGGTCTAATGGTCCACTGCTTAAGTAGGAAAATACGTACGACATTTTGTCACCTTGATGCAAATCTGCTCTTTCCAGTCAATTCTTTTATACATCTAATACTCAATGGCATTTGTTTTGCAAAATCAGCATATTCCTTTCCCCCAAAATAGTTCCTAATAAATTCAGAGACAACATGTCTCTGGGTAAGATTTTAATAGATCATATTTCATACCAAAAATTTTACCATTTGAATTCATTCTCCATCAGACATACCTTAACTGTCCTTACTTCCTTCCAAATTTTTTTCTTTTTTTGCCAAAACAAATGTAGAAATATAACTATAATTAATTTCATACTATAAGAATTCCTCACATTTTTATAAAATCTGCATGTATACAAAATGTTCGGAAATTATAAAATTGGTGGTTATGGTAAATTAACATGGCTCTCACAACAGGTTAGTAAGAGCTATGCTTATGTCATTCATTTGAAACTACTATTGAGAATGTTTAATTGGATTAAAATTGCATTTCTCATGCATGTTCTTTGTCAGACACTTGTTGGCCTTTCATAAAGTAGAAGACTTTGTGCTGGATCTGAACTGATTTCTTGGTTGACACAAAAACTAAACTGTTTATTTTTTCAGAGTTCAACAGGTTAGAGTGCAGTCTACACTAGCAAGATTACAAAATGATTTAACATATATAAGATGCTACCTTATTAACTGACTTTGAGATCTATATATTTAAAAAAGCAAACCAAAATATCTCCAGTAGGCCTGGTTGCCACAATCTGTCCTCTTGAGAAAACACCATAGGAAAAGAGGAACTGAAATGAAGTCATTTGATGAGATTGAAATTAGAGTAAGATAAAGAAAATGTGAGTGGTTAATAGCATCAATATTAGAAGCTGCATCAATTAAGTTTTCAGCTACATGTCCCTGTGTTCTTTGGCTTTAAGGCATCTGTGAACCCCAAGTGTCAACAGATAAAAAAGAACATGTTTATATGTACACATCACAAACATTCATTTTCAAGAATGTGAAGGTAATCATTTCATCAGATTTGCAAACAGGTCCAGAAAGCAAATAATGTCGAACATGAAGTACTAAACCAGGCCAAATAAAAAGGAAACCTCATGCTAAATTTATAATTTCCTTGTCCCCAACCCTCAGGCATACAACCTTTTTTGTCCTTTATTCCCTTTCTTCCAGATTTCCTACTGAATATCTTTTTAAAATTTTTTAAAAAAAATATTGTAAAGGCAGAGTTACAGAACAATCTTGCACCAGTTGGTTCATATCACAAATGGTCTCAGAATCCACAGTTGGACCAGTCTGAAGCCAGAAGACAGAAGTCAGGAGCTTCTTCTAGTTCTCCTATGTGGGTGCAGGGGTCCAGAACTTGCAATATCCTCCACTGTCTTCCCAGGACATTAGCAGGGAGCTGGATCTAAAGTGGTGTAGCCAAGACTCAAACTAGTGCCCACATGAGATGCCAACTCCACAACCGGTGGTTTGGCCTGATGTGCCACAGCTCTGGCCCAGACCAGTTTTTCTGTTCATGCAGACCACCTTTTCTGCAGAGAATCCCCTCATGTTCACTTATTATGTGAAAAACTCCTGTTCATCACAATAAACAAACTTATGAGCTATGTCATCAATGGTATTCTTGCTTGCTTTCCAAGTTCTCTAGCTGCAGGTTTAACAACTCTATCTAAGGGCCATGCGCCTATAGAATCAGCCATTGTCAGCTGCTGCATATCCCTATGTTTTAGAGGCAAAGGCTTTCAGACAGGTGTCTCACTACTATCGCAAGCAGAGAGGAGCATTTGCTGGGGAGAACCTGTTGATCTTGACAAGATGCTCCACGCAAAGACTACCTTTTAGCTTTGCGTACCCCTCTCGGCATCCTGCCATCTTGGAAATCTGACACAACTACCACAAATGTAGAGCTTTGTGAACTGGACAGAGCCACATGCGTGGTTTTTATTTTCCCCTCTCAAATATTCAGACTAAGCACTAATGCTTATGCGTTACTTTACACAGTAGCTTCTTCCTCTATGGAATACAGAAGCAGAACATCACCAAAAGAAAGAAGAGCAAAATAAAACAAATCACCAAAGAAAAATATCCAAAAACTCATCACAGAGAAAAGGGAAAAATCGAGGTCTCCACAGATGAGTGCTTTTAATTAGGAAGAGGGCTGAACGGCAAGAGCTTATGCTAATAAGCGGCCTCTTTAATCAGCTTATTAAAAAGAAACATTTTTAACAGCCAAAATAGTTTCAAAAATGGTAATTATTAGAAAAGCATTAGCAGGTTGATGGGGAGGGAAGGAAAGAACTGGTAGTGGAATGAAATTAAAAGGCTTTGTGGGTACTTGAGGCAGGCCCAGTGGTCCTCACAGGATGAGCAAGCATCCAGAGGGTATGATTTGTGTTCCCTTCATCTTTTATGTAAAGAACTGTCTTTTCTTTTCCATGACTTTGGCTTTCCCATTCTTCCTACTTTCATTCAGATTTTATTTACTCTATCACCTCTTAATTATTGCTAACATACTTTCCCAAATATTTTTGCTCTTCCTGCATTTTTTATTCCAAAGCTTTACTTCTACCTTTTCCCGTAATAAATAATGCTTTCCATGTGTAGCACTTTTTGCAATCCAAACATGCCTGACCTACCTAGCTTGAATTTTAACTTGGAAAAAGGAAATCTTTTTAAGATTGGCTTCTAAGGAAAATTCCCAGCACTTTCACTCAGCCCTGCATCATAGATATAAAATATACTCCAAATGGTTATTGAATTCTGCTCTACCACAGATTAAAATATCAAGATCCATTACTCTGAAGTAAGCTGCCGATTCTGGTGAGTTAGTCAAGGTCTGATCACAAAAAACATAATCTTCTATGAACCTTTAAAAGAAAACAAAACTAATGTAGAAACCTTATAAACAGATGATGGAAGAGGAAGCGAACTCATTGAAGAAACGCTGAGGCAACCAATGGATTAGTCACAGCAAGAAGCTGTTCTTACTTCATACTTTCAGAGTCACTGAGCGGCAATGGCAGTGCTTAAACTCGAGGTAAAAGCTGGAAACACACAGGCTTATCCTAGGGCTCTGGAGACACAGAAAATATTCAGCAGCTGCCCAAGACATCAACTGAGGCAAAAAGGAATGAGAGAGAAATACTCTAGCTGTCTCCTTCCTCCAGTCCTCTAATATCCCATCAGGCTTTCAATGGCTTGAGCCCAGCCAGCAGCTTAACGGAAGAGTCAGGCAACCAATGTGTTTGGAAGTCAAACTCACATTGTGAAAGAGAGGAGCAGAGAAGTTGAATATTGAACTTGAGGACCAAATAGTTGAGGGTGGGTGTAAATCCAGCTCCTTACCTTTGCAAAGAAGAAGAATTTTTGTTGTTGTTGTTAATTTTACACTCAGTTGAATTGAAAGTCAGATTTCAAGAGACTCAAAAACATGGAAGATTTGAAAATTTGTAAATTTTCAAAGTTTTAGTTACTCAGTGCACATTTTAGCTTGGAACTGGTATGCCTGAAACAGTGAATGCTCAAGAATTCACTGGTAGATACAATCTTTCCTTTGTATCCATACAACTTGAAGATAGTCAACATAGGGAAGGACATTTGTATAGTTATTACCTTTGTTTTATAAATTTCATGTTGTTACTGAATTAGCAGTAAAGAGGTCTAAGTGATATTCTTTTTTTTAAAAAAGATTTATTTTTATTATTTTTTTATTGGAAAGGCGGATATATAGAGAGGAGAGACAGAGAGGTTGATCTTCCGTCCAATGATTCACTCCCCAAATGAGCCCAAAGGCTGATGCTATGCCAATCCAAAGCCAGGAGCCTCTTCCGGGTCTCCCACGCGGGTGCAGGGTCCCAAAGCTTTGGGCCGTCCTCGACTGCTTTCCTGGCCCACTGGAAGGGAAGCGGGGCTGCCGGGATAGAACTGGCGCCCATATGGGATCCCGGGCATTCAAGGCGAGGACCTTAACCACTTGCGCCACCGCGCAGGGCCCGGAAATGATATTCTTAACAACTGTTTTTTCATTTAAAACTAAGACTTAATCTACTAAAGCAGCAGGTATCAGTCAAAACGCTGCTTGGACTCCCTGCATCCCATGATGTAGTATGTGGATTCATATTCTAGCTCTATTGTGAATTCTAAATTCATATTTTTTTAAATTTTATTTTTAATGTTGTTTACATAATTGAGAGGGATACACACCTATTGGTTCTTTGAATATGATGGGGAGGGTCAGGGCATGGAAGAAGGTGAGTAAAGCAAATGTTTCAATTTTCCTTTTTCCTATGTCCATAGTGGGGAAGGGAAGTGGGGCAATCATTGCTGTCAAACTACATCAGCACTTGGGGATGGGGGACAATCATTTGATTATACTTGGAGACCCCATTATGGAGAAGAGTGTTCCAATGGTTTTACTTGAATGGTTTTATAGTTCTGTGATGTGTTGGCTTCATTGCACCAGGGTTGAGAAAATCTTTCAAAGGTTTATTGGGTGGCTAAGTCCACCCCAGTGCATCCACAGGCCCAGGGACATGTTGCAAAGCTTGGCCAGGAGAGTTATCCAACCTGTTCTACTTTTCATCTTCTATTGAAACACCCCAGTGCCCTTGCTGGCCTAGATGAGTTAGCTGTCATGCCCTCCTATGCATCTGGGCAGCACATCCATTGCACAGGCATCAGCAACTGAGGAGGCCCAATCCTAATACATACAGTAAAATATCAGACCACATATATTGTGATTTCCCTGTAGCCAGGGTTAGTGTCTAGCCATCCAATTGAGGAGTTTCCCAAGAAACCTCACCTGAATGACCTCAGACTTGACTCTTCTGTGTGCCAGCCAGTACAGGGTTAGGTTTGGGCTGTCATTGCATCAGCCAACAACATACCATTGCTACCAGATGCCACTGCCTGCTCAATTCTGAACCCAGCCCATCTCTCAGATCAAATGATGGGTTCTGAGCCTAGTCCAGCCCAGCCCACCATAGGCTGGTCTTCATGTGAATGAGTGCTATTACCTACTTTCGGTGGCCCCCAATAATACCACCAGGCCCAAACACAGCCTCAGATTTTATATGTGTTGGCATGTGCTGTTGCCTAGCATTTGGCTTCAGTGCACACTTGTGGGTGCTGCAGCTTAACTCAGTCCATATTAACCCAGATCTGGCCCACACACATATCAATGATACTGAAGCTTTGACCAGCCTAACTCACTCCCAGAGTTTCCTTATAAGGCCATTTCTAGTGCCAGAACTTGTGCACACTGGCAGATGCTTCAAGCCAGCCTGATATGGCCTTCCTGAAGTCTCAGTTCTCTCTGGTGGTTGTTACAACCTACTTTTTCTGGACACAGCACACACCCTGTCCTGGCAATCTGGCTTGGCCCCAGTCCTGGGTCACACAAATGTTCATGATTGCTGCAGCCTTGCCTGGCCTGTTCTGCTCTCATCCCTGAGTTATTGTGCTCTCCAGTGAGGAATATGGCTTAGCATGGGAGTTCCCCAACCTCCCCTACCTGATTCATTTCCAATCCTGAATTTCATCCATGCCAATAGGTACCCTGGTCCTGCTTGGCAAGGTTTGCCCTCACTTAGCATGTGTCAACAATACTGGGGCTTGACCGAGCTCAACTTCCTCCCAGCCCCAGCTCCCACAAGTATCTGGTGAGTTCCACAGTGAGCCTGATTCAATCTGTGCCCCCTCCAGCTCTGCACAAATCAGTGGGTGCTGCAGTCCCACGTAGACAAGCTCACAATCCCCTACAGAAACTACCTCCAGATTCAGTTGTGTTGTGTTCTTGTGGATTCTGTGGCCTGGCCTGACATGCCCCACTCCCTGGTTTAACACTTATAGGTTGGTACTCCACCCTAGCACATCCAGGCAGTCCCTCAGTCCCAGCTTTGGGGTGTGCCAATTGCGGGCAGGTAACGCCATTTAGCCCAATCCAGATTTCCCACACAGACAGGTGTCTCAGGTGACTCAGGCATGCCGTCCAGTTTAACCCCTCTAAAGCACTCTACCATAGCTTCCTTGCCTACCTCTGAGTGCAACGACCCATTTCTGTAAGCTGTTTATCTTTCTTTGTCTCTTACTCTGTACCTTTCAAATACAAGTAAGTAAATATATATTTGAAAATATATTGAAGATTTACAGTTTTAATTTAAAAAGGATGTGTTTATGTTATTTGAAAGAGTTGCAGAGTAGGAGTCAGGAAGATCTATCAGCCCCTTGTTCACTATCCCAAATGGTCTCAGTTGCCAAGACAGGCCAGGCCAACACCAGCAGTCTGACTTTGCATTTGTGTTCCTCAGGCAGGTGACAGGGGCTCAAGTACTTTGACCATCCTCCACTGCCCTCACAGGCACAGTAATAGAGCATGGATTGGAAGTGGATTGAACCAGAGATCATATCAGATGCCAGCTTGTCATGTAGGTGGCAGCTTAACCTTCAGCACTGTAATGTTGGCCTCCTAAAGTTTGCACTTACACACCTGAGATGAAGAAATGGCAAACCAGGGGAGTCCAGTGCAATATGGCATTTCATATTGCTTGGCAAATCTTTTATATTTCTAGTAAATTCACTAGTGTACTCCTTGTGACAGATTTCTTACATTTTCTACTTTTCTTTAAAGTCTGCTTTTCAATCGCTTTCTAAATAATGGCCTCAAAGTGGGGAGAGCATCCTCAACTCTCATTACTCATACTTGAATATTATTTTAATTGTTTGTCTACTGAACTATACTCTTTCCCCTGGAGTCCTGTGCTGCCCTAGGATTAAAAGCCTATCCTCTTTTCATCCCCACTGGCAATTGGTTTTATTAGGTTATTTCACTAAAGTGTTCTATGTTATCTCTTTATCAATGACACTATCACTCCAATCTGCCTTTATAATTTCTTTATTCCCAAATTGATACCCATTGACCTAATACCTGATGATGTAGTCAGATGCATTTCTGATTGCTTACCAGGAAAATCCATGTGCTCCCCACCTAACATGTTTTCCACAAACTCAGAATCTTCCCTGCAAATATATTCTGCTTTCTGTATGCTTACAAATTTCATATATATATTTTATATATACATATATATTACATATATATTATTATATATCATATAATATATACATATATACATATATATTTTATATACATATATAAAAATTACATACTTGTATTTAATTTTTTAACATTTTAAAGATTTATTTATTTGAAAGGATGGATTATGAATAGAGAGGGAAAGACACAGAGAGAGATCTTCCATTTGCTACTTCACAGCCCAACAGACTACAGAGATTGAGGCTGGGCCAGATCAAAGCCAGGATTCAGAAGTTAGGAGCTTCATCTGAGTCTCTAATGTGGGTGCAGAGGTGCAAATAGCTTGGTCATCTGCTGCTACCCCAGGTATTTTAGCAGGAAGTTGTATCGGAATTGGATCAGCCCAACATTAACCAGTATCTAAATGGGATGACAGAATTTTTACCAATGTATATTCCAAAACAGAGACCTTTCCTTAAGCTTGGAATATTCTTCCTTTCTAGTTTCAAGTGTCTAGCTCTTGCCATTTTCTTCTTTGCTCCAGTGAGAGCAGTCAAGTACAGAGGTCTAAAACAGCTATCTCTTATGCAAAAGCTTGTGTCAACATTCAGAACATCCTTGTTGTTAGATATGACTATTTATTTGCTTTTATATGCTTTTATTCCCTCACCACTGGAAGATGAATTCTCAAAAAAATAAAGATACAGTCTTACTGTTGGCATATAGAAATTGCCAACTCTGAATGGACACTGGCCTAGTTATTCTGCTAGTTATTCAGACAACTGAATTTTCTATTACCTCAGATATTTTACTTGTCTCCGTTTTGATTAGAACTCCGAGCATTTTTCTTTGGATGATTTCTTTAAATATTTGATTTTTATTAGAAAGTCGATATAGAAAGAAGGCGAGGCAAAAAGGAAGATCTTCCATCCAATGATTCACTCTCCAAGTGGCCAATCCAAAACCAGGAGCCCAGAGTCTCTTCCAGGTCTTCCATGTGGGTGCAGGGTCCCAAAGCTATGGGCCGTCCTTGACTGCTTTCCAAGGTCACAAAGGAAGCTGAATGGGAAGCAGAGCTGCAGGGATTAGAACTAGCGCTCAGATGGGATTTGGGTGTGTTCAAAGTGAGGACTTTAGCTGCTAGGCTACTGCACTGGGCCCTTGCTTGGATGATTTCATATGGTATATATGAGAGAGCCTCCAGTCTCTCTCCTGGTAAAACACCCTTTCCATGACTATCAAATAACAATTTTTATGTTCTAGGCTGAATTCTGTACATATAAAATCCCTGTGTTAAAGTTGTAATATCTAGCCCTTCAGAAGATGACTACATTTGGAAATGAAATATTTTATGAGGTTATTAAGTTAAAATGAGGTCAGTATTAAAGACTGTCTCACAAAGAACAAGATTAGAGCACAGATAGGAATAAAGGGAAGACCATGTCATGACAGAATTATGTAGTAATCAAGGAGAGATGTTTCAGAAGAAATCATCCATGCCTACAAATTAATCGGCCTCTAGAATTTGTCATTGACTTCCCCTTTGAATGGTGTCTTGCCATGGATATCCTGGCAAATCAATACATATTATAGAATAATCTGATCATGATAATCTATTGTTTTCATGCTGCCTAAAAAAATGAGGTCCAAACATCCTAAACAGGAAGCCATTTCCCGGTACGATGGCCCAGTGGCTAGATCCTGTTTGCTCGTGCCAGCATTCCATACTGACACTGGTTTGTGTCCTAGACACACTATTTCCCATCCAGTTCCCTGCTTGTCACCTGGGAAAGCAGCAGAGGATTGCCCAAAGCCTTGGGATCCTGCAGCCATGTGGAGACCGAGAAGAAGCTTGTTTCCAGCTTCAGATTAATTCAGCTCTAATCATTATGGCCACTTGGGGAATGAACCAGTGGATAGAATATCTTTCTCTCTGTCTCTCCTCTGTAAATCTGCCTTTTCAATAATAAAAAAAAAAATCTTTTTGAAAAAAGAATACAAAGTTCCTCAAAAGTTGCACCATATTTTCCGTAACATCTTTAATCCCTTCCTTTCATCTACACCTCATGTTCGAGTTTAATGCAATTTCTCATCTTTCCCATAACATGCCAGATTTTTTTCAGGACCCTGAGTCCTTGTGGATAATGGTCCTTCTTCAGAAAACTTATTTCCTTTCTTCACTGGAGAAATTATAACAATTCCTCTAAAACCAAGCTCAATATATTTTGTCACGCCTTCCTCATATCTTCTTAACAAAATTGGTTCTGTCTTCAGAGCTTTAACAATTATGGTATCATATTTCTTACGTGGGTAGGTTGTATGCCTCCCACTGGACTATCAATTCCTGTAGGATAAGGAACAGATCCTATCCATCACTCTAGTGCTATAGCCTACCACCTGCCTAGAACAGAATTTGTGGAATGAATGAAAAAATGAATTAGCTAATTCAAACACTCAGGAGACTATAGCCATTTTCTTGGAAGTTGTCCCATTTTCTCAAAGGAAATCGAAACTGAGGCACATAAGGTATTGATTGTAGGAAACCGAGAGAAAAGGGAGGGAAAAAATGAAATGTGCTCGGCAATTGTATGCATTCTGAGGTCTAGTCGTCTTCATCATGCTCCTTTCACTCCATGAATCTTTAAGAAAAAAATACAGAAAACTAGGTCACAAGGTAGGTAGCCTGTGATGGGATTTCATCGGTGATTACAGAAAAAGCAAATCAAAGAATAACAGAATTAGAAGAAATCTCAGAAATTGTCCATTCTGAACTCTTCAATTCCCAATCAGAACAAAAGTTAGAAGTTCAATGGGTTTTGACTGCTCTAATGTTATGCAGTTAAAATAGAAACTTAATGAAAGATTCCTAAACAAAGAGAAATGTTTCATTCATCACATCATATTTCTATTGGGATTTTTTGGGATTTTTTTCTAGCTCCCAGTATTTCTACACATTTTTATTTTTTTTTCTACCATCACTTTTCTTTGTAGATTTTCAAACTTTCTTTATGTACCAAAATGCAATCTTCTGATACAGCACTTTAAAGTACAGTTAAGAGAAGACATAGGAGCATAAATACACATAAAAATCATACAACAAACTTTTCTTGATATAAAACTACATCATATATATGTGTATGTATATATAAGAGCCCATGCAACTTACTGTATGGAGCCCATGCAACTTAAATGCTTGCAGTTTAAAATCTCTATATCTTTTCTGCAGAACTACCTTATTTTCGCTGTGATGTTTTGATGTGAATGACTACAGCAGGCAAATGCCAATATTCACAACCTCAGTCTTAGTTTGTCTGAGAAAATTATGCCAAGCGTGCAGTGCCATCTGCTCCTGTAGCAGTGCCATCCTTCCATTTCTCAGTGCCATGATAAACAACCCAACCACATATCATTCTTCGAGCTCCACAAGAAGCCTGCGGCAAGAGGGGTGTGGATCTGGTCTTACTATGCCATCCAAAGCCATGCATATGGCAGGGTGGGGAGGTGACCGCTTACATCAATGATGTATGGGAGGCCAGCCCTAGAAATCGATAACACCGCCAGGACAGAAAAATGCTCTCATACACTGCAAATGTCCTGGCAATGATGATGATGACAGAACAAGAAATAGGTGAAGATGTTCCTTTCTGAACATTTTGAAATCAACAAGGTTTATACTAGCTTTTCCATCCAAATATTTTGTGACTAAGGTCATCTTCCTGTTTGTGAAGAAACTGTTAGCAAATGGATATAAGGACTAGAAAACAAACTGGTAGGACGTCATAAAACAGTAAATCAATTGTACAGAACTTACATTGAATGTTTCGTGAGGCCAAGAAGTTGGGCCATGGAACTCTGGTCTTTATAAAGTAATGTGTAAATTGACAGAATTATAACTCTAGGAGTGGCTATTATCTAATGTTTAAATTGCTTCTGTTCATAGCATTACTTCTATATTAACTGGCATCTGCTTGTGAATAATTAACAACAGAAAACTCGCCACCTTTCTACGTGTATCCTGACCTTTTTCAGTATGTACCTGCCACATTCTTTCTTATTTGTGACTAAAGCAAATTGTTTTATAGCTTCAATGCTCCCTTTAAGACATTAATAAAGAGCAGAAACACTTAAGGACATTATCATGTCAAGAGATTACTTTTCTAGTTTCAGAATGAAAATCTGACAAAGAATAAAACGATAAGAGATATGGGGAGAGAGTTTTAAATAAATTGTAAAAATCGAGTAGATGGAATTGTAGAAAGGAAGAAGTTTGGGGCCCAGGGTGAGCTTTCCTATGAATATTGGGGAAAGTGTTTCAGACTAAATTTTGGCCTGAAACCAATGGCAGGGCTTAGAGAGAAAAGGTCTAATTTACTAAGTGTTATGTCTAGTGTTTTGTTTTTCATTAAAGGACAACTGAATTATGCGGCTAAACCTGAAGTGACGCCTCCTGTCATCCCCCAAACCCACAAAAATCTAACCAATGGGATCCTCTCAGGCTACACTGACCCATCTGAGAGAGGTCGGTGTGATTTTCCTCTCCCTCTCTCCATACACAGTGAAACGTCATGTGTACCTGGAGATCTGCAGAACAGAGTAGGTTTGAATCCACAAAGCACAGGAGAGATTTCTAGAGAATAGCAAGGATTGGTGACTCTGAGGGCATATTTGAGAAAGATGACACATTTACTCGTCTGGGTGGTGACAGCTACCCGCCCCTGTGTCAGGTAAAGGAATACATGCTAGTGATACAAAGGCAAGGCAATTAGATAGTCTACCACTAGAGCACAGAACAAAATTTTTGCACACATAATAGCTAATTCCCTTGGGAGCAGGGAGAACTGTCATTCTTCCAGAGAAAGTTTGAAGTAGATTTTTCTTTCAAGGCCTGGAAGGGTGAGTGAGATGTCAACAGTTGGGAAAGGAGAAGTGGGCATTGTAATCAGCTGTGAAATCTGAGCAGGAACGATGGGGCTGAGTTAGCATTCTAGTGTATGTTCTCCATTCTGCATGGGCTAATGTGACTTTGCAAAAGGTCAGACAAAGGAGACATGGTTGTTATGTCATGGATAAGTAACTATGTTTCCTGTCAGCCACTTCTGATCCTTCACTTCTGGCTTCAAGGATTTCCATATGCTACCATGCTTAATTGGGGTTTGCATAGTGAGAGTCTAGGACAGGGTCCCAGCAACAGCTCAATGGCTAAATCCTCACCTTTCATACACTGGAATTCCATATTGGAGCCAGTTCATGTCCCAGCTGCTGAACTTTACATCCAGCTTCCTGCTTATGGCCTGGAAAAGCAATATAGGATAGGCCAGCCTTGGGACCCTGTACCCATGTGGAAGACCTGTAGGAGGCTCCTGGCTGCTGGCTTCAGATAGGCTCAGCTTTGATAACTGAAACTATATGGGGAGTAAGTCAGTAGATGGAAGATCTTTCCCTCCGTACATCTGATCTACCTTTGCAGTAAAAGGAAATAAACAATAATTTAAAAAGAAGATCCTAGGGCAGCACCCAACATGATGACTCAGTGGCTAAATCTCCCTCTTGTGAGTGCCAGGATCCCATGTGGGCTCTAGTTCCTATCTTGCTGCTCTGCTTCCCTTGCAGCTACATATCTATGACCTGGGAAAGCAGTGAAGGATACCCCAAAGTCTTCACACCCTGCAGTGGCATGGGAGACCTGAAAGAAGCTCCTAGATCCTGGCTTTGGATTGGCCCAGCTCTGGCAGTTGTGGCCATTTGGGGAACCAGCAGATGGAAGATGTTTCTATCTCTCCTTCTCTCTATAAAACCACTTCCCAATAAAGAGTAAATAAATCTTAAAAAAAAGAGTCTAGTGCAAAGCTGTCTCCGCAGTTGCGAAGACAGGAATAAATCCATATGTCACTTTAACGTGCAAAATACTGGCATTTGTTTTTCAGGCTGATATCAAACCTTATCAAATTTTTAAAATGAACTAAATTGTAAGAACTTGACACTGATAGTTAGGGGTGCATTGATCCCAGATGTGTGTAAATAATATGCCCTGATTTCATGATTATCAATTAATTTAGCCTATTTATCTGCTACTCATTTTTTGCCTTGGTGCAAAAAAATGATTTCTGCCTAATCTCAAGTCAAGTAGTTCTCAGAAAATTCTAGAAACTAGTGAAAAACCTTTTAATGTTTACTCTTCGGGGCATTGTATACCCACAAGAGTCAAATCATCAGTATTTTCAGTAAAATCAGTAATGTGCACCTTCAGAACATGCTTAGATTAGGGCTAGCATTATGCTGGTTCAGCAATTTATTATTAATAGTTTGCAAGTAATATTTGTATAAGTAGTACCAGTAACAATATTAACCACTCAATGACTCCTGCCATGAAAATGCTATTTTATAATTTGCAACATATTGCATTTGCATCTCAAATGCATTATATCATTTATTTTGTTTTGGTTTAGGTTTAGGTTTGGTTTGGATTTTTTTATTGGTTTGGTTTGGCTTGCTTGGTTTTGCTTATTTGGCGTACCCAGACACACATGGAGGATACAGCAGTCCACTGGGGCCTGCAGAGGACATCCGATACCATAGCAGAGGATGGAGGGCAGAACGGATTGGTCATCTACCTAGGCCAGGCATTGAAAGCAAACATCTGGATAATTAGAGACACTAATGTGGACTATGTCATCCACTGGACCTTGGAAGGATTTCCTTATCCTAATAGAGGCAATATCAATAGAATTTCAGAACTATCAAAACCACTTAAGCAAAGCCCTCAGAACATGCTCCCCAGCCTGGGATGACTTAGGATGCCCATTCCCCATCCTGGGGTACTGAGGCAGTTGAGAGGCTGGGTGTGGTTTCTCTCCTTATCTCCCTCCTTCACCCAGATATAGGAAGAAGAAAAGTAACATTTAGAAACAATGGTCTCACCCACTTTCTCTTAACTTTGACCCTTCCCACCCTAACCACATAAACATCATCAAAAATAAAATCAAATAGTATTATTTAAAAAACAGTGAGGGCGTGGTGCTTAGCCTAATGGCTAAAGTCCTCACCTTGCATGCTTCAGGATCCTGTTTGGGCACCAATTCTAGCCTAGTGGCCCCACTTCCCATCCAGGTCTCTGCTTGTGGCCTGGGAAAGCAGTCAAGGACAGCCCAAAGCCTTGGGACCCTGTACCCACATGGGAGACCCAGAAGAGGCTCCAGACTCCTGGCTTTGGATCAGTGCAGCTCTGGCTGTTATGGTTACTTGGGATGTGAATCAGTGGATGGAAAATCTTTCTCTGTGTCTCTCCTCCTCTTTGTATTTCTAACTTTCCAATACAAATAAATAATTTTTTTTAAAGAGTGAGAGTTGAAAACCAGAAATAACCAAATCATTTAGGATCACACAGCTATTTAACAGCACCACACACACACACACACACACACACACACACACAATACAGATCTTTTAAAAGCTTTCCTGCCAACAGGTTGATGAATTCTGCCATACAGAATTAATTACTGTAATATGAATAGCAGAATGCTTGGTTACACAATTCATGCTGTGTTTCCTCCCCCATCTTTGGTTAAACACAGATAATCACGGTATTGTCATAACGGAGGTAACATCCTACTGCCCAAGATACAATATCAACTTCAAAGTACAAGGATATCCTGGCGCTTTTAGAATCTGCTCACTTTTATAGAAAGAAGCATTTCGCTGTTGACTAGACATTCAACCACCACGTCCTTTCACTGAGTTGCCTCCTGCATTGTGTCTTCCATTCACTTTTAACTCATCCCACTTTACCAATGGTGAAACAGCTGTTTTGTCTAAAGAAAATGTCAGAAAGACATTTCAATGTTGGAAAGAGTCAGGGATGGTCGGGGGCAGGGGAGAGAAAATGTGTGTGTGTGCAAGAGAGAGAGAGAAAAAAAAGCCCGAAGGTATAATCCACTCTGGTCTCCTATACGTGCATTTGAATCATTATTTTCTCCCCTTTCAGTTACATTAAAAGCAAGCTGGAATGGAGTCAGAGTATTCAGGGCTCAAATGCATGCCCGTATATGAGATTCCACTGTTGGATACAATAGTTTAACCTACTGATCCACAATACTAGCTCAAACATCTATTTGAAACCCCCTTTGTACACTTCAAGTTGTGATTCTTTTTCTTTTAGATTAATTTCTATTTTTATTGGAAAGAGGAGGAGAGAGAGAGGAAGATCTTCCATGCATAGATTCACTCTCCAAGTGCCCACAATGGCTGGTGCTGCACCGATCCGAAGCCAGGAGCTCATAGAATTTTCCAAGTCTCCCATGTGGGTGCAGGTTCCCAAGATTTTGGGCTGTCCTCGACTGCTTTCCCAGGCCACAAGCATGGAACTGGATGGGAAGTTGGCCTGCTGGGATTAGAACTGGTGCCTATTTGTGATCCTGGCAAATGCAAAAGGATGATCTTAGCTGCCAGGCTACTGCGCCGGGCCCAAAATTATGATTCTTAAAGCTAATGAACAAAAAAGAGTGGAAAGGAGAAAGAAATCTAGAAAAGGAAAAGGATGTGCCTATCTCTATCTTAGGTGCAGGACAAAATGCTTAAGTAGAGAATGGCAGAAGGTTAGAAGCTCATAAATCCACCTTCATCTGTTGTAAGAGTGCGGTCGACTCCTCGTTAAGACTTTCAGCTTGCAGCAACACTTTCGCTTTTTGCAAAACATCCTTGCTTTCTACACATGTCAGATGAAACAATAAACTATTGGAATAAATTATTGTTAATTTAAGGTGGAAACATCTGACTTGAACATCAGTTCGACTTTTGATTTCTCTGATGAATTCCTCATTCGAATTTCATAAACACTAGAATCTGGAATTGCTAATTCAATCACAAAGCTTTGTGTTGATTTTTGAGAGAGACATGGTTAGTAGAAAGATCGAGACGCAAAAGAGGCAGCACATATCAAGACCAAGCAATACTGGAAAACCCTTCCTAGCGGGAGCTGCCCACGGAGGTGATGCCGACCAGCGAATGTTTCGTCTCCAAAGTCGATCACAACAGCAGCAGGTGAATTCACTAGCAAATGAGCCATTAAAAATACAAATATAGGTAGTTGAGATAAGAGAGGAATGGTGGGATGATTAAAGATTGTAGAGAGCAGGTGAGGCAGGAAAAAAATGCTAAAAGCAAGAGCAGAAAAAGCCGCAGGTTCCCAGGAGGAAATACCTCTGTGAGGTTTGGGGCTTAGAGCGAGTGACACCCACGAACAAATCTACTGCCTAGAATTCTACAACACATTTCAATTTGCAAGCACTTAATTTCATCATGGAGATTGGCTCGCTTTAATTATTTATATTTATTTATTGGCATTCCCCAAACCAGTATTTATCACTGAAATCATGTTGTAAATGAAAAATAAATGGAATTGTATGTTAAGCCTTAAGTCTTCAAAGCTGAAAAACTGATTCTGCTTCTTGTACATCTGACTAGCGGTGACAAATCACAGGCTGTAGGCAGCCCAAGTGGCCAATGCCTATTAAATGTCTCACTCAACCCCAAACCTCATGAATTCTTTAACATACAAGAGAAACAAAAAGCCAGTATTTCTCCTTGTGTCAACTCTCCTTAGGAGGGTCTGCTCCTTCTGCTGCTGGATAAGAACAACATTCACAGTTATTGTCCTGAAACACATGGAGGCTTTGGGGACCACTATGTACACAACTTGTCTTGTGCCAAGTGTCTATAATTGCGCTCCCAGTTTGCAAGTCAAAGAGGCAAATGTGAGGGCCACACGTAAGAGGGCAAGGCAGTTGGCTGAGAGTTCTGCTGCCACTAAGAACAACTCACACTCTGCTAACACTAAGCACAGCTCAAATGTCCTAGAGAAAAAACAAAAAAACAAACCAGTCATCTCATGCCAAGAAAAACACTTTATGAAATCAGTCATGCACACACAGTGAAACTTTTCATGCTATCCATTGAAAGCTACTTGTATAAAGGAATTGGCTTTAGCCAGCCAGTGACCTACAAGACAGAAGTTTGCTCACTCTTTGAAGAAGCTAAAAAATTTCATCACCGCTTTTTTTTTTTTTTCTCATGCTTTCTCCCTCAATAGTTTATGGGATAAAAAAATGGAAGGCACAGTACCGGGATGGTACAAGTTCATTTGGAGAATCTCTAGATGCACTTATAACATTATGAAGCCCTGTGATTCCAAAGCACAGCTCATATATAATGGATGACTTATTTCTGCATGTGTGTGCATGCGTTTTAAGAGAAGAAAGTATTTCAGTATTATGATAGTAAATGACCCAAGAAAAACTTGATGCAATAAATACCTTGCAGACCATTATTTGTACCTTTTCTATAAATAGTGTGGTTAAAACTGTACCTAAAAATTTCATCATGAACTCAGCCATAAGAGATTATTTCTGATTTTGAACAACCCCCAGGAAGACTGACTCTAGGACACCCATTGTTAACACTGTTAAGCATTAAGAGCAGATCATGCTAAATCAGAGTTGCAAGTTCAAATCAACTAGGAGAGATCTATTTGGCATTCTATGCCTTGATCATCTTAAGACAGAGACCTTAAATATTGAATCAACCTAGTCCCTTCCGGAATTGTTTGATTAATAGGACCATGAGGTAAATCAGCAGTCCCCAAATTGCTCCAGGCTTAGAGAATTATCTGAATCATGGTATAAAGTAAATGGCACTGGTCTTTCTCTCCTCTTTCTTCCTTAATGGAAAGCCAGCTTTTCTGATACACTGCAAAGGGGTCTACGGAATGGATACATTTGCAAATTGAATAAATACAGAAATAACACACCCTTCCCCATCTGGACATACCAACTAGCCATATAATGTGATTTATAGTAATCAGCTGTCATCCCTGCGAATACAGAAAACAGGAGGTGGCATTTCGCATTAGCAACATCCACTCCCCAAACAAAGAGCTTCTGTGGTAGTTGTTAACGTCAGCCAAACTCCTCAAAGAAAGACATTTTTATAGAACATTTCATGTACACGATGCAGCAAGCTTTTATTACTATTAATTTTCTTTCAACTTTCACACATCTTTCAAATGAAAATTCACAGCCACCTAGAGCAAGAAAACAAAGACAAAGACACTTAGACAAGTTAATGATAATAAACCTCGAGAATTCTCTCTCACTTGTTCACAGAGCCGGAGCAAATCTGCAAGAGAGCCTGCCCGGGTTCCTTTCACAGGCAGGACAATTTCTCATTTGTTGTTTTACATTGGAAATTGCCTGTTGCTGTGCTGTGTGAACTCAGAAGTTTTAAAACTAAAACAAAAATTAAAAGTTCAGATTTAAAAATAGAGGACAGTAGTAGGAATACAGAGTGAAGTTGATTCAGAGTGCTTAAGGATTACGATGTTTTAAAGCTCTGTTTTTTCAAAAGGGACAAGCATTCTGTGACGTATAAATGTATTTTCAGACCATCAAGTTGTTCCTAATTTAAATTTCTGTTGCTCCTTCACATTGCTTCTTTTCCCAACAGTTCAATAATTGTCTTTTACCCAGTAAAGTTCAGCAGAACTTACTGTATACAACACTCATGGATAACTTTCAATAGAACAACCTGTAATTTAGCTTGAGACACCCTGAGTATACATGGACTGTTCCTTAAGTATAACACAAAAAGAAAAAATATTCTGTTTACAATAAACCTTCAGTATCCATTTTGTAATTGTCTGTCCATATATCAGAGCGCAAGTAAGAGTTTATGTATTGTAGTTTTGTACAAAAGTTCAATTATCACTGCCGACATGCTCTTCAGAAGAAAGTGTGTGTGTGTGTGTGTGTGTGTGTGTGTGTGTGTGTGTGTGTGATAGAGAGAAAAGAAAGGAGAGGAGGAAAAAGAAGGAAAGAGAAATAGAGAAGGAGGAAAAGGGAGAAGAAAAAGAGGAGGCGGAACAACAGGTCACAGGAGGAAAAGGATGCCACACAGCATGAGCTATACACGTATGTTTTACATGATTTCTTGCCATCACACACTCCATGGGCAAACAACAGCAGGGTCTTCAACGAGCATTTTTCTCCTTATGGTAGTTTTACAGCATTCTTCTTCTGCATCTAAGATTTATGAAGTGCCATCAACTCCATCAGAGCTAGAAGAAGCCAACTTCTACCATGGCATAACCCAAGGCCCTGAATACGATTTGCTTCATTGGTTTGACACCTTCATTTCAATGTATTCAAAGAAACTAAGGAATTTGCACTATCTCACTTTGCCCCATAATTTATTTTGTTTTCCCACAACGTTTTGAGACAAACACTCATGTTTTTATCAGGAATATTCACTTTTGTAACAAATTTTGTCCAAATTCTGGCTGTTCCACTTTTCTAAGAAGACATTCATCCCATGGTTCCTTAAGAATGGAGTGTATGGGGTGGGGAGAGGGGGTGTCTCTTCACCAGTAAGTGAGGTTGAAATTAGGGGAGATCATTCTCCTTTTCTCATGTGTCTGAACATAGTTTTGTGCACAGAACTGCTGTGTAAGACTTTTTTTCTTTACATTTCTGTCTCATTTAATGGGATAATTTTCTTCTGGAGGAAAGTAGCAAATGCTTCCGCCTAACCAACCCATCATTGTTGGTGGTGATAATATTTTCTAAACTATGCATACAAACCAACATGACAATTGTTAACCTTGAAAAGAAATGAACAAGTCACTACACTACTGATTAAAAAGAAAACCTAAAAGTCCAATTACATTTTACCACCTAAGTAAAGAAAAGAAATATTAGCCAAAGAGATGCAAAATGTGCAGGGGAGACAAAAAGCAAGATACTTTAAAGGAGAATTCATTCACTGGTTTACTACAGGATACAAGTTTCTGCTTTGAACAGATACAGTATAGGAGTCCACAAACTAGAACTATTGAATATGTGTCAGAGTCTCTTTCACGAGCCATTTGAAACATGTATATTCAGACAATGAAAACCATAAAATTTGCACATGATCCTCTGACCACTTAAGCACTTAACTAAAAAAGTCAAGTGTAAGCCAATTTAATCTTTTTTTCCTCCCATTTTTAATACTTTGGTGGCACAATATTATACCTACCGTTATAATTTGCTACTCTTAGTTAAATCCCTAAAGGCCGGACACTGAAATGCCTGACTAGTAGCTGGAAGTTTTACGAAGTAAAAGTGTTGAGTTTTTATGACAATTAGACAAGAAATTCCTCCAGGAATTCCACTCAGGTTGAGACTTAAAAGGGAGAAATGTATACTTACAGGAGAAAAAAATGTACCACTACTGTCACTTAGGAGGTAAAGCCACATTTAAATAGGAGGTACTGCTGTCTGAGAAGTTTGTGTGTTTATTTACTTATTATTTTTTTTTAGGAGACACATTGAGTTATAACAGAAATAGACATGCATGGGTCACTTATAATTGACCATTTTCCTTCTTCCTAAGTTCTCCTTTTCCTTGCTGGTCCTTTTCTGTTTATCCAATCTAATGCAATAAAATGCGTAATTAATTTCTAAACGCTTCTGTTGAGCGGTGCAATTTGTCAAGTCAAGTTGTTAATAGAATTAAGCTTTTTATCAGCGATTAGCAAAAGAAGGTAAAAAAAAATTAATTACGGAATTCTATGCCTCTCTGGTTCAAAGCCAGGTTTTGGATTAAATGTTCGATAAAGGTTTCCTGACAAGTTATAAAACATTTAACAAGGGGCTGGTGCAATGGCTCAACTGGCTGGTCCTCCGTTGGTAAGCACTGGAATACTTTCTGGCTGCTTCACTTCCCATCCAACTCCTGCCTGTGGCCTGGGAAAGCAGGGGAGGTTGGTCCAATACCTTGGGACACTGCACCCATGTGGGAAATCTGGAAGAAGCTCCTGGTTTCTGGATTTGAATTGATCTTGCTTGATTCATTTGTGGCCATTTGGGGAGTGAATCAGAGGATAGAAGATTCTGTTTCTCCTCTCTGTAGATGAGCCTATCTAAATACAATAATTAAAAAGCACAGACAAAATAAAGCAAGAAACCGCAAGCACTTAACAAAGTTGCTTTCCCATAGTGCATTTAAAACATGTCTCTTCAAAACCAATGGATGGGCAAGGCAAACGGATTTGGACAAACCTCCATGTATACTAGTGTGCAAGGATAGACTAGCACATTTCTAATGGTCTTTATTAATTTGTAAAGACGATGGAGTTGGAGTGATTTTCACACCTGCAACTCCCGGTTGTCTGCCTCCCTATGGTAGACACTATCAGACAAGCTCCAGAGCATGGTTTCCATGGAAGGTCTATGCTCCTTAAAGCAAGTATAGTTTATGTAGTTACTAAATTTAGGATGATTATTATTTTTCAGGTACAAACCCTGTTCTTTAATCCCTCTTTTAGCAGATTTAAACACTGGAGTTTGGGAGAACTTTAAACTGATTAATAAAATCTGTACTCATGCAGAAACAGAATGTGTTCAATCTATGGTGCAGTAAGTACTACAAGCTGAAGAACATTGATAGAGTTTAACAAAAGAGACACCAAACTAGGTTTCTTTTGTTACATTTCTATTTTTCTTACTTTCTACTCTTTCTTTTCTTGTTCTATTTTTTTTTCTGCTTTCCAATATCATGGGGTACATTTATTGAGTAGTCAGGAAAGCTCAAGGTTGTAAGAAACATTTAGGGACTAACTTATGCAGGTTAATGGGATCATATGAGTGCTGACTGAAGTCTTGGCGACTCCACTTCTGAACGAGGTCCCTATTAATGTACTTGGGGAAAGCAGGAGCAGATGGACAAAGTGCTTTGGGCTTCTGACGCCTACGTGGGAGATAAGAACAGCATGCCTGGCTCCTTGCTTTGTCCTGGCCCAATACTGACCTTTATTGTCACTTAGGAAGAGAATGAATGGATAGAAAATATTTCTTTATAACCTCTCTCTTTCTTTCACCAACTCTGCTTTTACAATAAAAATAAATCTTAAGAAAAAGAAGCATAAAAAGACCAATAACAAAAATAAATTTGAATTATAATGGCGGCATTGCACTTAAAAAATGTTTATTTATTCGCTCAAATAATGGAGTTACAAAAATAGAAAAAGAGAGATCTTCCATGCTGGTTCAGTTACCAAATTCCCACAATGTCCAGGAATGTGCCAAACTAAAGCCAGGAGCCTGAAACTCCATCTGAGTCTCCCATGTGGCCAGTAAAAACCCACACACGTGGACTCTCTTCTGCTGCTTTTGCAGCCCATTAGCAGGAAGCTGTACCAGAAGTGGAGCAGTTAGGAAACAAATCAGCTCTCAAATGGCAAGCAGCTATTTAACACATTGTGCCACAGTGTCAGTCCCTTCCTACTGTACCTTCTCATACAAAAATTTAACTTTGTTATGCATACTTGCTGTTAATGACTAATTAGAGCAAAACAAAATGACAGAATCAGCTGAGATATCTGGTTAAGGATTGTAATCAGTCATGCAATTTTCATGCTTGTTCCAACTCAAACTTTCTAACCTCCACAAGATGTCACTCCAGATATATTAGCCAAATCAATGAATGCTATTTTTCTTGTTACTCTGTGTGTGTGTGTGTGTGTGTGTGTGTGTGTGTGTGTGTGTGTGTTTTGAGTCACCTCTCGGTTGAAAGTTTTTGAAAATGTATTCTTTTCCTCAGTAAATATGAAGACACACTTTGACTGTCCTTAATGACTCAAAAGTTTGCAGTTCCTCATTAAGTACAAGTAATATTAATTAAAACTCTAAAATTAATAAGCTGACAATTACCAGGTGAAAGAGGAGATATTAAAGCTGATCCTCATTGCCCCTCACTTGTCACCCGCTTGCTGTGGACTAATTCTTTGATTCCAGCTTGTTTTCTTGTCTTTTATATCATTCTTATAAATGCAAAAAAATGTGCAATTCTCTGACCTACTGAATGAAATTGAACACTCTTGACATTCTACAAAATTAATGAGTGAATCTAAGTAATGAATTCAACTTCTCTCAAACTGTCTTCTAACTCTAATTATAATTTTTTTTCGGCCATTTGTATCAGATTCCTTTGAATTTCAGTTGCTTTCAAAAACATCTTTTGCTATCTGAGCATTCCTAACTACTTATTTAAGTCTGGAACCTTCATTCTAGTGTATGTTTTGATTTTAAATTAAAAATCAGCTAAAAATTTCACCATTTTTAAAATAGTTCATTTGTATATTCTTAAAGTGTCAGAAAAGATTTTTAAAATTTTCTTATTATATTCAATTTTAGCAGAATACTAGAAGAATGGAACATTACAAAACCCTTGCTTACAATTTTGAATTCATTATACTAGATAACTGCAGTATCTTTTAAACAAATATATATGAGGGGTAGTTTAGAAGTTCGTGGAAATACATTTTATGAAAGAATATGGGCATATTTAATAAAAAACGCAGCAAGAAATGCTTATCTTTTAAAATAGTTTTACATAAACATTTTGAAATTGTTTTATATTCATACTCTAAGCAATAAGCAGGACCATATTTGAGTCTATTGCAAACAATAGGAAAATTATCAGAAAGCATTACATGTTAATGTTGCTTCATAAAGTTGAGCACATTACCTAACAGCAAAAAGCAGAGGAGTTATCTTCACATGCAGCAATCCTAAAGGGATCTCCCACTGCATATGTTATAATGCTAATAAACTATCCATTAAGGAAAAAAAAAACAGAAATAAAAAGATATTTTCTCTTGCATAAACTCATACTTTCTTAATACTTTTGAAAGCCATCTGTAGGAATCCTTCCACCTTTCTAGTAACATATAATTCAGGAACCTAGAATTCAGCTTATGTCTTCCATGTGGGCACTAGCGATCCAAGCATTGAGCCACCATCTGCTGCCTTCCAGGATATGCATTAGCAAGAAGTGGGGAGCTGGGACTCAAACCAGGCACTGATATGGATGCAGGTGTGCTACATGAAATCTTAACTGCTTTGTCACAATACTCACTCTATGTGCCAATATATTACAAAAGCAAAATATCTAAACACAGAAATAACAGTAAGATATAAACTTAGTTTCCAACAATTTCTGCATGATTTCAGTGCTTTGTCTTAGGATTCTCTTTGAGACCATTGCAAGATCTTCTAAGAAATTAGCAAGTGTTGGGCTTGGTACAATGGCGCATTGGCTAAATCCTTGCCCTGCATGCACCAGGATTCTATAGGCCCACAGGTTCATGTCCTGTCTACTCCATTTCCCATCCAGTTCCCTTTTGTGGCCTGGGAAAGTAGTAAAGGATGAGCCAAAATCTTGGCACTTGCTAGGAGATCCTCAAGAAGCTCCTAGTGCCTGGCATGAAATCAGCTCATCATTGGCTGTTGAAGCCACTTGGGGAGTGAACCAGCAGATGGAAGATCTTTCTGTCTCTTCTTCTCTCTCTGGGTCATTTCCAGTGAAAATAATTAATCTTAAAAAATGCAACTATATTTGAACACTTCCTCGGAGCCTGATAACCTTGGAGAAATTGGTAGGGTGGTATGAGTGAGAATTAAATTCTAAATTCTCTTTCCTTTCCTACAGGACTGAGCCTTATCAAGGTATGTAAGGCTTGGAGAGTAAAAGTCAATTAGTCAGCAACTACGCCTTAGGGAAGAGAGAAGAAGAACCTGGTCTTAGGGACCAAGTCCAAGCCACAATTTCCAGGGGCAGATCCAACCTTCAGAAAAGTCCATCTCCTTGAGAGTTTGTTGATGGGGTAGAGATGGAGGCAGAGCTAGTGTATCACCTGGGGGAGGATTCAAATGATTAAAATTCTGGGAAGCTAAAACAGTTTGTACACAATTAGTTTTTCTTAAAACATATTCGAAAACTTTCAAATCATATTTTGCAAAGTGTAATTCTATGTTATTACCCTTAGCCATAGCCACCTTGCTATAACAATACTATAAACTGTTCCTTTGTCTTTTTAGTTTACAACTTGGTGAGACAGCATTTGTAGACAGTGATCATGCATATTCCTTCCTAGAGCACAGCTATTTTATTCTTCTAATCTTTCTTTGTGCATCCTAAAGCTGTTTAATCATTTTTGTTGTTGGTTTCTTCTTTCATTTCTAGTTATCAGCACCTTTCTCATCCTGGGGGGATCAGACGAAGAAGGGGCAAGACAGACAGCATCCCATCTTCTCTTACAAATAGGAGCTATGGGCAACAGCTTTGCTGTTCCAGGACAGCATGCTTCTGATGGTGAGGCCAGTGCTCCTCTGCACTGTTATCTTAGAATCACAGTGAATTATCAGCATGTCACTTTGCTATTTAAAAAGCTTCCAAATTACATACTTTTCTTCCTGGCATGCATCTTCTCTTTAGTTCCATCTTTCTCTTAGCTGTGAATTTCATGTCTGTCTGCAGTTTTGCTTGCTCAGTTATTCCTATTTAGGAAACAATTACATATCTAGGAAATAAGCCGAGTGTCTTGCTTTTCATTTTTCTCAAGACTTCAGTTATTCAGTAAATATTTCGCTATTGTGGGCAAATTCACCTGAATGTGGCCAATCTTGGGATCTCCTTTCCAAAAAGCCCTTTGCCATTTGAATGTTCCTAATCCTGATCTGGGGAGTAGATACATAAATAGATAAAAATATAGTATTTCCTAAATTAATCAGGTAATGTCTTAGTTTTCTACGTGGCTGAACACAGAATGATTTAAGAATAGAATATATCATAACTCACTTCCCTAATGGATCACCTTCTTCACCACCCTCTTAACATTTTCTGGCTCAAAATATGGATATTTTTCATTTAGAATGGTTTAAAATAAGTGTGAGAATTATTGTGCTCACTTCCAAACCCTCATCCTTTTTATATGCAAACAAAATTAATAGTACCACCTGCTCTCCTTACTGTTATTTATCTGGTGGCACAAAATCTAAAATTTCATCTTAAATATCAGGGAAACAGAAATCACACAGTTGTAGATTCGAGGCTGCGTTAGGTGAGATTTGAGTGTTCTTGGAGTAGGTTGCACATCTAGATTTCAGGGGATCAGTAATTTAAACCCTGATGAACCTCTTCCATGACTGTGGGTCTTAGAATCTTGGATCCTCCCAGATATGCACTATGATGAAGTTCTGTTCCTTTTAACTGTACAGCGTGTTCCATCCTCCAAGGTATCCTGATCTTTTGGACAAGAGGTCTGTGATTGTTCACTCTGGGGTTCTCTGTGAGCGTAAGATAGATAACAGGCTCTTTTTAGTTTATGCAAAACACAACTACTAAGACTTGCTTAGGAAAACTGCCATGACACAGAAGAGAATGCAGGAAATTTCAAGCTATAAATCATTCAGCACATCTTGTGAGGGCAACAAGGAAGAGGTTCAGGGGCTACAACGTGACTAAGAGGATAGAGAGAGGGAAGGGAACAGGCAACAGGGAAGCGTGAAAGCACCAAAAGCAAAGCAAGCTGCTCACTCTCCACGCTCTGTATTTGGAATGATTTGGGTCCCTCACGAGGCAAGTGTGGAGTTGAAGGTTTCAGATACACTAACTGGTGTCAGCACAGTGAGAAGATTCAATAATTTGTTTTTCAGACTCTTGAATCTAAGCTTTCTTAAAGGAGAGGTTCTAGGGGTTGGACAGTTATTCTACCGTTCCTTATTGGGAAAACTGGTCTATAGAGGGAAGAAAAAGTTAATGCCTGGAAAGAAAGGATGAAAAAAAAGAGAAAAAAAAAACCAGAAAACAGAACAACTGTTTGTATAGAATCACTTGATTATGTTATTAGTAATAGAAACAACAAAATATGTGATCATGACAGAGATAAGAAAGTGCATAATGAACTGTATACCAATTGCAAGGATTGACCAACGATTAAACCTGGATATTTTTATAGTCACGACTATTTAATAAGAAAGCAAATATTGAGTAATATGCTTAAATAGTTTTTTAGCCTCAGTTCTATGAACACAGATTAAGATAAAAAAAACTTTCATACAGCTCTAAAGTTTTTATTATTTTAAAGTACACACCTAGAGCCAGGACTTTAAGATGAATGTCAATCCAAACAATGATTGCATTCATTGACACAGAATCATGTTCTCTCTTGGTACCATGATTTGATTTCTGAGGAATCATGGCAGCAAGGCTTTGATGCCTCATTTTGGGGGGTATGAGTTGCAGACATGATCTGTGTCTTCTTTGCTCAGCGGAGAGAGGCATACATTCAGATTCCTGTGAGAAGCAGCACCAGTGTATGTAACAAAGGACACATCATCTCCAAGAGACTGCACCTGCAATGAAGGTTTAAGGGAAGGATGACCTTTGAAGATGATGTTTACTGCTTTAGCAGGAACTTAAAGATTTACTAGCTAATCAAGTTAACGTGGAAGAAGGCAGCAGGTACAGTCTGCTACCTTTATGGTTTCATGTTCTGTCTCTGGAAAACCCCTGAAAAATGGATTCTTCTGGAGAGGGGCGGGGGTTAGGAAAGCTCTCCTTCTGTTCTTGGTTCACATTGCATTCTTAATCTGGACTTTATTTTGTTCCAAGTTGGAGAGCTGTCTAGAGTTGACCGCTTGCCAAATTTGGACAAACAAGTTTGACTCGTGATGCTTCCCATATGTTGAAAGGAGGCAGCTTCCAAAACACAAAGTCATGGCTCCAGTGCAGTAGAGTCAGTTCCTGTACAGTTTAACCTCTCAGTCCAGATTCTCTGAGCCTTGCAGGAACTAGAGAATATTGCCCAGTATTTCTGCATTGGTGTAAATGTCCAGAAAGCAAGAGAAGAATTAAGGAATGTCAAGGAAGCAAGGAGAGAGTTAAAGATGAGAGAATAGTAGCAGAGATAGATAGATAGTAAACACATCAGCTCAATTCCATTTTAAATCTATTTCCAAGGTCATGATTTTAGAATTATGCAACTCTTTGATAATAGTCTTAAGTGGCTGAAGAATTGTTTTCTAACTTCCATATGCATTTAGGTATTATTCTTTGTCTATAAATTGGTTTTCAGTTCAAAACTGATTGGAGAATATTGTTTTTGCTTTAAGTAGATTCATAATGTTGGACATGCTTTATTAGTCAGCTTTAACATGTCTGGTGAAAACAGTTTGTAATACACGCACTCAATACTTCAGATACAGAATGATTGAGTTGTGCTTCCTCACCCAGGAATTCACCAACCTTGGGGATGCCAGCTGGGTATCTTAATATCTAATTTAATTACAACACTACTGGCAGATTCACAGGAACTTTTCCTAACAAGACTGTCCCCTCTTTCACATGCAAATCTGGGTTCCCATCCTTCTAACTCACCGGTTATAAACTAGGATAGCCCCTTACTTCTCAGATTCAATCATTTACTAGAATGGCTCACAAAACTCAGAAAAACACTTTGCTTGCACCAACTAATTTATTATAAGGGATATAACCCAGGAATGACATCCAGATGGAACAGATGCATAGGGTAAGGGATGTGGGCTAGGGGCTTCCAAGCCATGTTTCAGTATTATATCCAGTTTTGCTCACCAGTCCAGCAGCTCATCAAATCTGGTGATTCTGCCATTTCCATAAGGCAGAATCTGCTGCATTGCTATCATTCCCAACCTTTCCACAAGTCAGTGGGTAGATCTGAAAGAACTTAATTCTCTGTAACCTCTTAGCCTTTTTGCAGATCAGTCCCTTACTGTCCTGTTTAGGAGTATCTACTTCATTTTTTCAATGTGAGCCTAGGTGTGATCAAAATGGGTTCTCACTAACAGAAAAAGTCTTCCTATTAGGAAACCCCAAGGGTTTTAGGTACTCTGCCAGGAAGAGGGGCAGAGGCTGAAATATTTTTCTTATTCTATGGCATGAAAAATCCTGTGTTCATCAGCACCAGAGCACTTGGTTGTGCTCTTGGTTGTGTGGAAGGAGCACTTTTAAAAGGCTGATTCCTATTGCACGTTTGGAGGGAGTAACTGGGAATTTGCCCCTTCTGTGAGGGAGGTATGATTTCCAGGAGATTACAGGAGTGTATTTCTGTTATGGCTCAATATAGGACTACATTTTGGAGCTTTATATCATAACAGGTTTACATCTGTCCTTTTGATGGTGTACTTAACTTGTCCAATCCCCATATAGAAAGCTCATAACCCACCATCTGCTTCTCCATCAGAAGAAGCCCAGTAGCACATACCCTGCCAGAACATGGCTTGGTTTATGTGTTCTTGGACCCTGGCCATCCTAAAATATATACTTGTTCCAGGATGATGGTGTTCTTGAGGAGGGCAGTGTCTCTTCTTGTATGCCTTGTCTCACAGCAAGGAACTAACAACTATCCTGAGAACTGGACATAAGCAAAAAAAAAGTATGAAGTTAACAATGGCAGTTGATCCTTAGGGCTGACATTTCAGGCTTCCTGAGATGCTGCTCTATTGACACATCAAGACCCCATTAGGGTTCTTCAGTCCATTTAGGATGGTAGCAGCTTCCTTTCCTCAATTGCACAAGCCCTATAACTTATGGCTATTCATCAAAATGCTCAAAGAAAATGCAATTAAAAGATAAGCTTCCTTTGGAGTAGTATATTCAAAATCTATGCGATTGTTTTCCCCATATGCGTTTTCTAGGGAATGTTAAAGACTTCTCTGATATGCTTGGATTTCAAATATTTCTGCAAAAGGAAATTTTGATTTACATTTTCCATGAACATTTTGAAGTACATCCCTAAGTTGGGTTCTCATTTAAAAGAAAAGAATGACGGGAAAAAAAAGCAAAACCTTTGTCTTGTATTCCTGTTTTTATCTTTGATTTAAACTTAGAATAAGTTTTGTTTTCATTCATATAACAATCAGCAAGAACAAATCGGCTTTATTACTTGATTATTTTGTATTTTGCATAAAGCAAGTATTTCATTTTCTCCCCTTGAAAGTTTGCTAACTATTTTGTCCTCAGGGCCACAATTACTTAAAACTTAATGCTTAGCTTTAACACCCCTTTTGCTTGTAGGCCAACCTCTTTCCTCCCTTTCTTCCCCACACAAAAGGAAACTGTAGAGAAATACTACTTAATTATCACCCCACGTAACTAATTAAAAGCAGGATGCTTGTGTGTGGTATGCTAATGAGCCATTAGATATCTAGCAAGCTTTAGTTACAGGACTCGGGTTCCTAGTGCACCCTTCACCTGGCTGTGGATTTCCAGTTGACAGGTAATGAGGATCAGACTGGAATTTATTATGCTGCTCATAAGCCAAGATCTTTGAGAGAGGGCAGCAAGGTCAAGCGAAGGAATCACTCAGAGGAAGCAACACCTGAGCTAAAAATCAAGAACCAAAAAAAAGAAAAAACAAAAACTCGAGTATTTGATTTACAGGAAACCATGGAGTGTATGGAGTTCATGGCAGAGGCTATTCAATAAACAAAGAACTTTTCATTATTATTGCTAGCAGGCACAGTGATGGGGAGATGAACATATTGGAAAAGAACCATTGATCAACAATGTATGCTTGCCATCTGTCCAGATTTAAGTATCTTAGTTCGCAAGTCTCCAAAGGCATCCTGGAAAGATTGGCATTTCTTGAAGAGGTGGTGTCAGAGACATGCAAAAAAGCATATAGAGACAGAGAAAATATGGTACAAGGAGAGCTGAAAATGGAAATGATAAGTATAAATAACCTTGATTCTGATTAAAAGAGATTACAGATAGCATTTACAAACAGTAGATATGAATGTTAGCAAAAGGCAGAGAGCTAGAAACACTAATACTGACAATAATAACAACCAAGCTCTAAGTTAACACTATCAATAATAATATTGAACAGTTACTGCATGTTCCTTTTTTTCTGTGGCAAACACCTAAGTGCTTTACCCTTTACCTGTGTTATCTCACTGCCTCTCTGGGACATCCCATCCCCGATGGCCCAGTAAGCATGGCAGAGCATGGCTCTGAAACAGAGCATCTAAACCACCAACTCTAAATAGATTCAAAGCATGAACTAGAGAACAAAGTGTGGACTCCCACTGGGTAGAATGAACTGGAATGTAAGGCAAGTATAAGATACCTGCTGCATCCAAATACAGGAGATCACGAAAGGAGAAATTAAAAAAAAAAAAAAAGATTTGGCTAATGCAAGTGCACTTTGAGGAGATCCATCCCTTTTGTCACAATGGTAATGGAGGTCAAAGGAAGTCACTATTACAAGCTGATGTCATGCATTTTGGATCATGACCTAACTTACATATTTTATAGAAATAGCATCTTCATAGCCAAGATTCTGTGAATTATGCAATGTGTCCTGATGTGCTTCTTTTGGTATCTCCCTTAAGTCAGAGAGATCTATACTTTCTCTTCCCAGAAGTCTCAGTATAAAATGACAGAAGAAAAGCACCCATCAGAATATGCACGAGAGAGAAGGTGCTGTCTCTGGCCCTCTG
This sequence comes from Ochotona curzoniae, assembly GCF_017591425.1. Lineage (NCBI taxonomy): Eukaryota > Metazoa > Chordata > Mammalia > Lagomorpha > Ochotonidae > Ochotona > Ochotona curzoniae. The sequence continues at coordinate 465,274 of NW_024466921.1, forward strand.
GGAAGTCTCTATGGCACATTGGGAAACTCAGAATCAAGTTGGCAAAATAACTACTTTAGTAGCTGTCATGTTTTCATAACAAAAATTTTATCTATAACCAGAACAGAGACTGACAGCTTTCTCCCCAATAGTTATTCTTCCCTCCTTGTTCTACAAAGGAATATTTGCAATACTGGTCGGGGTAATACATTCAGCTATCAACTTTTGAGTTTTAGTTTCCCTTGCAAATGTAAGGTCAAAGAAATGTAAGGAAAATCCAACAGAAAGAGCTCCCAGGCATGTTTTGTGAATGGAATAAAATAGCTAGAGCTCTGAAAACTTCCTTGAAACAACAGGATATAAGCCACATCATCAAGGTGGCCAAGCCAAGTGACATGCTTGGGCAATTCTGTCGTAACTACAGTCCTTGATCTCTTATGGGTGACACAGAATAAAGAAAAATAAAAGCCCTACTTTGCACTTGGGATTCTGTATTATGAGCCCTAAATTTATAAAGTGGTTATTTCAACTTTTTGCTAGGTATTTAATTTTTCTTATGAATAAGGAAAGTGGAATAAGTTTGTGGAAATCACGGTAGTTACGTTGTCAATACTTCAAAAGTTTAATCAAAAGGGAAAAAAAAACACCTCTTCTTCATTGTTATAATCCCACCCCTTGTGGATACTATTGTTTCTTCTGTCCTTTTCAGGAACATACTAGAATATGTAGGATGGTAAGGACGTCCATGCCACTTCTTCCACACCTCTAGAGCACTGCACTTTGCAGCCACATCAAAAAGAATCATTGACAAACATCAAACACCTGCCTTTTAGATTACACCTCAGTATTTTGTGTGCCACAGGATTTCCAAAGTTCTTTCATTTTTACGCTTCCATAGTTCATGTTTCCATTTTGGTATCTTTTGGTCTCTACCCATAATTTTAGAAACTTTTGTATTTGACAAAGATTCCCTTCCAAAGATGAGGTACATGGTTGGCAAAAAGACAGTAATTTCTGAGACAATAGAAAGGTGATGAACTATTCTTGGGGGTTTAGATAGGTGAAATGATAGTCCAAGCTGTTGGAAGGATCTATACAACATCAGGTCACTTTGTGGGCCTAGAAATCATGTTACCCTGTTAGTAAATCAACATGATGTCACAGGTTACCTGATAGGGACTATACAACTCCACTCTTTGTTAGTTCTGGCAACTCAGAAAGCTGCCATCTAGATGGTGGTCCAACCATTCCTCTTCACCATAACCTTTGTTCAGTCCTCCCACACAGCAAGCAGACGGAGCTTCATGGAATCTCTCCAATAAGCTTCTGAGTTAAAATGCTGTCAGGACAGTGCCAGCCTTTATTAATGACAGAGTGGAATTTTAGCATTTTTTAAAGAAGATTTATTTTTCATTTTTATTGGAAAGTCAGATACACAGAGAGGGGGAGAGACAGTGAGGAAATTCTTCCATCCGCAATGGCCAGAGCTGAGTTAATCCAAAGCCAGGAGTCAGGTACTTATTCCAAGTCTCCAATATTGGTGCAGGGTCCCAAGATTTTGGGCCATCCTGGACTGCTTTCCCAGGCCACAACCAGGGAACTGGATGGGAAGTGGGTCCATGGGGCTTAGAATCAGAGCCATATGGAATCCTGGCATGTGCAAGGTGAGGACTTTAGCTGCTAGGTTACATGCCAGGTCCAAATTTTAGAATTTTTATGCACAATTTATATGTTAATAAGCTAGATATGAAGGGTCTGCAAACCCATTTCCTCTTTATATAATGCTAATGGCAGTCTCTTATTAAACACTAAATGAGATGCAATACTTCTGCTTATCACCTTGTTTCTTAGGAAATCACTTAAGTTTACTTATATTTGGAGCTCTGACTTCTTACCTATGTCTAGCTTACAATGCTAAAAAAAAAATCTGCTGAAATTTGAATACTGCACAATTATCTAGGGAATGAATGATACTACATTTAATGCTACTGCTATGAGTATTGGCTCATTTTAATTTGTATACTCCCATTCTATATTCAAGCCAATATGAATGCATTCCATTGTGCACCAAACAGATCAATATCATGGCCATAGATTTTATCATTCAAGCCAGAATACTTCTGAAAGTGAACAGGGGAACTATTAACAATTAATTATTTTGTGTGTAAAAACAGATTCAATTTTACCATTGTCAAGTCCGGGAACTTCCTAAATATTGGACAAGTTCATCTTACACTGGGTCATTAGCTGAAAACCTGGGCAGATAGCCTTGGTTATGTGGTTCTCAAATAGTTTCAAGGGAATGTAGTCCCAGAAGTACTAGGACACTGCAATTGCTGGCCTATGAACAATTGTGACTGACAGAGGAGTTTAGTCTATAATGTATGTTGGAAGGTTCAAGATCTCTTCCAGCCAGGATTTTCCTGAAGGTAACATGTTTATCATGTTCTAGCTTCAAAGAATGTCATTTGACAAATGGTGTTGAGGGTACACCTAACCCTTCCACAATCAAACATTTCCCTTAAACAACTACATAAAACAAACAGCAAGCATAGTGTAAGTTAAAATCAGGAAGGTTTGAAGTACAGTTCAATTTGTATGGTTCACCATACATTGACCAAGAAGCTTGCTTATTTTTTCAAATGTCAATTGCTTTATATATAAAGTTAGATAGATAATTGCTTGAGAGTATATCCAACATTGTATGTGTGATTCCTTGGACTCATTTTGAAATATAGAAACATAAGATACAGAAGCCCATATTAAATAGTGATATTGATCCAACACCAAAGAGTCAATAACCAAAAATTGATGCAAAATATAAGCCAATAAAACCAGACACATATAGCATATCTTTAATATATGAATAGGCGGTATCATAATAACACAGTATCATTTTTCAGTTTAAACATAAAACTGTTTTATAAATGTAATGAGACTCCTTTCTTAGCTGTCAAAAGACGAATCAGAGTCAATATCTTCTGTTAGATTACTAGGATTGGAAATGATCAAGCTCTGCTTATTCCCTACTAGCTTTTTTTTTTTTTAATTTTTAGACTTCTTCAGACGAGAAACAACTAGATAGTGTCAGCCAGTGGTCGGAGCGAACTACCTAGAAATGGTGAATGCTAGTACTCTGTTCTACCAGCAGTATGAAACAAATGAAATTATTTTCTTCAAACTTTCCATCTCACATCACAGAAGCAGAATCTACTGTGTGGACAGAAGATAAAACATACCCTGATGAAGGGCCATGTGCCATGGTTGAGTTCTTCAAAAAACATGTTGGGCTTTCATTAACTGTTTTGCTGAAAGAGTGATCCACTGATACGTAAATTCATCTTTGGGTTCTTTTCTGCTATGGAGAAAGTCAGCTAGAAACCGTGAATAGTACCATAGAGTATTTTGAAAATATTCTATCTGAATTCAAAATGGAGAAATACAGGCTTGTGTACAATCATGAACAAAAAAAATAAAAACTTGCCAAGAAATGTAGACTGAATTTTATAAAACCAACTAGAATGAATGATGAGAAAGAGGTAAAAATAGCAGTGGTTAAGGGGGTCTTGACCACTTTATCATAGGAAGCTCTTACCACCTATTTTTACATGCGTTTCACTAAGTTACAATCCTACAGACAAGTACATATTTGTACAAAAGAAAATAAAAAAGAAATACTAGAATGATACATGTGTGAATAGCACTTTGCCCAGTGAGATATTTCTGTAAAAAAAATTTATCCAGACATTGTTGTATTAAGAACTGAATTCACTAATTCAGGATTTGCAGAAAGGCAAAATTAATATTAGGGAAATAAAAGAAAAACTGCAACACCACCAAGACTTTGAGTTGATGGGCAAGATTACTGGGCAAGATGATTCCTATAGCTTAACGGAAAGGCCAGCTGGACCCGCTACAATGGTCTAGTGGCTAAAGTTCTTGCTTTGTGAGTATGGGGACCCCATAAGGGAACCAGTTCTAATTCTGGCAGCCCGAATTTCCATCCAGCTCCCTGCTTTCCCTGGCAAAGCAGTCGAGAATGGCCCAAAGTCTGGGTTCCTGCATGTACGTGGAACACCTGGATGAAACTGCAGGCTGCTGGCTTCACTCAGCTCTGTCTGTTGCAGCCGCTAAGGGCATGCATGAATCAACGGATGGAAGATCTTCCTTTCTGTGTCTCCTGCTCTCTGTATATTTGACTTTGCCATAAAGATAAATAAATCTTAAAAAAAGAAAAGAAAAGAAAAGAAAAGAAAAGAAAAGAAAAGAAAAGAAAAGAAAAGAAAAAGGCCTAGTGGAATAATCTCATTAGAATCATTATTAAGGGGCCCGGCAGCATAGTCTAGCGGCTTAAGTCCTCGCCTTAAACGTGCCAGTTCTAATCCCAGCATCTCCACTTCCCATCCAGCTCCCCTGCTTGTGGCCTGGGAAAGCAGTTGAGGACAGCCCAAAGCCTTGGGACACTGCACCTGCGTGGGAGACCTTGAAGAGGTTCCTGGCTCCTGGCTTTGGATCAGCGCAGCACCAGCCATTGCACTCACTTGGGGAGTGAATCATCAGATGGAAGATCTTCCTCTCTGTCTCTCCTCCTTTCTGTGTATCTGACTTTGTAATGAAAATAAATAAATCTTTAAAAGAAAAAAACACAAACCAAGGTTTTAGACAAATAATCTTAAAAAAAAAAAAGAATCATTATTAGGAAGGTATCAATTCAGTACAGGCTCTCCAGTTTGTCATGATACCTGCTGAACATTGAGGAGATAAGATTTCTTGAATAATTGACCTAAATTTTTTTGACACCATACTTTTTGAAACAAACAAAAACAGTAGTTGTACTGATTTGTTATGTTGCTGTTGGCCATGGTGATTTCTGATCTTCCTTTGTTTATATTTGAGGACAATAGGAACTAATATCCGAGCCCTTGGTAGTCACTTCATTTCACGTACATCTCAAACCCAAGATTTAGACCATATGGTTTCCTTCTAGATTGAGAACAATCTGCGTAAAATTAGCAGTAGGCATATACATATAATACTAAAACAGAAGTTTTGGATTGCTAGTCCATTTATATGTCTCAGCTCTAATAATATAAGTTTTCTTGTTTAATTTCTATTGTTTCACAAAAGTAGTAGTTTGGATATAAATAATCTTAAAAGATTAGGTAAATGATTTCTAGCGACTGATAATATATTAATGTGGTCCCTTGGAGTCCTGAGTCCTTCTGCTGTTCTTAAGTACTACCATCCATGGTTTGAACACTACTTAGGACTTATTCCCAAAAAGGCAATCAAAGCCTTAATAATTTCAGAAAGATAGTCATGATGAAGGATCTTACGCGTATATCAAATCTGAGTTCATGTGCGATCTGCTCGTGTGTCATCCGCCAAGCCACTGTTCCTACCAGTCCTTCCACCACATCACCCCCTCCTTGACTAATACAAGGAAAAAAGACTCCCGTCACTTCCCTTTCTTATCCAGGCTTCTACATTGATTGGCAAGGTAACCCGACCAAGCAGAGACACTACCTCCCCCTTTTCTTCTTCAAGTGGGAGAAATACACCTGCAATCCCATTGAAAAGGACACTGAGAGAAGCGGATGAGATGATGCATCTGAAGAGGAGACACACGGGCACTCATTTATAACATTGAAAATATTAATCTGCAAGTACTTAGTGATGTCACTCTAAGGAACAAGTAGTAATGATAGTTTTAATTTTGGGGATGATTTAGATCAGGATGTGGGATGATGGTCTTTTATTTTGAGTTACAACTACGGGGATACATTTAAAATTCTGTATAAAATGGAATTAAGGGCCTGGTGTGATAGCCTAGTGGCAAAAGTTCTGGCCTTGCATGCGCCAGTGTCCGATATGGGCTGTGATTCTAATCCCAGCAGCCCCACTTTCTATCTGGCTCCCTGCTTGTGGCCTGGGAAAACAGTCGAGGATGGCCCAAAGCCTTGGGGCCTTGCACCCACATGGGAGACCTGGAAGAGGCTCCTGGCTTCGGATAGCACAGCTCCAGCTGTTGCAGTCACTTGGGGAGTGGACCATAGGACAGAAGATCTTCCTCTCTTTCTCTCCTCCCCTCTGTATATCTGACTTTGCAATACAAATAAAATAAATCATATATATATAATATATACAAATCATATATATATAATACACAAACCAATATATGGTTCATTTTAAAAAGGTGTTTATTTTCATACAGAAATAAAAACCTGTAGAGTGGAATTTTTTAATAAAATATATTGCTTTCCACGAACAGTTTCAAGAACTCCCATACATCTATTTTAGAATTTCTTCTCCTCTCACTCATTCTCCAGAAAAATCACCACTTTGCAAAATACGTTTACACATGGCCAGAAGAGTGACGCCAACTGACAGGCGAGTCTCCTGTGACTGCTGTGTGTGATTTTCTGTTTCTCCAGGTTCTCATTATACATCTGCACAGAAAAACGTTGTTTTTTTTCTGCTTTGTCTCATTTTTAAGGCATTATTTTCAACAATACCTCTCTTCTGAATTGCTCTGCACTTCTTAGAATTTCCATAGTTAGCTCATATGCTGGGATTTGGAAGACATCATTCAAACCCTATTTGAATATGATTAAATAACTATTATTCTATGGTGCAGCGGGTATTCCTGGTTTCCTATTATAACCTCACTGCTTCTGTTACTAGATTTAGGTAATAGAAGAATAAATAAATGACAGAAATTCACAAGAGTTGGTAACTCCTTTTAGGAAACAATGTTCATAAAACTCCTCTTTGCCTGTGTTAAATGTAAGCTGACTAAAATCAATTCTACACTATTTGTTCACATTTTACCCATTTTTTCCTGATGCTCTTGTGAGGCCTAATATATGGGCCCATGTGAAATGAACATTCTGAGACCATGTACTGTCATCTCAAGAATCCACCTATTACATCCTTGTTGAGCATTTACCAGATGCTGAACTAAAAGATTTGCCTCATCTCTCAGGCTGTTAAAACTGTGTTCTATATAAGATTAAAAATGATAAAACAGTGAAAGAGAATATATTCATCTAAGTACTTCCTGACAAAGGGTGGTTGTTTTTGGGTCTTTCTCTCTATTTTAAAAATATTTTCTAGCTAAAAATAAACATTTTTAACAATGTAGTAAAAGTAACTTAAAGGAAACAATGAAAATCACTTTCACGGTGTGCTCTTTCTCACAATAACAAGTTCCATGTACAAACTCATTTAGCTTAACAGAAATTGACATGATCATGTAAGATCTGAAAATTTATTTTTAGGATTGATAAGAAAAATATCAAGTAGAAATTGTCAAGGAATTGTTTCCTGAGCCCAGACTTTTATGTATGAACTGTATATTTACTGTTTATTGTCAACACAATTCTGAAAAAAAAAGGCATCTTTCTAAAAGTATACCAGTAAAAGAAATTATCTATTTGCACTTTTTTTTTCAGAAAAGAAATTGACTATGTGTTTAGGCATCCAAAAATCACACAACATGTTGCTTCTTTCTCCATTTAAAAAATTTAATTCTTCAGGCTTCGGAGACTGATACAGAAATGTCATCAAGAAAATATAATTGTGTCTCCAGAATTTTGGAGGTGGGACTGTGCGTAAACACACAGGACCCACTTCTTAGGAGGACTAAGACTATGAGCAACCAAGAGCCAGTTAGCATTCTGCTTTGTTCTTTCCTTGTTATGTCCATTCCTTCCTTGATTGATGTATTCACTAATCACATTTCTTTCCTTAATGAGCAAATTGGTTCAAGTTACAGTAAGCAATATTATAATCCCACTTTTAACTGAATAAATCTAAATTGGGGAAAGAGAAAAGTATGTAAGCTTTAACTCACTCATGCATAGCCACAAAGACAGAAAACAACATCCCAAAACAGGATCTGTTCTTAAAATTTTTAAATGGGTTATATTTCAGTATTAAAAGTAATTAATTGGGCAACGTTTTTGTACTAAAGGTAATTTTGTCAATCCCAAGGTTTCTCATTGACTGTTCATTTGTGAACATTTCTTTTTATGCTAACTGCTCTGTACATTAAGACATCGTTATCTTAAGAGAAGGTCTGTCAAACAGAATAATGTGTAACCAGAAAAGGGCTTGATTGAAAGAAAAGAAATGAAATCATGAAATTCCTTAATGTTGGTGTCAGGTATACCACTTTAATGCCCAAAAGACCTTTGAAATACAGATTTACTTTATGCATGATTAGTCAACAGAGAATTTAGATTACTTTAAAGGTTAGTTTACATTGATGATAAAATTTAGGAATTATATTTAGGAATGTTGCCTGACTAACAGATAGATACAAGATACCCTTAGGAAGACAGGGTCTCTATGTCTCTGTAACACAGTAAAGCCGCTGCCTGCAGCATCGATACCCTGTGTGGGCACCATCTTAGCCCCAGCTGCTACGTGGAATTTGAATCCAGCTCCCTTCTAAAGAGCCTTGGGAAGCAGTGGATGGTGGTCTTAGTATGTGTGCTCCTATTCCCACGTGGGAGACCAAGAAGAAGATCCTACTTTTGGCTTCTGATAAAACCAATCTTGGCCCTTGTGGTTATTCTGCGGGGATACACCAGCAGATGGAAGAGTTCTTTTTGGTCTCTCTCTTCCTCTGTTTCTCTCTCTGTATTTCCAAATTCTAACAAGATCTTTGCAGGCAGCCTAAAGTTTCAAGGTTAAAAGTTATAAAGAAAACAAGAAATAGATTAAGAAAGAAACTATATGGAACTAGCCCAGTATGGCAACTCTTACTGACAGCATCCCCGACAACCTGCTAAGGAGGAGATAAGACAAGTGTCTCTGCATCATTGAAGCAGCACTGGTCACCAAGAAGTGGTTTTAATGAATAGGATCCAATATTTCTCATGCTTGCTGACAGTCACAGTTGTGGAACCGCCTGTCACCATACACGTTAGCACATACGTGGCACAGCAGATACAGTTAGATGAACTACAAGCTAAGGCAGTCATGGCAGTAGGGCTATGGTTTTAAATACACAGTCCATGCATCAGTGAACACCTGAAGGATTATCAAATATCAGGTAACAGAAAATGACATTTGATAAGAGAAATCAGACAAGTGTGCATCTGTCAACAGAAGTGAAGTATAATATCACAGTTAGGAATTTCACATGACCCATGACCAATAATATCATTTAACTATTTTCAGGCAGAGTTTTTTAATTCAAATGGCATACTGAGGTGTCCAAGTACGTGGCACCGCTTTGTGCACAAGAATATCCAGATGTTTTACTCCTGATTCTTGATCAATATTTGCTTTTGATATAATTTATTTGTTCTTCGTCTTATACATCTGCTAGAGAATGTAACCAGTTTGCTGACTCATCTGAAGGCCTTCAATCAGCTTTTAGAAAAAATATATTATGAAAAAATATATATATAGATGCCCAAACTCTTCATATAAAAATTAACTTTTCATTTCAGTCTCCATGAACTTTTTGAAGTGTTCTTCTAAGTCAGACCTAGGAAAATCATCTGCAATAATTGTTGTTATCTGTCCTTGAACAAACACTTATCAGTGCCACAGAGTCATGATGGACTTACCCTAGCTTCTTTTAATCACACACACACACACACACACACACACACACACAAAGAAAATGATGTTTGCTGCTTAATATAAGAAATTGTCCTGCATTTTGGATACATGGTTCTGTGATGTACAGGATGTCAGCGCAATGTTTAATCATCACTGTAACCCTATTTAATGTTATTTACCTGTATGAGATATTGTACTGACAAAGGTGCACATTTAGGAGAGGAGTGGAAAGCAGTAATCCTATAATAAAAGTGATGTGTATGAAAGATGAAAAGCACAGTTACCACAGGTCAAATCCTTTGAGAGTGCCAAACGTTTCTCTTATTTATAATTTCATCCCAGCAGGATGAGCTTCTGCGTGCTGATTATCAGAGCAATGCTAGCTTAGGGGATCAAAAAAAAAAAGTCAGAAACACACCCAGAAGCTGAAATAAGCTTTTTCTTTTGTATGACTTTAGAGCTATTGTCACTTGATGGAACTCTGAAAATTATTCCATTTGAAATAATTCATCTCCTAGATTATATATTGTTTCGGCTTCCTCTTCCTGCTCTTCACTACTTAAGGACATTTAAATGAAACTATTAGTTGATTTTTTTCCCTTTTTTTACTGCTTATTCTCCACCTGAAGTTATTATCCTCAATTCATGATATCACACTCATCTGCAAAACAACCAAACAGGAACATGAATTCTGTTGGGGAAAATAAACAAGAAGAATAGAGAGCTTTGTAAAGCAGAAAGAACCAGGAAGGGAGCTACCTCTGGGGAGACACAGGAACAGTTATGGCAGTTTTCACCTCTAAATTGCAGATTTAACTTTATCTGGGTTTGAAATAAAGAAAGGAACTTTTTTCCCTGTTGCATAGCTTGCAAAAATGCATTTGCTGGAGGATGCTAATATGCATACTCGGTTTGGATCACATTAAAACTCAGTCACTCTCACCAAGCCTAGCACCTAGCTGTTGCTTTATCAATTACTATTGGATGGATATTTAAAAAAAACAACTGTATAAAATTAGAATGGATATCTGTAATATCAAATTTGTCATTCATTCTCTCCTGCTAAGTCATCTGCCTCAAGAGGACAGATGGCTTTTCGAGCCAAGAGACCTGCCCCAGGGACAGATGAGGAAATCCCTATCCTGTTTGTACCCTGGGAGACAGAAGCTTCTTGAGGCTTCATCTCACAAAACTGTCAGCAAGTCTTTCTACTTGGTTTCTGCTGTAGCTGTAGGAGAGTTTTCATGAAGATTCTTTTCATTATTGCTGGCTACTTCAATAGTTTGAACATGAGTCACAGGATTGAATTCATCATTTTTTAATCCTGTATTTCAAAATTATATTAAAGTTCCTGTGTCTCTAAGAAAGCGGGAACAACGGAAGATTAAGAGAGACCCTTCTATGTTGTTCTTAAACAGTACTTGTTATCCCTTCATGAGTTAGGTATCCAGGAAGTGTCCCTTCTGAGGGTGGGGGGGAGAAAGTGACACTGCACAAGAGCACCAGTTAAAGCCCAGCGCTCTCCTTTTCAGCAAAAGGCCCGATTTCTAACAAGTCCTCACGATGATGGCAGACCCTGATACTAGCTTTCTTGGCTGCCTGAAGAATATGTGTGTATTGTACACGCAAGTTCCATCTCTACAGTTAACTAAAGTTACTGCCTAAAACCAGGTGTAAAAGAACTGGGAGCCTGTTAGTTGTTTTATCTCTATTTCAGGTGAAGAATTCTCTGTGTTGCCTTTTGCTGGTGCTATTCTCAAATCATGGAGAATGATATAAATTTTTCATATTTTTAAAAAGAATGATGTGCCTGCCTACAGAAACAATATTCTCGGTTATTGTATTTTATTGCTTGTAATTATGGTAGAAATAAAATTATGTTCAATAATACTGTTATGACTAGATTGCTGACTGCTGTGTATATATTATCTGTATTGAATTTTGGAAATCTGTTTTTACAGAGTACATGAAAACTTCACCTAAAATGATAAGCATTTTCCCCAGTTCCAAAAGTTAATGACTATTGGATTCTGTTGTAAATGATTTTTGAATTTATTATGATAGATTAGTGGCACTGACCCATTTTTCCAATGTCATCTCTTTTAGCAAATGTCAGCATTACATTCCAAACATTTACCATTATTTAAGGTCAATCCCACTTAGAAAATATTCAGAAATCTGAGTTTGAGCCAAACATGAAGACTGCAATAGCCTGGAATAAGGCATTCCTGTAAGATTCTTTGCATTTAAACAGTAGAAATGGGTGGTTTCAAATACTGATGTTTTTGCAACTCTTTAAGTATAAATTAGCGCAGGAGAAAGTGACCAGAAACACTCACATCATAAAAGAAGGCAAGAAAGAAAGAAAAAAGAAACATAATAATACTACATCATAATACTACAGGATAACTTTTTAAGCTTCATGAATTTCACTTGCCAGCTCCTACCTCAGTCAGAACATGTAATAGATCTTGTTCTACAGAGATAATGATGGAGGCAGGAGGACACGAAACATTGCTTGTCCACATGTACATGTTGAAATTCAAGGGGCTCTGCAGGAACTGGATAAGTATCTTAAAGTTGATAGATCCAGATCAGCATTAGACAATAGCAAAAGCTATAATGACACACAGGGGGAATTAGGAACGACCCAAACAGTCTATTAACAGGTGGTCATATGCACAGAATAGGGGAGAACCCCAGAGCGGAACAGAGGGACTGGAGGAGGCTTATCCCCCACCCACAAGGACTCCTGGACTCCCACCAAGGTCTATCAGAACGGACACAAGAACGTCAACACAACTGCCAAAGAGAACACGGGGATCTGGAATGCCTCCGAATGCTGTGAACCCAGAGGACAGACATCCCCCCTCTTTGGACAAACTACACGAGATGGAAGAAGCCCGAGTCCTTCCACATAGGAACTAACGACATCAGAACAACAACTAGGAACCACGATCGGTCATCAGAACCAGAAGATCAATAAACTTCCGGCGGGACAATGGGGGAGGAATCCTCTCCAGTCCTTACCTAGTTCCAGCTCTGGGCCTCCACCCTCTATAATGACCAACAAGGTTCCTCCTAACCCCCCTGCCCCCCTTCACACACACACACACACTCATATACACACACTAATAGGATGAGATAACCAAAGAACAATAAAGATAGGTCATCAAGGACTCACTCATGTACTATTAGATGGAACATAAAGAACAAGTACCCATTAGCAAGGTATGAGAGATTTCTCTGCAACACCCCCCAAAATCGTTGCACACCTCAATTGAGGAGGTGACATTGAAATAGTTGTAGAAGGTAATCAAGAACTTACATGTAATTTTAACATATTGTCTACTCAATACTATGTCAGACATCTAATGTTTGCCTTGATTTAACCTATAATTTATGCTTGGTTGATTGTTACTTTTTGAACCTGTCACTGATACTGTCTAAACCCAGAGGTTTTGAAGAATTGAACTTTTTTTTTTTTAACATATTGTTCACTCAATACTATACCAATTAATCCCATAACATTGTATATCAACGCTGATGTTTTGTTGGGGGTTTTAACTGACCGGAACTTTACTCTGTTAGCTCTACCTTCAGACCAGAGAAGGCCTTCCCAAGAGGCCACTGAACTTATCTGGACAATAAGACGCTGGACTTTATGCTAGGTATATGCTTACAATGAAGGAATTTCAACTGAACTTGAACCGCGGTTATGCAGCAAGGTGGAGCAATCCACTATGGGAGGAGGGGTGTGGGAGGGGTGGGGGGACTCCCCAGTGCTTATAAAACTGTATCACATAATACAATGTTAATAACAAATAAAAAATTTAAAAAAAAAGAAATTCAAGGGGCTCTGAGCCAGGCTCTTGAGTCCTCATACTCCCCTTTCTTCTAAATAGAGAGGGGGGGGCAATTTTCAAGGACTTGGGGATTGGAACTTTTAATTAGTATGCACCACATTGCTCTCTCCTAAAGCAGCTTGGCTGTGGGTCAGGATTCAGTCCTACTACAGAGGCCAAGCATTGGCATCTGCTTCATTTATCGGCCAGGCCATTTTTAAACTGCTGTGCCTTTGGATTATACTTGGAACTGGGGGCTTCAAAACAGACTTGAGGAAGACTTGGAAGTTCACAGGTTTTGAAAGTGTGATTCACTTACAAGAGATGGTGATCGGTGGCATTTGCTTAGGCGCTGGCTATTGCCCAGTGACTTTCATTTCTAACAGTGTTTATCATCACTCTTTCATGACTCAGGTTGCTTCCCTTTTACCAGCGGAAGTGACTACTCAATATAAAAGTAAGGAGTCAAGTAAGAATGCTGGACAGCAAGTGCCTCATGGGAGAGGCCCAGTCAAGCATGACTTTAGTTCTGAGAAATGTTGTCTAATGAATACATTTTCTTTGCTCCATAAACTGGAGCACACAAAGGGAAAAATTGGGGTGGGGGATAAGGAGAAAGAGGAGAGTTAAGAGAAGTGGAGGAAAAGGGGAGGAAGAGAGGGAAGGGGGAGGGGGGAGGGAAGGGGCAGAGGGGAAGAGCGGGAAGAGAACAGATGGAAGGGCAAGGGAAGGCAGGGAACTGAGGGAGGATGCAGGCCATGAAGCAAAAGCCAGAAAGAACTACCAACAGTTGTAAACTTTGAAACAATACAAACATGAGACCCAGCAGTTTCTTGAAAGAAATGTAGACAAGAAGCACAGAAAGCTAGATTAAGGATGCTCTGTGGAAGAGAAATTTGAGGTTTGAAGATGGAAAAATGATTGACATTAAAGATGATTCGAAGTGGAGTGGCTTGGTATGGGATGCACACTAAATCTCTTTTGAATCGTTTACAATCTATGTTTTGAGCTTCTCACAGGCTGCTAAGTTGCTGTTTTCAGAGAGCAGTACTCCTTGGAAGAGGTGGTGAGGTGGTCCTTTTCTTCAACATTCATGACAATAAACTGTTTCTTCATTGGATGAGAAAGAATGACAGATATCATAACTGATAGATGCAAATAGGAGTGTGTGTATTAAAAAGTTATTTTCAAAAAATTAGGCTGAATCTGCTACCTTAAAAGAGTCTTGTGAAGAGCAAATGTAAATAAGGAACTACTTTGTAAAAATATACGATGCTGCACATCTAAGAAAATGCCATTACTGCTATCACTTTCAGCATGGATGCAAAGCTAAAGTTCTGTCTCTTCTCATTGAATTGATGCTCCTTAAATCAAAAGCCATTTTATCCATCTTTGAAAAGGAAGATGATTTCACAGACCATCACTTCACAGCAATATGATTTCCCTCCAAATGACCAGCTTCCACATCTAACATTGGGTTTCCATCGCTAGTAGGCATTTCTTTGTGCTTTCCATGACAGCTCCTCATACTAATACATTTTAGTCATACTCATGTCTTGAAAGGTGCCAGTCTGAGATGAAAACATCTGTCTTCACATTAGCAGTCTTCCTAATTAACCCTCTGACTCTGTGATTAAGAAGTTTCACTGTTCTTGTGGAAAAGGCTGCTATTTAAGTGATTATGCATGTGCTGCTTTGTTTATTTTCTATGAGAAAATCAAGATGCTCTTTAAAACATCTTCACTCTTCACTAAAAGTGAGCATAATTTTTATAAAGCTCCATGCTCATAAAATAGCCTGGGCTTATGCTGGGGAGAATTCTATTGAAACAACAACAATTTGGTTTGATGTTGCCAGGAACAGAGGATAAGAAGCAGAGGGAAGGGGGTAGAAGTAAGAAACAGAGTCAGTTTCTCCCAACTCTAATTTTATAAAGCCAAAAATACAGTATAAATATTCAAAATATATTTAGGGGAGTCTATCCTTGGGATAGCATGGGGATCTGTAGAAAACAAAACAAAAAGCAAAAGCAAACAAAATCATAGCAATTTTTTTTTAAAAAAGCATTTTTTCAGTTAGTGGCACATAAACTCTTTACAACAAATTTGATCAACTTTGGTCTGCCACAGCAACATTCTGTTCTCTGAGTAGATTCTTTCCTTAGAAGCACTTCTTTGGGAAACAGGTACCTAAAATGTAATTTCCTTAAATGGACTTAGTGTAAAAATAATATGGGTTACTTCTTTTATAGATACAGATATATCGAGTACTGGAATTATACTGCGTTAACCAAACCAATATTATCCTGGAAAGTAACTAAGCCAAGGCAGTTATGATACATCTTTTATATTATTAGGCCAAAGGAATTATGATGTATCTGACTGCCAAACAGAAGCACTTCCATCAGCTTAAGGAATCCCTAAAATAGGCCTGTGAAGAAAATATAAGTGACTTATGGATCATTTTACAGTTGACGTTGAAACTAAAGCTTAAGTCATGCTGATGAAATGTCCGGATCTGACTCCTGCCAGAATCCTTACTGTATCCATTCTCCCACTAGCCTCTTCCAGAAGCTGTTCATGGCTGTCACTGCACTGGCTATCCTCACCCCATCACAGTAAACAACAATCTTCCTGTCTTTGACAGGTGCCCAACTTTTGGACATATGTCTACTCGCCATTTAATTACGGGAATGCAGTCTGACTAACTGTAGCAGTAACAACATGGATAGAATAACAACTTGTTTGGTGAGTATTTGTCTCTTAAAGTAGGATGAAAATTGAAAAGATTTTAAAAAATCAAATGAAATCACATAAAGAACAATTTCCTAGGCTACCTTAATTAAAATCCTATCACATTTTTCTAAAAGATTTATTTATTTTGATTGAAAAGTCAGATCTTACAGAGAGGAGAGACAGTAAGATTTTCCATCCACTGGTTCACTCCCCAATAGGCCATAATGGTAAGAGCTGAGCTGATCCAAAGCCAGAAGCCAGGATCTTACTCTGGGTCTCCCACATTATTTGCCAGGTCCCAAGGCTTTGAGCTAACTTTTACTTCTTTCCCAGGCCACCAGCAGGGAACTGGAAGGGAAGTGAAGCAGCCAGGATATGAACAGGCACCAGTATGGGATCTTGGCACATGCAAGGTGAGGACTTTAGCCAGTAGGCTACTGTGCTGGGCCCCCATCTCATTTTTTGATGGAATATTGGTCACTTTGTAATGGAAGGTTTGGCTGAAAGGGACCTCAAATACCAAAGGAGTGAGAATTCTTACGAAAGACATGAGAAGCATAGTCAGTAAAAGCAAAAATATTTAATGGAACTACATAAAACCAAGAAGCTTCTGCATGGCAAAGGAAACATTCAACAAAGTAAAGAGTAAGCCAATAGAACGGGAGAAAGTGTTT
The DNA here is from genome assembly GCF_017591425.1 of Ochotona curzoniae. NCBI lineage: Eukaryota > Metazoa > Chordata > Mammalia > Lagomorpha > Ochotonidae > Ochotona > Ochotona curzoniae. The sequence continues at coordinate 482,086 of NW_024466921.1, forward strand.
GTAAAATATACTACTGATGAATGATTAATATCCAAGATACATAAAGAGCTCAAGAATCTCAATAACAATAAAGAATCCAGTTGAGAAATGGGCGAAGGACATGAATAGGCACTTTTCAGAGGAGAAATTCACATGATCAAGAAACACACGAATGAAGCTCAGGCTCACTAGTCATCAGGGAAATGTAAATCAAAACTACAATAATGTTTCACTTCATCCCAGTTAGAATGGCTATCATCCCACAAATCAAAATAATGGAGCTTTCTGCATTTTCCCTGAAGTAGATCCTAGCATGAGACAGATAGGAAAAGTTTGGAATACAGAAGGGACTATTGACAGATTAAACTTGGAAGTCTGCTTTGCAATGAAGTCTGTGTTTAATGCTATCTTAGAGTTCTGTGTTTTCCTAGTTAGCAGCTGGAAAACTGTCCTATGGTATGCGTTTCAAAGAGTCCAGAAATAAAAAAGATGAACTCCATTGAAACCTATAAGCAGGGTTATTTCAAGGCCCAAAGAGATGACGTGATGATATGTTTATGGCTACTGGAAAAACGGCATGTTTCTCACCAGTCCTTTCTAGTTTTGATTTTTCATCTCATTAGGATGATCTCAGCTTACTCAATATCCTTCACAGATGTTAGGGTAGGTAGATTGGCCAGTGCATAAAAGTCACTTTTGTTATTTGTAGCTCCCTTGAAAATAAATACGGGAAAGGTGATTAGAAAGCTGATTTTAACACTCCCTCCCCCCCCGCACAAAAATGTGAGTTGCTTCATCCTGAAATTGCTTCTTTAATGTTGTAGTTACTCTTGTGTCACAAATTATTATGTGGGAACTTTAATAAGTTGAAACCACTGCTTTTTAGAAAATGTTTTCATCTTATACACCTGTTGATATATACTCAATATTGTTTCAAGGAAGCTTTTTTATTAATTAATTTTTGCTAGAGGATAATTCATACATCCTCCAGGCTTCAAGAGGACCTTGGAAGGCATGCAAATTGTTAATAACATATTGCATGTTTCTGGTTCAATGATTGATAAATGTTATCCTCTCCAAAGCCCCTGTATCATAGAAGCTGTGAGCCATATACCAAGAGACATTCTTTCCACTAGGTGAAGTCTCTATTCTCTATCCTTGACTTCAGCTTTAATGCATTGAAATTTTGGTGCTGAAGAATCGAAAACTGATCAATTTAATTTCTGGTGGCTGTAGCTGTATAGGCAGTCCATCAGCTGATCTCTTCTACCCAGTGTGTTCTTAGTTCAAAGATCTAAATGCTAGTTTCCAGTTCTGGAATCTCTTAACAGGACCCCTTGCATCTGAAATTCAAATACTTGATTGCTAAAAGGTTACGTCCTTCTAGACTTTCAAAACAATTTACCTGCTTCTCAGTTCTGTTTGAAAAAATATAAAATATAATACACTTACAAAAACAAACTGAATTTCTGACACTAAGTGAAGTATGTTTGCTTATAAGGTGCCTTAATTATCTGCTTAATTTCAGGGAATAAAGAGAGCAGAGATCTTAAAGCCACAGCCAAAATCCTCAGTTACCAGTTTAAAGCTGGAATATTAGTGTTGGTTTAACTGCACATTTGCCCTTTAACTTTCTCATCCCCAGTTGTACCAGGTGATCTTTGAAAATGTAAATCATCTGACGAACTCTTACACCAACTTCCCACCATTCATGGAAGAAAATTTCAACTTCCAATTGTCTGTAACTCTACAAGAGGTGATCCAGACCCATCTTAGGGATGCCTCCTCCATCATTCAGTGCCTTATTCTTCTAAAAGATTCACTCACTGCTGAGGGCCCGGCATGGTGGTCTAGTGGCTGAAGCCATTGCTTTAAACGCACTGGGATATTATATCGGTGCCAGTTCTAATCCCAGCAGCTTCACTTTCCATCCAGCTCCCTGCTTGTGGCCTGGGAAAGCAGTCGAGGATGGCCCAAAGCCTTGGGACCCTGCACTTGTGTGGGAGACCTGGAGGAAATTCCTGGCCCCTGGCTTTGGATCGGCTCAGCACCAGCCATTGAGGCCGCTTGGGGAGTGACTAATCAGAGAAAAGATCTTGCTCTCAGTCTTTTCTCCTCTCTGTATATCTGACTTTGCAATAAACAAATAAATATTTTTAATAAAAGATACACTGCTGAGCCTGCCAATCAGTCCTCAGGCAGTTCAAGGTTATCAGTGTCATGGTGATTTTGTAACCAACATTTCTTCTCCCTGAATTGTGGCATGGTTCAGTCATTCTTTTCTCTAGATTCTGCTCTAATGTAACTGCTCCTAAAGAAATACGTTTTTCAAAAATAGAATGCATTTTCCAAAACATCCCTCCTCCCTGGAGCCCTTACACTGTTACCGTTTTTTGAATTTATGTAACAGTCAGCTGACGGCGTTAACTGTCTTTCTCTAAAATGCATAAGTAATGAAAACAGCAGCTTTACTTTCTTGGACGGCATGGTCTGTATCTAGAAATCAGGCCAGATGCATAGTAGGAGCTCCTGGGATGTCAATGGAAAGTAAAATGGATAACCTCTCTTTTGCTGCCACTTCCAAAATCACATACAAGTATCAGCTACAGAAACTTTAAAAGAGAAAAGACCAGGCATTTGTTTGAGTCGATCAATAGTATGCTGGGGAATAGGGATGCTACGTGCAACTGCAGAATACTTCCAATGGGGAAAAGGGCTCGAAAGGGTAGAGTCCTTTGAAAGAGGAAAGGAAAGCAGGCTTCTTCTCTGGGGATTACAGAAAGGAGGGCAAAGACTGTGGGGGAGCCAGTCTAAGTCTGAGACATGACCCAGAGGGCTGAACCGTAGAAAGCTTCCTGGGGTTCTCTGCAGTCCTAGCCTAACTTTGAAATTCCAAAAGGAGATGAGGGGCATTTGAGGCAATGTCCTTTCCATGCCCTAGGAAACAGGGCAGCTTTGCAATGCATATGCAATATACTCTGCAGCCCTGGCACACATCCTGCTTCAGGAATGACTTTCTTACTTAAGCCAAAGACCTTGAAATGGAGACCTCATGTGTAAATATGTGCAAATGTTGAACTAAATTTATCCCATAAAATTTTTAGGAAACAACCTTGCCATGGATGCAAGCTGTTGAATATATTATCTGCTGGGGTTAACAGGGTTTCCTTCTGCAGAAATAAATAAATTAAGAGGAAGCACTGAAGGGTTGAGTACTCCAGATTTGTCTTTAATAACATTCCATTAAAAATGATGGAAAGGCACAGCTCTCACAGTAATTCAGGCTCAGAGCAACGCTGTTCTCTTTCAGGCTCACGTCCTCAGATGAGGCTGCTGTGGTTTTAATCACTTTTCTTCCTCTAGCTCACCCTCCTCCAGCTTCTTTTTTTCATTTTTTTGGTCTGTTTTTCCATCTATCTGACTATGGCTCATTTACCTTGATTAGCAGAGGAATTGGTATCACATTTTTCAGTAAGGGCTAGTGATTTTTAAACTATTTCACTCAAAACTTGCATAAATCATGGGTACCATGAGAAAATAGGGATTCAGAATGAAAAAATATATGTTTCATGCTTAACATCTAGCCAGTTTTCATCAGTGTAAAAGCTTAATGTAAATTATTAATGCCAGAGACTTCCAGTTCTGCACTTCTTGTCCTGATACTATGTCTGTTTCCTCTGCAGTTCAAAAACAAAAAGTAAAGAAGGTAGAAGGGTCTACAAGAAGACAGTACCTTCACCAGTTCTGATTCTAACTATGACTATTTAGGAATACAGTGCAGCATTCCATTTTAGTCTCTTATCTATTGGTTTGTAAGAGCTATTTATTGATATAACAAGAATTGGACGCAGTTCATAATGTTTTCTTAGATATTGATGTACATTTTTTAAGGAATGGGCAACAATTTTGTAATTTTTTGTATGTAGGTATGTATTTGCATCTGTGTACACAAAGATAAATGAAGGGATATGTGATACATGCAGATATAGCCATAAATTCATATTTGCAGGTCTCATGTTGATATGAAATTGTTCACATTATGGAAATGAAATTAGAACTGCTTATCACTCCTGACTTTATCACCAATGACTCTGAAAACATGACCCTGTGGTATGGAAAGATGCACTTTGAAGAACGAATCCTTAATTGACAATCTACACAAATCCGCTGTCAATGTTGCTTGAGATCATAGAAGACAGGTTTCTGTAGAGTGTCTGTGAGCTTGCGTGTGACAGTAAGAGCACCTGCTTAGAAAAGAGGTGTTTCTTTTTCTGTGTATTATATCAAGTTCTGGCATTTGCGATAGCGATAGTTCAATAGATTTAAAGGTTTCCAGAGACAACATTGCAAAGACTTAAAATAATAAGGGCTCTGAATGCAAACTGAACTGGGATAATAAATCTCAATAAAAAAAATGAAGATAGGGTTATGAAAGACATTTTGAAACATGCCTTTCTAATAATTTATCGAGTGTACCTTTTCTCACATGCAGCATATCCCCAAATTCTCCACCTTTAGATGGATAATTTCACGTTCTAATCACCAAACCCACTATGCAGATTTCTCTGCTGGCTCTTCTAGAGTTCTTAGTTTGCCCTCCATCACAAGTGTTAATGGGTAGTCTCCCTGGCTAAGGGCACTGCAGAAGGCTAAGTCCTTGTGTAACTCCAAACCTGTTGGCTTATACTCAGGAAGCATGACATTTCCTCTCCTTTGACCTTGAAAGAACAGACAGTGCTGCTTCCCCAGAGAGAAGACAGGAGAAATTATGTAGGATACCATGGCCACCTAAAATTAATCCAGTATCTTTTTTTTCCTTTAATTTAGAATGATGTAAGTTGGCCCTATAATATTGGTGTTTCTGATGTCTTCTTTATTAGTTAGTGGAGGGAATGGATAAAGAGTGAGAAAAACTGCCAATGAAGGTGTGAGTGGCAGGCAAACATGCTTTCTTATAGTACATGCAGATACCCCATCTTGCTGTACTCTTTCAGCTTCCATTACTTCTGTGTTGCACTTGACATTCCTCCAAGAAAAGCCAGGAAACTGGAGCCATCTTTAATTGTGGACAACATAAATCAGTTACTGGAGAGATGGTAAAAACTACCAGCTAGCCCGTCCCTTCTCCCTGCCATGGCCATTGCAACAGCTAGTTTAAATGACCTGGCTATTGATCCACAAGTGATGGTTCTCCCATTCTTGATGCTTCACACTGAGGACATGTGGAGTGTATACATGTCAAAGGAACTTTCACATGTCCGCTCTTCCAACACGATGTACAAATTCTTTACTCCATCTTTTTTCTTTCTCTCCCCAAATCTGATGGGTTTTTTTGGTGATGTAGCCCTAAAAATACTAGAGTACGTGCAGGAATAATTATTTTTTATAATGATCTCTGGCCTCCTGGGTCTTATGTACAGCACTATTTATCTACAAGGCATAAGGCAGTGAAAAATTTCTCCAAAATCACCTGGCAAAATATGTTCCTAAAGAATACCTCAGATGGCAACTGTGCTCTTCCATTAACTGTTCAAGTATTTAAGAGATGTCAAGGCCAAAAGAGACAAACACCACAGCAGTGCATCTGAGAATCAGTGAAATGGAGTTTAGTTCAATTTCCTATAAACATGTAAGCCATTTCGCACGTAATAAGAACAGATCAGTGATTTGTCAGCACTAAATCCCATGAGTTAATAAAATTGGGTTGAATTACTCACTTTAAAATACAATGTGCACTGAGATGTAGAAACCAAACTCAAAGAACTGTGGAGCATGTTTGTCTTTCTGTTTTATAAAATTCCACAAGAGCACTACTCAGAGGCAACTAAGCAATCCAAGAAGCCTGAGAGACAGAATGTAGCAGCCTCCTTAATATATAAACAAATATTCCTCAAAAATTGAGGGAAATAGCTTCTGTTGTCACATTTTAAGACCATTGGGCAGTTTATTATTTTCTTAAAGATTCACTATATTCTATTATATATGAAATATTCTGAAAAATATTCTTTCCCAGAAACCTACTTCATTTGGTTAACTTGTTTAAACTAGTATATATTTATCATAGAACATTTCTTTTTTTATTCAGGAAGGCGGAATATTTGCTACAGACCCAGGCATCATCATTTGCTATAGTACATTTACAAAATAACAAAATACATGATTTAGGTCAATGGTCTGCAGACCCATTTGTGCATAATCAATTTCCTTCCCTTTCTACTCTGTTACACTTATATAAGACAATTCCTAGTTATAGTTCCAGAAAAGTCATCTAATTGACAGCTATTTGACTTTTCTGAAGACAAAGTTGTTCAATGACAAGATCCTAAAGTCTGTGAATGTTTGGGGTGGGGGAACGATGCATAGCCTGAAGCTAATATTAGAGTAACAAGAGAAAAAGCTTGTGGTATAAACTAATTATCTCTGTTTGTGTCCCTGACTCTCTCTCTCTCTGCCCTTTCCCTTTCTCTTTCTTTTCTTTTCAGGCTTTTTCTTTTCTTATTACTTGTTAATCTATCTTATTGTATATCTTGGACAAATATTGGAGACAGATACTCTCGTTGATCAGTTAATCAGTTGCCCTTCTGTAATTGTTTTGAGATAAAAAAGGCAAACAAACAAAATTGTTCGAGGTAGTCATGGCAACATTCACAAGAAGAGATTGGTGGAGTAGCATTGTATTTCAAGAGATGCTGTGTGTGGCATTTTAAATGGTTCATTCCTGCACACTGTCTCATGTGGTAGAAACATTGAATTTCACTACTCCTGCTATTCCATATTCAAGAGTAAGTTGACATTAGAAATTGGACACCGAGGAATTTTCTCCCCATCATATCCAAGATAAGTGGCAAATAATCTAAGACAAAACTTATATTTTATGGAGTTGGTAGTAGCCAACTGGGTTAATCTGCTGCTTCAAATGCCAGCATTATCTCAAATCATCCATTTGAGTTCTGGCTACTTCATACCTAATCCAGCTCATAGTTAATGCACTGGGGGAAGCAGCTGAAAGTGGCTCAATTATTTGGGTCCAAGATCAGGTTCCTGGCCCACTGCTTCAGCTTAGCTCAAGTCCATTCTTTTGAAGTCATTTGGGAAATGAAATAATGGATGAACATCTGTCTTTCTGTCTCTTCCGCTCAGATACTTTACCTTCCAAATAAATAAGATAAATCTGAAAGCTCATGACAAATGGAATCCAAAGTTTATTTTCAGAAATTACTTTCCTGCTTGGTCACTATGCTTCTAAGTTATCCCTGATGTAATTAACTTCACTTTCTGTGAAATCTCTTCTTGCATATGAGTCCCAGTCAGACTCAAGAATTTCACTGAAGACCTTTTATTTCCTGACTCAGATTGTATAAACTCATAATCTAGTACAGTAGAATAGGAAACTCTTAGATTTTGCACTTGTGAAGATACCAGCCAAATGCCTGTGTTTATATTTTACTCAGATCATTCTGCCTGCTGGATATGTTTCTCTTTGCCTGCTTACCATAATGGGACCTCCTTACTCTTCTATACATGGTTGTTATAAATTATGAGTCAGCGGCTTTCAAAGTAGGGTTTATGTATATGGGCAAGTGGATATGAAATAGAGTTGAGAAGAGACCATTGACTGGCCTAGATTTTCTGTGGGCAGAATCAGGTCTTTGGGGACTCTGCCATATGGTTTGGCCATATGGACAGACCCTATTGTATCTGACCAGAAGCATGGGCCTAACAGTTGTGCAATCTTGGCTCATATCCTAGTTATGCTACTAACATACTATTTAACCTTGTGTGAGGCGCTTATCCTCCTTCCTTTGTTTCAGAGTAAGTGCTTTGGCCTAGATGCTAGCTGGAATGTGTTCAATTGCTCATGTTCCATGATGCCAAGACAGACATTTCATTTTAATTATGAGCTGGCTTCAGCTGGGTTGAGACACCTAACTGTAGTTTGAGAAATGAATTGAGTTAAAGTTAGGGGATAGGAGCTCGTTTAAAAGCTCATTTCAGACATGTAATTGAGCATTGGTAGTTTATCTCTTTCTCCCTCACAGCCTAAGTGTTTCTGATGCCCCACCATAACTTCCCTTAGCCACCATGGCAAAGTTTAGACAGACTGTGAAGCACTTGAGACATTGAAAGAGGCTTCCAGTTATGAAATAGACACAGCCATTTACTAGACCATACTTCAAAAGCTACATTAATCTACAGTGCTCTTCAGAAAAGCAGAACTTGACACGCTTGAAAGTGCCTGGCAGAGTTCCCATGATTACGAAGCAATCAACCTGGCCAACAACACTTTGGCTTCTGCTCTTTATCTAGTTTCTGATTTTCTTTCTTGTCCTGACAAGCTTTCCAAGTTTTAAGTTCATCACTCAGCAATATTTTCAAAGTGAATTCTGAAATAGAGATGCTAGTTCACAAAATGAATAAATAAATCAATCAATCCCTGAAAAACGTACAGTTTGTTTGCATTTGAAACGTTCCCTTTCTGAGAGCACCATCTTCATAAAGTGACACCACTCACAACAGATGTACAGGGAAAGGAATTTTCTGTCCTGACCTGTATAACACTGAGTTAATTTAAAATTTACCTTTGATAATCTCCTCTGCTTCTTTTATTTATTTCATTTCTACATTTTAAATGGAATGCACTTTTCATAATTAAATACAAGTAGGAAATAATATCACATTGACAAAGCTGCTAATCTTCTCAATATATTAATAGTCAAGAATCAAGTCAACTCGTTTTTAATCCTAGATCTTGCTATGCAAAAACAGCATCTAAGAATATAAAGAAAATCGCATCAAGCATAACTCCTTAGCTGGTGATTATACAACACAAACTTTATGTAGGTGATGGAAACAACCTGTTAATATGGATGAGAGATTGCATGCATATGTACTGCCTACTTCACCAGGCAACTTTTCTGGGAAACTTTTCAAGGGAAATTTTCTCATGGGACACAGGAACTCAGGTTTCTAATATCAATTTAGCCATTATAGAATGGTAAGGACTGGGGCAACTGCACTCAGGGCATTTATGGTAAGAATCGCAGTTTATATTTTCATTTTTACCTTTTAAGTGAATTTTCCATAAACTTTTGAAGTCCCATCTATATTGTAGAGTACTAATCATGATGACAATACTCATCATGTTGAATCTATACTTCTGACACACATACCTACTGACTCTAGGGTGCAAACAATCGGATCCACAATAAGTTGCTAAGATACAACCATCTGGCATTGAATTCTGACTCTACTCAGTCAATAAAATGTATTATTTACAAAAGGATTATCAATCATTGATGGTTGGAGCTCATAAAATAAGCTGGAAGAACAATGTTTTGGAAATAATATTTCTATGTAATTTGGGGTCCTGATTTCACTATAATTATGTCAAATGTTGATTGCTGGGAATCTTACTACAATCTATGAAAGCATCTGAATATTTCTGGATCCTGAAATAAGAAGCACAACAAATAATCACTTCTATTTCAGGAAAGTTATTTTACATAAAATGAATAAAAGCACACATAAAGTCAATCTGAAGTAAGAAAAACATTCTTTAACAGACTAATAATAGAGAATGAGGATTTTTTTGTTACCATAGTGGCAGTGATTTTTAAACACTGTTCACACAGATTTCAGCATTATAGCAATCAGTGTTTCCTATTGTATAGTGAGATATTAAAAGTAACATACAATGTTACAAGCTTAGACTGCTATTTAAATATTCAGAAATGTTATGAATCAAAGGTTAATTTATATGTTCTGTAAATAATATCCAGTGTATGATATTATAGAGGCAAATATTTCACTATTAACACCAAATAACATCAGTAGCCTGCATTTAACTTTCAAGCCCACCATGACTGGGCATGGGGGAAGTAAGAGAAGTGACAGAGGGCAAAAATTTCAATTTCTCACCTACAGAATTTATAACATTGATACTTGATGCAGGGCACATCAAAGGAGTTTTCCAACAGTTGCGTTGATCTTCTTGCAGGCTTTTCTCAATGATCAATTATAACTCATTGGCAAAAATACAAAAATAAGAAACTATTAGAACCAGTTTTATTTCCTGGCCTTAATGGGCACAGAGATTCTCTGAGTAGAACACAACAGATGGATGGAATACTACAGAGAAGAGGATGATAAAATGTAATACAAGATCATATCTTTATGGTTGAAGAAAAAAGAAAGAAGAATTCAGAGTTGACATTTGGGCATTTCACGAGTCACATATCTGGCCAGCACTACAGGTATTTTTAATTCTGAGTAAAAGTAGTTCTTGGGTGGGGGAGCTCCTTTTCCTAGTTTCTATTTTCCACTTGGAAGAACCTGCAGTAATACCTTGGCCTTCTGGCTCTCTTAGATGGATTTATTTTAGAATCCGTGACATCCATGGATCTACTTTCCTGTCTAGAGGGAGCTAATCCATTTTTAAAAAGTATAAGCTAAAGCAACTAACTATTCTCCATCTTGAGAAGCAGAAAGCTGTGGCCCTCAATACATATAACTATTCTATGGAGATAAATATGCTACGATGTGGTCTATACCGAGGTCTAAACAGAAGGAAAGGAGGAAGTTAGACACAAAGGAGACCAAAAGTGCTAACATATTCTTTTAGTCAGTTCTATAGCTTCATGCTCCAGTTGGTTTTATTAATAATAAATCTCATCATACCGGAGGAAATACCTGTCTTCTATGTCTTATATCTTAATTATATCAGAACCTAGGAGGACAAAAAAAATAAAGAGAGAGAGAGTATGATAAATTAACCCTCCAAGCTGTAATGAAGACGACTCTGAGTATTTTACTATGTAAATAGGAACATAAATGAGACACCACATGAGGAAACATAATACACTCCCCAAATTTTAGACCATAGAATAACAAGGAAACTAGAGCATTATTTGGGCTTTTAGAATAGCACTTTAGGAAATCTACATATTTGCTTACACAAAGTGAATGGGATATTAAGATCTACTTTAAAAGAAAATGTCCATTCCCACTGACTTTCCAAGGATTGTACCTGTGTGTGCTGGTAGAATTGACCCATTGAGCCCATATAATCAATCAGTGGTAGCATAAATATAAAGACAGGCATTGCAGCCATATCATGTGCAAGCAAACGGAATCAATTTCAAAAGTCTAAAATAAATGGGTATTGTAGCTGCCTTGCACTATCTTAATTTCTTGTCAAACTTCAAAAGCAATTTTTTTTAAAAAAAAATTTACTCATTTTAATTTGAAAATCAGACTTCAGAGACAGGAGAGGAGAGGAGAGGAGAGGAGAGGAGAGGGGAGGAGAGGAGAGGGGAGGAGAGGAGAGGGGAGGGGAGGGGAGGGGAGGGGAGGGGAGGGGAGGGGAGGGGAGGGGACAAAAACTGATGAGAGAGAGAGAGAGAATGAAAATGAAGGAATGAATGAATCTTCCATCAGTTGGTTTACCCCCTAAATGACTAAAATGATAATCCAAAGCCAGGAGCCAGGATGTTTTCCTGGGTCTTCCAGGTGGTTGCAGGGGCACAAGAACTTGAGCCATGCTCTGCTGCTTTCCCAGTCCATACAGATGAGTTGAACTGGAAGTGCAGCAACTGGAATGCTGTGGCTGGCAGATACAGGATTAGCCTATTGAGCTACCATATTGGTCTCATAGACTTTGAAATTCTGAATGTAAACAATTTTCACACTTACTCTATAATACAAAATGCCATATGTCGTACATTGCTTAAACCCTCAAAACTTCACTTTAGTATCTGTCCTGAAAGACAACTGGTGAGAGCAACCTGGAAATACACTGATTATGGCAATGTTTGCTCTTTCTGTGTTTGGTTGTTTTTCACAGATTTGTCCAGATGTCATACTATAATACTAAGTATTTCTTTAGAAGAAATTCATAGATGTCTATAAAGTTTCTACTTTCACGATGACACATTAAACCCAGCATTGTGAGGGATTCAAAAAGTTGAAAAGATAGAGTGATTATGCCATGAATATCCTTGGAATCCACAATCATGAGAGAACCTGGGAAGGGAGATTCTATTTCTTATTTTACAGACAACATCCATGCTAAATGGATGATCCATACTAGAGGATGTCGTCTGTAAGTGACGAGCCTCAGATCAAAGTCCAGGAGACGGGCTGAAACTAAGCACTGCACGTGCTGAATACTCTCATCAGATCCCGTCCCTCAGGGTGGTTGCTGCTCAATGTGGAGGTCAAATGGACAGCTAAGGAGATGTCAAGATTCTGAGCACCTTGAGGTACATACTTTTCAAATTTTCTGAAAAGCCTACAAATAGAACAAATATATACATGTAACAGTGAAAGCAAATGAGTTATTTATCATTTTCTAACAAATAATTATGATCCCAGAAAGACCACTGCATTTCTGCAAGATTATCAGCTCTGTGTTTGAAGGAATTAACTCTAGGTAAAAAATGTTAGTGAAGTCCTCAGCTGACATCAGAGATAGAATATTCTGCCTATCAAAAACATATTGCCTAATATCTTAAAAGAACACTCTCCAGCTGATCGATTAAGACCTTTTTTATTTCCTTGAGGACATATTAATTGTTATTATATGAATATGATATTTTCTAGTAATTTATGTAAAATTTAAATTCTCAATATGTGGTTCACCATATACCATGCAATATTTTGACGCTTCTGCATTGTTTTTAGCCTTAGCCTGGGGATATCTTTCTGGTTAGAAAAAGTAAGGAAAATGAGATTATCTGAAGAAATACTAGGCAAATTCATAAAGAAAAAAAAACTAAAAAACTAAAAAAAAAACCCTTCTGTTTACACTGGCTTCTTTGACTATCAGAATAAACTTGCTGAAAACATCTTTGAATTCATTAGATGGTTCCAGGGCAAAGCACAGTATTTCTGTTTTGCTCATGTTTTCCAGTTGTATCTTCATCACTCGTTATATCCCACTGACCACTACTCATTTCACTCCTTCAGAATTCACATTTCTGCAATCATAACTGGTTTCTTGTTTCTGGACTCATCTCCTTTATTTTCGTTATGTGTGGCATCTCTGGCAGCCAAATAATCTTCCAAAAGGCAAGCTTCTTCAACAATTCTTCAATGTGTGTTCTATTTCCCTTTATCATCCGTCTAGGTATCTATCTATAAATCCTTCTAGCTATTCATTGCGCTTTTGTTGCAGACACAGATACCTAAAATATAACACAACAATCAGCTTACTCTCTTTTGGAAGCTAAAGAAACCTTCTGTCTGATTCTTCTTTTCTAGTTCCAATAGAGATCCCTGCAGAGCCATGGACAGAAGGGAAAGACCCTCCTCCTGTTCTCCTGCTAGTTTTCTGCCCAAAACCATGCCCAGTTTTAGCAAATAAATCATGTACTTAAAATCAGTGGCTCTATATCTGTTCGTTCCAATATGGCTGAATAAATTTGAGAAACGTTTTTGTTCAGAAGTAAAGGAAAAAAAATCAAACACATAAAAAAACCTCTAGGAATTAGGGAGCTTTTTTCTGTTTTCTTGACTTTGCAGGAGAAGGGAAGGGAAAGGGGAGGCGGAGATCACAGAGGCACAAAGCTCCTTGGACAAACTCACTCAGTAGAAAATGTGTTTATTTGCTCTCTTCTCAATCTACAAGGACACAGTCATGAATCTGTGGCACTGAGAGAAAAATAGCTCCATAAAATTATTTCCTTATCTATCAATTAAAGTATGCTGGGTATGTCTGGAGAACTAATTTCAAGGTACAATTTCACTTTACTTTCTATTCTTCTTTACATTAAAGATGAAAAAAATTTCAAGTCAGGGTTAATCACACACTTATAATATCTGAATCCACAAAAGCCTGTCAAGAAACACTGGCTTATATGCTGGTATATTTAGAGGTTTCCCCTCTTATGGCAAGTACTAGAAACGGATATAACCTATCTGTAGAGGTTTGTAACCTGGAGCAATGTGCTGTCAAGGATGGACATCTGCCCATCGCGTGGGATTTTGCGGAAAGGATTCTGGGGAATGAGGATTGAATAAAACCAAAGCTTTGAAAAAATAAAAAGCTGTTGGTTTTAACCAGATTAAGTGACAGGTTATGAAAAAACTCAGTGCTGTGTCTGAAGTCACAGAGTACAGATTAGCTTTTGTCTTCACCTCACGTTTCTGCCCTTTCAGCATCCCTTGAGAATAACCACCCACAAGACCTTGACCTGGGGAGGGAGAGAAGGATTGATGCAGAGGTAGAAACTGAGTTCTTCCAAAACTTTAACTGTATGTGGGGGAAGGATTACTGTTGACACGCAAAAAGGTCACTGATCTAAAATCTGTGACAGGTAGGGTGTACAGGAGACAACATGTCACATACTGGAAACAGATTGCTGAAGAAAAAATGCTTAACACACACACACACACACACACACACACACACACACACACAAAGGGTCCTGAAACCACACCACAGGAGACCATGGCACTTGTTTCATATCAAATGTTAAAGAAAGTGTAGAGTGACCAAATGTTGCAATGAAATCACAAACATTTGAAATTAATCTGCATTTTACTCATTACAAGTTTGTTAGCAAAAGCCATACACCTATGACCTGGGCTTGCTCTTCATTCTGCACTCAGATGCTTCAGGGTGGGTTTTGGCTTTTGAGACTTTGTAATACTTCTGATTCCCCAAGTATCAGAAACACCGAGTCACTGGAACAGATCAGAATGAGACCCATGCAGAACAGAGACCCAGAGATTCCCAATTGTGGCTACTCGGGCTTGAGGCATGAGATTTGGGAACAGTTTTCCTAAAAAAGAAATAAGTGGCTTGTGAAGACCCCCATCCTGCTCTGGAAAGACTGACACACAGCACCCTGAGCTCATCTCAGGGAATCAAAAGCTAGTGGCAAACCCAGCCGCCTGCTGCAACTAAGCTATACGTGAAGAACGCAGTGAGCTTGACAGCTCGGGGAAAATGACCCACTTCTTGCCAACTCAGACAAAAAGGCTTCACTTAGGCCTAGGGAAAGTGTCTCTAATAAGGCCATCCGTTAGCTGCGTCGCCCGAGTCCCTCTCAGCAATTCCTCATTCTCTCTCTTTCCACCTCCCACCCTGAAGCCAGCCATTAAGACAAGCGGGGACTGAGGAAAATGAAGCTGTTGGGCTCAGTAAATATTACTGAGCTCCATAAGGAAACACAGTCCCATTATTTAGGCTCCCGTGTCCCAGGCACCTTTTGATCACATCCATTTAGTAGAAAGGTGAAGGAAGAAAGCAGGCTAGCTGTGCAACAGTAATAAGTCCTCCTTGCTCTGCCTCCTTGCTCAGGCAAAGCCATCACAGAAAGTCGAATAAAGAGCTCAGCCACAGTTCCCAACACTTTAAACCCGAAGCCCACAGGACATGAGTGATGGCATAGTCACAGGGAGGAAGAATTGAAAGGTCTTGGAGTTTATCCGTGGTCTCTGCTCTCCCATTGTCTTGATTTGTAACACACAGAGTCACTTAAACTGCAAGCAATGGTCTGTTTTGGCTAAGAAGAAAACAATACTTTTTTTTTACCTCATCAGCTAAATTTGCATATGATTTAAAGACTGATGTTGCTTGTAGAAGCAGAGATCCACATTTTGGGAATTAGTCATTTGTGTTCATTTCTAACAAAAAAGAACAATGGAGTAAATACATAATGTCTTTCAATATGTGTTTTTTCACATTATGCCTCAGAATATTCTGGTACTCTGAAATGATAAAATTAATAAATTGAGTACATTTCTCATGTATTTGGGAAATTACAATAGCATTTTCAATATTTGGAAATGAAAGGGGAAAAAAGAAAATATGATATCATGCCCAACCAAGACGATTTCAGTTTAAATATGCCTAGTGAAATGAAATCCTTGGAATAAAAATATGTAATAAAAAGCTGCACTCATATGCCTGAGACCTAGAGTATTTTATCAAGGCAGGAAGTTGCATCCTCAAATTACTCATAGCCTACAGATGAAAATCTGGCCCTTTGACACCCTAATTTACTGTTTTTTTTTTTTTAAAGATTTATTTTTATTATTTTTTCATTGGAAAGGCGGATATACAGAGAGGAGAGACAGAGAGGAAGATCTTCCGTCCGATGATTCACTCCCCAAGTGAGCGCAACGGGCCGATACTATGCCGATCCGAAGCCAGGAGCCTCTTCCGGGTCTCCCACACGGGTGCAGGTTCCCAAAGCGTTGGGCCGTCCTCGACTGCTTTCCCAGGCCACAGGCAGGGAGCTGGAAGGGAAGCGGGGCTGCTGGGATTAGAACCGGCGCCCATATGGGATCCCGGGCGTGCAAGGCGAGGACCTTTAACCATTTGCGCCACCGTGCCGGGCCCCTAATTTACTGTTAATAACAATTGACACTGAACTGGAGGAAAAGATTAACACGACCTTTTGTATCTATGATAAAAAAAAAAGAGAGAAACAAAATGCAACAACATGGAGACTTAGACCATTTAAAATCTGTTCAAGAAGGCCAGGAAAATGATGGAAAGTTGTGGCCATAACACTTTTAATGCTCATTTAGCCAAGAAAGAGGAAGATTGCCTTTTGGCTTTCATGGCTGTGCCTAGACCTCTCCACCTTGAAGAGCATGGGTGCTAGTTCCAGTGTTAGCCAAAGATAAATGCATTTCATTGGAAGCAGCACTGAAGAAACTACTAGAACCCATCCCTCAGACATATTTTCAGGGTGACAAATATACGTGCCAAATAACTGAAACAGTCTTCACAAGGCAAATTTGTAAAAGAGTATACAATTAAGATTTTTGAAATTGTAAGGACTGATGGCAGGCAACCTATTTTCTTGACACAGATCTATCATGATAGAACCAGCAATTTCACTTGACTTGGGGGTTCTTCCTTTCTCCTCGTTGAAAGTCCTCCCTAAAGATACATGGTTGATTACTGTTGTGTCTGCAAGGTGAAAATGTACTCACGTTTCTATCACCTGCAGCACCTCAAATGGGTAAAGGTAGGTGGATTCTCTGGCTCAGGAAACCACTTTGTAACCGACACTGTTCAAGGACTCCAAATATTAAGTCAATATTCATTTACTGTAGAGACTATAGTAATCTGTGAAGCGGGAAGAAGGTGTTCTCAAATGAAGGCATGGATAACTGTGACTCTACATACGATAGGAAAGGCCCATTGTGCTCATCACTAGTGGTACTCTAAATAACATACACAGTGTGTTTATCCCAGCAGAGTTTCATAAAATTTTTCTTTCATGATAAGCATGCCTGGGGTAGCCTTAGGCAAAACTGTACACACTGCTTTTTTTTTTTACCCCTATGATTCACTGTACTTCTGCAAATATGCTCATCTTACTTGTTTTTCTTTCCACTTCCTCATTATCATCTGTCATTATAAGTCTCTAAAATAACTTTCCCAACAATTATTGTAATAACAATCAACTCTATAAAACTTTTCCCCCTACAATCTATTTCTACAAGAACACCTCTCTTCTCCTCATTTTCTAAAAATAGGAAGAAGGGAAGGTTTTATTCATATTTTATGCATTACTTAACATAGAGGGGATTCTCTATAACTTTCTGAAGACTGTTTAACAAGGTTCTCTCACTAAAACTAAAGATTATATCATCTTAACACTTCATTTCAGTATTTAATTTCATTTGAATAGCTATGGTCTTTCAGGAGGTATCTGCTTTGTTAAAACAGCAGCCATGCAAACTTAACAGGCAGTCCTTTTTTAAAACCATACTTCCATAACGATTTTTGTGCATGAGCACAGTGGGAGGTCAGGAACTAGATGTGGAATAAAAGTAACATTCGGATAAATGGGTAACTGGCTGAACAGTTGATATCTCTCCGGGGGAAAACTGACATTTTGGTGGCACCAAGTCTACAAGGGTCCCACTAGGATACACAGGACAGTAAGAATTAGTCGGCAAATCAGTTCCACATACTGGTATCAGCCTATCAAATGAATTCATTCTAAATCAGACGGTCTAGACCCCTAACCTCTTTTGGCATTTGCTGTAACAGGCATTTTCAGTTCCTAATTACAAATATCCTTAGCATGTCTTTGTTTTGTGTGATCTCTGAAATGAATGTGTGCCCACAAACACTGAAAAGTGAAACAACTACAGAGTCCTTTTCAATCCCATATGCTGGCTTCCTCCCAAAAGAGGGTAAATAGTAACGAAAATGTCAAGTTGTCTCTGACTTGAATTAAGCAAACTACACAAGTTATGACTCTTGTAGGAGATATGTGAGGGAAATGAAGATTTTGAAAAATTGCCAGTTTAGAAAAATTAAAGACGTGCATCCTTTTCCTTAGTTCAACTTAGGAACACTGAGGAAGACTTGAAAAGGACTGGCTAGCCTTGCTCCAAAGAACTGAATACCTGTCTATGAATACACAAATTCTTGCATTTAGGCATAACAGATGTAATTTTCAATGGATTTTTTGTTTTGCTATTTTTGGCTTGTAATTCTGTTTTATATTTCAGACGCAGACAAATACAGAAAACTTCTATATTGACAGTCCTTGAATGTGAAGAGCACTAAAACATCCCACACTGATAAAAACTATGTCAACAGATATTTGGCAACATCTCAGTGATTCAGGCATCTTCATGATCTGAACATGGCCCAGAGTAAGAGCTTGTGAAGTATACAGAGAGGTTAATAAAAAACGTTACAGTCACTAACCCTGCGAGCAAATCATCTGTACGTGCAGAATGGCACGGGCATACCCAGAGCACCGCAGATTTAACGACTGGATGCACAGAACAATCTTTTACATGGTGTGTGATATTTGGGTTTTTATCTCTTGAATCATTGTGAAAAGCAAGTATGAACTGATCAAAGTGTTAAAAACAGCTAGAGGCATGTAAGGGATGACATCACACAAATTACATGACTGAAGCAGTACCTGTGCAAGAGTATGATAAGGGGCAAGGACAAGTATAAAATCTGTCAGAATAATTATAAAGAGCACATAAGTGATTTTTGCCTTTCTAACTGCAACATAATTACTCCACGCACACTGATTGTTCCATTGGCTGTGTTGATATTAGTTTGGTTATCTGGTATGACGTAAGAAGCTCATCAAAGCTACTAAGAACCACACCCTGAGGAATTGAGGACCACTAAAATGACCTCATCCTTCAAAGGGCCAAATGTCAACTAAAGGAGTAGATATCACCTATGTGTCATAGAAAAATGGGTAAGGAACAGGAGCACACAGTCAAAGGAATGGGTAATGGCATGTGGGTTGCTGTAAAAGGACAAGTTCATAATCAAGAAGGCTCCCATTGGTGGATGAAAGACAAATGGATATTTCTACACAAAGAAAAAGTTGTTTCAAACAAAGGAAACTATAGGGAAAGTGTTATAAAATAACATTGTGTTCATTAAGAAGCAAATGATACCTGTTGACATTCAGAGAATAATGGTGAGAGTGGGGACCTGTAGGAACAGGAACCTGAGCAGGGGAACCTATGATCAATAACACACACACACTTCATTCAAAATGAAGACAGAGCCAAGGTCTTTTTGAGACAGGAAGGTTAGATTGTATTTTGAAAATGTCTGTTGGGGCCGACATGGTGGTTCATCAGGCTAACCCTCCACATCCCATATGGGCACTGTTTTGGTTTCCAGCTGCTCCAGCTCCTATCTAACTCTCTGCCTATGGCCTGGGAAAGCAGAAGAGTATGACTCAAGTCTTTGGGACACTGTGCTCAAAGATCTGGAGGAAGCTCCTGCCTCCTGGCTTCAGACTAGCCCAATTCTGGACACCATGGCTTGGGGAGTGAAACAGCAGAAAGAAGATCTCTCTTGTCCTCCTTTCTCTCTCTGTCTCTCTCTCCTTCTCTGTAAATCTGCCTCCTTTGCTTTCAGCACCGAGCTCCAGTATCCTTCCCTACTATTCAGGTAGGCTCCCAAAATTATAGATTCTGCCACCTCATGAATATCATATAATCAAAGTTCCCTCAACACATACCACGTTTATAGTTCATAGTATTTACTGAAAGAACAGACAAATCTCATTTTGGGATCCAGTCCTTTAGGACTCCTTGGATACCAAAGGATCACTCAATAAAAAGAAACAGAAAAGCAACAAGAAGGAAATTACAAAGCTAAATCTCACATGCATTCAAAATCTTGCTCCACACATTACATGGCTTATTTTATTCCAACTCATTTCATCTTGAATGAATTTGACCTAGGTTGTCTGATGCCTTACCCATGGTACTCTTGAATCAAAACAATCTGCCAAAAATGCCAACTACCACTTATTTTCTCATTTTTCAATTCCACTGTGATTCCCCATCTTCTTCAGATAAAACTATGAGCCAGCTCAAAAGAAAAAAAAACAGATAATAGATTATAGAATTAGATATATATATAGAATAACATTAATCTTAAAGTGCAAAGATTAAATAACAGTTATAACCTATATTTCTTAATTAAAAATACTTACATTCATCACAATACTGCATACTTTTCCAAAATTTCATCATAAAACCAATTCTGAAATGGTAAACTAAGAACAATCTCATCTAACCTAGTAAAAATGACAGAAGAATAGGGGATTTCCAGGGGAAGTCTGAAGCATGACACAAATTGAAACTTTTCCAATTTACAACTTGAGAAAACATACATTTCTTCTGAACAATGGTTTACTTCTGTCTCACATAGATCTCATTTCTCACTACTTTTTAATCATGCATTCTTTTTTGTCTGACATGAATGCTTTGGGTTTTTATGGTGTGCTCAGCTTAGCTATTTTCAAGGAAAGTTAATTTTTAATTCAATAAATATGTATTAAAAGAGTGTCATGTCCCAGGACTGCTTTTGGCTCTAAAGAAAGAGTGGTATATGGAAACAAACACAGCCATTGTCCTTAAAAGTTCATGTATTGTGGGTAGAGAAGACAGCTGTGAACTGATGGGATTACCTGTGGATGCAGGCAGTACTCTCTCCTCCCCACCTTTTAACAGGTTGGTAATGAAGGGATGGATCAGAGTACAGTCACATTAGAATATGTAAAATCACAGCATGCATAAGGACCCTATCCAAGATTCTACACTGGATAATTGTTAACTAAGAGAGATGTGGGGAAGGAAAGCCAGAATCCTTAAGTCGTATCTATATTCAAGGCACATTCATGTAGCACAAATCAAGCTTTTCTGAAATGTTGATTATATAGATAGGTTTTAATATAAACAAAAACAGAATAATCAATCCTGTATTAATTGTACCTTGAGGGGCTGACACTGGTTAAAAATAAGCAAACAAACAAATAAACAAACAAGCTATAATGAGGGCTTCAAAGGCATAAAGTTTATAACCTGGGAGGCATCCTTTCACTTATTGGGAGAAACGTCCAGAAGATTTTACTGTCCAGACCCAATAGCTTCGGGGAAAAGAGAAGAGTTGGAAAAAAGAACAGAACTATAAAACAAAAGTCATAATGCACGATAATAGCATCGCTGTTTTCTGCATGTCTCTTGTTCTATTTTCTGAAAGCAGGCATATTTTGAGTGAAAACAGGTTTTATGTCCCAGCAATAAAGAGGTATAACTATAAAAAATATATGTCATATCAGCAGGCAGGTCTCTAAATAGAATGTTTTACCAAGTTTCCCAAGAGGCATCTGAGGCTCTTGAAATTATGGAGTGCATGGGTTTCCCTGCAGGGTAGCCTTTGAACCACAGCACATTGTCAATCCAAAGCAGAGGTGGGAATGAAGGATGAATGTTCTTCCCTTGGTATTTCTCAGTTCCTCCCTTAAAATGGAGGCCATCACTCAGTCAGAAAGGAGATGTACAATTAGTGTGGGGCAAGGAAATCTTAATCATTTTAATCGCTTTCATTAAGGGGAAAAGCTTTATACATCTTGACCTAAGCCTAAGCATTTCTCACTGCCAAGTCTGAGTTAGGGCAAGGCAAGCAAAAACTTTGAGCATTATCTTTAGTGAACAGAGAAATGCAATCAGCCATTTAGGACAGCAGTTCCTCCATGGATCACCTTAGTTTGAGTTTGTAATCAGATTTTTAGACGATTTACTTTGTTAACTACATTATTCAGGTGAATATAAAACCTTTTAAAATTCTTCAGAAATTATCAAAATAGGTAGGAGAAGCCTAGAAATCCCCATGCCTTCAGAGAGTGAAACCATGTACAGTTCAGTACATGGAGTTTAATTCACAGAGCAAGTAATCCAAAATCAAGTGCATTTTAGTGTACGTTCTTGCACTGTAAAGGGCACTCCTGCTAGCTGATCTTACCAAGGGAACCTCACAGGCCTTTTCTCTCCTAGGCTGGACTTGCTGGAAGTCCTGAATAATACAAACAATCATGCATTGCTATTCAAAGTAGTAAAAATAAAAAAAATAGAATCAACTTAATATTCAATCATAATAGACTAGTTAAACAAATTATAATGCATCAATAAAAATGGGTTCTTGCAATATTAAAACAGTACTTATAGAGAATTTAAATGACTTGGGAAACAACTTATGATACACCATAAAAAGAAGGAGTAGCAAATGATAAAATTGAATATATACTATTATCACCACTGTGTGTTTAAGAGCACAATTATTGAAACCTGGTTTTGTGCATCTGAATCCAGATTATTTGATTACCAGGTATTTAACCTAAAATATGTTACTTCACCTTTCTAAGCCTTGGTTTCTTTATTCATATCATGCTCAATCATAACAAAATCTAATACTGTTTTTTATGAAGATGAAAAGATAAGTATTATTGCATAAAATGCCTGGAACATAGCAAGCCCATTAAATAATAAATTTTATTTTAAATCAACATAATTTTCGTCATGCTGATTATTCTACCTAGAAATCTTTCCTCTGTTTTAAAATTCACCTATAAGCTTCTATGTTCCACTAGGATCCACTAACACATTATCCACATGGAGTATAAGGCAATCTCTCATGACCACACTTTCCAAACAAAACTAACCAGCATTTTCCTTTATTGAGAGAGCATTTTAGAATAAACTCTTTCTTGCATCTGTTCCCAGGATCTTAGCCAATATCGTTCCCTACTGAATGTGGACTCTTCAAGCCCAAGGGCCATGTCTTATTCCTCTCCTTAGATCCATAAGACAGGAACTGCAGCACATAATAAACATTCTACATTAGATTAATGTGTACAAGCTAAATTCTTGGAGTGAAACAGGTAAGAAGGGGATGTAAAATGGCAGTTTCTTTCCCTGCAGCTCCCACAGGCTTGGATGTACTTCTGTGGTCTAGAGAAAGAATACTTTGTCAACATTTCATAACTCAAAATTCTTCTCATGATTTTCTTTCCTTTGAAATCTTTTCTAAATTGTGACACTTCCTGGTGATTGAACCACCACAGTATAACAGGATAAAATATGAATTTAGGGAAAAACCTAATTGCGTGATTCATATTCAAAATATGACCTTGAACAACTGTTAACTGGTTTGAGCATGTAAGATGGGATAATAATACCCGACACAATCCCATCTATTGCACAAGGTTATTTTGAGAATTAAATTAGAGGATGCATGCAAGAGCATTTTGGAAAAGTGACATACAACTTTGAGATATCATCATTAGTTCTTTTGCTTGGAAAGCTCTGCTCATTTGGAAGTTCATATTTAATAACAGACATCTTACAAATGTATAGTAGCCTATAATTCTTTGACAAGGTTAAGGACATCTTTTACTATTTCCCTTCTCCTCACATTATAAAGAAATTGCTAGAAAGATGGAAAAGCATAAAATTGTTAGAGTTCATACAAAGTACACAGCAACTCTCTAATGCCATTCACGTTAATATCTAAATATGCAAGCAAGTTTCTTTGTTCTATTTATAAGGCATCAATTAGCAATTACAAAAAATACCCACATAATTTCTATTTTGTTGACAGCTTTATTCTTTGGTTTCACAGACAAAAATGAGGCAAAGCTAGGCTAATTCTAGAAATGTGGTTGCAGATTACCAAGTACAATCTGGTTAGGGAATAAAGAATTGCCTTTTAACCCAGAGCTGCCCAAGCAAACTTTATGCATAATAAGAATATGCAATCCTTGCACTGTTCAGAGTAATTATTGCCATTCATGTATGAGCGTCAGCTCTTGAAATGGTTTTGTCAGAATAAGGAACTCATTTTTAATTTACTTCAAATTTAAGGAATTTAAGGGCAAAGAAAATCAAAGTGTAGCTCTCAAAAGAAAAAAAAATTATTTTTGGCTATCAAAAATGTGAAGGCATCCTCAACATCAGTAGCTGTCATGGAAATGCAAATGAAATCTAGAGTGAGATATCACCTGACTCCTGCCAGGATGGATAAAATTTTAAAAAGAGAGAGAATCATAAATGGTGATGAGGATGTGGAAAAAGGAGAAAACTTACACACTGTTGGTGGGAATGTCAATTAGTGCAGACTGTGGAGAACAGTATAGATATTCCTTAGAAAAGAGCCAGCAGTCCCACTTGTGGGTCAATAGCCAAAGGCATGAACATATTGTATCAAAGAGATACTGTACCACCATGTTGACAGCAGCACTTTTCACAATAGCCAGAATATGGAATTACCCAAGGTACCTATCAGCCGAAAAACAGATAAAGAAAATGTGACGTATAATACACACACACATACATACACACGCACAAATGGGATCTTATTCAGCTACTAGAAAGAATGAAATTTCTATTATTTTGTAACAAAATGAATGCAACTGGAAGATATTATGATGAGTGATATAAGCCAAACACATAAAGACAAATAACACATATTCTCCCATACTGGTGGAAGCTAAAATTTAAAAACGAAAACTTGAAAAACAGAAACAGTATTATACCAAGATTAGTTTTGTCAAACTGGTTTATACTTTTGTCACTAACAATGATTAAGTTATACTGTTAGTTTTAATGATCTATAATTACTCTAAATGTCACTGCATATGTGTGAAATAGTCATTTATTCATTTGATTAATGTTTAAAGTCCTTGCTTACAATTTCACTAAAACAGGGTTTTTGCACTTTTTACTTGAACTTTTTATTTACTGGAGCATGAAGCCTTTCAAGTGAGGTTTAAATTGCAGATCTTTTTCAAAAATGAAAGGGAGGTGGAGGAAAAGGGGAGGGAGGAAATGGAAAGGGAATATTCCTGAATTGTTAGAAAAATATTCCTGGGACCAGCACAATGGCTGAACGGCTAAATTCTAACCTTACAAAAGCTGGGATCCCATATGGGTGTCAGTTTGTGTCCCAGCTGCTCCACTTCCCATCAAGCTCCCTCCCTGTGGTTGGAGAATGCCTTGGGACCCTCCACCCACAGGGGAGACCTAGAAGGAGCTTGTGGCTCCTGGCTTCAGATTGGCTTAGAACTGGCTCAGCTCCAGCTATTATTAGTCAATTAGACAATGAATGAGGGGATGGAAATTTTTTCTCTGTCTATCCTTCTCTCTGTAAATCTGATTTGCCTTTCCAGTAAGAATAAATA
Organism: Ochotona curzoniae; assembly: GCF_017591425.1. Lineage (NCBI taxonomy): Eukaryota > Metazoa > Chordata > Mammalia > Lagomorpha > Ochotonidae > Ochotona > Ochotona curzoniae. Next base: position 507,555 of record NW_024466921.1, read on the forward strand.
TATTTTTTAAGAGATAGCAAGAAAGAATATCCATGAGCTATCTTGAATGTGTTGAAAACGAAAAAAAAATTTTTTTTAATAAATTCATAGGATAATCTGTCAAAAAAAAAGTCAGTAGCCTAGATTTGGCTGGTGCATGTAAACTGCATTGAATCATGACATTCTCACCAACCACATTTAATGAGGATCCTGGTCCCACTGTAGTGCAAATTGAAACTTTACCATTTACTCTTAAGCCAAATTTGCACTTAAATAGAACACCAGTTTATTATCTTACAATGTGGGGGGAAAAAGGCTTCAACATAGATTGTCAATATGGCCGAAGTGTTCTCTCTGAGGAAGGAACAGCTTGAATAGTGGTTGGTGCAGAGGCCGTAGAGGACACAGAATCAGGAAAAGTGACTGGAGGATTCAAACAAAACATGGCCAAAGGGAGTAAGTGACGCAATCACTAGAATATGTACTCCAAACTCCACGTTCCCTTGGGTGTTGCTGAGCCAGGCAATGCCCTTGTTTGCTGACTCTTCCCTGTGGTCAAACTCGTTTGCAATGACACATCTTTCTTATTTTCTCTTAACTCTCATTTCCTCACTGGAAGAGAGACAAGCTTGTCTCACCTCTTCAGATTGAGTTTTCTACAACTCTCAATCGAACACACATACCCACCTCCCATTTTATCAGCTAGATAAATACTAGAAAGGCAGCAAAAAAGAAAGTATATTTATTTTATCACTTCTTAGAAGGAAAGAGCTCGATTTGTCTGAGAACAGCCATTTGCACTTTTCCTTCAGATACACCATCCAGAGCATCCGAAAGTCAGACTACATATAATGTAAAATATCTCTGTCTTTTTAAAGCACTTTTTTGGCCTATATTATTATAATCAAGAACAAGAGAAGTCATAGAATTCTAGCAATACAAGTCCTCACCGTAGACAGGAGCGAAACTTTAAATAGTGCAATTGGTCTCTGAAAACTCCTGTCGGAGCACAAAGCCAGGTTCTGGGAGGGACCCATTTACAGTTGAAATGGTATATGGGTGATTTGGGTACTCATTAAAATGACAGACTGACAGAACAAGGCACAGGCAACCTTTACTCATTCCATCAGCTGTCTCACCCTGAAATGTCTTGCGCTGTTTTGTTCTTACAGACTTTCTGTATATAGCTTTTCTGGTGCAAGCCTCAAGTTTGCTCAGCTAGATTGCTGGTTATTCCAGAGCTTGCTTTTGTAGATATAATTCTATATTTACTGAACTGTGAGGAGGTTTCCCAATTAAAGAAAAAAAAAATGCCTCAAGACAATTAAGTAGCTAATGGATGATGCCCCAAGGTCTTAAATTCTTCAATTTTCACCATGTTGAGGCCACTTAGTCCAACTCCCTCATTACACACATGAGGAATTTGTGATAGAGGTGAGATGACTTATTCAGTAAAATAAAAATAGTACCTAAGCAATGCATTGTTAGTTATAACTTAAATGGATGAGGATTGTGACCTATCATGACTTTGTTTTCTTAGTTTTGGAGGAGACATTTTTACAGAATTAGTTATTTACATGGTTTTGGATTTTTACCCGTTAAGTTTTAAAGTAGTTCAAAAAGATGAACTTGCTTCATTTTTTGTTCTGTTCTGGACCCCATCCGGATTCCTTGGATCTTCCTCTATAAAATAACTTACCAGGAGACAACCACATTCAATTCAGTCTGAATCCGGCCCTGCCATACGAGCTGTATAACCTCAGGCAAATTATCAATGTTCTCTGAGACTAGCTGCTTATATAGCGATATTAACACAAAGGTTTGCTGCAAAACATAAAGTATCAAGAAGGCTGCCCAAATCAGTATGAAGTTTTTATAAATCTGAACTAGTGGTTGCAGTAGTACAGATAGTAGAATTAGCAATAAAAGCACTAGCATTGTAGTATTCATACTATTTGCTTAATAAACACCTTTTGATTGAAAGAAGAAATACAAGAAAGTATAAAATAATTTATTGTGGTATCTAGAAAAAGCAAGGCCCTTAGAGAAAATTAGTGCTTGTATGAGAAAAACGTCAAGTCAAGTCCCTCTCACTGCCATTCAACGGTACGCCATGCTGAAAAGAAGGAAGCATTAGCAATAATGTTTGTGTTTCAGTTCTATCAGTGTTTACATCCAAAAAGTGGTTTATGCCCCTCAGCTAAAACTTTTGCTTCATCACTCCAAATTCTTTTGGATATATCCACATTTCCTACTCTTCCACACCTCCCTTAAAACTAAGAAAGCAAATAAAACTGCTGTAGGTGACCACAAAGACATGAATACATCAAAGCTGGACGCAAATGGCAGTGTAAGGGTGAATCAGAAAAACCGAAACCTGGGGAACTGTAGGTTCCACCAGCCCCATTACCTCTTGAGGTCTCATGAATCAGTGTGAGATATCTGAGTGTTAACATTCCAAAACCTACCCCAGGCACCCTCGACAGACTTAGCTCCTTTGGAGCACAAGAGTTTCAGCTGGCATGTTCACCTCCTCCACTCTCCACTGAATTCTTCATCTCTACCTCTGATTGACATTTGCATCCAGAATTGAAGGGCTTTTTTCCCCCCATGTTTCTTCCGTTTTCTATGCCTATAACTCCTTCCAAAATCCTCATAAGCATTTCTTAGCTGCACACTATTACTCAAGGTTTAACAACTGTACTCTGCTCTGAAAGCGGAAGAGAGATTCTCCCCAGACACAGAAGCCAGAGCATGCCTCTCAGGAAACTGTGGTGGGAGACTAGCCAGTAACAACCCCACAGCGAGAGATTAAAAGGTGTTTTCTTCATGATGTTTAGAAAACAAAATCCAATATGTGGTGTTTTTTTTGCTAGTGGTATGCACATGTGGCTCAAGTTACAGGCAGAAACCTACCTTATGATATTGCTTTCTAACAAAATTTTTATCTAAAATGTGACTACCTATTTTATATTTTCATAAATTTGAGCGGAGAGAGAAAAACAGAAAATCTTCTATGCACTGGTTTAACCTACAAGTGCCTACAACAATAAGGCCTTGGATAGGCCACAACCAGAAGTCAAGAACCCTATCTGGGTATTACACAGGAGTAGTAGGGGCCCAAAGTAGAAAGAAATTGCATCAGCCATGGAGCAGCCTGAACTCAGATCATAACTCATATGAAATGTGAAAAGACCAAATGATCTGAAGCTGGAAGCTAGAAGCTTCCCCTATGTAGGAGCTCAAGGAATTGAACCATACTCTGCTGTTTTCCCAGGTCATTAAGCTAGATGGCCTGGGAAAAGTGGAATTCCAGCAGCTACAACTCCAACAGGCACTTATATGGCATGCCAACACCATAGGTGGGGGGTTACCATACTGTGCCTCAGTAAGGCCCCTTTTGCATGAACTTTCTAAAGTACTGATGCATTTTGCTGAGGACCCAAAGCAAAAATCCCCATTGTAGCTATTTTCTTTTCTTGACAGTCTCAGATGCACTAATTACCCTCTTTGTTGCATCACCCATGAAAGCCCGATCACAGAGACTATGCTGTGACTTTCTAACCCGTCCTTCAATCAATCACCACAGCTTTGTCATGCTCAGCAGAACTCTTCTCGAGTCACATGAAGCAAAATGTGCCCTTGTGCTGATGAAATTTTGCTGTCTGTGGAGATATTTTAGCCTGCTGCCTGGATAATTACATATATAACTCACTTAGCAATACAGCAACTTGAGACAGATGCACCCGGCATGGCCACACTGGATCCCACACGATGTGATGGCCACTTGCCATCACTGGTCATAGAAGTAGCAGCTGCAACAACCCTCCTCCATTTCTGCCCTCTATATAATCATTTGGCATTGCCTAAGTTTTCCTTGCACAATGGAGGACATTATCTTCTGGCCCATGGGGTTTGGGTGCAAAATGAGACAGGATGTCATGTGCTTTAGGAAAGTCAAGGTTGGTTCACAGGTCTCTTCAGAGTCAGGAAATGCACTAAAGGAAAACCAACATTCATTAAAAACAAACAAGGTTGCTAGGTCTTATGCTTCCACTTCCACCCATGTCATCTAACATTTTTCACTCAAGAATCTTGAAAAGGAGGTTTCACAGTTACTCGACAAAAAGAGATGATATCCAAGGAGTGAAGATAATTGGTAAGGTCACCCAATTTCTGCTGACATAGAACTGGAAATCAAGTCCCTCCTTCCTGATCTACCTTCCTTAAGGGCTCAAGCTTGGGAATCAAAATGAATCCAAACCCTCTGTCTACTAGCTATGCAACCTAGATAATTTTCTTAACTTCTCCCAACCTTGGTTCCCTATTTGTAAAATGAGGTTAACGATAACATCAACTACACAGACTTGTAATCATGTATTACAGATCAAGTAGGTACTTCTGGGATATCTGTCACATACGCGGCTTTATCTTTGTGGGTGCATCATAGATTGGTTTTCATAAACTAAGATGGCTACAATCTCATTATGTGATATAATCTCATGTAACCACTGTCATAAATACTGTCCATTGACCAAAATGTCATTATGTGGTGTGTAACTGTAGAGCTATTGAAGTGAATAATTATTCATATAAAACCCTTAGCACAATGCCAGGAACCTAGAAAGGACTTGAGGGAACTTCTGGCAGTGTTTATCTGCTGGTGGGCCTGACATATGCATAAACAGATAAATCAGAGTACAGCACATCAAATACTAAGGTGAATTTTTTCCAAGGCATAGGATCTTGAAGGCGAATGCTTGCTTAAAAACTCACAGTCTGCAAAATGTGAAATGAGTCTGCCTTTATAAAAGGACAACAAAGCCCACAATGGTGTCTATGGAAACTGGCTGTGGCGGTCTACAGTTACGGTCTTAACTGGTAAAGACAGATAAAGTAGTTCCAGGAGCCATTTTTCACTCAGAGATCCCCTGCCTGCTCTGGAAACCCTTTGGGGTTGCTGTACTGAGCGCTTAGCTTGACCATTAGTACTGCTGTTTTTGGAGCTGTCAACATTTATATAAAACTGAACTCATCCAAAAATACCACATATAGAGCCAAGGAATGTATCAGTTTTTTTGTTTGTTTGTTTTGTTTTAAAGAGAAGGAAAGAAGACCGTTATGATTTCCAGAAACTGGAAAACATTATCAATTTCTATTTCTTTGTTCTGTTAAATCTAATAAATAAAAGATGACCATATTTAAGTGATACAAATTGGATAAAAAATATCACTAGTCCTGAGATAAAAAGAGTTACAGCTTCAGATTAGAGTTTCTCTTGAGTTCAGTATGTCATTCCTATTTTCTAGCTTTCTCTCATTGTACTGCAAAGATCATTAACTTCCAGCTAAGATCAATGAATGGTTTTCGGTTTCCCTAGATATATATTTTAGGTTTTCTGGCTTCTGACTTCTACACATTCTACACTCTTCATCTGCATTACAATCTACTTACTAAGTTCCCAAAATTTACTCACAGACTTACTCCTTCCCAAGGCCTCTCAAAGGGATTAAATACTTCCCAAATGGGATAGGGATTCTTCTTTTTTTTTTTTCAATGCAATACCTTATTATTCTCCAAAGTCCCTTGTCCTGTACTGATTTTACATATCCTCTTAAAAGGAGAGTCACTGCTTGTGACACATTTTCTTTCAAAAGGAGAAGGGAAAATCTACATATCTAAATTGGAAATTAGGGTGAATCAAAATAGAAAAAAAAAAGGCTGTAAACACTTCAACCAGTCAATTTAGTACTCATTTTATAAAAAGCATTATGTTCAACATATGCTACCAGGAAAGGAAAATCAAGCAGTTCTGCCTTCAGAAACTGTATGCTTCAAGAAATGACACACACACATATACTCACAGGACAGAACTGCAAGTTCAAAATACAAATAACATTTGAATGAATACTTTGTATGCTGCAAGGATTAATACGAGTGAAAAACCAGTGTCTTTACTTTTCATCTACCTTCCCACCTACCTCTTCATTTTATCAAGTTGTTTACTAGAGGCAGTGGGTAGTGTTATTATGACTTTTTTCATAAAGAAATTAGTAGACTGGAGCCACCATTCAACTGTTAGTGAGTACTGGCTCCAGAATTCATGCTCTGAATGTAATGTTTTTGGAATATCATAAGTAGCTAAAGCTTGCTAAGTTCAACAATGCATTTAGAAAGTTATGTCATTCAGAGGGAGAAATTGGATCTCAGCTCAGATCTGGCTGTTCAGACAGAAGGATATTAAACCAAAAAGTACAGCTTGGACAGCTGCAGAAGGTCAAGGTGATATTTAGGATAGCGGAAGACATTTCAACAAGATCCTAAGTGGAGGACAGCTATGAGATATGTGAAAGCACCTCATGTGAAATAAGATCTACAGAGTGAAAAAGGGCATTTGTTACCAGACATTGATCATAACCTGAAGAATTGAGGGGTGACAACTCGAATAATTAGAACACTTCATAATCTAGAGAAAATATACGATGTGGAATTGAAAATACTAATCAATGCAAAGGTAGTGCTGAATAAAACTTCACATATCACATAATCCTATATTCTGTACCACATTCTGTTCTTAATATGCTTTTTATGCTGTTTAAGAAGTCATTTATTATTCATCAAGTTATACCACCCATGCCTAGCATAGTAAATAACAGGTCATCATAAAAGGTTCTTACATGAATGGAATATGGAAAAAGCATTGGAAGAAAAATATAAGAGGGTAGACTAGAAAGTCAAGAAATGTTAAGTGTGTTTTATTATGAGGGAGCAAGTATAGGAGTGAATGGCAACATGAAATAGAGTAGGATGGAAGCCAAAGAATGAACATGAACTTTGGCAAGAAAGATGTCCAGATAATTTTCAACAAAATAAAGAGTTCAAATATAATCCACATATTGCTAAAGGGGAAATTGAAGGCAGCAGATATAGTCCATGATTTTTGTTTTTAATTTGTAGGAGGACAAGGTTATTAAATGAGAGTTCTGCTCTAAAATCTATTTATTTAACAGGTTGGAAGTCTCTTCAGTTAGCTTATGGACGCAAGCACCTTCTGTAAATCAGTAATGAAACATTCTCTCTTATCTCATATTGAGGCAAAATGTGCCAAGTCCTTTGAGTCCCCTTGAAAAGCTACACCACATTAATCCAAAATAGGGTTTTAGAACAGTTTGGTTAAGCCAGGCATTCAGAAATTTAATTCTTTTAAAGATCTCATAGGTAGAAACAGAATCATAGAAGCTTGTGGAAGGTCTCAAAACCAGGAAATGAAGTGGGTTGTATATATGCATCACTGAAGCTCTTCCATTCTGACATTCTGAGTCCACACAGAATCTGTCTTCTCATGACCGTTTCTTATCCAATAAGCCTCTTGCTTCTCCCTAGCCAACTGCCAACCTGACCTTTCCAAATAATTCTTGGTTGTCTAATTAGCTCCAAGAGAGGCTTCTATCATCCCATGGCTATAATTTCAACTAACTTAAAATTACAAGAAAGTTAAATAACAAAAGTAACTAAATACAACACAGTTAATACTCACCGTGTACATCTAATTATTGCCAATACGCCCATGAAGGCACAATTCATGAAAACAAAAATCAATGCAATAGATTATATTTGGATACTCTAACAAAGATTCTTGTAAATATTTTCTCTGAAGCCAGAAAATTTTGGAAGATAAAAAAAAAATAAATAAATGCTGTAAAAGTAATGATCCAGTTGATAGAAGGGAAAAAACCTGAACAATTTCTAATGAATCCTCTACTTTTATTTTATCAAGCTGACACCCTTTCCACAAGAAGCAAGAACAGAGAATAGAGAAAATAAAATGAATAGAAGGCTGGGATCAAGGGCTTGATGCTTTATGTCTTAAGTTACATACAGGTGAGTTTCTTTGCTGAGATAAAACAGTTTTAAAGACTTGGCAGTGGCGTATGTTTGGGGAGGATTCAAACAGTAATCAGTAAACTGAATCCATGAATCATACACCATTTTTTCTTTAAACAGGATGTTTATTTAATGCCACGGTAATACACTTGTTTTACATAAAAGTCATATGCAAATTTGACTAAATTTATTATGCTTCCTTTCCTCTGTACAAAGTGAGCAGATTAAAAAATGAGATTTTCCTGCAATTCGGGCATACATATTCCCAGTTGTAAGCAGGATTTTGTCAACCGTGTTGGAATGATTAGTTGCACTATGTCAGGCACTGCACCCGATTCAGTACCCTCTTCAACAGAAAGCTGTTTCCTCTGTGTACCCTAAATATTTAGTCAGCACCATCAGAATTTCAAGTTGTATGTGGAATCCATTCGTACAAACGTGATTTAGCTAGTGAGACCACTCAAAAATCAAAAATAAACCTTAATATAAAATTTCACAAAACTCAAACAATTTATCCATTTGAATAAATACATTTAAAGGGGTATTAGCTGGAGAGTGTGCACAGGAGGAATAAAGGGATGTGTGTTAAATGCCTCATCTCCCTGCAGATCAGTGCCCCTTGAAAGGTCAGCTCACTAGCCTCAGGTTTAATTCCCTTTCTTGCTGCTACTGTTCAGAGCTAAATGCTTGCTTTTTATTAAAAATCAAAAGCCCAGGCGCTTGTAATCCCCTAGACTCAAAGTTGTTTTTTTTTTTTTTAATAAAAATGGAAAGTTTAGCTCAAAGCAATAGCAGCTAAAATTAGAGTGAAATCAGCAGCTGCTCCCTAGGGAAGATGGAAACCAAACAACAGTTTTATTTTTTTCTTTCATAACAATTCATGCTGCATTTTTTTGGTCTTCTTTGAATTTTGGAGATTTTTCTAGATATTTGCATACGTTGGAAAAATATTATGCGTGTCACCCTCATAACCCATATCGCCCCCTAATGAAGGCAGACCTCAGCATTTCAGGTGAAGGTATTAGAAAACTGCCTTTGTATTTGCAATGTCACAGCTCTTGAAAATAATAGCGATAATCAATAGTTTTCATGGGGCATTAATCTGTACCACCAGTTTCATTTTCCTCCATTTCTCTCTCTATACAGTCATGTCAGTACAAACTAAAACTGGCACAAGTAAGAAGTACTAGATTCTCTTAGGAGGCTGTGTCATATGGCTGGCTGTGTTGAAAATAGGACACGAACCAAATACTGAGACAATGCCTAAATGCCATTTAATATTGCCTTCACCTGAATGTCTCTACCCTATTTTCTGCTTCATTCATTCACTGTCTTCTTCACACATTTAAGGATGATTTAATTTTTTCTCCTTCTCATCATTTATACCCCAGATCCCACTTTCATTTTGCAGACTGCATTACCAAAGTCCTAAGTAAGTTGTGCATGGAATCCCACATGAAGGGAAATTGATTACCAGGGTTTTTCTTTCATCAGCCTTAGAGTTTTGTTTGTTTGTTTTTTTTTCTGTGTGGAGGATCATTTTGAGAGCATCAGTCTTGTGCATTGTTTTTCATGCAAGTGCTTCTTGCCCCAAACTATATTTTCCTCCTTGCCATGACTTTTTGCTTAAAGTATCTGCATAAGAGGTGTTAAAGGAACAAATTCAGTGTGGCTATTTATCCTACCATGTAGGTTGCCTACATCAGAATACCTGGATCCAAGTACTAGCTCTACTTTGATTCCAGTTTCCACACTAGTGCACATGGTGGAAGGTAGCCTATGACAGCAAAAGTAGCTGAGTCCCTTCCACCCTCTTGGGAGACACAGTCTGAATTCCAGGCACCAGGCTTTGGTCTGCCAGAGTCCCCATCCATGAAGAAAATTTGGCAAATTACCCTGCAGATAGGAGCTCTGTTTGCTTCCCTCTTTCTCTTTCTCTCAAGAAATAGCAAACTAATACAAAAACAAAACCAACCAAGAAATTCCTTCCTTCTGCTGAATGTGAGCAGGTTTACTCACTGCAACTCTGTAAAGTCATAACTGTCTTTGAGACTCTCCTCTAACAGGTGCTTGCTTGGTGCCAAGCACTATCATAGGGGCTTTTCAGGCCACTTTGCATGAAACACGAACACCTTTTTCCCTCATAATGTCTAGGAAGAATGTTCTATTCATCATGTTTTAGTTTTAAGGAAACTGACTTAAAAGAATTAGGCTGGGCAAGATCAGGCAGCTAGTAGATTATAGAACCTTGTTCAAATGTAATTCCTTTGATTATTATTCCTTTTTACCAGTGCTACAGTTTTAGAAACACATATGCACAAATTCCTTCCAGGAGAAAGGAAGACATTGTTTTAGGAACTCTGCTTCTCCAAACTCAACAAATTGATTAATTTTTAACAGTGGAAGTTGAGAGAGAGTTTTGAGTTTGTATCTAATTATTTTCAATATCCTTTCTTACTGCTTCTGTAGCCTAAGTTATTTTTAATAGTTCTTCTCCAAGACTCATCCAGTTCAGATGCTGTTTAGTGATGTGCAATTAATATATGAAATAATGACACTAGAAAATAATTTGAAGAAGATACATGATGAATGCAATACTAGTTCAAGGGAAGAAAAGGTATTTATAGGACAATAAAAAAGATCTGTAGTTATATTATCCACTGAAGCAAAACTACGTTGCAAGGGTCATCAACTCCTATGTTTTACAACATAAACTCATCAACAGAAAGGGTCAGGAGAACACTTCCCTTGGGCATAGAGCTTAGAATAATTAGACACATTTGAGAGATTTTATACCTTTCTCAGTAGCATTCCCTGCTAACCAATCTGGGAACTGATAAACTGTTGGTGACTTTTGGCATAGTAATTTTATGATCCAATAAAAAAATAAACTTCATTGCATTGTATTATTGAAATGGCTATAATCATTCCATTGAGTAGTTATATAGAAATAAGTCTAACTTTCTTACATGAACTCAACCAGAGTCATTCATATCCCTTTAATATATTTTTGGTTTCTGCCAGGAGATTTATATTTTTTTAAAGTTTTATTTATTTTTATTGGAAAATCAGATACACAGAGAGGAGGAAAGACTAAGAGGAAGATTTGCCTGCTGATTCACTCCCCAAGGGGCCACAACTGCTGGAACTAAGCCAATTTGAAGCCAGGAGCCAGTAGCTTCTTCCAGGCCTCCCATGGGGGTGCTGGGTCATCCTCGACTACTTTCCCAGGTCACAAGCAGGGAGTTGGATGGGAAATGGAGCAGCTGGAATAGGAAGTGATGCCCACTTGGGACCCCCAGTATATGTAAAATGAGGACTTAACCACTAGGCTACTTCACTGTATGGCTGCTGAAGTAACAGGCACATGTCACCCTGTCTTAAAACTACTTAAGTACATTTATTTTTGGGTATATTTGGTATAATTGCTAATCTAGAAGATTTAAGCCTCATATATTTAAACATGCACAAATTTGAGATTAGTTCTTTAAAAGGCTTAGAATGGACCCATGGTGGTGGTCTATCACACCAATTCTATGTCTGCCACTACGAGCATCCTCAATGGATACCAATTTGATTACTGGCCACTCCACTTCCAATTACAATCTCTTCTAACAATCTGGGAGAAGAGTGGAGGATGGATCAAGTCTGTGGGCCCCTGCATCCATGGAGGAGACCCTGAAAGAGGTTCTGGGTTCCCAGCTTTGAATTTGAATTCACCCAGCTCTGGCTCTTGCAACCATCTGAGTGAACCAATAGATGGAAAATTCTCTTCTGTAACTCAAGTAAAATATATATATATATATATATATTTTTTTTTTTTTTAAAAGACTTAGGAGTATTATACATGTGAACGAGTCTTAACTCAGTCACATTACAGAGTTTCTGATCACTTCTGAATATGCTCTCCTGATCCAAATCTTTGAGTCTGTTCAATCTTAATTTTTTTCATTCTTCATCTTATTCCCTTCCTTTTTCCTTACATCCTTTCCTTTTTCCATCCCAGTCTTACCCTTCTTGTTGCTTCTTTTCTCTTTGCAAATGCTTATAATCTATCTAACAGCATGAAATTGTTTTCCAAACCATACATAAAATCAAATTTACTATTTGAGTGCTTAGCATGAGATAGGATATGTAACATTAAAATGATTCTAAGGAAAACTGGCTTAATTACCCTAAAAGTTTTAATCTGCAGTCCTTAATTATAAATTAATTTATCATAAAGAATGGAGGTTTTTATATAGTTATATCTTCTAGCAGCTTTCTCACTTTAAGTTCAGAAAGAGTATAAATTTCAACAGAGCCAAGTGGAAAGAAGAACAGGAACTGTGTTAATATCTACCTTCAACTCTTAATGTCTATTTCTCTAATTACAATTGCACTGTCAATTCTTTCCCCATGCTTTTGCACACTTTTTTTTTCAACTTCATACCGCTTCTGGTTAATCACAGCTTCTGTTTTCTCACAACTGAAGCTTCTTAGAACTATTCACTGATGGGTTCTCTGCATGGTTCCACTTCAATTTCCTTTACTAACTAAGCCATTTTACAAAAAAATACTTCCATTCAATTTCCAAAACAAATCATTTTGGCTCGGATTTTATCATTTTACATGGCTTGAACACTTGGCCAGTTTGTAAATTAGTTTCCCTGTTAATAGAAACCCATCCAGAGTGGTAAGATTAATGTGAAAACAGTTTGAACAGGAGGAGACAACTTATCCGTGTCCCCAGCAGTGGCTGCAGCACAGAGTTGGGACAGCTTCATTGTAGGTACCATGATAGAATATCTAGGTGAAATAGTATAGCCCAACTGCAGAGAGAAAGTAATATTTTTTCAAAATGCTTCAGATCATATCATCTTAATATTTCTGTTCCTAAATGAAGTCTCTTCCTCCTTGGCCACTTTCTGTATTTTCAGATTTATAGTCAGAAAGCCAAATATTTTTTCACATAAGTTTTTATTCTTCCATTTCCTCGAGGTTGATGCTCTCTGTCTCAGGATGTATGCACACACCTGCACACTCTGATCATGGGCCTCCGAAATGTTTAGAGTCTACAAACTGTCCTGTGTTTTAATACAGTGGTAACTCACTCACCCTGTCCACTGCAGGCTTATCGCCTGCTAATCTTTACTTCACATAAAAATGAAGGTTGGAAACAATCTGCTACCCTTTTCTCAATCTTAAAGAGAGTGTTATGACATATAATACAGTACTTGCATTCATTTACACATATATGTTAGATATTCTAAAGCACAGTGATAAAATATTTTTATCTCATTTTCAGATTATGAGCAAAGGATAGTCATTCATCACCCAATGAGTAAGCACTAGCTGAAAAGAACTAGATATTATGGTTAACAAAAGTTCAGAAAGGTGCCAATAAAATTTTTCTAAATGCTAGAGTGGTAATCTGTTCATTTAGAGCTCACATACACCAAGATAATTACAAATAGGGCTAGAGAGCCTTGATTTTCCCTGGATGTTCTTCTCTTGATTTTCTTCAATTTTTTTTTTTCTGCTTTTGGTCATGCTATGGAACCACAGTCTGTAGAGAATAACATTGTTTCATGAGCTGAAAGGATTAAATTCTTTTAAAAGATTTATTTATTCTTGTTGCAAAGTCAGATATACAGAAAGGAGGAGAGACAGAGAGGAAGATCTTCCATCTGTTGATTCTCTCCCCAAGTGACCACAATGGCAAGAACTGCGCCGATCGGAAGCCAAGAACCTGGAACCTGCTCTGGGTCTCCCACATGGGTGCAAGGACCCAAGGCTTTGGGCCGTCCTCCACTGCTTTCCCAGGCCACAAGCAGGGAGCTGGATGGGAAGCAGGGCTGCCGGGATTAAAGCCAAAGCCTATATGGGATCCCAGGGTGTTCAAGGCAAGGGATTTAGCTGCTAGGCAACTGCCAGAGATGATTTAATTTTTACTTTTGAAGCATGTCTTCCCTAACTAGTCCCTATGAAGCCAGTAGATCTTCACATTATCTGTAACTCTTAAAATTTTGGAGTTGATTACCTTCCCTATAAATAATATTTTCCTTTTTACAAGCACTAGCGATTGTTACATCATTGTTAGTGCAGCCAGGCACAGATTGGATTTCTCATCTGTTACATGTATTCCATTGCTCTTCTTGTTAGTGTTAGAGGCTAGCAGAGTATTGGTAAACGTATTTGTTGGAACTATAAAGATAAAACTTAAAATTCTATTTTATTCCTCTTAGCTATCTCTAGAGATTTCACTTCCGATGGTTCTGATTATATACTGGAATTCAGCTCTTTTAAATTTTGTTTATTGTATAAAGAATATAATATGTCTCTCATTAAACTGCCTTCTATTCAAATTCAACCTCTTCTTGTTCATCGACTCCTAACTATCACTTTACAGGTGTGCGTGTGATTATGAAATAAACGAGTGGGAAGGCAGGGAGAATTTTGCATAAAAGCAACTAGCATTGATTTTAATGAGGACGTTAGGACTCTCAAACCTTGAGAAAAATCAAGATTTTAATTTTAATAGAATGGAATTTCAAAAACAGAAATATTTATTTTTCATGTAAAAGGAGTAAAGACCAGACTTCACTCTCACATTTCTGCTTTCTTAACCTTATTTCACATATTTTTCTCTATACCTTCTGTTTTGTGAACTATAGCAGATATTTGTTTTTGATGTACATTTCAAATATAAACTTTCAGAGTATAGGTGATCATTGGTTTCTGAGTTGAAGACGCAAAAGTACTAAACGTGTCTATTTTTATTTATTTACTTATTTTTAAGGATTAATTTATTTTTGTTACCAAGTCATATATACAGAGAGGAAAGAAAGAGAGGATGATCTTCCATTCAATGATTCACTCCTCAAGTGACCACGATGGCCAGTGCTGTGCTGATCCAAAGCCTGGAGCCAGAAATTTCTTCTGGGTCTCCCACACGGGTGCAGGGCCCGCATGGGATTTGGGCCGTCCTTGACTGCCTTCCCATGCCACAAGCAGGGAAAGTAGATGAGAGATGGAGCTGCCTGAATTAGAGCCAGGGCCTGCGTGGGATCCAGGCACATTCAAAGTGAGGACTTCAGCTGCTGGGCCACTGTGCTGGGCCCAACATAGATCTGTTTTTCATCCTGGATAATCAAATTACCATTTGAGGACCACCACAGTCAAAAAACAAGATTTTGGTGATGAAAAATTTCTATTTTGCCTTGACTACTAAAGACATTTTTAGGAGTTAAAACACTAGAGAAATGAATTTCAGAGAGCATACACATGTGCAAAGACGGTCATAACACTCATTTATGGTTCCTTCTGTGCAGTTGCAGTGAGGTTCAAAGGCAAACTAAATGTCCACATTTGGACAATTAGATATTCTAAATAAAGTCTTTTTTCTTTCTTAGCCCCTTAAGTTACAACTGATATCAGTTTAATCAAATCATCCATGTAGCCATTTCAGCTCCACTCCTATGATGACTTCTCAATCAGGTTGACTAATTTCAGTGGAGTGTTTTGTTTTTTGTTTCACAGTAAAGTCACGACCTGTTGTAAGTTTGATCAATAAAAAGGGAACGTGAGCATACTTTCATATAATCTGATTCTTACCCTCAATTAGAATTAGTGTAAAAATAATTTGATTCCCAAGGCTGTTTCATATCTCTCTTTATAACTTTTGAGGGTAAAAAGAATCCCATGGCTTTAACATTTCATTGACTCCCTGTCCTTTTGAACAGGTAACACACAATCATCCACCAGCTGACCTCTCCTCTGAGCGTTACTCAACTCCCAGTGATCTTGGACCTTCTGTTTGAAAATGCTGCCATGGAACAGTGCTGGGCCAGGGCTGGGTGAATATGTGACCTAGGAGAACGACTTGAAAAAGAGGAAGCAGCATTGAACTATATTAGAAAAGATCTGTCTCGATTCCCATTTGGCTTTCTTTATAACCAAGTGAATTTCTACCACTGACCGCACTTCTCCATCACTTCAGCTGCAAAATGAGGGAACTGATCATTATCTCAGGACTGTAACGGGGAAATAAGTATGAAAACATAAACAACACGCTCTGCAAGGATATTAATTGTATAAGCCTTTAATTTTATCCATCATCCCCTACATAACATTTTCCTTTGAGCTTCTTCTCTAATTTATTTTATTTCTTTTTATTGGATAAGAAGATTGTACAGAGACAAGGACAGACAGAAAGCTGAGCTGATGCAAAGCCAGGAACCAGTAGCTTCTTTTGAGTCTTTTTCACATGAGTGTAAGGTCCCAGGGCCTTTGCCATACTCCACGTCTTTCTCAGGCCACAAGTAGAGTGTGCAATGGAACAGCTGGGACAGGAACTGGTGTCCATATAGGATCCCAGTGCATGCTAGGCAATGATCACAGTCATTAGACTATCACGTGGGCCCACTCCTTATACCTTTGTACATTTACTGCTGGACATGGTCAGACTTTAATGATTTAAGGGAGTGGTATCATTAATATCATATATTAGAAGCTAGGAGTTCAAGGTCCCAGTGGAGCTGAAAGTGTTCTTAGGAGTGTAAATTTGGTGAGAAAAGAAGAAAGGAATATAGAAATTGTGGATCTGAGAAGCTTGTGTTCTTCAAACTGACAGTTACTTGGTTCTGTTTTAGATCTCTTCATATCTGCACTACCAACATGCTTAATGCTTCAATTTACAAATGAAAAACCAGAGGATTCTATTAAAACCCAGACTTGGATAAGTTTTCTCTGTTGATAAGGACATAATGATGCCTCTATCATTTTTCTGCCTTTTCTAGTAAGCTCCAAACCACCTTCATTTATTGAAAATTCATTTGCCCATTCAGTGTATTAAAGGCCAACACATATTTCCCAATTCATATGACAATTTTAGTATTTAATGGTTATAGAAGTATTGGCATATAATCCCCAATACATTGTATGTAATGCTAATTTCCAATTTGACTTTCTTTTGTGCATTGAAAATGGAATATCCTATTTAGAGATTTCAGTAGGAACACACTTGCATGTTTATACCTTTCACCTCCATTTTGTGTCTACTAATTTAATTGATGAAAAGTTCCAAATCCAGTTATCAGAGTGAGGCTAAAGGAGAGATCTATAATGGTTCAGAGTAAAGTTGCAGAGTTGAAATTGTTTTGGCAAGAGAAGGGTCCTAGTGAAGTAAAATATCCTTGACCTGGTATCTTTTTAGTGCACAAGAAGGAAGGAAACAGAAGGAAGGTTAGGGAAGCAGTGCCGTGGAAACAGGAAGCAGAACTGAACCACTGGATGCAATAACACTCATCAGGGGCTTTGCCCATTTGTAGTTTCCATATAAATAAGACAAGTACAAGAGAAACCCACTCAGGTCCTACCCTATCAGCTAAAGTTTTTAATGATTCATTTTCAGTTCGAATTTTCTTTCTGCAACCTCTCTCATATCATAGTCCGTTGCTGCCCTTGGTGCTACTTCTTAGTGAGAGGCATACTAAGCTGGCATTGTACTGTCATTCTGCTTGCTACACACATTCTCAGTAAGAACTGATCTAAAATGTAGTGTGCTGTTTTGCACTACTTGAGGGAGCAAACATTTAGAAGTACTTTTGTATGTCACAAGGAGTGCCAGGAAATACAGATACAGAGAAAAAAGCAGATCTGGTTCTTCCCCTTGCAGGACCCAGTGGAAGGAAGTAACCATAGAAACCTAAACCACAATGTAAAAACATTAGAAAAAAAACCAGATTCTGACACTATTTAATACAGAGAATCTGTACATCAGCATACCGAAAGTATAAAGGGAAAGGATGGTGTTATCCTACATGATCAATTCTTTTATTAAAAAAGCTAATAATCATTCATTGAAGATACAGTGATTTTTGTGCAAGAGTTTTCTTCAGAACTAGGATTGTGAAATAGTAAGTAAAGCTGCTATCTGCAGTTCCTGCACACTTCACAGGTACAAGTTCAAGTCCTGTCTACTTTGTATCCATTGCACTCCCTTGTCAATGTCCCGGGAAATTAGCAGAAGATGGCTCAAGCATTCAGGCACCTGAAATCCAGGTGGGAGACCTAGACTCCTGATTCCTGCCTTCAGCCCGGCCCAGTTCTGGTCATTGGGTCACTTGGGGAGTGAGCAGAAGATGGAAGACAGAGCTCTTCTCTCCTTCTAATTTTCAAGCAAATAAATAAATGTTTTAAACAAGCTTTTCTATAAAAGGTATATTTTCCATATACTGATTATATTAAGAGCATTTTCTTATTTCATATTGGAATAAAGCTTCATGAGTCTATAACATAGGATGATTGCCTGACATATGCAGAAACAGTGCAAGAGAGTTTTGGATTTTCAGCTTTGTAGAATACAAAATTCCATTGTCATTAAAGCCACTTCATTATTACTAAAATTTGAAATGTCACCCAGCTCAGAATAATGCAAGTTAAGGTATTTTGGTTTACTAAAATGTATGACTTACAGGATAATGTTATATAAGAATGGACTATTAAATGTAACTAAAACCCAATACACATTATAAGCTATTTAAAGTGTTAGGAATTCATTAAGGGAGCCAGCACTGTGTCACAGCATGTAAAGCTGCTGCCTGGACTGTGAGCATCCCATATATGTGCGAATTCATATTCTGGCTGTTCCACTTTTCAAGTTCCCTGCAAAGACCCTGGAGAAGTCAACAAGAAGCAGTGCTTGGAACCCTGCTACCTCTATGGGGGGTTATGGGAAGGTCCCACCTCCTGGCTTTGGATTGAGCCTGCCCTAAATATTGTGATCACCTGGGATTGAACCAGCAAGTGGAAGATATATTTGTCTGTTCCTTTCTTTCTGGAAATTTGATTTTCAAAATAGCATTTTTTTAAAGAAGATGCCTTAAGCTCTAAGAACAGTATAATAAACTAGCTCCATCTTTTATCTTCACTTTAAGGTTATAGAAACTAAAGTAATATAACACAAAACATGCAACCTGTGATTGAAGTTATCTATATGCAATATATTTCAGCTCAGTTAGTTTTTTCTATAAAATTCATTGAAACAAAACATTCCAGAATTTTAGATTTGCCTAAAAACCACACCTTTTTTTTGCTAAAGCACCAAAGCTCAAATTTGATATCAAAGAGTGTTTCTCCTGTGAACAACTATCTTGTTTATTCTTAAGTAAGGGCATCTAATTTAGTTTCAAATAACTTTGGACTTTGTTTTCTTAACAAAAACACGTGATATTTTTCAGCTAAATTTGAAATTCCATGATGGTATATATCTTTGTTCTTAGCTTACAAAAGAAAACAAAAAGTACAAATATAGTTTAGTCCAAATTTTCAAGGCTGAAAGTTAACTCTACTAACAGCAGATGTTTATATATTTTTGAAATGCTATGCAGGGGTGCTTTATGATTAATGGTAAGAAATGGAATAGGAAAAACACACAACATTTAGCTACATGTCAAGTGTTGTGTAGTTATACATTTATTTCCAGTCATGTTCATTTATTTTTAGTGACTGTTTGGGAGAACACCAATCCATGAAACATATACAGAATGCATAGTGGAAAAAAATCTGATTAATTGATTTAAAATATGCTTTTTCAAAATGAATGCAAGCTTCTTCATATTGCATTAGGTGAAGTTTCAAATTCGTTACTTTACACTACTGCTGGCATAGATCAGTTGTTGAATACTTATTACTTTTCATTTCTACATCACTCTGAAGAATTTCAGTCAAAAGGGCAATCAACTTACATTATCTTTGGACAACATTCAAATATTTAAAACCCATCACACAGAGAGATGATTCTGGAAAGACAGCAGTATAAAAAAACAACAGGATCTGTTTCCCCATCTAGATAGTAACTGCACTGACAGAATCGGATGTAACTTGTTTTTTTTTGTTTTTTTTTGAATTCTGGAGTCTATTGACAGCTTATAACTTCCAGAGGAAGGCTTGGACAGCAAATTGTAGTTAACTCTAACTCTTATCAACAGAATAATTGCACAGCCCTTTCCCCAGCCCTGTGGGTAGCAGCTGTGCAGGTGTTCCTGCAGCAGCTGGCGCACAGCTTGTGGAAACCAGGGTGGGCAAAACAGCCTTTGTTCTAGAAGGAAGGGAGGATGGTACTTTGATCTCTGACTAATGCTTCTGATCATAGAGGTACAGACAAAGAGGTGGCCACTGTAGTGGCACCTGCCTCTGTTGTTGCTAATTCCATATTCTTCAAGTAAAACAAATTACGGGGAATTTAAAGGACTAGCACCCATTTCCCCACTCCATTTTTCTTCTTTTCACTTTCTGGAAGCCAGAAAGAACATACTAAGATTTTCAAAAAGCTACACATGCGGAGAGAGCTAGGAAAAGAGAGCTAGGAAAAGAAAATGCAACTAGGGAAAGATGCAGGTTGTAAGAAGACCTTAAAGTGATGCTGCAAGCTGACACAACCAACAGACTGCAACAAAGCCAGAAGAACCACACAAAAAGAACAACAAAGGATAGTTAACTGGGAAGAAGGTAAAACTTCATTTTTAGATTTATTAAACTATTATCTTCAACTGTTCAGGTTTCACCAATAACCAAATCACACACCAAAAATGAGAGAATTTTCACACAGGCAAAATTAAAAAGTAAAGAGACAATATCTATGGACAAGATCTCATGGCAGATATACTAGACAAAGATTCTAGACAATGATATGAAAGATGATAAAATAACTACTGTGAAAATAAAAGTCAATAAAACGATGCATTAACAACAAAATGGAAGTACCAATAGAGACAACATGCCTACTAGAAAACCAAAAGAAATCATGGAGCTAAAAAGAATGACAGATAAAATTAAGAATTCACAAGAGGGATTCAAGACAGATACAATCAGAAGACAAGTTTAGGAAAAAAAATGAATGAATTTAAAGACAAATCAACAATAATTATCAAGCTTAATGAGGAACAAGCATTGGGGAAAGAACAGTTATATGAGACACCACAATGAGCACAGATATGCATGGTAGGGCAGCTATGGATTTATCAGAGGAAGTCATTCCATAAATAGAGAATATTTAATAAATAATGACTGAAAAGTTTTCAAATTTTATATTAGGAACATAACCACACAAGAATTTAAATACATTTCAAATAACAAGAACTCAAGGTAACTCACAATAAAACACATTATAATTACACTTAGGAAAAAACAAAAGCAAATGCTGAAAGGAACATAACAAAAGTGATTCTATGCAGAAGAGGGATCCTTCATAACATTATTAGCAGATTTGTATCAGATGGTTTGGAAGACAGGAGGTGGTATGCTAGAGGAATTAAGATATCCCCAAGAAAACAAAAGTTGAAGGAGCTAGTTAACTCTAGACACACATCATGATAAATTATCAAGAGCATCCTGAAAATGTAAATTAATAGTAGACTGTAAACTGACAGTATATGGTAGGAAAAATATCAATCATGATAAATATATGCCAACTATAAAAATAATATTATTGAATAATAAAATGTAAGTCCATGTGTTATTTTCAACATGATTTATTTTATTGTTATTTTAAGCTCTTAGTATTATCACCACTGTTACTGTGGCTTTGGTTTCTAGTTCCACATTTCTGTTCTATAATAATTTAAGACACTAACGCCTTTTAAAGACATGTTTTCTTGTGTCTTGGACATACAATGTATAAGGATGTGGTGCTAGTGGAGTTGCAAAGGATAAATTTTGCAAAGTTCAAACTATGCTAGTTTAGGTTAAACAGTGCCGGGACTTATAAATTTAACCTCATAAAAAGCACAAAGAAAATAGCAATAAGACAGGCAAGAAAGTAAGTTATATAGGAATGCAAATATTTCACTACAGAACATTAGTGACATAAGTTACATAGGAAACAAGTCTCTAAATGACAGAAGTAAGTCTACCCCTACCTGCAATTACTTTTCTTGTAATTGGATTGGTGCCCATAAGGGGTGCCAGCACTATTGTTAGATAAGTAAGAAATTAACTTTTATTTTATGTGTATTTTGTTATATTTTTAAATTAACTAATTTATTTTATGATACATTTCCATAGGATCTGGGATTTCCTCTCTCCCTTCTCCAATTGTCCTCCCCCAGGTTATTTCCCATATATTGTTACAACAGTATAGCCCTTCAAAAACATAGTCTGTCATTCTTTTTAAGTGTATGTATTTCAATACCACAAAAGTTTAAGAAAAAATTACCTTGTTTATATATGTTGAGGTATTCTGTTCATCAGAATGTTATGTATTCACTGCCTCTTATAAAACCACTAACATGTAGCAGGTATTTGGAGCAGCAATGTTACTGAGTTCATATATATATATTTCTAACGTTAAGTATCAAATGATACTCTCAATATCTTTCATTGTTAGTATTTCTGTTCTTTGGAGTGTTTGCTGATGTTGTGAATAATTAATAACAAAGAGATATTTAACTACAGCATAAAGGCCAACTACTTAATAGCCTCCAAATTTGAAAGATCGCTCCAGTCCCTTAGAGAGCCAAGAACAGAGAAAAGTATATGCAGTTTACAGCAATTTTGACCAGCACCCTTTTCTGATTCTCCCAGTGCCTGCAATGGGAGGGACTAGCTTAATGCTTCTTCCATCCCAGTGACTTCAGAGCCACTGAGTAACTTGTTACTAATTCTGACTGCAGGATCTCACTCCCAGAGTTACTTATTGAACAAACCTAAGTAATGCACTAGACAAGTTCATTTCTCATGAAATCGTTGACATATTCTGACAGAGTGTCTAAGAAAACGACTCTTTTAAAGAAACAACTTAACCAAATATGAAGTCACCAGAAAGGAAGAAAAAACAAACAAAAGACAAAAAAGCAGAAAAACAAAGGCAGAATGTTAACTATTTGCTTTTGGCACAACACAACCTTAGATCAGTTCTACAAATAATGTGACTTTGCTTTTGTTGTTTTTTCTTGTTTTATCGATGTTTTCTGAAGATTCTCTACTTGCACAAGGATTTTGTAGAACATAGTTCTCACTGATAACCACTTCTGATTTTCCTTTAGATATAGTCGTAAGGAAATAGATGAGGTTTAGGATGACTTTACACCATGGAACTACGAAGCTGAGTTTGATTTTCCTGATTCATGGATAAATTCAGAAGCTCTTAAGAATATCTCAAAATAACTTCCTGATTAACCTTGCTCAAGCTAGCTACTATGTATCCCTTAGGATACTATGTATCCCTTAGGACT
Source organism: Ochotona curzoniae (assembly GCF_017591425.1). Lineage (NCBI taxonomy): Eukaryota > Metazoa > Chordata > Mammalia > Lagomorpha > Ochotonidae > Ochotona > Ochotona curzoniae. The sequence continues at coordinate 530,633 of NW_024466921.1, forward strand.
CAGAGGTACAGAAAGCATTTCCTGTAAGAACCCAAACCTCTTTCCTCCTAGTTGGTTCTTTCAGGTTCCCTTTCTCCCACTCCAGGTGTAGATACTAGATATCGTCATACGCAACCACGACTGCCTGTGATGTTCATGTTAACATGAAGCCTGGAAGCCAAGCAAGTAAAAAGAAGCGTGCTTCATTTTTTAAATCAACTCAAGTAAGGTTCACATTGGCCTTGAGGGTTCAGTTGGCTGCTGCAGCTGAGAGCTACATGTCTAAAACGAGAAAGAGTTAATAGATCTCATCTGGTTCCTCCTGAGATGTGTGAACCGCCACTCTCCTCTGGTTCAGACAACAGTGAAGGAAGCGGACAGGTTTCTTTGAAGATTTCATTGGGGTGGAGCTGTTGCAGTGGCATCCTAAAGTGATAGTGCTGCCAACACATTAAGTTATAAATATGCAAATTGAACCACTGGATGTAACTAGCCCAACCATTTGCAGTAGAGTGATTATCAGCGGACAGCTTTAAGCCGGTACATCTCCTGCTGTGATAGCTTCAGCAGAGCCTTTGCTTAAAGTCCTGTCATCCATTTCTGATGAAGTAGGGGAAGAAGGCTCCTCACATTCCTTTTGCACATAGAGTTGATATTTTGTAAAGTCTTGAGTGCCTTTCCTAGGTGGAAAGGAAAGGTGAGAATGGCAGAGGAGAAATTTTAGAAATAAAGGTCATAGAGTTTACCAGGTAGATTTTCAAGAACTTCATTTTTGGGGAATAACTTAAACTCAGAGCTGAGGACAGACTGTCTGCCTAAGAATCACAAGGAAGTTGGTAAAACTACAGATTCCCACGGTCTTCCCTTACAAATTTTGTTTCAGTAAATTTGGAGTCCAATCCAGGTCTCATAGGTGTAGCACATTCTCCATTAATGACAAATTATACTCTTGTTTAAGAGCCACAGTAAACACACCAAAGCCTTAAGGAACAGAGTTCATCAAGAACACACATAAAACTTTGAAAACAACCAGCAACATTCAATTATTATCACAGCCATTAGTAAGTTACATTATGACTGTGACTTGAAAGTGTTTTAAACATGTTTGAAAATGGTTTGACACTTTCCCATGAATCAGTGGGATCCACATCTATTCCCCTTGAATTGACTAAACATAGGCAATGGATGATCAGAGTACAGCAGAAATGACATTGTTTTTTCCAAGGCTAGGTCACAGGACAAAAAACTTCTGCCTGATTTCCTTATGGCACATGCCATCAGAACTTTGAGCTGTTACGTGAAAAATTTGAGGTTGTCATGACTTGTTATAAATGATCATCATAAGCGTTTTGGCTTATGACTTCAGCAAGTTCCATCCAACAGCTGGCATAAAATGCCATATATGAAAGTCAAAATTGTCTCCAAATATCACTAGTTCCTAAGGAATGAGTCACTCCCTGTTAGTCATCCCAAACTTTAGCTTTCCCAGTTGAATTCCCAGCTACTGCAGAACAGAAACAAGTTATTCGCACAGAACTCTCCCCCCAAATTCCTAACCCACTGAGTATACAACATAACAATATGCTCATTATGGCTCAATTGTGCATGGTAAAAATGTAACATAGCCAGAAAGCTGCTAGATATGTGGACAAAGCAAGGATTATGGAATCTGATAGTGCTGACTTTGTCACTTAGTTATCCCTGCCCTCCAATGAAAATTTCTACATTAGAGATCTACTCTTCATGCTTTCATAATATCAGTTGTCTCATATGTAAAATGGAAAATGAAGTGAATCTCAGGATTGTAGTAAGTATTAAAGAGGTAATATGGAAGGATGCTCTTGGCACTATGCCAGTTAATGTGAAAATTTAATAATTATTGCTGTTTTCTCTGATGTTGTGATTACCACTGTCCTAACTAAATATCAAAGATCTCTAGATATCTCAGTAGAGATCAAAAGCATTACATTTTGTGATAGTGGAAAATCAACTGAATAAAAACTGTGTTCAGCAAATCTCATGATAGAAAAAATAGGATTCTAGAATCTATTCTTCTGAACATATTCTTTACACAGGTAAATATACATGATTAAAACAATTCCAATCATTGTGTCCAATATTTATGCTTATACTCAATATATTAAAATTAACCAACCTGTGCTCATTTGAGTGTAGTTGCCATGTTAGAAATAACACATTTTATTAGCTAGCCAGAGCACTATGATTTGGATATGGTTTGCTCACTAAAGGTTCATATACTAGAAATTTGATACATTTTGTGGACATGTTGATCCATGTTGACATGTGACGGAACTTTTAAAATGCAAGGGTAGGGATGTCCCTTAGTTAGGTCATGAGGCATCAGCTTCAGAAGGTTTTGACACTAGTTTCTTGGGTGCATTAATTCTCAAGAAAGCCAACTGCCATTGAAAGAGCAAATCTGGCCCCGGAATCTCTAACTTTCTCTACTGCCATGTGATCACTTTTGCTTGCCCTCCTGTCTTTGTGATGTCACTTACCTATAGTCCCTCTCTAGAGGCTGAAGGTACAAGGCAGCATGATTTTGAAAGTTTGATCTCCCTACCCAGGATTCAAATAAGCCTGTTTCACTCATGAAATTCCCAGCCTCAGTTGTTCTGTTTCAACAACAACACAAAAAACAGACACAGGAAATTGATATGAAGGACTGAGCAGCTACAGTTATAGCAGAAGCAGCTTGGACAATGGCAAGCATAGATTGGAAGAGCTTGACCGCAGACTAGATAATGAATAAAACGCTGTAAGTGGAGCATTACTGTTGATTCTGATGTATGCTTAGAAGACAAGAGTAGGAATCTGGTCTCAGATACCACCACAAAGAATTGGGCAGAACTGTGCCTATGTCCTGTATCAGTATTGGAAGGCTCAGTCTTGGAAGGATGAAAATCTGGCAAATAGAAGTTCCTCAAATGCAAAGCATCCAGGCTACAGCTTGATTATGTCTAACTGCATATAGTAGGATTTGGGAGCACTGGCATGACATACATGCAGAACAAATAATTAAAAAGGAAGCAGAGCAGAAAGATTTGAAAAATGTGCAGCCTGGTCAGGAAATAAATGAAGAAAAATGTGTGAGGAAAAAGAACAGCCCAACACCACTTCCTAAAGAGATTAGCATGAGCTATTGGGAGAACTACACATCAAAGCAAGGATAGCTCAGAAGCCCCAGTCAGGGAACTCTGAGGCATCCTTCATAGCTTCATTGCCAAAGCCTAATTCCAGGTATTTTTTCCCTTTTTCCAACAAAACATTCTGTGAATCCTTTAGCCACTGTTCAAGAAGGCTAGATGAGATGATGTTTCCATGCCAGAAAGAATAAATAGCAGGCTCTGGCAACCACATGGTACTGATCGTTCCAGCAGAAAGAATGCAAGAGTTTAATGGGTCATGGTAACTTATGCTGAAATTCCAAAGGAATGCCTGGAAACTAGGAAGAGATCTGTTAAAGGTAAAAATTACTATGTCAATTTATTACTAGAATGCCAAATACAGCCATGGAAGTGAGACCAACACTCTTGGGACAGAAGAAAGGTCTAAACACAAGCAACATACAACTCTTGTCTGGGAAAGTAATAGGTACCACTACACAATGCAATGTCAGCTTGTGAAGGCAGCCACATGAGTGTGTGACCAGGAAAGCTATAGGTTTAGGATTATATGAGGGGGTTACGTGTTCCCCACAATCATGGTGTATACAGAAAGTTGGCTTTGGAGAATTAAGATTTAATATAATTTCTGCTGGATTTTAGTCTTGCTTTTGGTCAGTTACTCCTATTTCTCTATTTCTATGTTCTCCCATCACTGTACTTTGGAAGAAGATAGCTAGGTATCTTGGCGTTCATTTCACAGGCTCAGAGCTGATGAAAGACATTTGTTTTGAGACTTAGATGAAACTCCAGACTTAAATGGACTCTGGAGGTTTGAATAATTTTGGAGGCAAATCAGACCTTGAGATGAGGCTGCTGCTGTGATGCAGTGAGTCAAGCTGCCACTTGCAATGCCAAAACCCCATTTTGGTGCCAGTTAATGTCCTAACAGCTTTGTTTCTAATCCAACACTGTTCGTGTGGCTGGAAACTAGAGAAAGATAAGCTAAGTGTTTGGGGACTTGTGCCCTCATGGGAGACCTGAATGAAATTTGAGGCTTCAGATTTTAGACTGGCCCAATCCCAGTCATTGCATCCATTTAGACAGTGAACAAAAAGATCTCTGTGTTAAAATTGTTGGAGCTACTGGAGATAAAATGATTATATTTTGCACTATTAGTAGTACACAAATCTTGGAGGCAAAGAACATAATGCCATGGTTCATGTACAATTTCCATCTGTTACTCTAAGATTCATGACCTGGAAGCTTCATTTTCACTGTGGTAGTGCTGAGGCTAGAACCTTCAAGAATGAGTGTAAGATGTTTTAGTGATGGAGGACACCACCCTTAGAAAGGAATAGTATAGTTTTAGGGGACCCTGGCTGGTTCCTATGAGAAAAGGTTGGTATTAAAGGTTGCTTGACACCTGCATCATTGGGTCTTTTACTTCACTATTTGATTCTTCCCTCACATGAGCTCCAACCATGTTACCATCTGTCATTGTATGGAGTAACCAAGTAGCCCTCATCAGAGCCAAGTATCTGCTCATGCCATGCTCTTGAATTCCAGACTAATGGCTTTAGTAGGTCTCTGCTGTTTACACAGTAACCAGGCTCCAGCATTTTGCCATGGCATCAGAAAATGGAACAAAAACATCCACTTTCCATCTATATATAAAACATAGCAGCGTGCATCTGTCTCAGAGCTAACACTCTGCCCTAATGTGCATCAAAGGCTTCATTAGAATAACTATCTAAACTGCCCCAGAAAGATTAACATCAAGGGATTCTTAAGAAAACCAGTGTCCCTTTCCAACTTGCCATATGAATAATTCTACAAAAGTGATACCACACAACCATACCCAAATAAGCACATCCTTAATAATTTTCAACTTAGCGGAAAGAAAATATTTTTGATAAGCTCTACTTGCAAAATCATCAGTCCTCTTGTAAGAGTTGATGTGATTACTTGTGTGGCATATGGAGGAAAGAGAAGCTAAATGATCCTTTTAGGGATCCAGATGGCTTCCAAGTTACTAAAATAATAACATGTAAACACTTTCAACACAAATTTTTACTTTAACAACTTGAAGACACGGATAGAAGAATTGGAATCTAGAAAATTTTGCTGCTCATGTGTGGTCTTTGGATTTTTCATTTGTTGAATTCTTCATTTAGTGGAACATTAGCCTTTGACTATTACATTGATTAAAAATACATTACCTCAGGACTGGCACTGTAGTATAATGGAAACAATTGCAGACTGCAGCACTGGCATTCTATGTGGGCATGGATTTGTGTCTCAGACCCTTCACTATCTAGTTCTTTGTTAATGACCTGAGAAAAACAGCAGAACATGATCCACGTGTTGAGGGCTACGCCAGCCTTGTGGGAGACCTGGGTGGAATTTCTTACTCCTGGCTTCAGCTGTTGTGGCCATGTAGGAAGTGAAATCAGCACATCAAAGATATCTATCTCACCCTTTCTCTGTAACTGCTTGTAAAGCAAATGACTATTTAATAAAATATCACATGAAATAGTAAGTAAAATACTAAAGTGCAACCTATGTAAATATTAGCAAATTCTCAGCCCCTTCATCAAGCAAGTGATTCCACTTAACTGTTGTATAAAGTGGCAAGAAACAGAAGTCTTATATGTGAAAATACTTGCAAAATTATATTTCTCTTGGAAAAAGTTCCTATTAAATCTCTTCACAAATGATATAGAGAAAAGATTAATTGCAATATTTTAGTGATTTCCAGAATAAGATCGCCATGGAAATCATTATTGACTAATCCTTTAAGGGATCAGTAAAGGAGCACATCAGGTACTACTGAAGCTCCTAAGATGTCACATAAATGGACTCAAGGAGATAAGATGAAAATAACAGAATGAGATTCTGGTTAGAAAAATGAAAATCAATATATCTTGGTCAAAGTAATTTAGTGGACAGAAGAAACGTGGAGAGTAGTAATGCTGATAGGATTCCTGAGGCTAATAATGGAGGGCAAATCAGATAGTCTGCAATGCGATATGGCTTCCAAAGGAACTAATGCTATTTTGGAGTGAGTGGAGTGTCTTCTACTGGGGCAGGGAAAAAAATTCAGAAAAATGATTCCCACCTTCCTTAATTCTGGTCAGGCTAAAAGATACATCAGCTCCCTCGGGACTCAAAATGTGTTGAGAAATTGGTAAGAGCACAGAGGATATACCTAAGATGATGTAAGAAATGAAATATTTATTGAGAAAATAATCAAAGGAGTTAAGTATGCACTGTCTGAATAAGCAATAAAGAAAGAGGGCAAGGGAAGTACTAAGCTGACATTTGAAAAGTCTAATTTTCCTCAGTGGAAAAGGTTCTATAAATGTATAATACTAACAACACCATTACAGCTTAAAACAGCAATGAGGTGGACTTAATATGTGGACTGTGCTTTAGAGAACTTCTTGACATTAACCATACTAAAGATAGTACTTTATTGGGCCTATTGTCATTGGAGAGCACTGAACAAATCCTCTCCTCAATCTCAAGATACAGAAGTTTGAGCATTTGGGAGTATGTTGTTACCAGGACCAGTTTAATTCTATGGATCACAGCTACAGTACCTTTTTTAGCACTGGTATCTTTTACCCCATTCTTCAGTATAAATTAACTTCTTCATCCCTACTTTAATCCATATCAATTTGTTTTGATTACCAATCTAGTAATTTTCTCATTCTACTAAAGGCCATAGAGGAAAAAAAAAGGGTGGGATTGAAACCATTTATATTAAAGTGGTAGTATGTGGGATAATATTTTAATATACTCAGATAAATCCACAAGGAATAATGTCTTTTGCTCTTCCAGTGGGCTCTCTGTTCAGCAAATGAGACACGTGTTTCTGATTTTGAAAATCACTAAGTCTTATTCCTTGAGATTTTAGGTAGAGAATGCCATATTTGAAAGTTCCCCTGCACCACTCAGACCTGCTAAAATGGCCACAGCCTAGTCTTAGAGACTAAATGCACTCAACTTAACAGATGTGTGGGGTTTTGCAGAAAAGCTCCAAATATCAAGAGCATGTGACATGCTTTATGACATAGGAAGCATCACAGGGAAATTGTTCATGCAGCTACAATGTGCTAGGACATGCTCTATTAAAAGTACGGATACAAGGAAAATACAACTTAGCTTCTTCACAGGTATAACATTCTATGACTCTTTAATTCAGTGAGTATAAGTTCATTTTCATGACTCAAGAGTCAGCCTTGACAGACTCCTTCCAAAGCAAAAGTATGAGAAACAAAGTAAAAGAAAGCGGAAAACTTGTCCCATTATATGTCAAGTATTTACAATACTAGAGAGACAAACTTTGGGAAAAAGTGAATGATGAAGTATGAAGGGTTCTGCAACAAAAGCAGAGAACTCTTACAGAAACAATGCATTGACCATCTATCACTGATCCCTGGAGTGGAGGGGAGGAAAACATGAAATCCCACACCTCAGGTGATGTATTGGAAAAGACAGGATATCTTGCTCCAGGGAAGCTTGAAAGAGTCAGACATCTGCTGTAGAGCAAACACAGTGAAACATGGGTCATGAAAGAGCTCCTAAGTTAAAGGAAAGACAGGTTTGTGACCCTGAAATAGCAATGTGAGTGGTGCAAAATCCACTCTAGAGCAGCCACTGATGGGCCTGAAGATATTGATGGGCAATGTGAAAGCAAGATTATAATCACCCAGACCCATTTGTTATCCATATTCTAAAATAAAGAAAATAGCTTCTTAGGTGTCAGGTAATTTCCTAATACAAGAGCTTTAATGGAAACAAGATAGTCACCTGAGGCAGCCACTTTAGCCAAACAGGGTTAGTAAAATGCATCAGACTGTGTATAAAACAGCCTTCACTGCTGGTCACAGGCAGTCTTTTTGATAGATTCAGGTCACTGGGGGTTTACTGATAGCATGGCTCTCTGTGTTGATTATTAGTGGCCAAGCATAAGAGCTATTCAGAGCTGTGTCTCATAAATTTCTTCAGCTTCAAAGAAGCCTGGTGGGGTCAACACAACATAAGCTAAAGACAGAATGCAGGTCACTCTGAACGATGCAGACACACAAAACCATCCAACTGCGCACTGTGAGTCTATTTCAACTACACAGAGGCAGGGATTCTTCAGTCATCTGTGTTTCTTGAAATGCACCTCATAGTTTGCATTCTTCAAATTATAACATCACTTGATAGACACTAAGAAAGTATAAGGCTATTCTTCTTGAGTAAGAAGGAATTTAGATTATAGGTGAAAATTCCCTTGCCACAATTTTAAGGTAACGATCATGGAAAAAGTGCCTTTTCAAGTAACATAATTATCTGTGCTACAGAGCACTAAGCTAATCATGTGGGTACCAGAAACAAGCAAAAAGAAAATTCTGGCTGTTATGATTTCATGTGAGTAATGACAAGCCTGTTCCTCTCTCAATGCCAGTTAGTTGTGAAATATACATGAGTTGAAGTTTTATGTCACAAGTGCCCTGAACTTGTTTTCCAAAGTCCCGCTTTGGCTGTAATTACATAAATAGAAGTAAAACATATATAGATATTTGAATAAAACAAATAAATTATAAAAGACAAAGTAAATAACCTAGAATTCCCTAGTCATTTTTGGTTTGTTGGGTAATGTGAATCCAAATACACTGCAGACTAACTAAATGACAGTCAAAACAAGTAAATGGAATATGGGGAAGTGTCGTTATTGTAGTTTAAGTAGACTTACAAAGAGATTTCCACAAATTGTTCAGCAGGAAAAATCTTGTGTGCACATAACTCTACTTTAATCAAAGCATACTTCTTCATGAAATCCCCTGCCTCCAACCTATTCTGCTCTGTTCTTGACGACTGCCACATCTGAAATGCACCTCATGCAAGCACGTGAAGAAACTGTTTAAATAACCCCAGTGCTTACTCTCACATAAGATCTACAACATCCATTCATCCACTTCCAAAATGTGGTAAGGGTTATCTATGCATATTTGATCAATACACCACCCAAAGAGGGTGGGTACTACTACTGAATGGATAGTTGCACAATCCATAGAGTATTCAAATATCTAGCTAACTCCAAAGTTTCCAGGTAGAAACTTTGATAATGTGATAAATATGTTTCCATAAATTCATCTGAATCTCACTTTTTGATTGCTATATTCTTTACTTCAGGCATTCATTTATGTATTATAAATTATAAGCAAAGATTGTGATTATGTGTATGTGTGTCTATATTTATGCCATTTGTGTGTGGGTGTACATACTACAAACTTTAACAAATATTTATTGAACATACATGTCTACATAATCTCGTCCATATAAAGTTTCAAACATCTGCTCCCATGGGGACTATTGTCCAGCTGCCTGTTCTACTTCACAGGGTATATTTAAAATCAAAGCAACCAATGCATGTATGACATTTTATTCATAGTGATTTATAAAGTGAGATGTGTGGTTATGTAAGGAATCACCCATCTGTGAATTATAACCTGCTCATATTGTTGCCATTATCATTACTACTTCAGTTATTAAGTAAAAGTTAAAATGAAGAAATTAGAATTCTGTAGGACTGTCAACCCTCAGAATAGGAGTCATTTGGGGAAATGAGAGAAATTAGAATACTTCATTATCTTCAATAATAATTAAACTGTTAGCAATGTCACTGACTTCCATATTTTTCCTTTTTGGTAGTTTATTTTTCCTATTTCCAAGTAAAGTAATGCTATTGATGACAACATCTTGGTTTTTTAAAAATTTTGCTGATCTAAGGAAGAAAGAGATGTTTTGCTAATTTTTATCCCAGGAAGCTGAGCAAATGTCTCTTAAAATTAGGCATAGATATCTGCTTGAGTTTCAATCTAGAGAAACTTAGAAGCTTCTGTGAAGGAAAAAAATACAAACACAAATCCAGAATGAGCTAAAAGAGAATTAACGATAGTAAAAGTACTGATGGACACTGGCAATGATGTTCTTTTATTATGAATGCCATAGCACGTCAACGATCAAGTAGAACGTGCCAAACACAATCTAAATCTAAAGGAAAACTGAAATTTGAGATGACAGAACAAGAACAAATAATATTGTACTAATTAAAAATGTAATGCATATGTGTGAAACTGGCATCTTGAGTTTTAATTACTGTTGCAGGCCTTTTCTATGCTCTTGTGAAACGACGGTCTTTCTGCTGTCTACTTGTTGAATTTTTTATTGAATGGAGGATTAAGCCTCTGATCATAGAATAAATTGGAAGCATGTTATTGCAAAACTTAAGGAAAAAAGAAAGGAAGGAGGAGAAAAGGGGGAAAGCATTATTATGTTCTTAAAATTTTATCTATGAAAAACAGGAAATCTATTCTCTATATAAATACAGAAAGTTCTTTTGTAAGTGTTAAAATTATATATCTTAAAAGGGTTACACTCTGAAACTTTAGTCACAAGTTGCAAAAAGAGAAAGTTATATTTTAATTGAGAATAAATACATATCCACAATCATTTCAAGTAGATGCAGACTACTTTGCATTTAGATATTTCTATTATTAACATTTTGTTTAAAACAATTAAAAGTGGAAAGATTATACTTTGAGGTTAATGAAGCATGACAGTGCAGAAAACTATCAAATTTGAAAAAGAGATAAGGGGCAGGGGAAGTCCAATGGAAAACAGGTTACCCCATCAGTTAGCAGCTTTTATTAGCAGACTTAGAAGCATCAATAGGGGTAAGCAGAAAATGAAAGGCTAGGATATGTAAAGTGTTCATACCTATCAGCTCACTGGGAAATGTCTCACTGGCTGGCTGATACACTGGCATACTCATTGGTAGCAATTTTTTACTCAAAAATTTTCACTCTTTGAACAATAGAAGATATGATCACCCTAAGGAAGGATACTATTCATACTTGGTTGGCAATTCTCTAAGTGACTACATTTTGTTCGATTTTTCCTTCATAACCTATTGTTTGTAATATAGATCCCTTACTGAAGATTACATGCTATCCATGTCCCACTACAATGAATTTTGATTCAGTTATAAAATACAAAGCCATAATTTTTTTTTCTTTTTTTTAAATTATTTTTTTAATAATCTTACTTAGTTGATTAGGGTACAAAGGGTCAAGGGGTGCAAGTGGATAATACCATTGTTTCCACACTAATATTATCATTTTTCCCTGTATCTGGGGTTAGGGGAGTAACAAAGGGAAAAGCCCCACCCAACCTCCCACCCATCCCAGATCCCCAACAGGAGGCACGCTCCAAGGGTCCTGCTCAAACAGTTTTGATAGTTCATCAGTTCTGGATTGCTGCCAATCTCGCAGTTCCAATCACAATGAAACCTATTCAGAGTCCACTGGCTGACAGTCTCTTCATGGTTGGGGTTCTAAGATCAGCAGTTCAGTTGGAGGGATCTCCAAAGAAACTTCATCTGAGATGATCCCAGACCTGATTCTTGCGTGAGTTTGCTAGTACAGAGTCCAACACCGTCCATCACACCAATCAGCTTATGCACATGCTGGTCATTGCAATTGCTGGGTCAGTTCTGTTTCCAGCCCTGTCTTCCTCATGAACCAATGGGTGTTGTAGTCCAGCTTGATCCTACCCACTTCATACTCGGTCCTCATGCAAACCAGTTGGAGCTGCAGCCTAGTTGGGGCGACTCCCCATAACCCCCACCAGTTCTGCCCCCTACCCTGGTTCCCATAAATGCTAGTATGTACCGCAGGCTTGTCCATTCTGTCCCACATCCCATTCAGCTCTCTCACATGTCAATGGGCATTGAAGCCTAGTTCAACCCAACTAACCTTCTATGCAGCCCATACACCTATTGGCAGGTGTCTTTCTCTCTAGCCACCCCTGCCCCTGTCCTGGTTTTCGTGCTGTCCAGTGAGAGTGGTAACCCCGAGGGAGGTGCCCACTATTTCCCTTCTAGGCCACTTCGACTCCCAGATTATGCACTCTCCAGGTGGTTTTGGCATTTGACTTGACAGAATTAGCTCCCAGTGCCAGCCTCTGCCAGCTAATCAAAGCCATAATTTCTTTCTTTGAAATCTCTTATAAGGTTTCCAACCAAAATACCAACTGCCCAAATGTACTTGGCATTACTATTCCATTGTCATGCCTTCATTCTCTGTTTTTCTTTAAGAAGGTACCTGATGATCAAGGTTTGGTCCACCAGAGTGTAAGTTAAGAAATCGATGTGGCAGTTAGAAACACTACCATTGGCAGGAATAGGCATTCCTGCATTTCTATATTCTGATTAATAAGTCCGACTGTATCATGAGTAGAAAGGAGCCCACAGCCCCATTTCAGTGAAGGCATTTGTGCCAGGCATTGTAATGCAGTATAAATACACTAGTTTTAATTCTTAACCCTGGAAGTAATCCTCACTTAAGCACAATCAATTTTTCTTTAACTCATTACTTTTGCAAACTTCTAAAAATAAAAGGAAATGAAAACATCAAATTTCATGAGGAGTTTAAAAAGAAGCAGTCATTGCCATTTTTTTGGTTACATAGAAGTAATAAAGCCATTTTGGAAATGTTTGGTAATAGCTATTACACTTAAAACATGGACAAATATTACCTTAGATATACAGAACATGCTTTTGTATCAGCATAAAGATAAAAAATGTGGTTTCCAGATGCAGATTGAAGGTTTTGAATAATGACATAGCCTCTGAGCAAAAATGTGAATTTTGCTTAAACTCTCCATGCCTCAGTTTTCTGGCAATAATAACTTAACCTATTGCACAGGGCTGTTGAGAAATGAATTTTAAAAATTATTATTTTTTTAAAGATTTATTTTTATTATTTTTTTATTGGAAAGGCAGATATCCAGAAAGGAGAGACAGAGAGGAAGATCTTCCGTCCAATGATTCACTCCCCAAGTGAGCGCAACGGGCCGATACTATGCCAGTCCGAAGCCAGGAGCCTCTTCCGGGTCTCCCACACAGTTGCAGGGTCCCAAAGCTTTGGGCCGTCCTCGACTGCTTTCCCGGGCCACAGGCAGGGAGCTGGAAGGGAAGAGGGGCTGCTGGGATTAGAACCGACGCCCATATGGGATCCCGGGCATGCAAGGCGAGGACTTTAACCACTTGCGCCACCGCGCCGGCCCCAAAATTATTTTTTTTTATTTGAAATGAAGTGTACCTCTTTCATCTACTGGTTCACTCTCCAAATGCCCATGGAAGCTGGGGTCAGACTGAAGCTTATCTGGACCTCAGCCCATGTCTCCCATGTGGGTAAGAGTCATCAGCACTGACCCTCTGGATTGGCAGAGACAGGAAGCTGGAGTTGACACCATAATTATGACTCGGACCCAGGTACTCCAACATGGGATGCAAGTGCCTTATTCAGCTTACTCACTAGGGTCAACACGCACCCCAAGCCTAACCTTAAACAATGAAGACCAAGTAATCTGGATAACAATTGAGAAGAATTTGGAAAAAAATAAGGCATCAAAATATGTATTTTCTCTGATCATGTCCACGTATTTGTATATTTTATACAAATATAAGATAGGGCCCGGCGCAGTGGCACAAGTGGTTAAGGTCCTCGCCTTGCACACCCGGGATCCCATATGGGCGCCGGTTCTAATCCCGGCAGCCCCGCTTCCCTTCCAGCTCCCTGCCTGTGGCCCGGGAAAGCAGTCGAGGACGGCCCAAAGCTTTGGGACCCTGCAACTGTGTGGGAGACCTGGAAGAGGCTCCTGGCTTCGGATCGGCATAGTATCGGCCCGTTGCGCTCACTTGGGGAGTGAATCATCGGATGGAAGATCTTCCTCTCTGTCTCTCCTCTCTGTATATCCCGCCTTTCCAATGAAAAAATAATAAAAATAAATCTTTAAAAAAAACAAATATAAGATAATACATCAAGCTATACAATATATTACATTTGGTTACTTTGGAGGTGACAGAATAATTCAGTCAGGCTGGAAAGAGTTATTATCATCTAATACATTTTTATTAGTGAAAATGCTACATTTAAGATGAAAGCAATTAATAAAATTCAAATACGTTTGAGAGTAAGTTAAAAATGGCAACTAGGCAAAAACTCATATTCATTCATTTACTGTCAAAACACATAATAGGTGTTCAATAAACACAGGCCAAGTTAAAATTAAAATGTGACCTTTTATCATTGAAGTACTTTTCTTGAGTAAGTAGAGACTCTTTCTGAGCATCCCAAAGGTTATAGCGTTGGCTAAGGACACATAGATACTAGTTGCTAATACTATGTGAGTACAATGTATGTTAGGGTTTAATTACAGAACATCCTCCAAATTAGCCTACCTGCCAGTTTTAGGAAATACTTTGCACAGAGGAAACAGTAAGCTTGTGGATGGGGGAACAAAACTGAAAAGTGCAGCATTGCACTCCTTAAACTGACGGAACACACATGCATGTCCTAAACACAATGAAATTAATTTGTTGGAACATAGGAAAGAACATTTGTTTCTTTCCTATTTGCTGGTGAAAGTGCTGTTTAACAGAAAAAAAAAATGATCAAAATGTACATATCTGAATGGAGAGGAAACAGAATGAGGACAAATAAAGAACAGTACTCCCTGCATGATAGAGAAGTGGATTCAGCACCTGATAGGCAGGCTGCAGAGAAGGTGGATTGTAGCTAGGCAAGGGAGTTTTTGACGAAGTTTTCAGTGTCAGTAGCATATGTACACATCTGCCCGTAGCTCCCATGTCACAGGTAATTATGAGCCTTCTCACCAGTCTGACTTAAACTGACTCTTTGCAGTAATTACAGTAGTACTCTGGTATACTTCTGGTTCAACTTCCAGCTATTCCACTTCCAATCCAGTTTCTTACTAATGCCTTTACACTAGGTGCCAGCATGTGGTGGTTGAAGTACTTTGGTCCCTACTTCCCATGCAGGAGACCAGGACTTTGCTCGGGCCCAACCATTTATATTATGGACATTAGGTGAGTGAAAAAACAGATCAAAGATGTTCGTGACTGCCTGTCTCTTTCTTAAATGAAATGGAAATGGATCTTAACAATAAAAGACAAACTGCGAACTAAATGACAGCCAACTCATTAAATACATACAATCACAATCCATCCGAACTGGTGCTGAAATTTTTCAAAGTGGCTATTGTGGATCACTCATGATGTGAAAAAGCAGGTCTCACCCTTTGTACAGATAGAAGCAGCAGACGGGAATCATGGGTATTTAAACAGAAAGTTTCACTCATCTTAAAAATGCTTGCTATCTTCTTTGACATTCTGCTATTAGGTTAAATTGCCAACATAACAAGATCCTTTCATATCTGCACATCAGTCTTTTATTAGTTAACATCAACATGGGTTTGGTTTATCATAACAGCAGAGAAGAGGGTTCCGAGGCAAATACAATGCCAGAGTTGGGCTGAAAAGGAAAAAAATGAGGTCGATCCAGAGGGTCGGGATTTGCCCAGTCTGCACCAACTTGCACAGCAACTAGAGATTCACAGGTGAGTTGTACAAAGAGAAACCAAATGGTAGCAAGAGAAGCTACAACAGAGACAGAAGCATTGGGAAAAAGCAAATCAACCTTATTTACTTTGCAACGTCAGCTAGGGACAGCACTGAGACTAATGATGGGTCATTAAATAAACCTTCTTTGAAGTTTTGTTTTCTAATATGGAAATATTTTCTGTTAGATGTTCAGTAATGGTTCCTTTTCCTCATCTCTCTAGAGAACGTGCTGTGCCTCAAAGTAAAACATTCAAATAACAGAATGCTACCCTTTTTATCTCTAAAACATGCTTTCATTTTAACAGTTTTTCTTGTAACTAATTGAAAAAGGTATCAGTTGATTTTTTTCAAATTCACATAGATTCCATTCCAACAAGCTTCTACAGCCTTTGCATTCTCTGACGACTCTCATGGAACCTTCTAGTATATGAGCTAGGGCTATCTACACCAGTGCCCTGGGCTCAAACACAATTCCAAAATTATTGCATCTTCCTTCTTGTTATTAGTTACCTGTACACAAATATTCTTATTTCTTTCTATAGGATTTAGAATTTCACACACAACCTTGTTAAGTTCCCACATCTCACTGACCTTGTGCGCTTTACTCATCTGATCTCTGTACTCTCCCAGGTTTCCTTTTTGGAAAGGAAATGGAAGGAATGGTTATGGTGAAACCTCCGGTTAATCACAGTGTTATACCTAAGCACAATCATCAGGCAGAAATGCAGCTGCTGGTAAACCAAGATAAATAGAGGATTAATAGTGCTGCATGACTAGGAATGCAACTAAGTTACAAAAAGGATTGGGTGACCTAACTGGGAAAATTGAGACTAAGATAAATTACATTCTGCTACTTTCAGTGAATTATTCAAAATGATCAATTAACTCTGGCTAGTTCTGCCCACAGGAGTTATAGTTTGAACCATGTAATTACAGCACTTGATAATATTTAATTTAGCACTTTATTATAGACTGTCCTGGTATTGTTATTTAATTGCTTCATGTGCATAAGTTTTATTTCTTAACAGGACTGTACATTGCTTAAAGGCAGTGACCATATCTTCCCACCTAATTTAGGTCCTTCTTTATCTCCCCAAATAAACCAGTCCATGCAGAAGACATTCCATTTGAATTGCTACACATGAATCTTTACAATAAAAATGAAGCATAGATAGTATACACCTCTTCTGCTACTTTCTAGTGCAGTTACTATATTAAAGAGAGAGAGAGAGAAGGAAAGACAAGCGTCTCAGGAAGAATATAGGAAATCATGCAGTGAAAGTCATTCACTTCATCTTGTAGGTAATATTTTCATAAATTATCCTGAATCAATTACATGTGTTTCTACTGAAAGTTTACACATATTGCAATATTCATACAAACACTAGCTAATGTACATACATTCGAAACAGTGGTTTGAACCTGCTCACATAATAAATAACACAAGTGAAAGTTCATGAAAACCACTGATGAAGAATACCTAAGATTTCTCATGTGCAATTCCAAGCAATGAGTTCTTAGCACTTGTACTTGTACTTGAAGCTAGAATATCATGAGTAAGCAGAGTTTGACTAAATAGAATATTATTGGACTTTTCTATGATGTTCATATTTCCACATTTTATTTTTCACCTTTAAAGCCTAAGCTACTTAATGCCAACATGCACCTTTCAACGTGGTGAGGAGATGAAGCCCCCAGGCATAAAAGCAGCTGTTCCTATTTTATCCTCTTGTCTCAGTCCAGAAACTGATTACTTCTGGTGCTCCGCTCATATACCCCTGGAACTTCCTAGGACCAACCTGAATCAATATCCAAAGCACTTTCAAGATCAATCATTTGCATGAAAATTCCTATCTTGCCAATGTTTCTTGCCTCTCTATGCACATATACCTGAAACACCTTGTTCATCAAGCTTGAGTATTCTAGCCTTGATTTTTGTGCCATTCTGTAACCCATGGTTTGTACCAAAATCTTGTTTTGGTTGAATTTGTAGAATCACTGAACAAGTGGCTTTCTCTGGGTACTGAATAGCTTAATTTTTGGTTGTTCCTAGAATCACGGAATCATATTTTAGAGCTCAGAGGGACTGAACAGATCCTTCATGTTGATAGCTGACTAGGGCATTGCATACTCATGCAGTGCTTTCTGTGCTCCTTCAGAGCCAGATGCATGACAAAACATATATCTCCTGCTCACGCACTGTCAGAGTCCATGCAGCGGGATAAAAACTGAAGCATCACTAACAATTTTCTAATTCTAAAATGGAACAGGAAGAAAGTCACCCAAGGATTTAAACATGCAGAGAAAGCTGTACACACAAATGTGTGCACACATTCATGGGTTTTATCTTCTTTTGGTAGAGGGGCTTCAGAAGATTAAAAAAAATTGAATATGATAATTACATCTAAAGATCATGACTGATTCATCCACTACTAGCCTTCTACAATATAAAGGCTGATATAATTATAGAGTGAGGAGCCTTCAAAAAAATTCCTAGAAAAATTGAATTAAATGACAAATTTTGATAGAATAATTTTAAGATCCTTCCATGTTCTTTTTATGATGTGTATTTTCCATCAATATTTTTAAAGACACCATACATATTCAATTTAATTCAATAGAAATCTATCTGATAGAGAGAAAGAGATAAAAAGACAGATCTGCCACCAAGTGATTCACTCCTCACATGTGCACAAGAGGACTGGGCCAAGATGGAGTGAGGAATCACAAATTCAATCCAGGGTTTTCCACATCGGACCAGAGACCCAAGAACATGTATCATTACCTGCTGCCTCCACAAGTGCAATACTCAGGAAGCAGGAATTCAGGGTGGGTCCAGGACCCCAGTGCAGGGACTTCATTATGGGATGTGGTCACCCCACTAGCCCCACTAGGCCAAATGCCTTCCTCTTGTCCATGTTGTGTACCAAAATAAGTTTGTCTTTGGTTCTATTTCCCCATAAATATTCTAAAGTAGTCTCATATAATTGGCTTTGATAGTGAGTCAAATAGTTTCTAATTCTATTAGCTTCTGATGCTATAAAATGAAATTCACTGTACAAAGTAATTTGATCTTCAGCCTATATAATTGTTTTCCACATTTGTATGTGCATAAATATTCTGAACTTTAAAATTTGCATAATATCTGTGAGAAGGTAAAACAACAAATAAATGTATACCATCTGCTTTGCATTTTCTTTTGAATTAGTCCTTTTTTTTCATAAAAATAATCATTCTGGGGTGTGCACCTGGAGTAGCAGATAAGATACTTCTTATGGTGCCTGAACCCCATATCAGTTCAGCATGCCTGTGTGACAGATGCCCTGTTCTGTACATGATTTCAACGTCCAGCAATTAGCTGAGGGAGAAGACAGAGTTAGCATTTTATAATTTCAACCAGGTCCAGAGCTGATTATTTCCAACAGTCAGAAAGATTACTCTCTCACAAATTATTAAGTACAAATATGTAAATATGTTGTGTCACACAAAATGGAAAATGGGGCTAGAACAGTGGTATGTCACACTATTCCTCTGCCTGTCATGCCAGCATCCCATATGGTGGCAGTTCGTGCCTAGGCTGCTCCACTTCGGATCCTGCTACGTGCTTATTGTCTGGGAAAGCACATCATTCAAAGTCCTTGGACCCCTACAGCTACAGAAGCTTCTGGCTCCTGACTTTAAATCAGCTCAGCTCCTGCTGCTGTGACAATTTATGAAGGGAATCAGTGGATGGAAGATCTCTCTTCCTTTTGCCTTCTTTCTGAAATGTTTTTTAAGTAAAAATAAATAAATCTTAAAAATTGAAAAAAAGGTGGAAAAATGTCTGAATAGAATCAAGGAACAAATATTTTGAAATGGTGAAGATAATTGTCACATAGACCTAGCCACTCTTCAACACCACAGTGTGGACTACCTCAGGGTCAGTCATCCCGAAGAAATAGACAACAGGGGAATGCCACAGAGCTCAGGCCCTTTTGCGAATTTAACTAGCCTTGGAAAAGCAACTGCTGCTTAACTGAAGTGTAAGTTTTCAGATGTGTGAACCAAATGAGGTGGACAAATAGAAAGAGCACTTAATAGGACCAATATCCAAGTTCAAAGGTACCACTTTCTAAGACTTAGCAACTCTTCATGAAGTTTAAGACCAAGGCACATAAGCAATGAGAACAGGTGTATTTTTCCCACCAAATCTATTTGTCTTTTGACATTGAATACTACTACTATCTATCATTATTTATGTTTCTAAGTGGCTATT
This sequence comes from Ochotona curzoniae, assembly GCF_017591425.1. NCBI lineage: Eukaryota > Metazoa > Chordata > Mammalia > Lagomorpha > Ochotonidae > Ochotona > Ochotona curzoniae. Next base: position 550,476 of record NW_024466921.1, read on the forward strand.
TCAATTTGTCTGCACATGAAACTGTCACTTGGGATTATCTCCACACACATTATTAATTTTTTTAATGTAAGGGAGTAAATGGTTTCAAGGGAATAGCGGGAGAATGTAACATGATCAAAGTAGTGATGGAAAATACTCTGCAAGAAAACATGGAGTAAGTTCCTGAAAAGTATTATACATCCACCAGCACAAGCCCTTGCTTTCATCAATACAGGCAGACTAATGGGGGCCTGAGGCTGTGGACTTGCAAGGAAGCCAGAGAATGGCACCAACAGGGGAGCACAGAGACCTGGGAGTTTGCACCCAAGCAGGTGGAACAAGCCTGAGGATTTCCTCATGTATGTGATCCCAGGTTGGGGTGAGATCCTTAGATTGGCATGTTGGTGTGATATGCTGGGCTGGTGAACTGGGCTTAGGGAATTGTGAACATGTTTGGGTCTTGGATGAGCGGAGGGATAGGATTCCATGTCATCATGCATGGCAAGAGCTTGGGTCCATGGTGGGCAGGCAGAACTCCAAGCTAGCACACCACTGCACCAGAAGACTGCGCTTGGGAAGACTGGGCTGGGGAACCCACACAGTCATGGAAATAGTGACCATGGATTGTTCAGGGAGGGAAGGGGATATAGAGATGTGAGGAAAGGAGGACCAGTGTGAGAGTATGTTACAGATGAGGAGTGACTTCTGGGGGGTTTTCACCTACAAGGCTACTGTGTACATGTAGGTAAGCAAGGAGGTTGAGACAGAGCAGTTTGGAGGAGGGAAGCTGGAGGACTTTTCTGGGTCAGACTGATGTACCCGCCCACATGGGAGACCTGAGCTAGGCTAGTTAGCATCAATCACTGCCAGCTATCACACACGAGTGCACACCAAGGGTAGGTCTGGAGGCCTACCTGGCAGGGATGGCTCACAATACCCACTAGTGACTGTCAGAACAGAGGGTTGGGGTAATGTTAGGATGGACCATGACACTAACCAGCACATGAGAGAACTAGGTCTGGGGGAAGATTCTGTGTGGGATATTTGAGCTCACCACTGAGGGATTGCCATACCAGCTGGGTTGCTCAAGAGCTGGGTTAGTGACAGGATGAGCTAGGCATGACCATGAAATTCCCTGACACTCATGTGTACTGGTGTTGGGAACAGGCCCAGCTGACCCAGGCCGCAGCACCCCATGCACACCCAAGAATAGGGTGTGGGATGGGCTGGGCCACAACATCTACCAGCATACACAAAGGCTAAAACAGACTGGACAAACTGCCAGGTAAGGACTAGCGCCCACTTGCACAGGTGAGATTTAGGTCTTGGAGTGGGTCTGGTGGGGGAACTTGGGAAACTCCCTGTTGGGCTGTGCCTCCCACTGGTAATCATGTGATTCACACCTCTGTGTTGGTTAGGCCAGCCAAGACAGCACACTTGCATATGTAGCAACAAGGATGGAGTGCAAGCCATTGTGTCTTTTGTTTGTTTGTCTTTAGTAAAATCATTTATTCTGCAGCCATTTTGTGCTAAGGGATAGATAATTGTATGCTGTAAAACATTACCTTCCTGCTTAGAATCAATAACAGCACCCACAATTAAGGCATGGTTTTAGGTACAAAAGCTAATGTCATATTTAGTTATCAATCAATTGTGCACACACACACACACACCCTGCTTTACTTCCGATCCACTTTCAAGACACCTGTTTCCTAGTCCTTAATAATATTAATAGTAAACAAGAATGGATCTATTTCACTTTCTAGGCTTGGAAATATGACACATGAATATCTGATATCTGCACAAATTACTAAACACTTAACCTAAAAACCTCTTTTTTTGACATTTTTGAAATCCATGATCCATGTGTAGGGTTTTTTTTTTATTAATTACATTGCATTATGTGACAGTTTCATAGGCTCTGGGATTTCCCCCAACCCCTCCCCGCGCCCTCCTCCCCCATGGTGGATTCCTCTACTTTGTTGAAGTATTACAGTTCAAATTCAGTCAACATTCTTTCATTCCAAGCATATACCAAGCATAGGATCCAACATCTTATTTTCCAGATAAATTCAACTGTTTCTTGGGGAGACCATCTCTGTTCTGAAGGTAGAGCTGGCTGAATATCATCCCTATCAGTCAGACACCTAAAAAGTTCTAATTGGCATATTGGACTTGACAAAATAGATTAACAGTTTGGTCAGCTAACAGTGGGTCAGGTTAATGCTAAAATCATTTGATCCTTTTATTAGATAAGTCAAAGGTGAAGACACAGCCCAATAAGACATAATATTTTTGAATTAATGCACACGATAGTAAACTTGCAGTCACAACCACAGAATCTTCCAAGTAGTTCCTTTGTCCTATTTGTCACTACCCAAAGCTCTTGAGCAAACCAGCTGGTGTGGCAGTGCAACAGTACTGAGCTCACTTAGCACCCCCAGAATCTGCCCCCAGGCTGGTTCTCTCGCATGCTGGTTATAGCTATATCTATGCATAATTATAGAATATATATAATTTATAGAATGCATTTATAGTATGTGTATTTAAGACATTACATATACATATATACACTTAAGAAATGCTAAATACTGAAAAAATATAAACAAGACAGTCTTTGATTACAAGGAAAGTAGGATTTAAGTGAATCCCACGTAAATCTTAATTCATGTATGTTTTCTCTTTGGTCACCTCAAAAGCACTTGTTTCCTCACTTGTGCTTCTTCATCTCGTAACAGGCCTCCTATTCTGTATATTTATTCTCTTCCCTTCCTTTTACCTTGCATGAAATCCACTACTACTCCTTACAGGAAGAGTCATTATTCACTACTTCTCTTTGTGTCCCCACACATTCTTTCAAGTCTAATGACTATACTGGTGTATCATTTCAGAATACTCTGGCCTGCAAACAGAAATGAACATTCTGTTAACCTCAGGGTATGAGTGGCAGGCAGGTGAGTGGGAGCAAAACTGCTTCTGGTAAATGTAGTGGGCAGAAAATGTGAGCTGCCTGATAGTTCTTTAATGCTGTAATAATATTTCTCATTTAATTAATAGTGTGAGAAGAGCACAGGGAAAAGGCTCAGAGGGGTGGGATGCCTAAGAATTCCTTAGCCAACTTGCACATACCAAGAGGAGAACATCCCATGGTAGGTGAAACCTAGACTAACAGGAACTGAATCAGGACGAGGAGGTATCTGCTGAAAGTCAGCTACAAGTCACACTGAAAATTCTGCAGTTCCCCCAAAACACTTTTTAGTATTACAGTAGCTGATCTGTATCTCTGAGTGTACACACAGACACACATACACACACACATACACGCACTTAAAAGACAAACTGTGATTGGGAATTTACAGATGTCTCCATTACCAATTATGCTTGTCTGGATCTTTAAACATGTAAAAGATCAGTTGAGGAGGAAATATTAGATTTATGTGGTAAAATATTCACAAAGTTATATGGCTACACTTTGGTCGGAAAAGTCTCTTTGATATATGCCCCAGAGGATGACTGTTTGAATAAGCTACTCCAGTGAAGTGAATGTTTTAGCTCCCAAACCCAAAGGAAATACAATGTGTATGATCCTATTAATCATTTTTGATGGAATTTACAGTCCATGAATGTGAGATGATGAAGAAATAATTGGTGAAGGTACCATATATTTTTACACATTTCTGTGTGTGTGTGTGTGCATGTGCATGTGCGTGTATGTCTGTGTGTTTAAGAAAGATAGAGATTCAACAAAAAAAATCACCTTTGGTTTTTTATAAGTCTTCCAAATTCAGGAATTAGCCAATGTTTTAATGATGGAATATTAAAAAAATATGCTGGCACATGAAGGCCCACTTCAGTAGCCTACTGATTAAAGTCATTGTGTTGCAGGTGCTGGGATCCCATATGGATGCTGTTTCATTTCCTGGCTGCTCACCTTCCCTTCCATATCCCTACTTGTGGCCTGGGAAAGAAGTAGAGGAAGGTTCAAGGCTTTGGGACTGTGCATCCCATGGTGGAGACCCAGAAGAAGCTCCTGGCTCCTGGCCTCAGACCAAAGAGTTCGGCTCCAGGTGTTGTGACCACTAAGGATTGAACCAGCTGATGGAAGATCTTTCTCTCTGTCTCTCCTTCTTTCTGTAAATCTTCCCATCGAATAAATAAACAAACAAACAAACAAACAAATAAATCTTTTAAAACAATCTGGTACATGAATTCATGGTCCATCCACAATTTTAGCTTATTAAAAGGAAGTAAGTTTATTTTTGATAAATAGAAATGAGATTAACAAAAAACATTCTAGGAACAAGAATGTAGTGATTAGTTCTACTTAGGGCCCATAGGTAGGTTTCAGGAGAAATTGAAAAACTAAGTTTACAACCTAAGGTGTTAAAGTTTAGTCTGAGGGACTTGCATTGTGGTGCAGCAGTTTATCCTCCACTGCAAAATTGCATAACCCAGTACCAGATGCTCTGTTGCTTATCCAGCTCCTTGCTAATACATCACGGAAAGCAGTAGCTAAAGATCCAAGTACATGGGTCCTTTCTACACATGTGGGAAACCCAGTTGGATCCTGGATTCAGTCTGGTCCAACCCTAGCTGTTGAAGACATTTGGGCAGGTGGGGGATGGTGAATTAACATATTGGGGATGATATTCTATGTCATCCCCTGCCTCTGTCATTCGGCCTTTTCAGCAATCATGTTTATGTGTAAAAACTTTGAAAATTATCTAAAAAGAATTTTAAATTTTTAAATTATATTGAAGTGAAATGCATGCCTTTTTCATAAATGGAAAGAAGGAATCATAGAAAGAAGATACAAAGTTTTTTGTGACATAAAGCTCTCAGTTATGTATTACGAGGAGTACGGCAATAAACAAGCCACACTCTGCTTGCAAAAACGTCACAGCCTACTGATCAGGGCAGACAGATGCCTCACGTAATTTTTGTAAAAGGCCAAATGTAAAACATACAGAACAGCCAGGGAAACATGATATTTACAAGAGGGACTGCATTTTGAACAAAAATGATATCCACTGTCTTTCCAAGAATATTGTTCTTAATTCCCAGGAAAAAAAAAATCTTTATACGATTCTTCTAGATGTAGTTCCTGTTGCTACCTTGGTAGTTCTATCAGTGAAAACAGCTCAAGAAATGGGAAGGCGACGAGCGCGGGATTTCCCTCGCCAGCAGCTTGAGAGGTGTCGTGAGTAGCACAGGGATTTAGAGAAAAGCAGAAGGGCCACTTGAGTAACGTTAAGATAGAAGAAACTGAGGTATTGGTAGCAACAGCATGTTCTACACGGAAGGATGTCTCTTTCATAAACTCCATACTCCCAATATTTCAAAGTGTAACTACATTTGGAAATAAGATCTTTTAAAAGGTGATTAAGCTAAAATCAGGCCTTCAGTAGGAAACACCAATCCAACATACTCTATAATAACAGGAGGAGACACCATAGTTCTGACGACATAAGGAGGGAACAGAAAGACAGCCATCTGCATGTCAATCCTTGTGAGAGTTTCAGAAGAATCTGAAGTTGCTAGCATCTTCATTTTGGACTTACAGAAATCTCAGAATGTGAAAAAAGATGATTTTCTGTCATATAAGCCACCCAGTCCACGGTGCCTAGAAAACTCGTTATACAAAACCTGTGCTGTGATGATGAAGAAATAATATAAAAACGGAGCAAGCATGATTTTAATTGTTCTTCTTAGGCAGTAAATCCTATGTGCCTTTATTTTCACCAAGCCTTTCAAAACTCTATTCATGTAATAGTGTAATTGTAGTGTCTTGGGGAATAGAATAGATATTTGAAGGAACAAAAGGCAGAGAGAAGATTTTAGCTCCTAGGAGGGGAAAGTCTATTTATACATAATTAAGAATACAAGAAGAATTTAGTTTAAACATTAGCAGACATATGGCAATATTCTGGGAGGATGATGGAAAACAACCAGAATATGTCCCTACACCTAGAAAACAACTGGCAATCTGTTAACCGTTGTGTCACTCTGGAGTCTATTAACTGCTTGCAACCATGAAAACAACGGTCAACGGGTAAATTATGGTTAATTTTGGTCAACTGCAATCTTGGAAGAGTAGAGGTAACATATTACTCAGCCCCTTGGCAGGCAACCGAGCACGTATCTGTTCCCTGAGTGCTTACACACAGGCTTCGGAGTCCCACAGAGGCACAAAAGGACCCTATGCTCCAAACGGCATTGTCCCTGCTCCCATCATTGATTAATGCATCTGTGTATACAAGGAGATGCCAATCATTGTATTACACCTTCCCTCACTGATGCAGGCTGAAATAAAGATTAGAAAAATTATACCGAAAATCAAGAAACCTGGAAGTTGATTCTTCGAAAAAAATTAATGTTACCAAGCTTTACTGATATGCTAAGGCAAAGAAAAATAACATTAAAGTTATGAAATCAGGGCCCGGTGTGATAGTGTAGCAGTTAAGGTCCTCGCCTTGAACGCCTCGGCACCGTTTCTAATCCCGGATGTCCCATTTCCCTTCCAGCTCCCTGCCTGTGGCCTGGGAATGCACCCACGTGGGAGACCCTGAAGAGGCTCCTGGCTTCGGATTGGCACAGCAGCGGCCATTGCACTCACTTGGGGAGTGAATCATCGGACGGAAGATCTTCCTCTCTGTCTCTCCTCTCTGTATATCTGCCTTTCCAATTAAAAAAAATAAATCTTTAAAAAAGAGTTATGAAATCAACTGATGGAAAGACCAAAATTACTGCCAATTCTGCATAAATAAGTGTGAAAAGATATGATAGTAGTAGAACTGATTGTATGCCAAAACACTGGATGGTGTATATAAAATGAAAAAAAAATAATGGAAAGAAAAAAAATTAATGATGTAGAAAAAGCATTAAATAAACAGGAAAACTGAGCAGTCTATATTCTGAGTAGTAAAATATTAGCACACTCGTCAAAAATGTCTTGTAAAAGATAGTGGACCCGATGATTTCATTGGTGAATTCCACGTAGCAGGTTCAAACATTTCCCAAAACATTGAAAAGGAAGGAATACCCTCTTCCCAACTCAGTTTTGAAGAAAGCTGTTATCAAATGTATACAAATATACCAGAAAAAAAAGAACTCTACCCTTGGGAACACTGATGCAAAACTTCAAAAACACAATACTACAAAGTTTAATTCAGGGCCCTGCGGAGTAGCCTAGCGGTTAATGTCCATGCCATGCATGCACTGGGATTCATGTGGGTGCATATCCTGGCTGCTCCACTTCCCATAGAGCTCCCTGCTTGCAGCCTGGGAAAGCAGTTGAGAATGGCCCAAAGCCTTGGGGCCCTGAACCCACCCCCATAGGAGACCCGGAAGAAGCTCCTGGCTGTTGGTTTCAAATTGACAATCCAAGTGCCTATCAATAAATGAATGGATAAGCAAAATGTGATACTGACATAATAAAATACTATTCACTATTGAAAATTCTGAAATGTACTACAATATATATTGACCCTGAGATCATTGCAATAACAGAACAGTTACCAAAAACAACTATATAATTCCAAATATATAATGTCATTTATATTCAGTGCTTAGAGTAGTATAATATGAGAGACAGAAAGTGAAGTAATGAAAAACAGAAAGAAAAAGAGGTTGGGCCCGGCACAGTGGCACAAGTGGTTAAGTCTCTCGCCTTGCACACCCGGGATCCCATATGGGTGCCGGTTCTATCCCGGCAGCCCCGCTTCCCTGCCAACTCCCTGCCTGTGGCCTGGGAAAGCAGTCGAGGACGGCCCAAAGCTTTGGGACCCTGCTCCCGCGTGGGAGACCCAAAAGAGGCTCCTGGCTTCGGATCGGCATAGCATCGGCCATTGCGCTCACTTGGGGAGTGAATCATTGGACGGAAGATCTTCCTCTCTGCCTCTCCTCTCTGTATATCTGCCTTTCCAATAAAAAAATAATAAAAATAAATCTTAAAAAAAAGAAAAAGAGGTTATTTTTACTGTAATAGTGCTCAATTTGGGGAGATGAAGAGTCTTACAGATGAATAATAATGATGGTTGTTCTAAAACATGAATTCACTTAATACCACTGAGCTGTACTTTCAAAATAATTGAGAGAGTACATTTTATGTTAACATTAGTACCGTAAAAATATTGGAAAAAAAGTTAACATGAGTACATAATCAACCCAACTACTCCAATATGTATCCCAAATGAAAAAAAAGTTCAAAAATGCTAAAAAAATCAAATGCCTTTTCAGTATAAAGAATTGAGGCTGAATAAATTTATTTGGATATTGAGTAAATAGAAAATCCAATAATCTGGCCAACAGAAAAAAATCTGGATTATCACATAGTCTAAATTGAAACTTTATTATACATATTGAATTTATTACAGCAATTGATTTTCAACTTGATTTATCAAATATCAAGACAATATATATCATTCAAGTTTAAGAAGACCGACCTTATCAAAGACAGTGTCTGCTGTTTCTGAAGAATTGTAGAGTGTGATGACATGAAGCAAATGAGGAAAACCACATTTTATTGTGGTGACTCTTTCAGGGTCCTAAATTTAATGTTCAATATTCTAGTTTTTAAGAAATATAATCCATAGAGTATTCAAATAGTCTGGCAATAAAGGTCAGTAATAAACAGATCAGCCTGTGGAATTTACTTACAATTATTTTTTCAGAGGAAAAAAAATGTATCACTTGCACCTTGTCAGGCCTGGGAATTGCTTTATCTTGCTGAAGACAGCAATGGTTTCATAGTCATTTTTAATGAAACCACATTTGGTTGCAATGCTATAAGGAGCTAGGACACCATTGGGTGCTTAACATCAACCAGCTCTCTTGCATAAGTGTTAACACATTTGCCAAGTAAACTCATGGCATTAAATGCATTTTACCTGAGGATGAATTGAGGTAATTAAAGGTTAAATATCTGACCCACTGTCACCGATACAGTCGAAAACTGAAGCCTGGATATCTACATCTTAGTTACCAGATTTCTGAATATTGTTTGGTCTTTTATCCCTAAAGAACACATAATTGCATAAAAAAAAAAAAGCTGTCATACCCACTTCTTTTCCAAACCAACTCCAACTATGAATGCTTAATTTCCTAAGGTATTTTTGGTGCTACCTCAACTCTACAACAAGCCTCTACAACAATTTCTCACAGCTGTGCAACTAACACTCAACTGAAGAAGCGGATGGCAAAAGCTGAACTCTCGGAAGACATCAGATGTTAATTAACAACAGTAAGAGTTCTGCAAACAAATTTTTAAAAATGTGGATAGATGTAATTCCTGGTTGGATAAATAGTGGTTCAATCAAGATTCAGTGTATTACTTCTGTTCCTTATAATCTTCCTCCGTTTTGGAACCAGTCACAAAAACAAGAGGTGATTTCATTTAGCAAAGTATATGTTTTACAGAGTTAATAGCAAACATACACACACACATATATGTATACACACACACATACATACACATGTATATGTAAATGCATTTGAAAATTGTTGTGAAACAGAATATATGCTTTTAAAATGCATTCCACTTTGTCTATATTTCTCGTCACTGTTATAATCATCATTATATTATCAATGAGAACATAAAGAGAAGGGAAATGAGCCACCGTTGGGGAAAGAGCTCAAAGCTTTGCTTCACCTTGCACATCTTCATGCTGCTGCTTTTTGATCACAAAGATTTTGGTTTGATTATGCCGCAAGTGGCAAATCAATGCCACATTCTTCCTCTTTTCACTAAACACACATTTTATTATCTATAATAACAATATTTAATGTATTTCACCTGTAATATCCTGTGAGAGTTAAATACCATAGAATTATCTTTAAATTAAGGAAAACAACAAAAAATTAAGTAGAATCCCAATAAATGAATTGACATTTAAATAACTCTAGACTATTACCTTAGTTACTTAATTCTCATTAGCACTTTCAAGATTAAAGTCCCAACACTTTTCTAATCATAAAAGTCTCATTTCAAGTAAAAATAGTTCAGAAATGTAGCTCTTCACATTCAAGTGCTTGTAAGTTATTACTATATTCTTAGCAAGATAGTAACTCTTGTGTATATAATTATACTTTTATATATATTTTTTTGCTTCAGTAAGACAGTACATTCATTAATATTCAGGAAGGTTTGTTACTAATGAAGCATGATTACTCTCTAGAATCTTAATTAGTTAAAATAATACCTGTCAATACACTTTTGAAGAACAATATGTTTGTAAGTTGGAGAGGTGCCATAGTTAAATGTTATATATCATACATACTCCTTGTAAAGAATCATTTGAATTCTGATAAACATAACCATAATAAGGGGAAATACCCACTGGGTAGATTAAGTTCAAACAGCTTTGATGAGAAATTCTCATATCTAATTACATATTTCTCAAACACAAATACTTTCTATTTTGTTTGAATCCTTTATGAGCAATAAAATAAGATTTCTTCTTTCTACAATATCACAGTATCTTCTTTCAAAAGGCCATGTCAATGAAACTGATATTACAGAAATATTAAATAATCTCTCACATTAACACTTATGCTGAGATTAAGCTGATCGTTATAAACTGCATAAATGCATGAAAACAAAAATAGCCTAATTTTGGCTATTGATGATTCTTTCGTTTTATCCAGAGAAATAATAGTTCTTTATTATCAATTTCTAAGCCTGTCTTTTCTTAGGGCAGTGTTTACACTTAAACAAGATTAACATTTTGATTCATATACCTGAATATCTCCAGGTTAGCTTTGTTTCTTAGAATCTAAACAAAACTTACAGCAATCTGAAGAAGGAGAAACCATCTCAAAGACAACCAACCCCCTGGGGTCAATTAACTCATATGAATATTTATATAATCTGTCACTTAATGTCAAGTTAATCATTTTAATACATTTTTAGTCAAGTCAATTTTTTACTCAACAATTGCTTCACAGTCATCTGAAAAAGACACAGGTCCTTAACTCTGTATGTCAAAACAATCAGCAAAAGAAATATTTACTTGTACTACTACTAAGGTAAATGATTTTAACCCTTATACACATTTTTCTTCCTTTTCTCACTCTACACAAAGATTCTGGCTTAACTCAAAAGCAAATATTTTATTTATTTCAGTAATTAAAGCCAGGGACTCACTATATCACACCCAACCGAAACAGCCATGCCTCAGATATCAGCCCTGCTGTGCAACCAAGATTCAAAATACAGACCTATGCCATGGTCTCTGTCTTCAAAATTTTGATGCTTCCATGTTAGGCTTAAAGACGGTCAGAGGTGTTTCTTTCCTTCACAGCTTTTCCCAAATCCATACTGAGTAAGAAGTGAACCAGATGTTCATAAGAGCTGAGTAGATTTGATTACTAAAACAACTCGAGGGGCCCGGCACAGTGGCTCAGTGGTTAAGGCTCTCGCCTTGCACGCCCGGGATCCCATATGGGTGCCGGTTCTATCCCAGCAGCCCCTCTTCCCTTCCAGCTCCCTGCCTGTGGCCCGTGAAAACAGTCGAGGATGGCCCAAAGCTTTGGGACCCTGCACCCGCGTGGGAGACCCAGAAGAGGCTCCTGGCTTCAGATCGGTATAGCATCGGCCATTGCGTTCACTTGGGGAGTGAATCATCGGACGGAAGATCTTCCTGTCTGTCTCTCCTCTCTGTATATCCGCCTTTCCAATGAAAAAATAATAAAAATAAATCTTTAAAACAACCGGAGAGCCCACAGGCTGGCCGAGTTCTAGACGCAGAGGAAGGTTAATAGATTGCTCTTAAGAGCAGGTGCCATAATTATTTTCTTTTTTTTAGTCTTATTTTCCATTACAAAGCTTCCTCCTCTCCCTCCCTATCTATTCTCTTTTCCTTCTTCCCTCCCCCTTCCACTATCCCAATTTTCCCCTATGTTTCATGAGGCACCCCAAGAGATTAAACTACTACAGTGGTGCTCACTTCTGAAATACTTACAGAAAAAGGATGTGCATAAAACAAAACAAGACAAAACTTCCCAGAGCCCACTCACCCTAGGAGTTCTCCATTTCCATGGATATAAAAAGGAGTGGGTTTGGGGATAGTCCTACATAATCTTATGTGTGCTAAATTATATTTGATGCTGCTTGCAAAGTATAATTTATTTCTCCCAAAGATTGAGTCATTTTTCAATGGTGATCAGATTCACTAGCATAAAGACAACCTCTTGGATGCTGCTATAACGCATCTAGATGTGATAATGCTCCCTTCTATGAGCTAAAAATCACCATAAAACCAAAACCATCTCTATGAGACCATAACAGTTCCAACTCACGTGTCTTAGGGAAATATAATACGGAGGTGATTCTGTGGAAGACATTTTACTAAAGCTGTTTTCTACTCTGGGAGCAGAAAAGGTGGCACCCTTGCTCAAACTGACTCCAAGGTGAACAAAGATGAAGATGAAAAAGCCTTGCTATGGCGAGTTACAGATCCTGAAAACACTTAGAATAAACAACCACAGGGGAAAAAAAAGGATAATCTTAAGGGAAAGATTGCTTTAAAAAATTAAAAAAAGAAATATGAATTGCAAATTCTGTTTGCAAATGTTTATCTCCATTTGCCTGCCCCAGCTATATGAAAGGGATATTACAAATTGAGAAGGTGTCTTAGATCTCCATAGGTGCTACTCTGATCCAAAAGAATGTTATGCTAATTTATTTAAATACTATAAATAAGAAATTGCTCTGAAAGCATAGCTATTCTAGAAGACACCTTGAATGTAGAGGTGGTGCTTTACTATATACTTGGAACTATGTTTTCCCATGTAGAGATTATTTTTTCTCCTTTCTTCCTCATCTGCATGCCAGGTAAACTCTACTCTCTATGTCATTAACTAATAACAGCCACTTTCATTGCTTGTTTGATTATTCCAATGGCTCAAAAATAAGTTGTCAGCATGATATATAAACCTGAAGGAAGAAAATGGTGCAATGATAGAGTAGACACTCAGTTTAAAATCTTCTATTTAAACAAGTTGAACTTGGAAGCCTATCTAGTCCCCTTATGCCTACAAACAAAGGAACAACACACACACATACAGGGATACAGTAAAATTTCATTAAGGCAGAATCAAGAATAGATCCCAGTATTTTTAGTTACCATCAGTATTGCCATACTTTTTCCAATAAAAAGGAGATTGAGGGAAAGAAATGACTTGTATATTAGCAAGAAAAGGAATGGGAAGCATATGATGTACAGTTTCTTTGCAAGGACAAATCACAAACCAGACACAGGATAGGGAACCCACTGGCAATGCTTATTGTGTTCAACAATGCCAGGATTACCGCAGTGAACATGGACCAAATTCCCACGACAATAATTAGCTCTAGCACTTTGACAGATCATTATGAGAACACTGGCACGACATTAGTAAGAATTACCAATTTTTCACACATTGATTAGATGCCATAGCTGACTCATTAGTGTACTGGTGTCTAATAGCACTCTAACTAGCACTTTCCTCCTCCAGCTGAGACATGCAACTATTAACTTCAGAAGAAGCCATGTAAAGGGGACTGTGCTAAGTTAAATAAATAAAAATTTATTTTACTTGTGTGGGAAGACACTTATTAATCAGCTCAGAAATTTATCTAGCCCATCTCACCTCAGCAACACACAGTAATCTGCCATCTTCCTCTGAATAAAATGGTATGTCAAACAATTTAGAAGGGAAAAGAAAAATAGGTAGTCTCTTGACTTTCCTTGGCTGCTTCCTAGCCCACTGCTAATTCATGTCTCATCTCTACTGTCTTTACTCTGAAAAAAAAAAACAACTTAATAGTGTATCAATTTAACTTATCAACTGCCTTGGTCTATGTGATTTTCTCTCTTTTTTGAAAAAAAAAATCAGTGCATCAGAATCACATAAAAGATTTTCAGACACATTGTCACATGGTCCATAAGCCTGTTTATCTGAATAAACGTTTCTGCCGATAGAAGATGGCCATCCACAACATTTGTTTTAAGCTTACAAGGGTTTTTCTGTCTTAAGCATAATATCTAGTTGGAGGTTGGGAATTGCTGTGTTCTTAAACAAGTATGTATGCGGGCCCATTAATCTAATGCACACAGTGAGGTTGGATATCTGCAAGAGCAATGCTGGCAAATCAGATGCAATATTGCCAATATTAACAGCAGATGGCACATTGTTTTGTGTACATGTAAACAATGTCAACAACCTCAGTAGAGGAAAGGTAGGTAAGAGGAGAGGTTTTATAATATTTCTCCTTCTTCTTGTGTTATCACCACCCACCCACCCACTCAGAAAATACACATCACATATTTTAAAGGGATAATCCTATCACACTGTTTTATAAGTGATGACAATTTCCCAATAGAAAGAAATCCAAAATGGCTACTTGGGACAGAGTTCTCTTCCTTTCACTTCCAAAAGCTGATTGCCAAAACATCAACCAGATACAGGAAGAGAATTACTGAGGGACTGGATGTTCAGCAGTCAGTAAAGCTGGTTGGATTATAGGATATTGAACCTTACTAAGTGAGAGAGTCACATTTTGGCTCCTTTTATCTAATGTAAGTCTGAGAAGAAAGAAAAGGAAGATAGGACCCAAGAAAAAAAAAAGGAGAATTACTTCATTTATAGGACTTCCTTCAGCATCTAAACAGGGAGCCTGAAAATAGAGGAAAATGAAATTAGCTTCCCAATCTTGATCAAGATATATTCCATCTGGTGAATTCAGCTTTAACATGTTACCTGAGGGCCCGGCAGCATGGCCTAGAGGCTAAAGTCCTCACCTTGAACGCGCCAGGATCTCATATGGGCACTGGTTCTATCCCGGCAGCCCCACTTCCCATCCAGCTCCCTGCTTGTGGCCTGGGAAAGCAGTGGAGGACGGCCCAAAGCTTTGGGACCCTGCACCCGCGTGGGAGACCAGGAGGAGGTTCCTGGCTCCTGGCTTCAGATCGGCATAGCATCGGCTGTTGTGCTCACTTGGGGAGTGACTCATCGGATGGAAGATCTTCCTCTCTGTCTCTCCTCCTCTTTGTAATCTGACTTTGTAATAAAGATAAATAAATAAATCTTAAAAAAATGTAACCTGAGAAAAGTTGGTGAACCTCTTCACTCCTAAGCAAGTTTTGAAGTGCCATGATTTTATGAGACAATTTCTTGAACCCCAAATATCAATGTACACCCAAACTAACTTCAGCAAAGCAAGACCAGCTCTTATCATTTGAGAATATTTGTTTTACTCAACCTTACAACTTCAGAACACTACTAACACTAATTGTAAAATGCAAGTACAAGGCAAAACTAAACCTCAAAACCAAAGATGGTTTTGTGAAAGGAAATTTAAGCCTGCCTAGTGTGTATCAGTGAGATGTCTCCATTCCTCCCTCTGTAGATGTAAAGAATTATAAACATCTCTAGCAAATATCTCTCATGATTGTTAACAGATGCTTGTAAGCCTCCCTACCTTTTCTAGGACTGCCTTCCTTAATAGTTGCCTTTCTCTTCTTTTAAATATCTGTGCTGTGTAGTGATCATTTGGAAAACAGATTGCATCAAATAATGCAAAATATAATGAATACTTTGGGTACTGTTGGAGGCAGAGGTTTATGAAAGTGAAGGAAGATTATTAGTCCTGGCGATTTTAGCAAGTACATATATTACTTACTAACATATATATATATATTAGTATATATTATATATTACTTACTAATATATATTGCCTACTATTATATATATACATATTACTTACTAATATATATATAACTTACTAATATATTTCTAATATTACTTACTATATATATATACACATTAAAATTTATGATTTTGAATAAAATAAGGAAAGAAAGGAATATTATTGTTGATATTAGTACTGCTACAAATAGCCATCATTTACCAAATACCTAGCCCAGGCCAAGGATTGTGATAATGATTTTACACATATTATTTTAGAAAAATATCTATTGAACGTGTGGTAAATTTTTTCTATTCTCAACCTCATTATCTACCCAAAGAAGCTAATTAAGAGACCAAAGAGTATAAAGCTGGTAAGGCAGTAGAGGCAAGTTTATAACCAAGAACAGTTTGAACATCATGGGGCTTCAAATACAAACTGCCAGTAGCACAGTAGTTAGTATGACATAGTGTTTATGAACCTAGAACACAGATGAAAGGGATCAAAGGGGTATCTACGGAGCTTGTCCCTCTCTAATAGATCTTAGATTCATGGATAGAGCTAATTTTCTTGAAGTTCACTTCCACCTAAAAAAAAAAGTCCTAGCATTATATCTCTTCACATTTAAATGCAGCGATCTTGGGCAGCCTTTGAGGTATATCACCACCTGCTCATAATCTACATTCCAGTCTTATTGCCCACTAATCCTCTACAGTATTCCCAGCACAGTCATATACTGCACATTCATTTTCATTTAATGTCATTTCCCATCCTGGAGCCTCCAACTAATGTGATCAGGGAAGTCTTAATGGAAGAAATGTCACTTAAACTGGATTTTGAAGGATAGCTAGAATTTTGACAGGTGGGGGGAGGGTTATAATTTTGGGAAAAAGGTTTGCCTGGTTATGTGAAGCTATGGACCAGCATACAGAAGAAAGAGTAAACATTTAGAACACAATATTTATCTCATTTAACATAATATTTATCTTAAATATCCACCAAAGAAGGAAAACAGTAATAACATGTTTAGAAGAAAATTTGTGATCACATTAAGGAGGGCATGGATACCAGGCTATGGAGTATTGACTTTTTCTGAAAGCATATGTAATTGATGAGCGTTTCTAACAATATAGCACTGACATGAGTTGTATTTGGGTAGAAAAACTAATCAGGGAATGGCATACAGGATGGATGAACAAGTATAATGCTAGAGACGCAGTGATTATTCAAGGGAAAACCTCTCAGAAAATGTACCAGGAATAAAGAAATAAGGATAGGTGATGATAGAAGCAGGTGGGTAATATAACAAGCAATTGCTATCATTAACTATCAATTTCGATACTTCTGGTCAGGTAAAGAAGAGTTGCAACATGCTTAATAATTAGAAGTTCCAAGTAAACATTACTTAACGGGGTAAATAAGTCTAAACACTCATGGCTGCATACATAAAACATGAAAATTAGAGCAAGAAAGCACTCCCACAGGATAGATGGTAGTTGGGTATTAGATGTAAGCACCTAAAGCAAAAGGCAAGCAATATGGGGATCTAATTGGAATGCAAAAATACCACAAAGCCTGAGATGGATATAAATATATATATATATTTACATATATATAGTGTATATATATATATATAATGTATTTGGAATATATATATGCATATAAGCATATATATGGTGTGTTTAGAATATACATGTATATAATCTTATATATTCACACACACATATGATGTGTTTGGAAATAGTATCTTCTATCACAATTAGAAATAAAAGAGACTAAACCCAGAAAGCGACACGGAGATATCCATATTTGTGTGTAGAGGTAGTGAATGTGGAGTGGGTAGAGGTATGCATAGTGTGGCATTGTGACCAGGAAGGAAAAAAAAGAAGAGAGTGTGATAGGTAGTGAAATAAATATTGTGGTAATAAGGAAAATAATTGAAGCCCCTTAACCAAGAAATGTGAACATCATTAGAAAGACATATCCATTGATCCTGCTTTTCAACATTTCATGCAATCTTTTGGGCAACTTTCCTGAAAATAAATAAGAAGAAATCAATATTGGGTTTTTTTTTTGAGGGGGGTGTGTTTCTATTCAATGAATTCCCCTTGCCATTTTGCAGCTTTAGACAGCTTGTATCAACATGTACATTACCCTGCAACTGGCTGGAACTAACTATAGGATGTTTTATTTTCATAAATCTTTTTAAAATGAAAATATGTGCTCTGACACATGAAACATCTTTCCACTAGATGCCGACAGAAAGCTCCGGAGAGGGAGAGGCAGACAGAGGGTATACACCACATCTTCTCTTTGGCTTCTTTTCCAGAGCGGTCGCTCAACATTTTTTGAAGGATTTTAATTTTCAGCTTCACTGTCTCCTCTCCTATGATTTTGATCTCCAATAAGCAGAGTAAAGACACTGAAACATCCAAAAATCTTCTTTGAAGATGCTGCCAAAGTAGTCTGGCAAAAACAAGTACAGTTCTGCACAAACCCAAATATACGTTGAGATAGGAGCTCTAAAAGTTTTGAGCAGAAGCCTACGTGAAGGTAAACCAAAGCTGACAGCACCACCTCTCTCTCTCTCCTTCTCTAAGAAAACATAAGGCTGACAGAAAACACTTGTGTAAGATGATGAAATCAGAGGCCAAGCCAGTGAAAGAAGGGGCACACCTGCCAATTTCTAGTAGACAGTAGCTAAACTAGAGCAAAAGGAACCAGTCTAGGGATGCAAGGTGTAAGTGCAGATGCTGCATTTCTATCTGGGAGGGTTGGGAACGAAGTTTTTAGCAATCAGACTGGATATCGTGCTTTCCCTCCTGACCTTGTACCAAGACAATCTGCTTTTTAACTAGAAGCAACTGTAACACGTTCTGCGAACAGATGGCACAGAGGAAAAATGCAAACACAAGCTCTCTCTCGTGTCTCTTCCACAAGCTAGCCAACTTCCAGCTGTGGTAGGATAGGCAAGGGATGGCAAATGTGCTAGTTGTTGTGGAAGAGTTATGTTGAGAGCAAAAAAAAAAAAAATGCTTCAGCAAGGGGCGAAAAGCATGGGAAATCTGATTTGGCTACAGAGTTTCTTGATAAATTTGCATGTGATCACTTTTATGTCTAGTGACCTCTTAGCTCCCCTGGGTCATCTGTGATTTGCTTTCCTTCCAACTGCTCTGAAATCCTAGCCAAAGTCTGCATTGTTTGTTCCTCTGATAATAATGCTGGTTATTATTCATTTCCTTCCTCATTTAGACTACTTGAAAGGCAGAAAGTGCATTCCTAGATTGTATTACATGATTTACCAAAGCCTGGCAGGAACACAAGAAACTTAGCAGAAAGACCCTTCCCAAGATATAAATGAAGGGTGAAAACACACATGCAAGAGTAACTGTCCATGAAATAATCAGCAATGGATATTGTCAGTGTAGAACTAATGTTGATAAATCCTCTGTGTTGATATTCTCTAATGACTTCCCAACCCAGAAACTGTTAACTGTAAATACGACTATTACTAATTCTGAGAAAATTCTAATTGAACAACTGATAAAAGAAACTTTAGGCATAGTACAAACTAATTACTATGAAGTGCATGGAGATTTGGCCTGAGAAACAAGCACTCTCACAGGGGATTATCATTGCTACATGCATGCTGTCATATTAAATAGAGAGGACACTTTGGCTGAACACTATTTAAAATAGACTAACCACTTTTTGTGAAAACTAAAAATGGGATATTTTTTAGATGTGTTTATTTATTCAAAAGCAGGGTTACAGAGAGATGAGATCCAGAGAGATCTTCCATCTGTTGGTTCACTCTCCAAATGGCTAGTCAGCAGCCGGGAGCTTCTGCCAGTTTCCCATGAAATGGGAGGGACTCAAGCATTGGAGCCATCCTGCTCTGTTCCCCCAGGCTATTGGAAACAGACCAATCAGGCTTGAACTGGTGCCTATATGGGGTATCAGTCCCTCAGGTATGAAGCTGCAAAGCCCACACAATTTTCTTCTTTTTAAACAAAAAAATACAGAAAATAGGAGAAATGTGTGTGTGTGTGTGTGTGTGTGTGTGTGTGTGTGTAAAGAGAGAGAGAGATCATCAATCTGTTGGTTTTTTCTAGAAATGGCAAATGACTGCAACATCCTGGGCAGAGCCAAGCCAAACTTACAACCGGCTGCTCTACTCCTTAAAATGGCTTATAGCCATTTTATATAGGGTACTAGTATTATTTATTACAGGGTACTATTCAGCTGTCTCATGTCTATTTTAATTTTTGTGTTTAGCAGCTTATAGTATTGAAGCATGATTTTTACTGAACTTGGTGAATTTAGGATAGTCCAAACAGGCTTATAATTCTAACAAGGCATATGTTAACAATTGTGGTGCAGAAGAGTTTTAGGAAGGGTGTGCAGAGAAATCTTCAATACCTTGGTGAGGAGTAACTAATTTTTGTGTCCTACCTAGTAAGGTGTATGTGAGTCCAAGCTGAACATTTCCTGTCTGTTCTAAGCTTTCCTTATTGGTCTCTGTCTATCTAATCTAATTTTTTGGGGAGGGGTGGGGTGCTCCAGAGCAACCCTGATGGTCATTGCAAGAGAGGGTGGGGATCCAAAGTTGGAACTAAGTAAGGACCAGAGAAAGCTCCTCTCCTGAGTCCCAAAGGAAGTTTACTGTTCTGTTTCTGAGGACTGCTCAGGGCTCCCGGCTGTTGTTCTGATGACATTAAATCCTGTGAGGAAGGATCTGGGCTTCTTCCATTCCATGTGGGAGTTCTGAAAGGGAATGGATGACCTCAGAGTTCTCGGCCTACGAGGGCATTCCATTTCCCAGTAGTCTCCTTGGCAGTTGGGATATAGCCCTTGGTGCCTGTGCTGATAGTCCTAGGTGAGGATCTGGGAGTCTCCAGGGTTGGGATACAAGCCTCCTCCTGTCCTGCTGCTCCACTCTGGGGTCCCCTTCTGCCCCGTGCACATGAAGATGTCATAGTTCTATAGTGAAAGGATCACTAATTCTTCCTGGTTCCATTAGAAAACTAAGGCTTGTGTGAAGTCTTCAAAAACAGAGCAAGAGTTGATCAAGGGGAAAAGGTTAAGAACTTTACAGAGAAGAAAGCCATATGATTTTCAAAGATTTAATTTTATTGCAAAGTCAGATATACAGAGAGAAGAGGCAGAGAGGAAGATCTTCTGTCTGCTGATTCATTCCCTAAGTGACTGCAACGGCTGGAGCTAAGCCAATCTGAAGCTGGGACCCAGGAACCTTCTCTGGCTCTCCCATTTGAGTGAAGGGTCTGAAAGCTTTGGGCAGTCCTCGACTGTTTTCCCAGGACACAGACAGGGAGCTGGATGGGAAGCAGGGCTGCCAGGACACGAACCAGCAGCCATATGGGATCCAGCATATGCAAGGCAAGGACTTTAGCCGCTAGGCTACCATGAGAGGCCAAGAAAGCCATATTTAAATGCAAGATCACATAAAATGATAGGGGAATTTGTTCTGTAAAGCTGGATGGGAATGAGGTCAGAAACAGATAAGACAGAAAGTGACAATGTTCAGAGCTAATACACATAGGCCAATAGGAGGCCTATAAATGCCATACCTACTATAGTAGACTTTGTGGATAATTCCCTCATCTCTCCTCTGTCATCCTGCCATTGTCATAAACCTTGTCTCCTAGGAAGGTTCACTCAGCACAAGGATGCTTAAAGCTCATTTTGTCACTGGGCTGTCATCATGCGGTCTGTCCGTTTTGGTTTGTTTTCCATAGGATATGATACTCAGCAATTTAGCACTGTCCTCAGAACTCCCCCGAGGGTTGCAGTCACTGTTGTATGATATTGTACTCCTCCTGTCTCCAGGAATATTTCTCCTCCCATAACCATTTTCCTATTCCTCTGCTGATTTCCCTAATGATTCCTTGTAAATCCATTTTGCATATTCCTCATTTCAGGATCTGTTTTTTGAGAGTCCAGTTTAAGATATCCTTGAAACTTATGGCTGTATGCTATTAAAGTGAGTCTGTAGAGATAATGTTTTATTGATAAACTAAATATAAAGCTGTGATGGAATAGGAAATTTGCTTCTAATTAGCTTTTGGTAGATTGCAAGGTGGGTGGCATTAAAAATAAATGAGGTTGCATGTTTATACATTTATGTGGAACAGCAAGGAATACCATTTGCATTGGAGCACTGTTTCTTGAACATGTCCTGTGCTGGAGTTGAATCTGGTCCTAGGACCTCAACCATGTACCTAAGGCACAGGCAATGCAAGAGTTTTTGTTCCCTTTCTTTATTCCTCTCTTCATGTGGAAAAAAATAATGATGCACAGTTTAGGTGAGAGAACATTAAATTAGGGGGAAGCTTGTCACCCAGGCAAACATCTAGATCTAGCAGCATCTCCTTAGTCATATCCACACTCTCTCATAGATATCTCACTAGAAGCAGGGAAAGTCTCAACTTGAAGAATAAAGACAACTAAATCATTAGATTTTGATATGTGTGTAAAACATGACCTATGATTTTAACAACATCAACAATAACATCCACATTGGCCATGATGCTTCTAAAGCCTGCCTTAAAGTGCCTTCTCATTTTTGCCTAGGTCCATGCATAATGCTATTAAAATGTCTTGAGTCAGTGAATGGTAAGCAATATTCTTCCCCTGAAAAATGATTCTCTGTCTCTCCCCACCACCAGCACACATTCAAAGGCTTTCATGTAACACATACCAGCCTGGTGTTGCTTTGACTCATTACAGCATGATTCAGACCAATAGCTCATTATGAACACTTTCTATTAACCAAGACGAGACACCTTTGAAGAAAAGAATCACGTACTGATAATTTTAATGTCTGATATCATGACTTCATGTTATGAAACAGAGTGACTCTTTACCCGTATTCCTCTGCTGTTAGTGCCTCCCTGATTTTCTGTTTTCTTTTAAAATCCACGACAAGAAGATACAACGGCTCAGTAAGGTTTTTTTTATGCAAAATCTTTACCTCTCATCCCTCATCCTTTCCTTGCTCATTAGCTTTTATAAACCCCTGACTCCAAACACACAGCCACAAACTGATGGACAATGACTCAGTAAGAAGATCTCAAATCCACTTAATTCGAAGTATTACCGAAATCTGTGCACCAGCTTCCTCCCAAGCAGGACATCTCTGTCTTTTGTTATTTCCACAGTCTTTTCTGTGTTTGCAATCACTATTCCCTAGCATCCATCACTCCCTCTGCCCTTCTGTTCTTTTTGTCTTCTCACTACCTTCCTTGCTTCACAATAGTGACTTGTACATCTTTTTCTTTGCTGAAAATAAAGAATTTCAAAGAAGCACAAATGACCCTTCTGACTTAATAATTAAAGATGAATCTGCTACAAAGCTCACTCTGCCATTCGTAGTGTTCATGATAGATCAAAAAATGGCCTTTGTGTCCCCCTAAAGAAATATATCAGGGTACTTCCATCCTGTAATACATGGCACATAGCCCAGCTCTTCCCTGCAACCAGCATGCTAGCAATAGGTCTGTTTTAAAGTAAGTGTAGCCAGAATATGGGAAGGAAGGGTTTGATAGTGTTTGATAATTCTCTGTTTAACAGCTAAGGCAAGACGGCTTATTATTAAATGCAAATAAAATGAAATGAAGTCCAGCTGCCTGGGTGCAGATAGAAATTACACAAAGCCCATAAGCCACTCTGGAGATCTTAACTACTAGACAGAACAGAGCTCTGGGAGCTGCCAGCAAGCACAAATCCCTTCTTTGAAGAGGCTTGCACCCTGTATTATCTCCAGGAAAAAAAAAAACCTTCAGATTATACAGTTGGCTTGGGAAACTAAGGTGTGACTAGAAACAGGGTAAGTTCAGCCACTTCATGGAAAGGGAACATGTTTTGATTTTTCAAGTATTTCAGCCTCTTTGATTCCTTTTGTTATTTTGCTTTCTATAGGATGGCTTTCACCGGCCTGAGGAAAACTGCCAATTTCCCTTGACAGATAGCATGGTTAGAGTAAGAAGATGGATTCTATCCCTGACAATCTACATGCATAATGTTCAAAGGACTGCTTCATTTGGGTCACATGTCTGAATTCAATAATGTATTAGTTATATTGACAGTATTTACATTACTTGATTCGCAGTGTTCATTTTTTAAAAATGCAAACTACTCAAAATCATTGGGATTAGCTATTTTCATTAATAGAAATTGGACTTCAGGGCTCTGACGAACAATATATTGGAGTAAACATAGAAGCTGAACTCACAAAGCAGCATATTCAACATGGGCAGTATGGGCACTACACTGATTTTGTGAGACAGCACATTCAATGTGATATTTGCTCAAGAATATCTCGTGAGTCCTATTTCCACACCAATTATTACACAATTCTAACTCTTACAATCTAGTTTTTCTATTTCTTCACAGAAACTGCATTAGCGTGACTCTAGACTCATGAGTGGAGCACAGACATTCTGATAGAAGATTCAGACACCACCAGTTGTGCCTTAACTTCTAAGCCAAACAGCCATGGCATGTAGCTATATATTTACACAGGTGGAAAGGTTTCAGTTATGTTTTTAGAGTTTGGAGTTGTCCTTACTCTTGGCATTCTTTCCAGTGTAAGTATTGAAATTCAACATATGCTTTTTTATTTTTTTTAATTGCATTTCATTTTATGACACCGTATCACAGGCTTTGAGGTTCCCCCAACTTCTCCCTGTACCATCTCCCCATGGTGGATTACTCCACCTTATTGCAGTATTACAGTTCAAATCCAGTCTTGTTTCTTTCATTGCAAGCATGTATCATGCATAGAGTCCAGCATCTTATTGTCCAGATCAATTCAACAGTTTCTTGGGGAGACCATCTCTGGTCTAAAAGTAGAGTTGGCAAAATATCATTCTGATCAATTAAAAGCCATAACATAACCTTTAAACCAGTTTAGGACTTTTTTTCTCAGTTGACCTTACTCTGAAAGTACTATGGCACCTGTTATCTTCTATGAGTACTTCTGAACATACTAGTAAAAATATTATTTTCGGGCACGGCGCAGTGGCGCAAGTGGTTAAGATCCTCGCTTTGCACGCCTGGGATCCTATATGGGCACCGGTTCTATTCTGGCAGCCCCGCTTCCCTTCCAGCTCCCTGCCTATGGCCCGGGAAAGCAGTCAAGGACGGCCCAATGCTTTGGGACCCTGCACCCATGTGGGAGACATAGAAGAGGTTCCTGGCTTCAGATCAGCATAGCATCGGCCATTGCACTCACTTGGGGAGTGAATCATCGGACAGAAGATCTTCCTCTCTGTCTCTCCTTTCTCTATATCCCACCTTTCCAATAAAAAAATAGTAAAAATAAATATTTTTAAAAATATATTATTTTCTTTTTCATTTCTTCAGCGACACACAGATTAATCAGTAGCATGCTATTTAACTTCATGTTGTTGTAAAATTTGTAGTTTTCTCTTTGTTGTTGATTTTGTTTTATGGGTTTTCATTTAAGCAGCCATACAGTAGTGGGGTAGTATAGACTATCACACACAGATATGAAGATGCTATATGTTGTGCACCTCTGCTTCCAAAACAAAGGTGGACTCCCAAAACTGTTGAATGTATCCTCACCATAGGATGCTGGACTCTGCCACTGTCTATACCTACAATGTCAGGATACACTTAAACAGCAGAATGATGGACTTACAACTGATTGTGAAAGACTATATTATTGTAATGACATGGGGGAAATTTGGGGTGGGGTATGGGATTTGAGGAGGAAAGAAGGGAAAACCCAGAACATATGGAACTGCAAGATGGAATCATAAAATAAATATTTATTTAAAAAAATACTAACTCCACTACATTATATTGTTTGCTGATTGCTAACTGCTTTTATTTGCCTGTTATGTCTCTTCCTTAGAATACATTTCTTGAACAGAGATGACATGAGTAATCTGCATTAATCCAGGAAATACATTGTGAAAAATCTATTCTGCATCAAAACAAGAAACATTAATTTCTTGTGTCCATCAACCTTTTGAAGTAACCTTGTAAAACAGTTTCTATTTCCTGTAGGATCTGAGATTCAGTCCATCATTTTCAAATCTCAGATATAGTCCTTGGAATACAGATTTGTATGGCCATTGGTCACTAATCCACTGGTCTACTCAGCATCTTCCATTGAAAGCTTACTAGGAATATCAAATGTCTATATCTGAGATATAACTTATAGTCCTTTCCTCAAAATCTGCTTGCGGCTTTCTCTATCTCAATTTTTGCAAGTGGTAGCCTTCCCAGTCTTTGTGTGAAAATATTTTGTGTTCATAACCCTCTGTTATACTCCATGTCTCATATTCATGAAATAATAATCGAAGTGATTCTAAACTATGGGAATATGGTTCATTTCCATAGCTATCACTTCTCTCCAAACGGCCATCACCAAAACACTGTGATGACGTCTCCACATCTATTTCTTTCTCTTAACTCTGCACCCTTCAATCTATTTCCAATAAGGAAGCCAGGTGATTCTTTGAAAATAAAAGTCAAATCATATCATTTCTACTCCAAAGTGTCACACATAGCTTTCCATATTGCCATCTCAGAGTAAGTGTAATCAGTTAAAATGATGTAAGTCTTAACAGGGATCTATAAATGTCTATAGACCTAGCAGTTCCTTGCCTGCTTGACCTCATTTTCTTCTTTGTCCACTACTTGCTCCTCTCCAGATACACTGGTCTTTTGAATGACTGTTGGGTTCTCTAGGAGAGTTAAGGACTTTTCATTGACTGTTCCTTCAACATGAATGCTTT
Source organism: Ochotona curzoniae (assembly GCF_017591425.1). Lineage (NCBI taxonomy): Eukaryota > Metazoa > Chordata > Mammalia > Lagomorpha > Ochotonidae > Ochotona > Ochotona curzoniae. The sequence goes on from NW_024466921.1 coordinate 576,912, forward strand.
TTTTCTCTGCTATTCCATTTAAAGTGAACCTCCCACACATATAGCAATTATATTTCTTTTCCCACTTAACTGTTCTCCATAGCACTACCAATATCTAAAATACTATGGTCATAAATGTAGCCTAGCACCCAAGATGCTGGTACAGACCCCTGCACCCAGTGCAGGCCAAACACCTGGGTTTGATACTCAGGCCCAGCTCCTGATGCCAATCTCCCTCTATTGCAGACCCAATGAAAACTGACTTCCTTTTATCCATATAGGATATCGATTTACTTTTCAGGTACTCTCAAGTGTGGCACTAGTCCAATATAGGCTAAAGAAATTTGGAAAGTAAAATAGAAGATGGGAGTGTTCTCTCTTTCCCTCCTTCCTTCATTCCTATCCTGCTTATCTCTTTCTGTGTTCCTCTATAAAATCACTACAAAAAAGAAGAAAACTACAACATGTTTACTTATTTATTTATGTTATGTTTGTGTCCACATTAAAGAATCTTCTTGAAGAGATGGATTTTGTTATGTTCTCTGATCTAGTACCCAATGAAAAATATGACCAAGTGAGAAATGGACACTTTATAATCACTTCCATGAATGTGCAAATGAATGACGAGCTAGACAATGCACCTTTCCTGAAGCTGTTTAAATTATTTCCAAAAAAAATTTTAGGGAAAAATCACTACTTAGAGGAAGCATGGGTAGCAGTTTTTTTTTGTTGTTTTTTGTTTTTTCCCCTGCAACTGGGTGTCTTCCATGACTGAGACTGACAGCTTCAGGCCACCTCCACCACTAGGTATTTATGTAATGCCAGGGAAGGTATGAAGCTCTCCTCGTCTTAGGCACACAACTGTACAATGTTTTTAAGACTGTCTTCCATTCATGTGCTTTTAATATTGTTTTATAAAATTTACTCATGTGGCCTATGCAAATATTTAACTTCTCTTTTACATGGTGTTCTGTATTTAGTAGAAGATTTAGGATACAGGCTTGGTAAACAAGAGGATCTCTACCACCCCAAAGTTTACACTCAGATATGAAAACCAATAAAGGATTGTGAGCCATAAATTTAAAATAAAGACATAATCAGGCTTTATAATACTACATTAAATCCTGAGCTCCATAATTATAGACTCAACATATGTATAATACGCTCATGTTGACAGAACCTATTTGAGAAATGTTTACTGAGTAAAAGATTGAAAAAATCCAAATATAAATTTCTACTAAGAATGAATGTTCATTAAGGAGAGGAAAAATCAGTAAAAGTAAAATTCACTGAGATGACCATGTGATTCGAAATGTTGTCTCTATTGTTGTATATTAATTTATTTAAAAGGCAGATGGATAGATGCTATGTATCAATTATATATAATATAATAATAATAAAACATCATATAATATATACACATATAATATATACATACACACTCATATGTATATAGATACATATATATATAGTCCAGGCCAAATCCAGGAGCCCTGCACTGCTTTGGACCGCCCACATGGAAGGTAGGAACTCAAGCACTTTAGCCATCCTCTAGAACAGATATATTAGTAGGAAGCTGGATTAGAAGTTGCACAGCTAGAACTTATAACAGGCACTCAGATATGGCCTGTATATATACCAAATGCAGCATTCACCCATAGTGCCACATTGCTCTCCATCATTGCCTCCTCCATAGCTAAATTCCTGGTCCTTAGGTAAATTTCTCAATACATACTTAAATATTCATGAATCAATGCATAATTTAAAAATGTTAATCCATGATATAATAATCTCCATAACTCATGCTACAATGTATCTCCTTAAATAACAGAGAATTTTAGTATTTGTTTTTATGAAAACAAGCATTGTTTCTTAGAGTGTTTACTTTCTGGAGCACATGAGGAAAATTATCCCCCAAATTAAGGAATTTTGAAAAACCTTAGAAAATGCACATTAAGAGGGGTGAAAAAGGCATGGTGAGCAGGGCAAGCTCAAATGAGGTCTTTAAGGCAGAGGGCAAGTATTTTGAAGGTAAGTATCCTTCAATACAAAAGGATGTGTGTGATGGATCCAAATTTTACATATACCAGCCTTTTCACTGGATATTAAAGCTGAAGAAAGATGACACTGTTCTCAAAGAGAATCACACATAACAAAGTAACACAGATGATGTTCAGAATATAAGGCTACTGAACCAGCACACCAGGTAGGTCAGAGGAGGACCTCAAGAAGGGATGAAAATCAAGACAAGGGCCAAAGTAAAACACAAAACCAACGTTAGGGGAACTGTGAAAGTGAAAACCACACACTGAAGAATTTTCACAAGGTTGCATTTCCAACAGGTTGGAAAGCCATAGGACACAAGAGGTGGGAAGAAAAGTTACCCACCCACCCCCAGGGGAAAAAAAAAAAGACTTAAAATATGGACAAGATTACAAAGTACTTGTTTGCCTTCAAAAGAAATTCCCATTGTAGTGTAAGAAAAATGTGGAGAAAGTGAAACAGTTGCTTCAATGATACAATCAGTGAGCAGAGTCAGCAGTTGGAAAGCACTGCCTACAGAATATAGAATATTGGAAGAGGGACACAGACTACTTGTGCCAATTAAAAGCTCTTTCACAGACTGAAGCAATGACCTAGGCTAGAGTGTAGGTAATTGCTATAACAGAATAAAATAAGAAGGAAAAGTTTTGAGACGTGACCTAAAGGAGATATAGAACAAATGAAACTATCAGGAACACACTACATGCAGCAAGTGTAGAGAAAGAGAAGCTAACACTACAAAAAGGTTAAGATCAAAAGGAAGGAGCAAGGCAGGCAACACTGAAAAATACCAGTGGAAGACTGGGCTCCATATAGCTCAGAGGATTTGTCAGTAGGCTGAGGGGCAAAAACTATCAACTTACAAAAACTATCAACCATGCCATCTCATTGCACATTTGTAAGTACACAATGTCCAAATTCTGTGTTGGGCTCACTTATGTGGGAAGCCTTGGCAAAACATGGTGAGAGATCTTGTACTTGAGAGTGCTGATGGCATGTGTTCCCTGAGTTAGAAGGTTAGAGGTGAAGAAAGGAAATGAAGAACAGAGAAAAGCTGCAAAATTAAAGTAAAAGAACTGAATGCTGGCTTGAATTGTTTTTCTATGCTTCATTCCTTCAGATCTAGTCAGGAAAATCTGTAGATCGAAGATTAAGGCTAGACTAACATATTCTACACATTTCAAAAAAATTCCCAACAATCTTTGCTCTCCTACACATTATAGGAGACAATAGTTTCCTAACTTATTTTGTCCTTACTTTGCATTACTAGGGTATAGCCTTCTGGTGAGAGGGCTTCGTTTAACAGCCTCAGTAAACAGAAGTGCAGATGTGTCAACATTTGGCTTTGTCACTAGCATCAAGCAGCAAATTAGAGGGCTTTCTATAGCTGATCTGCCCACTTCAGCACCACTTTCAGTCACCTTTAATCTTGTTCCTTTTAGTCAACACTTTTTTATATCAGTGCATAATTTTTTGCACTTTAATTCACTCTTTAATGATAAATTTAATTATCTTGACATATGTGCTGTGGCTTGACCATGCTGCAATGATACTAAATGCCATGGAGTGGACCTGAAATGAAATATTGTCTTATTTCCGTATCCTGCCTTTAGAAAGAAATTGCTTATATGCAAATGGTCATAAGGGAAGATTAACTTATATTGTGGCTATTCTGCTTCAGCCTTTTATTTTCCTGGATGAACTCTTGATTCCAAGATATCTGAGACACCACTGTAGTAAGGGCTTGCAACACATCACTCACATTACTAGCCATTTGGCACCCACTTCTGCATTGCTACATGATGAAGTTCTGAGATTGCACTCTCCAAGCCCGGAAAGACTTCTATCACCCTACACTTCCCTTGCTGTCTTGATCGTTCCTCTACTCCTTCCATACTTATTTATAATATTTTCTTTCAAGTCCCCCCCAATAAGGCAGTTAGATTTCTCTTTCTCTTGTCAGTTCATACAATGGCACTTCAAAAAGTTAAAAAACAAATAACTAAAGCGTGTATTTTATTTAGGGGTAACAACGTTTTTGAAATCCACTCACAGATTTTTAAAAAGATATGCATTTTGCACATATTAGTTTCAAGACCTTATATCAAGCATTGCTTAAAAATCCATACGTTTATTTATTTTTTATTTTTGAGAGAGTTTCTATCCAGTAATTCACTCCCATTAAGTCAGGTCCAAGGCTCATAGCTGAGAATTCAATCCAGGTCTCCTATGTTGGAGACAGGAATCCCATCACTTGAGCTATCAACACTGCTTCCCAAGTTCTGCATTCTTAGGAAGCCTGAGTAAAGAGCTCAACTTGAATATGAAATCAAGTATTTTTATATGGGATACCAGAATCTTATCCAGTGTTATAAGTACTAGACTAAAGGCTAGTTCTTAAATTTAATTTAATTCCATTTTTCCCAGATTTTTCAAGGTATCCTCATTCTAAAAAATTAGTTCAGTCTGGATTGACAACAGTTCAAGTAGAGACCATGTAATATGCTCTGTTGTGCAATATCAGCCAGCATTTGTTAAGCTGTGCAGGTGTAGATAGTGGTATTTTCAGATCAAAGGCTCAATCTTACTACCTTAGTGCCTGACACATATTTGATATTTCATAATTGTTTTATAAAGAAAATTAAGCCACTTCATACTCAGGAGAGATATCTATTTCATGCTACTCTTACCCGGAGTAGCAATTCAAAGTAAAAAAAAAAAAATCACTCAATGTCATTTTTCAACAATAAACTATACTGTATCATTGTGGAAAAGAGTCCATGATTCACATCTTAAATGCATTGTAAAGCAGCTCATTTGACAGTATTATAAAGTGTCAATGATATATTTTAATTGTGAGTTTTACATGTCATGCCTAAGTATCAAATTTAGGCTAATTTATCTAAATAGAAAATGGACATTAACATATCCATTCAGTATGGCCACATATGCAAATTCATCATGATAAATAATCACTTTTTATTTGGAAAGGATCTTGTTTGTTGTGGAAATCTGGTATCCTATGATTCTATTGATAGACCAGTCCGAGCTTGGCTGTAGGTTACTGATAACACTCTAAAGGGAAAATCCGTACAAGAGTTTGTGTCAGTGAAGAAAAAAGGAAAGGAAAAAAAAAGGGCAAAAAAGGGGGAAAAAAAAGGAAAGGGGAAGAGGAAGAGGAAAGTAGGGAGGAAGAGGAAAGTAGGGAGGGAGGAAGAGAGAAAGAGAGAAAAGAGAAAAAGAGAAAGAGAAAGAAAGAAAGAAAGAAAGAAAGAAAGAAAGAAAGAAAGAAAGAAAGAAAGAAAGAAAGAAAGAGAAAGAAAGAAAGAAAGAAAAAGAAAAAGAATAGGAAAGAAAAGAAAAGAAAAAAATTTGATGACAATACACAACCTGAATCTGGCCAATCCCTGTAACCCATTATTAAATTCACATTAGTGCAGAGGGGGAACTGAATGTACACCACATTAATTTGTTTCTTCCCAAGGAAAATTATAAAATAATTTATGGTCCAATATAGATTTTTGAGAATGAAAGAATCTTAATAACTATGCTGGGGCCAGGGGCTTGTGGGCAGTATCTTGGACAATAAAAAAAAGTCAATAGTCTATGTGAAAGAAAGTCTTTACATAAGTTATAAAACTTCCGGTCACATTACATTCATGCTGAGACCACTCTGTATCATAACCACAGAGATGGTCAGTTTTTTGGAATTTAGTAAGAGCTGAGGTTCTATAGACTGCAGAACTTGAAAGCAAAGCAGTATCAAAAAACATCTAATGCAAGGCCATATTTTGAAAGAGAGAAGACTGAGTTCAACAGAGGTTAAAAAGATTATGCAAGGTGCTAAAAATATTTTAAGAAGATAACTAATTCATATATTTATCATCCCTTCCAAGTTAAACTGTAGTATCAGTTTAATCATATCATCATATCACATATTACTCCTTCATCATATCACATACCACATATTACTCCTTCTATGTTATACTTAATTATAATCTTACTTTTCTTCCATACTTATACTCATCATCCTAAGATTTTTTTATTGCTGTTTTTTTTAAAGAAAACACATTGGCATATTTCCCATATGCCTATCTTGAAGAAAATTTAATAAATTATTTTAAAATTGACAAATAAATGGAATTCAACATTTTTCCGCTTGCCTCCAGTGAGTTTTCTTTCAATGGGATAAATGAACCAAAACAAAACAGTACTTTCTATATCTGTGCATCAATGGATGCATTTTCATTGTAAAATTTATAAAATTATTAATCCCCCCATATTTCTGTTATTATTAACTTTGTGCATTTATAACAGTATTATAATAACAACCAGCTTCAATAGATGTAACAATACTCATATGGGAAATACAATTTATTTTATCTGCTGAATGGTACTTTAAGAATATATTATACTTAAAACATGTAATAGGATGGGGGCCAGTATTGCAGTACAGTGGGTAAAGACACAACCTTAAATGCCACCCAGGTGGGAGACCAGGATGGAGCTCTAGGCTGCTGTCTTCAGTCTGACCAGGCCTTGGCCCATGTGGCCACCCAGGGAGCAAATCAGTACATGGAAGAGCTCAGTCTCTTTCTGTACCTGTGCTTTTCAAACAAATACGTAAATACGTATTTAAACAAAACAAATCTGATGAAGTCTTCATAATAATTGGTATCATTTCTATTACAAATACTACAGTTTAACTGTGTGGAAATTAGGAGGAGAGCTCTCCTTCGCCAGATAAACAACAATACAAGCAACTGAGTTAATCCTGCAAATGAAGAGGTAAAAGAAAGAAAAAAAACAAACAAAAAAAAAAACCAGAGAAGAACCAGTCTAAACCTAAACTAGTCAAGACAGTCCCCCTTTTTACACTTCCAGATATATTAAGGAAGAGTTAGAGTTAATGAACAATGATTTTCTATTTCCACAAAAATAACCCACAAATTTATTTAGATATATTCATCATACATTTTGCTTCTGCATTTTTATTTATTCAAAACTTAAATACCAATTACTGACAACAGAATCATAGATACTTTTTTTCCCAAAGGTATTCTGAAAAAAGAGGCCTTGGCCTGAATCTAAGTAAGCTGTAGTTCAAATTTATGTGTTTGTCTAGCAAATCCACATTAATACAATGTGGTTAAATAGTTAGTTGGAATAGTTCTTCATGTTTCCACAGTTTTATGGATTGAAGTACATGGGTTTATTATTTCACAAATAGTAGTAATACATGTCTCTCATGCATGGCTGATTAATCACACAACAAATCTAAAATGTAAGTTTGACTTAGGCCTTTATTGTTAAAATTATATTTAACAAAAAAATGTTTTCCCCAGTTCTCATTCATATTTAAGAAAGCAAAGGAAGAAATGATTTGGTAATAAAAAATGCCAGCAAGTGAAACGTTATTTTGGGGTTTTTTTTTGTGATGAACATATTTTTTTTCTAAAGATTTATTATGCTTTTGATTGGAAGACACATGCAGAGAAGAGACAGAGGGAAAGATGTTCTGTCTGCTGGTTCATTCCCCAAGTGGCCCAAAGGCCAGAGCTGAACCGATCCAAAGCCAGCAGCCAGGAGCTTCTTCTGAGTCTTCCATGTGAGAGCAGGATCTCAAGACTTTGGACCATCCTTTAGTGCTCTCCCAGTCCACAAGCAGAGAGCTTGAAGGGAAGTGGAACTGCCAGGACATGAACTGGCTCACATACGGGATTCTGGCGCATGCATGGCAAGGACCTCAGGCAATAGGCTACCACATTAGGCCCCATATTGTTCTTTTTAAATTAAATTGATTTGTTTTAGTATTTTATTGTACAGTTGCATAGGAACTGGCATTCCCCTTTCTCTCTCCTGAAATAGCCACATCCCCTACTGAATGTCCCAATATCAAGACAATAGTATAGTCTTTCACAAGCACTCATAAGTCCATCATTTGGCTATTTAAGTGTATCCTGACATGTAAGTATGGAAAATGGCAGAGAGTTAAGGATCCTATTTCAAGGTATATTTAACACTTTCATTGGAACTCTTACTGTGGTTTTTATTAGCAAAAATGAGTGCAAATATAGTATCTATTTCATCAGTTACATTAAGTATGAATTTTAGATTTAGCTACATATTCAAAATCAAGTTTAAGTGTCTCTATCTTATGACACAGCAATGAAACATGGCGTTTTATTTTTAATGCACTGGAAGCGCTGATTTGTGAGTACTTTCTGGGAATTTATGATAAAACAAAAACATATCTGTTTAATAACTATGCAATCTATTGAACAGAAAGTTATTGCAAACTTCTTGAAGGTAGTTTCTAGTTCCTTGCAAAGTACCTTACAGAGTGGGTATGAACAGGAAATATATGTCAGATTAATAGATGAGTGGATGGAAAAGTGGGTACATAAAGAAGGATAGGTAAACAAGCAGAAGAAAGTAAGTTGTTAGAGCCAAAGATTGCTCATATTATTATCACAATGATTATATTATCACAAAGAATACTACGTACCTCTATCATACAAAATAGAATTACTTGAATAATATTTATGATTTTTCTTTTCATTCGGTGACTTAAAACATATCACATCATTCTGGAGCAGAGGACAAAGCAGTGTTTGTTGTGGAAAATACCATAAACCATTTACAAAATTGATAATAAAAATATAGGTTCTCTAGAAATTTTTCTAGTCTTCAACATGGGGATTCATATATATAGCACTTCTGTTTCCCTCTGACAATCTTATTTTGTTGCTTGAGATCACTATAATACTGTAAAATAGGACTCTAGAAACATTCACATTGCAAAATTCAAGATTTTTCAAAAGAAAGAGAATCAATAGGAAGCGGGAATAAAACAACCCCCAAAATCATAAGATTTAGAGATCAAAGAGTTTTTTTTAAATTGGATTATCTACAAGACACACAATCTAAAACTAATGTACTTATTTTATAGAGGTAAAGGGAGCAAGTTCAACAAGTAAAAATGACTGTCACTGACAAAAATATAGGCTGGAGTAATTCACCGCTCTTAGGCACAAGGCTGTCTGGATTGCTATTTAGGGGTATCTCATATCCTATTATATTACACTATCCAAAAATCACAGGAATTATGGATGCTATGCCATGACCTTCTAGACAGACAAGCTACTAAATTATTTGTGTGGGGAACATGAGCTACTTACTAATCTTCCTGATAAGGACAGAAGACAGGTGGGGAATGTCTGGCAGACAGACTGTGGTGGGGACTCCTCTGTCTGGGTTGCAAAATTGGCAGTCTTTGAGATGTTCTGTCTGCCTGACACACTGCTAGTTACAGACACATCGGCAGTATGAAATGCTTCCAATATGATAAATAGTTGGAGATGGGGTACTGCATCTTGCCTCTAAGTGAATAAGTAAACAACACATAAAACTCCATGCAAATGAGCATTTTTGTGATCAACAGGAGCACTTAGTATATAAAATAAGAGAGGGGAGAATTTTTTAAATGAGTCTCATAAATATTTAGATCTATAAGGCTCATTAGAGGTGGTGTAGATTAATTCTTTTTTTCCAGGTGAAAATTATGTATCCATAGACATTGAAATACATCCAAGGCCCTGTCATTTGTTTATAACAGAGTAGTAGAATCTGCTCTACTCATCTGCTGACAAAATGGAAGAACCTAAAATGACTACAGGAAGTCTGGCAAAGTAGAAACAAGGAAAATAAGAGATTTTCATTGGTTAGTGAGCTAAGAAAATTATCTAGACTTTCAAGGCAAACATTCTAATTTAAGCAGAAAAGTTTCTGATTTTTCTCTATATTTACTTTAATGTAATCCAAATAATTTGTTTTACCATGGAGATTATATTTCATTTTTTCCCCTACTACTTTTAAAGGTTTCTTTATTTTCTCGAAAGTCAAGAGTTACAGAGAAAAAGAAAGGGAGAGAGAGAGAGAAAAGAGAAAGGGAGAGAAAGAAAGAAAGAGAAAGGTTTTCCACTTGGTGATTCCTTTCCAAATGGCCACACTGACCTGAACATGGCTGATTCAAAGCTGGGAGTCAAAAGCTTCTTCTCTCACATGAGGACACGCTCCGAAGGACTTGGGCTGTCTTCTGCTGCTTTCCCAGGCTATTAGCAAGGGGCTGGATTGGAAGCAGAACATCTGGGACTCTAATCACTATGTACCCATATGCATCCTGACACCATAGGCATTAAGGTTTAAAGTATACCTTAGAACCAGGTATTGATGTCTCAAGGAACTTAAATTTTTAGAGATATGGCTTGGTTTCAGTAGCAGGAATGCTGTTAGGAATCTTGGTTATCTCCCTCTTTCTGAGCCTACTTCTTTCATTCTGCTGCAATACATTTATGTCTTGCCTTTCCTATTTTTCAATTTATATTTAAGTTAAATGATTCTGTCTGACTCTTTTCCCTTTGCATCTCCCTGTTCTTTGATTAAGAGTGGGTAGAAAATGTTCACCATTCCAACAAGGAAGGACAACGTCAAATTTGGAACACCACTCATATTTCTTCTGAAAAACCCTATTTCCTCAAGTTTTCTTCCCCTTATCACCCCTGACCAAAAAAAAAAAAGTTCAATAATAAATATTTGGCCGTTCATGACAGAACTTGAGTGGAGGAAAATCAGGGAAAACACGAAAGTTGAGGGTAAAAATGACAAATGGAGCAGTAGAATCTAGAAGTGTAAAGGACCAAAGGTAGACATGAAGAAAGATGTTAACAGGGGGAATACACAGGAAGAAATTATAACAAAGGACGCAGAAAATGAAAAAGACAACTGATGGCTCTTTTTAGTAATTCTTAAGCCACCTGTCTTTAACTGTCAAAGCTTCTGCTGTAATAATATAAAGAAATGCTAACTCTGCCTTCACTAATTTGATAGTTTAAATTCCAAGTTCTTTAAAGAGGTCTGGATAAAAAAAGTAGCCAAGTCTATCTGTCCATAAAGTGAACACAGTGTACATTCTCATCAATTCATCATCTGTCCATGCAGCCTTCTGTCTATTCATCTTCCATTTACTTGTCGACACCAGTATATTATTTATGTATGTGACTTTCCAACCATCCATCCATCCATCCGTCAAACACCTAGGGCAACGGGACATACAGCGAAGCTTAAAAGACCTCTTTGAATAAAGCAGAAGCAACTTTGTCATTAGATGCGTATGTGAAAGCAATTAAAATTAAAACTGCATTTACATGACCAAATGTAAATGCAACTACTGTCTATCAACATCAATGGCAATCCCAAATCATCTTGATTCTAACTAGTGAAAAAGCCTTTAAGGAACCTCTGCTCATTCTTTCACTCCAATAAGGACAGAGCAAGATTATGCTTCCTATCTGAGGGTCTTTGCAACAGATGTTTACGCTGGGATAAAGGTCCAAGCATCGCCTAAGGATGTGCACAGAAGCACATGGTGATTTATGGGAAAAAAGCTTGGGCTTCTTTGATCTTAAAATATAGTTGATTGTTCACGTAGCATTCTTTATGACTGTGGTGCATGATTTGCATGCCTGATTTGCCCTGTCATGTAAAATGATGGAGTTTCATGCTAGAATCTGTAAATTGAGCATGACAGGAGCAATACAGGGACCAGTGCTTACTGAGCCCAGATTCCCAGGTGGCCACTCAGTGGTATTTATTCTTAACTTCAGATCCAACTACCATTCATCAGGGTGACCCATTTTACTGACAGTCTGCACAGACACAAGCTCCTACAAACACAATTAGACCCTAATAAGTTTTATTCTATTTTACATGGAATGAAAAAAATACTATTAAATAAACCATGATGAACAAGAAGATCCATCAGAACCTGATGTACATTTAATGACGTTAGCCGGTGTGATCATCACAGAACCATTTTTACAATAATATTTTCTATAAAAAATTAGGAATAAACACAGACTGTGATATGTTTTTTGAAAAAATCATAAAGAATAAATGCACCATATACTATAATATTTTCCTTCTCTACACATTATTTTTGTCATTCAACTTTTTTGCAATAACAATATTTTTATAATTGGAAAATGTGAGTAATGCAACAACACACAGTTGCAAAGTAAAGACAGTTACTATAAATAAATGAATGAATAGATGAGACATTTATCCATACTATGTGTTTGCTCTAAGTACAGAAATAATGTTTTCCTTTGGAGAAATCCACTAAAAGGAGAGAATGCATGTGAAATTGGGAAATGTACAATACATGACTTCTGAAAAATGAATTTGAATGGACAAAATGTTTAGCATTCTTCCACTTTTGGCATGCTATTATGGGAGGAAGCAGTGGTTATTTAAATTATGTTTCCTGCTGTGGATCTTAGTCACATTTGGCTGACTGGTATCAAGTTTCCATTTATGTCCAACACATTGAGAAGTATCCCTTTTTACTACAGGTGTGGAAACATGGGTTTGTCTTTCTGTGGACATGGAAAAACAGTTCTGTATTCTGTATAGCCATGATGCATGGAAAAGTACTATTTCCTTCATTTGCAAAATCGGAGAAGTTAGCAAGGTTGTACAACAGTTAATAGCTAGTTAGGTGGCTGAATCTATCCAACTCCAAAATCAACATTGTCTCATTCAGATCACAAGTATAATAACTGCATAAATGCTTAAAAACTATCAACTTGAAAATGAGTTAACTCCCTGATTCCTAATTAATAGTAACTACAAAGCATAAAATTCTCCTGTGCTTTTAGTTGTCCATAAAACCTTGCCCCTGGATAACTCCTCGTTAAACATGGCCAAGTGCATTTTTAGATGGAGTGCGTTAGGATATATGCATTCTATTTCAAGTACTTCTGCTCAGTCCTTGTACAGAAATGGAAAACATGATTTGGCCTTATCTACAGTGCCTTTCCTGAGTGTACATTGGGGATCACTTGCTCCCAGTTATTTGGAAGGTTGATAAGGAGCTCTCACAAGTAATTTTTGCTTCCAGGTAGAGAAATGCTTCTAAGTAACAAGTCTTAGGCTATCATTCAGATGGCTACTAGACATCGTAAAAACTTACCTACCTGGTCTTTATTTAAACATTTTCCCTCTAGATGCTAAATCACAATGTAAGTCAAGTGTGGACAAACCAGCTTTATGAGTCAAATGGGATGCAGAAACACTTTTGATGACCTGGGCTGGCTTCTCCTTCATAGCACTGAATATCTCTGGGAAATGAAACATCTTTTCAAGTCTTCCCTACCCCAACCTTCTACCTCAGCATTGATAGGAAACTGCTTTGCATGTTGGGATCTGTAGTTTCCAGTCACCCTTCCTTCTTTTAAGGATGGATGGAAAACTGCCCTGGTAACCTGAGACAGCAAGGACAATCAGTCCTCTGGCTCCTATCCTTCCAAACATTGTTAATTAGGACTGGAAAGTGAGCAATAGATCCAATGTAATGCTGATGACATTGGCTATCTCTAAGCTGCCTCTCCTGCCATGCTTTAATTACTCTATATGAATGTATAATACAGGGAGATACCACAGACGGTGAGGTAAGTAGAGAGGAGCTGCATTTATTTAGTTAATAATTAATTACTAGGAATTTTCAACAGTGGGATATTAACCACTCGCCCTTTTAAATGGTAATAAATAGCAGACATATGTCTAATTAAAGAGCTATAAATGCGTTGGAGAAGCCAAATGGAGGAGAAAGATGCTTATTTATGGAGCTGCAGGAAGGAGAGTTACTGAAATGTTAAAGGCAACTCTCCTGGCCAGGGTCTGATCAGATGCTAACAGCCTTCAGCTTCTCCGCTTCAAGTGATTTCTCTCTAGAACAATCCCTTATTAGACCCCTGGGGAATCTCACTTTCCTATACCCTCTGAGTTTTCATTATTACCATACAATTTTCATCATATTAAAACAATTTCTGTGCTTTTGCTAAACCTGTATGCCACATAAATCCTAATTCCAAGTAACAGGATTTTTCTTTGCTCTCTTTATAGACAATGATACTGAATAAAAATAGATGTTTTCCATAAAACCTCTGATTCTTGGCCCTCGCCAAAGTAGGCTTAGTTAAATACTGTAATGCAAGAAATTTGAATTCTGTAAAGGGGGGTGTGAAACAAGACCTACCCCCACAGTGTCATATTGTTCTAATGACCAAGGAGGGCCTAAAAAACACTGCAGAGCAAAAAGATGTGCAAGAAAAAGCACATTTTTTTTTTTGAGCCTTGCTCTAACAACTGCTCTGAAAGTAACCACTGGTTTCAAAAAATCTTTCTAGGATTTCCATATTAGTCAGTGTTTCTGACTAATTGGCATAGACTTCTTTCACTTTTCTTTGTTTCTAGCGTCTGTATAGAAATATCTCCTTAACTGATTTTTCTCACCACAGCTTTTCACAGCAAAAGTGACACTAGGTCAGACAAGTTCATGGTGGTGATCATCAGATCCGTCCTGGGAATTCTTTTCCAATCTTTATCCACAATAGCTCTCCTTCACTCCCAATCCCCATGTTTGGTAACCTGTGGGAAGACTTTTTTTTTCTTGCTTTTCCTTCTGTGGCTTAACTGGTGCTTCCAATGCATGGGCATCAAAGTTCTGTAATATCTTTCTCAGTTTATCACAAGGCCTTCCTTCCTGGTCATTTTTTCCCTGGTTAGTTTTACCTCTCCAATAGCTGTCTACCTCTGTGTAAGTTGCTGTCTGTAAGACTGTGTCATCAAACCATTATTTTCACTAACACAGCTCCCTTGCAGCTATTTCTACGTTGGAACATCCTGGACGGACACATTAGAAGCTCTTACTCTGCCTATATGTTTATAACCACTCAAAGGCCAGAATGAAGATGAGAATATATGAAATTAGCAGAGAGGCAAGGCAATAGGTTACAATAAGTTTAAATGATTCACTCTCTAGAAAATAGTCACAGGGGATTCTCTTAGCTCTGCCTGCGTGAAACTCCCTGAAGGCACGTCATCCTAACATGGCAGGCTCCCATAAAAAAGGTGCTGCGAATACATGCTTCACTGATGAGTGCCTTTACATCTTTGGCAGTACACTTGAACTCATCCCCCTTTCGGGGAAACGTTATGAGAAAACAAGGACCTAGCTCAATGAGAAACAGGGTTTTAATGAACACAGATGCTTCTTACCACAAGAAAATCAAAGCACTGACAACAATTTCCTCACTTGGAAAAAATCAATAAAAATGTTGTAATTTGGGCTTCACTGAAATGAAGCATCGATAATTTAAAACAAAACTAATTCTGGAATTAAAAATTAAAGAGTAGGGAATTCTATGGTGAACGTTGTTATGGTTGGGTGGATGCCTAAACATCACAGAAACTGAAAGGAATCTGAGAATGAAAGAGAGTCCTTTATTTTTCCAACATAAATAGACAAAACCAGAAAAAAAGATTTTTGAGGTGTGAGAGCTAAATATGGTATTGGTGAATAAATTATTCACTGGTTCTAGTTAGTGCTCATTTTTTTTTTCTGTTTATCAGATGTAATCTCCATCTTAGCCTCATCAGCTTCACCTAGAAACTTGCTAGAGCTGTATATTACTAGGTTGGTACAAACACTTTCCACAGACAATTCTACTGTTGGCTCATGCTTGAGACATATTGACCTAGACTGACTTTAGTGACCCAATAACTCCACTTATTGCTAAAAGGTATATATTGTCTGATATTAATCATGTTTTTCCTTAAGAAAAACACACATTTCATAGCATTTGACATACAATTGTATATATCCTGTAACGATACATAAAATAACGTTTTCTCATTAAAATGAAGTTAGCTCCTTCAAAGAATAGATGACTCACTTGAAGGCCCCTCCAAGGATTTTATCTTCACATGCCTCTCCTTTGTAACACAACAGAAAACTTGTTTTTTTTTTTTCTGCTTGTTTTGGCAATGCTTACCGATTTCTGAGATGGAAATATTTTTTCTTACTACCATGTCCTTTTTGCATTTATTTGATGACACTTGTGATATAGCAAACAAACGAAGAAAGTAAAAGCTCATGAAAATAGCTTGAGGTAATACATGATACATACATGATATAGTGGAGATTTGCAGATAAAACAATTTAAATGGATGGTTGCTGGACCAGGAAAAAGTTAAGCATTTCCTGTCTCACAAAATTGCTGATAGAGAGCTCTTCCCATATCAGCCCCAAATGACACTGCTCAAAGGAAGTGTTAAATTTGATCTAACACAGATCTTTTGATCATCTGGTTCATAATCAACAAATAGATCAACTTTTAACTGATTTACAGTTAAAAGTACATTTCAGCATCGTACTGTACCGAAGGGTAGCTGTAGCTAATGAAAAATGTACCCCAAGCTTCACCAAAAGATAAGATTGTCAATGTTTTTGCCATGAAGAAAGGAACAGCATTTGGGATGTTAGATTTTATCCTGGTGCTAAGAGGATGCAACTTATGTATCTACCCAAATCTACATGGGACCCACAATTACGTATATTTGTGATAATTCTATAAAAGTTGTTTAAAGAAAAGATTTACAAGAATGAACTTTTAAGGCCAAGAAGAAAAGGAAAGAAAAGATGTTCTGTATGTTCTTCGATGCTTTTCAATATGTAAAACACAATCAGCCAGTGTAGGGGGTACTGCACAGGAAGTCACTGAGATTTTCCTGGGTTTTCCTGGGTTTTCTTGTTCTATTCAGGAGGGAGAGCTGACATGCTCCCAGGTGAGCTGTGTAGATGGTTATTGTAGAATGGCATAACACAGGCTTCAGAGACACCCCACAGGTGATATATAAGCTCAGAGTTTCATTGTAAATAATAATAGTGCTTTAACCTTCACGATGCATTGTAAGGCTGATGATATTGAATTAACATTGTGTTTAACAGAGAATGCAAATGAAAGACTCTGGAATATACTTACAGGGCTCTGGGCAAAGGATAGGGTAAGGAATTGCCACAGGGGAAGACAGGTGGTCTATTGGAAATGGGAGCCAAAGGAGCAGCACTGGTGCAAGATATATTCTAGAAATTTCATACATTTAAAAATGTTTATACCCATTCAAACATTTTCCCTAAAGCAATGACATTCACAAAGAACTCACTGTATATTCTTATAATTCTATACACAGAAAGCATACATAAATTCAAAGAAGCAGAATTATAGTTCACCTGGGTTTTATTTCCATAGATTAAAACTACTTTGTGTGGCAAAACCGAGCTGGTGTGGAAATGTTTCTGGGCCATTTTCTTTCAGTCAGCATTATTGAAATAAATGATTCAATAGCACTAATTGAGCATTTCTGTGTGCATATGCCAGTTAAAGCAGACTTAACTGCTCACTCTTCAAGCTATGCATAGCCTCAACTTGGTAGATGCCTACATGTGCTTTTTTCTTAGGGCTGAAAAATGACTAAAACAGCATTACTCCGACATAGTGATAGATAAATGTCAAACATGAAGAGGTTTTTAAAAGCATATTTATTCTTTATTTTTGATTTGAAAGGCAGTGTTTTAGAAAGAAAGAGCCGCAAAGAACTTCATTCTGCTGGTTGACTCCCAAATGGCCATAGCAGGTAGCAGCTCCCTCCAAGAGCATAAGCAGGAAGTAGGATCAGAACAGGCAAGAGAGCAGTTAGCTTACTATGCCACAGCACCGGCCCCACAAACACAAATGTGTAAGAGAGCACAACCACAATCAGAATTTGCAAAGGACTAAGAAACTAGATTATGAAGTAGACATTTGGTGTAGGAGTCAAGCCTCCAGATAGGATACTCTGTCTCACATTGCAATAAACGGATTTAATAGCCATCTCTTATTTCTGGCTCCAGACCCTTGGAGTTAGCAGTGATGGCTTAGGTAAAGGACATCCTACCCCCATACAGATTGTGCTGGGTTGTACTCCAGGGTCCTGTTTTCCTGTCCATTGCAGGAAACACGGAAGAGAGTGAACCGAAAGGAGATTTCTCTGTGTTCCTACATCTCTCTATTTCTCTCTCACACTCATTCTGCTTCTCAAACAGGTAAATTAAATTTGACAAACTGGATCTACAATGTGACATACCCTATTATGAGTTGGAATGAAGTGTTACAACAGTACGGAGCTAAGAAAAGGATGGAGCTAGAGACTGAATGTATCACAGTAAGTGGTGATGAGCTGCTGCAGTCTGCAAGCTGAAATACAGCAGGTGCAATACCTCAGTTACACCACGTTCTTTCTGCACATGCCTGACACCATGGGATGCTCTCCTTGCTCTTTTGGACAGTAACTAACCATTCTTCAAGGATTATGACAAAACATCTCTCACATACAAGAACTCTGTTGGAAGGCTGTCATAGCTGCTCTTTGATTTGTCTAAATCCTGGGTCCACTACTAAATAGAACACTTACATGAAAGCAGAGACTTTTCCCTCTCTATGGATACAAAACATAACTTCTTAATAAATTATATTATTTGTATATATTTGTATATTATTTGTATATATAATTTGTATATAAATAACTTGTATTATTTGTATATATAATTTGATATATGATATCAAAATGATATATATATATCATTATACAAAATAAAAGGAAAGAAGGAGATGTAGAAAGAATTTAAAAAGAAGGAGATGTAGAAAGAATGAAAATACATAGGACAGAGGGGGGGAGAAACACAAGAGGGAAAGAGAAGGGCATGGCAGGGTGGAAAAGTGAAAGCATGAAGGAATCTTGAGTTTTCTTTGCCAAATTAGCCTTGGATGCAGTTTTGTAGTTAATTTTCTTATTTTACTTTAAAAAATATTATTTGTTCCATTCTTCCATATTATACCACTCCCGAATTGTGCATTCAGAAGTGCTCATGCATGTTTGTGTTTGTCGGTTCAACCAGAGATGCAGAGGAAAGATACCTTTATTCTGAGCACTTTGAAATAAGTTCAGAATCTGCCTCTCCACTGCTTTGTACTTTGAAGCAGAGGTAAGCATCCTTGGTTTTAACTTCTTCCTAAAAGGGGGGTGGGGGGAATTCTATCGCACACTTAGCAGAGTTATTCCTCTGGGCCAGCCCCAGTCACATAGAAACTCATTTGGGATGGGGCCAATGGGTTGTGCTGTCCCTGCCGGAGGATGGCTATACCAGAGTGAAGAGAGATTAATCAATTCAAGACAACATCTGTCAGGATATTGAGTTTGGCTCTTGTTATCAGCTGCCTGCACTTCTGGGGCTGTGTAATATTCAATTTGATTATCTCTCACCTGTGAAGAGTAAGTTTCTCCTTTTGTTTAAAAATCACTGGTACCAGTTGAAGAAGAATCGATCTACTGGAGAAAACGCTGGAACACATAAACCAGAAGTAGGACAAAAGGATGGAAGAAAGAGTTTGGCTTACACCCTGGTTGCATTTTTGTTATGTTTTGTTTTGTTTTGTTTAAATCCACTGGCTTAGTTTCCTGTTCCTTGAAGGAAAAGAGCCCCTTTGCTTCCCTTGTCAGCTCTGATTATCATAAATAAATGATGACCAGAGGACAGCAAAATTCTTTCGTGTGTCTTTGAATTCCATTAGTAAAAGATGTTTTTCATTTTGTCTCCAACTACCAATGCCTATGTTCTCCAGTTTGGGTATGTGGGGGTTGGGGAGTACTTTTGGAGGCCTCACAGAAAGGGCCCATTTTTTTGTACACAGGAGAGGAAACTCATTCCCAAACAGCAGAGTGACTTTAATAACCTTCACTTTGTGAGTTACCATAGATGCATTCTTGAAAAGTGGTGCTGTTTTGGAGCATCTGTTTTATAAATATATGTTTACTCTCTTTTCCTTTTTCAGGTGTTTGCAATTTTACTTGATCATTTCCCTTTAAAATCATGAAGAAACGCACAGATTTTTGTGTCATTTATGTTTATTTTACACTGTGACCTTCTCTTTAACTACTCTGCAGAACATTCCAGTCCCATATTCCACATTGATATTAGCTATGACACTTACATTAGTCAAATAGCAGCAAAGCTTAACACATTGTTAGCAGCTCTAAACACATCATTTACCCCATTGACCTAAACTTAAAATTCTAACACTCCAAGTTCCCATGTACACTTTCCATGTTACACCAACAGCCACAGATTCTTACTGATGCTTTTAAAATAATACTTCTTCTACCTTTTTCTTTTAAAACTATACTCACTACTTCATATTATTCTTCTATATAATCACACACATGTTACTGGTAGTAAGCTTTTGGATGCCATCCTACTGACAGCTTCTCTTCTTCCAACTATGCCATGGGCTGCAACAGTATGAATAGGAGTTACCAAACCATTTCACCTTGCATGATAAAATGAAAATTAAGCCCATACAGCAAAAGATACTGTTCATATGGCCCACTCCTAATTGTTGCTTACATATCCAGAAATTTCTTCCTGTAATATTTATTTCTTTGTAAAAATTTCTTCCTTTGTAATATCTATGCTTGCCAAGTAAAAATTCACCACTTCCTAAAATTACTTTGAGTTTTCCCATTTGTCCTCTTTTGCTTGTGCTCACATGCTCACTATGCTCCAACCACTGAAATTCGCTCCATGCTATGGTATGAATAGGATATTGCTTCTGAACTCATACAGATTAAGTGCCAAAGTTAGGAACCTAGAAGAAGAGAAACATGTTATAGAGGCGCTGAAACTGAAAATACGTGGACAAGGAAGGTCTAAGTGATACTTACTTGGGGCTAGGACACTCATGCTTTTCTTATTTATTTGTTTGTTTGTCTGCTTGAAAGTCAGAAATAGAGAAAGAGGTAGACAGAAGAATCAATCTTCCACCCACTTGATCATTCCCAGAATGGCCACAAGAACCTGAGCTGGGCAAGGCCAAAGCCAGGAGCTTCTTCCAAGTGTCCCACACGGGGAGCAGGGACACAAGCACTGGAGCGATCCTCAACTGATTTTCCAAGTGCATTAGCAAGGAGCTGAATTACAAGTGGATCATCCGGATACAAACCAGTGCCATGTGGGATACTGGCATTGCAGGTGGCAGCTTTACCTGCTACATCATAATGTCAGTTCCAAGGCAGCAATATAAAAAAAAATCCAGAATAGGTATCATCAGGGGCGATGACAACTAATACAACCCCAATAATAAATATTAGCAAGAATGGAGATGACAAAAATGAAGACAGATAAACCAATGTAGTCCACAAAAAGTAAGACAAATCGCTTACTGACCAACATAGAGGTGGCTATAACTCTGAGTATTCTTTGGTTGTACAGATCATTTAGAACATTAAATGAATGCAGTTTGGACATAAAATTAAGCCACCAGTAATGTGTTTACATAATGCCTCTTACAGAAATAGCCATATGTTAGCTTCCTTTGAGCTAAAAATTCTAACTTTGCTTTCAATTGCTATTATAATATCTAACAATGACACTGTACCTATTTTTGCTAAATAGTGAAGCATCTGTCATTCCCAGATTAAAAAAAAAATTGGTACCAGAAAAAGCTTTCATATCTACAAAAAGTAGATACTCAATGAAAAGCCCAAAACTTTCCTCTATCTAGCTATCTATCTATCTACCTAGCTATAAATGTATAAATCTATATTTATATAAAACTAGGTAGCAACTGGGATAGAGCACTACAAATTTCAGACATAAGAATCAGACATTAATGAGTGATGTAAGAACCAATTAATACATTTCAATTTTCATAAATCATCGTTCCCTTAAAAAATACAGCAATTAAAAAATGTTACTTGGAAATAGCAATTCTCCAGGGGATGGCTTATCTTTTTAACACTGGTAGTACAATCATTGGATCTCCACATTGAAAAATATTAATTTATATCATGCATGACACCATACATAGGAGTAATGAAAATGGATAATGTCTTTAAGTGTCTAAAACAAGAATTTTATAAAATAATTAAATAAATCTTAGTAACTTTGGGTTACTCAAATTGTTCTTACATGCAAGAATGAAACCACAGCTCATAAAATAAATATTTGCTAAGTTGCACTTCGTCATAATTCAAAATCTAACAACTTATCAGAAAATGAAAAGATGAGACTTATCATAAAAATTAGTAAATAATACAAGGAATTCTCTAAATTTATTATGATACCAACACAAAACTATAAATAAGACATGATATTTGAAGAACCATGTTACCACAAACATATACAAATGATTGATAAACATAAGAAAAAACAAAATCCAAGTATGGTAAGTGAAAAAAAAACGAAATATGTTTGCATATCCTTTCAAACAGCTCATTAATATGTGATGTAATTCAGTAAGTCTATTGTTAGATATCTATAGAAGATAATGAAAATCTATGTTTACACAAAGACAAGATCACAAATATTAATAGCAATATTATTCACAAATGTAATCCACAAGTTCATGAACTGACAAATGCTTAAATGTAAAATGGCAAATCTCTACTATTTAGTCACAGAGAGGGAGCTTATTATTAACGCAGGCTACAGTTCAGATAAATGGCAAGAACATTACCGTAGATAAGAGAAAAAAAACACATTGCATGACTTTATATATATATATAAATATATATATGGAATATAAATATCTGGGGAAAGCAAATGTATAGAAACAGAAATTTTCCCTGGTGGTCCACAGTCTGGGATAGAAATGTAGATTGAATACAATGGGAAAAGGAATATCTTTGGGCTGTTCTAAACCTAAATGTGGGGATAGCTACACAACTTTTGGCATTTCATAATAATCTTCAAAATGAATTTTTACACAGGTGAATTTTGTGATATATGTTATACCTCCTTAAACCTTGTAATATGTAAACAATGGCGATAATCTTGAAACAGGAACTTCTGGGTTTCCTCTGCAAGTCACCCCTGCAGAGATTTCTCCCCTAGAAGTTTGTCCCAAACATACGTTGGATATTCACAATCCCAGGATTTATCACACTGTATCTCTGTTTCTATGTTCTGGCATACTTGGTCTGTCTTCCCAATTATAAGTTAACATTAGCTCTTTGGAATATCCCGTTTCGGTGTTTCACAAGCTGAAACACCACATGCAGCGTGCCAGACAGGAGACTTTATTTCAGCAGGAGCTGAGGCAGAGAGAGGGCGAGAGAGGAGGGGACTCCAAGGGAGGGGAGAGCAAGATGCAGGACCACGGGGGAAGGGCAGCATGAAAAGCGAGGTATGCACACAGGAATGTGCCTTTTGGTGGCGGGGGTGTACATCATGGGCCATGAGGGATTGGTGGATAAGGCAGGCTGCAAGTAACTGGTGGATAGGGCTGTCAGGTATGGTGCCATGAGGTTACAGTAGATTGGCGGGGACGGAGTTATGAAGTTACAGTGGATTGGCAGTCAACCAAATTTGAACCTAAAAGGCGAAGGAAACTTAAAGAAGCCGAGACCTAGAGGAAGCAGATATTTAAAATGCTACCAAGTCCAAAATGACAGGGGCCTTCATGGCTGATGTTTGAGTCACTCTTCAGAGTTAAGCCGCAAGACACTAAGTTAAGCACCAAGGCTTCACTTCTCCCATTCACCATTATATTCCCAACACATAGAGTTTACCACAAAGACACATTGATCATTTCTCAAATGAAGAAGTAAATGGACATATAAGTAGATTAATGGCTGAGTTCTGTTTGCTAAGACTCATGTACCTTTAAGCGACACAAGACAATTTTCCATTTTGAGATGGATCAAAAAACAAAAACAAACAAACAAACAAACCCTGCTGCAACATTAGGGAAGTGTATTTCCTCATGATCACGAAAGTGGAATCCCTTCTCCAGATCAGACATACAAGACTTCTATTCCCAAAGGGGACAAGTTGCCAGAATGAGCACAGCCAACTTCCACCTCTCTTTTTCTTTAACCATCCCATTAACAAAGTTGTTTTCTCTGGGGTCTAGATCCAATTAAGAGCAAGGGCAGCAGAGAGGAGAACACTGAGTAAAGCAATGTTAAAGACATTCACACACATTCCTCTGGGGTATAGAGAAAGCTTTATTGGCATTCCTACCCCTCCTCCTCCTTTCACCCTCCAGCCCCCACCTCCTAAACTGCTTTGCAGAAGGCATTAGGACAAAGAAGCACCCAGCATTCAGCTCAGGAACAGAAAATAAATACACTGGGAATACTCCATGGTCTCTGGCTGAATACAAAGCAGTGATTCAGCAGAGAAGCTGCAGTCTCAGTGAGAACAGAGAGCCTGCAGCACTGAACACATTACAGGGAGAGAGGCGGAGATGGAGAGAGGTGGAGATGTTGAGAGGGGCAGAGGGAGAGAGGGAGAGAGCGAGAGAGGCAGAGAGGCAGAGAGGGAGAGAATTGAACACAGTACCAGGAGTAACAGAAAAGAGAAGCTTAATATTCTCATCGTCCTTCTCGGCTGTGATGTCTCCAGCCAGAGTTTGAAAGCAGTAGTAAGTGCAAAAAAAAAAAAAAAAAAGGTGAGAGGAAAGACACAGATGATGCTGCACAAAGGAAGAATATAGCACGATCAAAAAGGAAGAACCCATTTTCAAAGAGACAGACAAGAATGAACCCGTGTCTTTAAAAAGGCAGCTGACATACATGATTACAAAGAACAGGAGAGAAAAATAAGGAATGCGTTTTGTTGGTTAGTTCATAATAGATACAAGAGTGTGTTTCCTTCATGGCCTGTGACCTCTGACTTCAGTTACCTAGTTAAAAAGTGTGTGTTTTCCTTCCAGTGCATGTGGCAGGGATATTGCTCACATCTTCCTTTCCTTCGCTATGAGGGAAAGTGAGGACTAATTAGGCATTGGATGTGACATGTCTTTAGAACTTCAGAGTGCTAGATAAACAAAATGCTTTTTTGAAGTGGCTGTACATTGCTGGTGCTGAATAAACATTAAATCACACTCAAGTTTTGAGGCTGAGCAAGGGAGAACAGTTTATTGTTCATCAGGGAAAGATTCAAATTTCATTCCAGCTTCTCGAAGCTAGTGACAAAATGCTGCTAATTTTCCACAGTCCCACTTTCTCTAAGGGGCAATTACCTATGGGGGGAAAATCAGAGAAAGCTCTTATTAATGAGAGTTTAACGTTTTATAATTGAGTGATGGGCATAGAATGATTCACAGTATAGCATTACATGGAAAAAAGGTGGAATTCAGATGGGCATGAGTCAGAAATTATAAAGAACATGTGAAGATTTTACATAAACATTCATTCAGTACAATACAAAAGATGCTATGGATTCAATATCATGTTATTCACTACATAAAATCTACAGAACTCATTAAGTCAGATGCTCTAGTTTGAGTCTTGGTAAGGCAGGCTTTCCGTTCTTCTGATGGATGGATGCAGTTCTGCATGCTGCAAATAAGGCTTGGTGCCAGGTTAATGCTGGGGAATGTACCACTTCATTATAATTTCACTTCTCCTGTCTGCAGACTTCCGTTTTTCTTTCCTTTCAACTAGATTAAATACTGTAAATCACAGCTTTTTTGATAGGGAAGGAAGCATCTGCATTGCTTTTGAAAATGCCTTCCCCAAGTGGCCAAGTTCACTAATGAAGAAAGAGAGTGGAGTTTGCCAAAATAAATAAATTGTCTCCTCCGGTGAAGGGGTGGGTATGAAGGCTGCTGGGCACCGAGACCTAGCAGTGACTTTAGATGTGCATGTCATAAGGCTTTTTCCAAGTCATCAGCTCTGGGAATGTAACTATCACCCCAAATCAGCAGGAAAGTAATTTCAAAGGAATTGGTCATCTTTGATGTTTTCATTACCCCTACAATTTTTTCCTGCTTCATATTTACTTATGACATATGGAAAAGGGATGCCCTATCATCTTACTTTTGGACTGGATGTGATCCATAAAATGGGGCACAGAAATAAATGTACTTCATTTTGTATGTACCGTTAAAAGAAATTACTGAGCACCTGATACCGGCTCAGGCAATATGTGAAGCATAGAATACAAGGCTTAGTGAAAATAGCTTTGATCTAAAACAGAGGCCAGCTAATAATTGGCTGCCTGAGCATAGGAAAGTCATTTTCCTCCAACAGTTTTTTTATTTCCTCTTATTAAAATGCAGAGGGTAGCCCATATGTGGGTGTATATATCAGTACAAGTATTGATAGAAAAGTTACTCAGATTCAGGCAGTTGTGAACCTACTTTGATTCCATGACATAGCAACTTTACAATCTGGTTAAGAATATAGGGTTTATGGACAGAAAACAATTAGCAAACATGCAAGCATCAGATTCATGGGCACTGCGTGCCTAGAAGCAAATTACATACATATATACATAATCAGAACAGGAAACAATAAGCCAAAGGTGGAATAATTAATGGTTTCTTAAGGGAAGAGAGCATTATTGTAAATGTATGTATGTAAATGGAGAGGGGGGAAAATACACATCCTAAGAGAAAATAATACATTAACAGACAGAAAAGTAAAGACACTCATTGTAAACCAGGAGGTACTACTGACTTTAAGAGAAGGTGAATGTAAGACACACTCATAGAACCAGTGATCCTATGAAATTGAGGATGATGTGACACAGACTGGAGACCAGTTCTAATTTATTAAGCCCAAGAAACAACTAAAAGCTCCATTTTATTCACTACTTGTTACCAGGACTCATTCTGGTAAGTAGTAAAAGAGAAGAACTCAATATATGCAAAGACAGAATTCAGTAATACTGTTGCACACTGATGAGGATTTGGAATAGTGATTACAGTGGGAATAAGGAAGCCCCATTACTTAGAGACAGCTCATTAAATTCACAAAGTATAAAGAAAAATAAAAGCAAAATAATAGTAATAATAAAACCCTAACTACATTGCAGTGCATTTGAGAAACCAAATCTGTCATGTGAATCCATCTTCTGTGATTGCCTGCATCTTCTCTATTTGTCCTGAACCCTGGGACCATCATCTCATTGTATTTCCCAGGTTTGCATTTTAAGGCTGTATCTCATAAGGAAGGTTTATAAGCCAAGGTAGTGTGCAGTATGGTGGGCTATATTTATTACTAAACTTCCTCTAGGTAAACAAGTATACCAAGATGCTTGAAAACAATGATCTTGCATGCTTTTTTTTCCTGGTAGTTCACAGCCTGAGATTGGTTCACTCTGTTTCTCGTGCATTCACTTCTTTATTGAAATCCCCAGCTTTTTTTTTCCCATCCTCTTTGTTCCCATTCACATTTTATTGCAACCCTTAAGACTTGACTCATTTATTATAAATGTCTATGGCAACACATTAGCCCATAGCAATTTTGTAATAGACATCTGAACCACAGTTAGGAAGACACTGTTCTCAGTGCTACTTACTTTTCATTTGTACAAGTGCCTGGAGGAACCATAAGAGGAGATTCAAAAGCAGGTTCTGTGTAGAGGGTTTTTTTGTGTGTAAAAAAAAAAAACTCAATGATAAATTAAAAATTAGAGGTATTTAGAAACTAAGCCTTATGGAGCAGTCAATGCATGTAAGGAGGCCAAAGCATAAGCTTGACTGATGTTGGACATTTATTCCTCACAGAGTACAAAGCAAGGCTGTGTAAACTCACTCACGTACCTTTGTTTCCTTTGACAATTTCATGTATATTCATAGCTTCAACTATCCTCTAACAAAAAAACAGCTGACATCCCAGTGTGACTCAGACCTTTTCCTTAACCAACAGTTCTCCCAAATCTCTAACCAATGGTCACCTCTTTCTGAGAACTGGATGGCATCTCAAGTTACTTTGGAAATACAGCACTAGGGCTGCAGTGACTCAAGTCATCACCTCTGATGCTGGAATCCGCACACTTATCCATGTCTATATTTCTGTTCATATGCTAACTTATTAATTTGGAATTCTTCCTTTAGCTGTCTCCTCTATCATTATAACTTTCTCATCTCCATTTCCAACCCATGTCTTAATTTGACCAATCAGTGCATGGCCAATCAGTGCATGGCCTATGATGGTCTGGTAGTTTTCTGTTTAAGATCTTTTCTCCGGGCAGATATTGTTCTAATAGTTAAGGTGCTACTTGAGAAACCAACACTCCTTATCAGAACAACTTGATCCAGTCCCACTTCCTCAAATTCTGATCCAGCTTCCTGCGATGGGCACCCTGAGAGGCTGCAGATGATGACTCAAGCACTTGGGTCCCTGCCTCATACCTGGGAGTACTGTGTTGAGTTTCAGGAAGAACTCTCTTTGACTAGTTCTGTGTCAGTCCTCTCTCTCAGTCTCTCTGCCATTTAAATAAGGAATAAATAAATAAATATGATCCTTTGTCATCAAAGTAATGTTTTGCCTGTTTAAAATTATGGAAATATACAGCTTAAGAAAACATATCACAAAATCAGAAAAATTAAAATGCATTTTAAATTTTAAAGATAGCAGCATTTGAAAACCAATGATTAACTTACATTTGCGCTATCGGATAACTATATAAAATCCTTAGATATATATGGAAATTTGGAAACTTTCAAACACTTTTGCAGCTCCCCCAAAACTATTAGCTTGGGAATTGACTGCATACATTTTTTCTCTTAGGCCTGAAAGTGAATGAAACCAAGACTTAATTCTCAAGGAATTAACTTTGACATAATCAGGACTTTTTTGGATGATTCTTAGGAACTCCTGTCATCATCATCATCTGTCAAATCGCATTTTCATTTTAATATTCATAGATTTTCCCTTGGAAGATTATGACATTCCTGGGATTATTTTCAGCTTTGTGCATGGATAACTCATTCTGGAATGGAGTTTATTTGTGGTTTGCTAACATCCTGATACTTGATCTTTTCCTCTAAGCTGCTGGTTATTACCCTGTCTCCATCTTTTCTTCTTTTCAATTCCACTTTTTCTTGGTTTTAACTCTCTGAGCTCTATCACAACGGTTACCTAAACTGCCACATTATGCACTTGAGAGTCACACAGCTCTGCTACCTTGTGAATCTTTCACCATCAGCAGTGCTAAGGCAATGAGAAAGTGCTAACTGAGGACATGTCGGACACAAAATGAAGAGACTGGTTCAAACTCAGATGACTGCTTTGTAACTTTTGTTTCCCTCACGGGTTCAGAAAAGTCACACTCCAATGAGATATACATTAAGAAAATACACAGTTTAAACATAAGAAAGCAAAAGTGCTGTTGTTGGTGAAAGAAGCTGGATTCAGCAGGAGGTGGAGACATAGTTTAGCAAGATAGGTGGATGGGTGTGTTTGTGGGCTGAAGTGGAAGTAGAGGCTATTTGAATTACAGCAGCAAGTGGTAAGAAATTCAGTTCTTTCTGAGAGAAGGTAGTTGATACGAAAGTGCAGGAATGATGTGAACAAAAGCATTGCTGTAAACTGAAGACCTTCGCTAATGATGCTATGGTAATTAGTAGAGAAAACTAGATCATACAGCTGGGAAGGTGAGTCCTTTCAGTATTTTGAGGAAGCTGGGATGAGTAAGGCTCAAGGCCTGATAAAGAGAGCCAGTATAAAACAGGGGTTTGGAAGTGACATCAAGTTTACTCTTTAGAGAAGTACACAGTCCAAGCCATGTTGATCAAGCATTTGACCCTGGATAAAGATGTGAGTGCTAACATAAGAAATCCTGCTTTGAGAATTTTCAAATTCAAATGGCAGCAGAACGCTCAGTGCGAGGTGACACACACAGTGGGATGTACAGAACCATAGGGTGAACATCAGGCAAAATTATATTAACATGTGTGCCAAAGTAATAGAAGCAGTCAGAAGATGTAAGAGATGAGGTCACCATTTGACCTGATTAATCTTATCAATTTCCACATGGCTGGCTGACTGTAAAAGTAACTTTCTGAGACTAGATTTGTCTTAATATTACTCTACATAGGAAGATGAAAGACCTAAATAGATTTTCAGTTTTAATGAAATACAGCTTCTCTCTCTCTCAAAATGTTTGCAAATTTTCCAATGGAAATAAAATAGTAGGGGCATGAATACTAAAACCCACTGTAAATTACTGGAGAACATATTTCTGAATGACAATTTTTATAAGCAATTGAAGTTACAATGGAATCTTTGAAAAAAGTGTAAAAAATAGTTGCATATATAATACATGAAAAGTTAGAGTAGAAATCCAGAATATTAAAGACTAACAGAATATATGTACCAGCAGAGAGCAGATATTTGGAAAATCAGCCTATTCAATGTTCTACTATATAGAAGTCTCTCTTTTGTATAATATGTTCTCATTGATCAACTACTCTCTGTTTAGACACAGTCACCTGAAAATTTACTTCCTTGAAAGAAAAACCACTCCAATTGGTGGAAGAGACTGGCACTTAGAAAATAAATACAAACACACGTAATGGTATAATTGCAAGCCCATCTTATTCACTCTCAGAAAACCTTCTGAAAGGAGAAGGTAACTGTCACTATGATCACCATCATTGATCAATGAAAACCCAAAAGTGATCCATCCATGCTTACAAGGCCAGTGACCAGTGTTGGCGATAGTTCAAGATGAGCGTTCGGCTGAGAAGCAGCATCACTTCAAATATGCCACCTGAATAGTCAGTTTAAGTGATTTAGCCTGATTTCCTTAAGTAAATTATTTTTATTTAAATAACTACTCTAAATCCTTCTTTTACTTCCTTCCTTTTTTCCTTTATCCAATCCTTAAAATATTTCATCTGCTGCTTGACTTCCCATTGATCTCCACAAGCCAGGACTGCCAGAAGCCAAGAATTCCATCTGGATCTCGAGCGTGTAAGGCACATGTGCAAGGCAGAGATTCAAATACATGAACCATCTCCTAATGCCTCCCACAATGTGCGTTAGCAGGAAGCTAAAATCAGAAGCAAAACCAATACTCATGGTAAACACTTTCACATGGGATGTGGACAAATAAACACCCTTGCCTCTAGCTCCACTTTCTAGAATGAGATATGGTCAAATCTCAATCACTCATAGAGTGCTACAATCTGCTTCCTCATCATTTTCATTCATATTTACATTATAATTTTACCAGCTAACATCTAGGTTACCCCTTGTAAGTATCACAAACATTTGAAAGTTCCCTTCTTATGCTTGTCTCCGAAAATAGAATACAACCAAACACAGACTAAGGAAATTCTCTATTTCATTTTTTCTTATTTTCTTCTTATTATTATTATTATTACCATTTTATGATGGAGTTCCATAGGTCCTGGGATTTCCCTTACTCCCTCCCCAAGTCCCCTCTCCACCCACTGAGTTCCCCTATATTATTACTATAGTATATTTCTTTATATAGAGTCCATCATTGCAAGCATGGACAATGGCAGAGTCCAGCACCCTATTGTTAATTATAGTTAACAGTTTCATCCAGATTCCATCTTTGATCTCGAAGTAGAGATTCACACTGCATTGCATCCTCATATCTGGATTTGATAGTATCCATTACAAAGTTATTCTACATCTCCTTAAATGAAAAGCCACAATAAAAAAAATCAACAGAAAAAAAAACCACAAAAATTTACCATGCCATAAAGTTAAATCACATGCTACTGAATTACTAATGTGTCGCTGAAGAAAAAATCAGGAATCTTTTTGAAGAAAATGATGTTGTTGTGTGATATATGAGTCAGTGAGGAAGTTAATGAGCGCGTTTTGAAGAGATGAAACTAAAAAAAAAAAAAAAGAAAGAAAACATCAAAGTCCATTAGATATAGTTTCTGTTGATCTTTACTGGTGAGATATGTCTCCTGTAAATATGGATGGGTTTTCTTTGTTTACTCCAGTCTACTAATCTATGAATTTTGATTGATGAGTTTAAGCCATTTACATTCAGGATTAATACGAATGGGTGGTAATTTGGTCCTGTCATTTTAGCAATGGGTTGTTTATTGATTTAGTCTTCTGTTGTTATTTTACTGGGATGTTCTTCACATTTGCCTTTGGTTTTGGTGGGTGCTATTCTTCTGTCAAGAGAACATCTTTAAGTATCATTTGTAGGGCAGGTTTGGAAGAGGCATATTTTAACTTTTCTTTACTGTGGAATAATTTTATTTCATTTTCAAAGACAAAGGAAAGTTTTGCTGGGTATGTTATCTCGGGCCAAACTTTTATTTATTTATTTATTTATTTATTTATTTATTTTTCCTTTTAGAATCTGGAATACGTTGCTCCATTCTCTTCTTGCCTATAGCGTTTCCTGTGAGAGGTCTCCTGTGAATTTAATTGGCATTCCTTTATATGTCAGTTGATTTTTTTTTCATGTGCACATTTAAGGATCTTTTATGTTCGATTGAAGAGAGCTTGATTATCATTTGTCATGGTGAAGATCGCTTTTAATCAATCTTGTTGGGAGTTCTGTGCCCCTCCTGGATGTTGTTTCTCAATTCTTTCCTTAGATTAGGGGAACTTTCATTTAATATTTCATCAAATACATTTTTAAACCCAGCTTCTTTTTCTGCACTTACGGGGACTCCAATAATTCTTATATTTGTCCTTTGAATAGTGTCTTTCAATTCTTGAATCCTTTTTTTAACTTGACCAAGCTCTGCTTCCAGCTCTTTTGTTTTGTTTTGTTTTGTTTTGTTTTGTTTGTTTCCCCCTAGTGACAGGAAATATCTTCCAATGCGGAGATTCTTTATATAGCTTCATTCATTCTACTTTGGAAACTCTCCACTGTGCTTTTGATTTGCTCCACTGCATTCTTCAATTTTGATATATCAGCTTTCATTTAATTCATTTCCTGTATGACATCTTCCTTAAATTTAAAACAAGTGTTTTGAATTCTGTATCTCCCATTTTATCAACGTATTTCTTAGTTAACTTTGAGGTTGGCAACAACTTTTGCTAAAACAGAGGAGTCTTCAGTAATATTCATTGTGCCTCTGTCTCTTCTTTTGCTCTTGTTCACTCTACTTCTGGTTAGCAGATTCTTCTCCTTAGAGCAGGTTTCTAAGCTGTGTCACCCACAGGTCTACAATTTGATTTTACATATTGTGGATGCAACACGGCTCTTTCTTTGCAATAACATGTGCTACTCCCTACAGCAAGTTCCATGTCTGGGTTCTTATGTTAGACTTTCACCATGATCTCCACAGCCCCAGCTCCTACCTCACCATATACAACCTCCTGTGATTCTGTGATGAGGATGCAGATGTCTGCATGACCTTTCTTCCACTTTTGGTTCAAGCAGGTCTTAGGATTAGAGAGACATAAAGTGCCCTACATAACTAGGTTGTTAGTGATGCTGATCTCGCTGGAACTTGTTGGCCCTTAGTTTTGGAGGCCACATAGCCCAATTTTAACCCATATGATGTCAAAGTCAGTATTATTTTCCCTGTGGGACCAGTGCAATGCACTGAGCTCAGTGAGTTTGCTCCCAGCTCAGCACATGCACAGCTCACTGTTGTCCCTGCAGTCTTAACATCTTTGCCACACTGTACAAAATGGCATCTGATGTGCCACTACTAGAGTTCTTGATCTGCTGGCCATCAGGTCTGAGGGCTACCCAATCTATCTTGGTTGGAACCAGTCAGATGCCACATTGTTGCAGGTAACTGAGCCAGAAATGAGCTTACTCCCAGCTCAGTGCATGCTCAATCCTGTCCCATAGTCATCATCTCGCTAGACAAAATGGTACCCAAATTGACTCTAGGGGGCTGTAAAAACCACCCTGCTTCTGCACTGCCTGTCTGGGATCTGCCACTCTGTCTCTGCTCCTGGTCAAGTCAAACAGACCAGCAGGATGGGCAGTTCTTTGTCTGGGTTCACCTCCTGAGCTCCAGTGAATGTCTCTTCTCACCTCATTGTGGTGGAGGTCTGGCTGCCTGTGTAATTCAGATCGCTACTTGCTGAATGATGCTGGGATATTGGTCTGTGCAGCACCACACCATTGTGTCTGCTGCTTTTCCATGTCAGTCTCCAGGTGCCCTTCTGCTGTCATTGTGTCCTCTCCTATTTCTTGGAATGTGCCTTCTCTGCTTCACACTAGCTAATGTTTCTCCATCTGTTTAAAAGTGCCCTTACCCTATTCTGCCATCTTGTTTTTCTAAAATTTTCTATTTCTATCAATCTGACATAATTTCTCTGACAGTCACTAAATTTAGACAAAATCCTATTCCTTTTGGACCCACAACCTGTTTTTATAACTTGTTAGACAGAAACTTGGTGAAAGGTAGATACTGAGAGTAAAAGCTAATACTTGGACCCGACAATTTGGAATCTTATTTCATTTGAAGGAAACTTATTTAATATTGTACAATGTTTTTAATAGGAAATCGATGTTGGCTTCCAGTGATCACTGTTTTCTTATCCTACTCTTTTTAAAATTACATTTTAACACTTAGATTTTGTATACATATGTGTTTGGTTTTTGGCTGACTTTAATTTTTTTATTAATAACTAAATATGATATATTTAATTATATGATATCATATAACATCATATATCTAATATAATATATAATATAATAAATATATAATATGACATATAATATCATGAATATAATATAATTATAACATAAACATTGTAAACTGGTTCTGCTTTCTATTGATTTTCAGATGTGAATACTGGTGTTTATATAAAGGATGCTCTTAAGTTGTTTGTTACCCTGGGTATAAAAATCTGGGTCTTATAATTGAATTTGTTTATATTACTCTGATCATCTCTTCACATTTTTTGGACTTTTGACATTTAGCAAAATATAGAGAGCATAATTTTCATCTCTTTACCTACTAAGAAAAATTAATATTTAATTTCTGTTTTTATGCTGCTCTTTTTATGGTGGATATCCCCTCAACATCAGCAAAAATTGTTATTAAGAGGTCTCCAAATTGGGCCTGGTGCAGTAGCCTAGCATGTAAAGTCCTTGCTTTGCAAACACCAGGATCCCATTTGGTGTTGGCTTCAATCCTGATGACCCCATTTTCCATCCAGTTCCCTGCTTGTGGCGGGGGAAAGCAGCCGAGGACAGTCAAAAGCCTTAAGACCCTCCATCCACATGGGAGACCTGCAAGAGGCCCCTGGCTCCTGGCTTCAGATCAGCTCAGATGTGGCAACTGAGGCAGCTTGAGGAGTGAATCATTGAACGGAAGATCTTCCTCTCTGTACATCTGACTTTCCAATAAAATAAAATCAATCTTTGTTTTAAAAAGAGAGATCTCCAAGTTTCTTGATAACTTAAAGAAAATGGAAATTTACTCTATACTTGAAATCACAACTAGAAATAACTATTTAAAAATAGCTATTCCTCTCATATCTAAAGCAATATTAATGTTTGCCTTGTAACAGCCAAAAGACAGATGAAACAGTTTAGGGTCCAGTATTGTGGCTTAGAGGGTGAAGCTGCCGCTGACAATGCTGACATTCCATATGGGTGGCAATTTTGTCCCAGCATCTCCATTTTTTATCTGTTTCTCTGCTAATGTTCCTGGGAAAGCAGCAGAAGATGCCTCAAGCCATTGGGCCTCTGCACTCATACGGAAGCCAGGAAGAAGCTCTTGGTCCCTTGTTTTGGAATGACCCAGAACCAGTGATTGTGGCCATTTGGGAATTGAACCAAAATCTCTCTGCTTCTCATATTTTGTAACTCTACCTTTCTAGCAAATAAAATAAATCCTTCTTTAAAAATAATGTTTGTTTTTCTCATTAAGAACTTCATGATATCCAACATCTAGTATAAATAAGCAACATTAAACGTATATTTTCAGAAAATAATTTTACCAGCCATGAAAATGATTGATTAAAAATAAAGTATATTAATCAAATTAAGAGTATATTGTATCTGGGCCTGGTATCGTGGCCTAGTGGCTAAAGTCCTCGCCTTGAACGCACCAGGATCCCATGTGGGTGCCGGTTCTAATCCCGGCAGCCCTGCTTCCCTTCCAGCTCCCTGCTTGTAGCCTGGGAAAGCAGTCGAGGACGGCCCAAAGCCTTGGGACCCTGCATCCGTGTGGGAGACCTGGAAGAAGTTCCTGGATCCTGGCTTTGGATCGGCATAGCATCTGCCATTGCACTCACTTGGGTAGTGAATCAACAGATGGAAGATATTCCTCTCTGTCTCTCCTCCTCCTCTCTGTGTATCTGACTTTCCAACAAATAAATAACTCTTAAAAAAATGTATTCCAAGCTGATTTAACGTAGGTTATAAATTCTAAAAAAAAAAAAAAAAAAAGAGTGTATCTATCCACATTTTTGGTAAAGTATTTTATTTTTTTGCAATAAATTTTCCCATCATTAGTGTTTCAAATTAGTTACTATTAAACTATACTTAAGTTCACAATAACCTACACACTCATATTTGAAATATGTAGATTTTATGTACATACAAAGGGACATTTATGTTTTTCCTTTTTATACACATTCATGGATTGTTTAACAAAGGGAATACATTCTGAAAAAAAAATGTCCTTGAGCAATTTTGCTATTGCACGAACATCATAAAGTACACTCACATAAAACAAGATGGCTGTATTGCCTGGCAATATAGTCATATGGAGCATCATTATATGTTAGGTCTGTTTTTGGCAGAAACATTTAGCAATGCATGATAATGTAATTCAGAA
Organism: Ochotona curzoniae; assembly: GCF_017591425.1. Taxonomy (NCBI): domain Eukaryota; kingdom Metazoa; phylum Chordata; class Mammalia; order Lagomorpha; family Ochotonidae; genus Ochotona; species Ochotona curzoniae. The sequence continues at coordinate 613,373 of NW_024466921.1, forward strand.
TATATGCAAAAGTCAATTAAAAATAAGATGAGATCTTGTATTCAAAGATAAAATGCAGAGTCAGTATATTCATGATTTAACTTATGTATACATCACCCCAGATTCTGTAAAATATAGACTCTTACTTTTAGATTTTGGGTTTTTGTCATTTTATGCAAAAATAAGGCATCAGTGGAAGAGTATTTGTAAAATATATTGCACTAACATATTTGTAATTTATGAATTCATCATGTCTGTGACCATGCCATCAGCCCACTTCTTTCTTGCCTTTCTTTTCATGTACTCAACCATAAAAAAAAACCAGCAACAAAAACCATGTCATTTCATGGAATCAACAACTTAAAGAGGCAAATATGAATTATATCTATTTTGGTGTTGGAATAATGGAAGCTAGTTCAGGATTTTACACAGTGAAAAGTTTTAGGAAAACTAAGACATAAATCCCTTGATGTTCAATCCAGAGGTTTATGCAAACCCTTAATATCCTCCAGACTTCAGGAAGTCCACTGTTGTGGTAAAGATTGGTTCATCACATTAAGGACATAAGAGTCAAACAGAAGAACAGAGGTTAGAGAGTCAAAGAAAAAATCCATCCATCTGCTAAGTTAGAGATTCAGCAGTATAAAATGCTGATCCAAACATATGTCCACCCAATTACATCATGTACATGCATTAAATGATAAGTTTGGTTACCTCAGGACAACCAAAGTCAGCTACAAAAAGGCAATCCTTTGTGGCTCAAGTTCCATCATAGGAGGAGTTCTCAGATACATGTCAGAGGAAGGTGAGATTAAAGGTACTCAAAAACCAGCCAGCACATTTATGTTCCTCAGTCAATGTTTACTCATACAGATTCTTGTGATACATGACCTGGTACTGAACTGGATTGTTTTGTTATCATTTTTACGTTTGTTCCTAGTAGATTTGTGTAACAAATAATAACACAACTAAACCAGAGCTTCAGAAAAATAGCACTACCTTTAGGCAAAATATAGAGCCTTTTGGATATTTTTAACACCATTCATTGGCCATACAAAAATTACCAGTGTGAAAAGAAATAGCCTGCTACAGATTTATTGGATTTCAAGTCTCACCTCTGGTTGGGAATTTGCAGGCCTTATACAAGCCTTGAACAAGACCTTGCCTATCTCTGCTACAGAGGAGTTGGCTATGTTTGGGAAGCCAGACTACATTTTTCTTCAGTTACAGGCTTCCCTGTAGCCCCCAGTTGTCCTGTTCATTACAATAAGGCTTGCAGAAAGGAATGTATACCTTCAGCTGTTGCCAAGAGTGAGTAATGAGCTCCAAACTGCAAAATTCAGGTAGACATTGGAATTCAAGATGAGCAATTAATTTTAGTCAAGTAAGTGTGACTTGCTTGCCTCATTTCACAACATGCTAGAAAATGTGGAGACCAACACCCCTGTTGCATGCAATCTCACTACTTTAAAGAACCTCCCAAACTATAATATAGACCCTAAGCACATCAATCACCACTAGAGACAGAAATCCAGAAAGAGTGTATTCTTTGTTCTCTTACTGTCACTGGGATGCTGAGCTCTTCTGACATGGGATGTTTCTTGTCACATGTAACTGACTCCTATTTCCAACAGATGTTGCTCCTCTAACAAAGAAGGAGCATGTTGTACTGGGTCCCCAGGTCTCTAACACTAAAGCTTCTAAATTTCGTCCAAATATATCACCCATCTACCTCCCTCATTTTTTGGAAAGCCATACTAAAAGAGTATCTGGAATGGGAAAAGTGAAGGGTATCTCTAACTATGCCCTGTTATCTACTCTACTAAAACTTAGAGTACAAACCATCTTTAGTTTACTACTATATCTTGTCAAACATCCATAGTTAATCCAATGGTTAACTTCACTGATAAAACATATTCCATCACCCTTGTCTCTTTCTAATCTATTTCCTCTTTCATAAATCAAGTTCCAGTCTATCCAATTGGCAGTATGCCCATTCCTCTATGTTCAATTCAGGTGGAAAATATTTATTTGAACATTTATGGCCATTAAGCAAAATTCTGGAATAAAAAGGAAATGCAGATAACATGTCTATCCTTGGGAGAAAAAAACAAGTGAACAGAATGTTTCAAGAAAGAAAAATGGCAAGGCTGCCATTGATAAAAAATAGGGCAATTAGCGCAGCATGGGATAAATAGGGAAATTTACTTAAATGATACAGCCCTCAGAGTCTTGAAATGTGAAGAACAGGCAAGGCAAGACCGTGCCTTAGTACAAATGTACAGAAGAATATGTAGAAGAGAGGTAGGGAGGAGGAAGAGTTTCTAACTAGACATGAACGAAAGTATGAACAAACACTATCTGTGTACACTCACTTTCTCATGAGCAGAGACTGTAGGCAGCTCTGATTCTGTGATGGTTGAGGAGTTTTTACTCTATGCTATGGGTTATTAGGCATCTTTGCAGGATGGAAAGATATCTGCACTGATGTGGTAAAACAACAGGCCCACCTCAAATACTCAGGGGAATTCAAGTATGTAGTCATGCCGGCTATCCATTCTCAAAGTTCTAAATGCACTGAATATGTAATCTAGTACTTAGCTAGGCAGGGAGAAGCAAGTAGTAGCCACCGTTACTCTATTTCGGGCCTTCAGCTCCATCTTCTCTGTCTCATGGATAAGCTAGGTTTTATGATCCTGAACTTTAGAAAGGTGGAACTCAGGACTCTGATAGTCACTCCCAAGTCACTGTCACCCCCTGGATTATTAAAGCTTTGACACGGAGTTTTGATTCTCCTGCCTGAATCCCTCTCTTTTACATTTTGACCAAGTAACTTGTCTACTCGTCTTAATTATGTGCCTGTGGTCCGTGTTCATCTTGCTGAATTCTCTGCCTGCTCAACTTGCCCTTTTCTCAAGGACTGTATTCCCTGTTGAAACCCCAGGCTTTGTCTGTGCCTGCAACAACAGCTGATAGACCTCCCGGTGACGCCTGCCTTCCTCACTGAGAGGCTTACCGGAGGTTGCTGACCTGTTAGTTTCCCCTTACTGTGTTTCGGCCTCTTGATAACCCAGGATGAATGTCCCTAGCTTCAACTCTCACCTGCCCCAAATGCTCTGAGTACCATGTTTTAGTCACACCAGAAATATGAGGCATCTGTGGTAGGGCTGAGCATACAAGATCTTCACCACATGGAAGTTAGGGCTAAATCTCCATTCAATTTCTCTAAGTTTAGCCGTTCATCCACATTCTTAGTTCAAAGTAAAGTGTATACAAATTTGTAGAAGAGAGTAAGTTTTATCATTTTCCAAAGGTTTTAACTGTGTAGGTGTGAAGATGCCCACAACCCAGATAAGAGTGCCTGGGTTTCATTGTCAATTCTTGTTCCTAGTTCCAGCTTTCTGTTCGTCCTGACTCTGGTGGCAGCAGGGATGACTCAAGTACTTGTGTTTCTGACATGCCTATGGGAGATGTAGATTGAGTTCATGGTTTCCAAATTCAGCCTCAGCTGTTGAAGACATTTAGGAAGTGAACAAGCACGTATGAGCTCTCAACACCACCTCTATCTATCCAAGAAATCATAAAAAAAATATAGAGCGTGACTAAAAAATTTCCTATGACAACAAGTTATAGAATATCCTACGAGTTTGCAAAAGAGTGATCCATTGGGCCAAGTGTAGCAGTCTAGCAGCTAAAGTCCTTGACTTGCATGCACCAAGATTCAGTATGACTGCTGGTTCATGTCCTGGCAGCCCCACTTCCCATCCAGCTCCCAGCTTGTGGTCTGGGAAAACAGCAGAAGACAGTCCAAAGCCTTGGGATGCTGAACCCATGTGGGAGACCTGGAAAAAGCTCCTGGCTCCTGGCTTCAGATTGGCTCAGCTCTGGCTGTTGCCGTCTCTCCTCCTCTCTGTATATCTGACTTTTCAATTAAAAAAATAAGTAATAAATCCTTTAAAACAAGAACTCAAAATAGTTACTTAGACCATGATCTTACTACACCTATCCCAACCAGGTTCTCCCTGAGAGCAAAAGGTTGTAGGAGACTTAACAGGTGGAAGATTGTTGCAAAAAACTAGATTTTAGGAACCCAACTAAAGCTAACTAAAGAAAAGGCTTGAGTCCAGAGAAGATGTCTAAATGACTGGCAGAGATGGTAGCATGAAGAAGAAAAAGAACCTTTAAAAAAATTAGGAAAGCTGGGTGTTTGATCCTGGGACCACTGCCAAATCAAAGAACAGCTCTGGGAATATGCTAAGCCAGAAAGCCAGAAGCTGCAGTTGGATGGAGGAAACCTCAGTTGGGTTACACAGGTAGTAGACATGGGAAGTTCGGGTGATTTTCTGGGTTAAAAGTAAAGTGCTCCTTGAATAGCTCTTGCTGAATAATCCTTCATGGTGCATGCAATATTGATTTTCAGGGATGAGAGACAGAAGAAAGAGAGGGGAGGAGAGGTAAAGAGAGAACAAGAGTGGAGAAGACAGAAGGGGGAAAGAAGGCAGAGACTGGAAGGGAAATAGATATTTCAGCATAATTTTGGATGTAGTAGCAAGTGACATACTGTAGCATAGAAAGAAAGCTGAGAAGATAATCTTGAGGATTCTGAGAAGTGAGAAGTAAGAGACATAAGTTCTAAAATGATCACTAAAAATTTTGGACAATTGCCTACATGTATCTCTCCTTAGTAAAATCACTGTAAAACAAGATGCTGGACTGCTTAACCTCCAAGGTCCTTCCTGCTCTGAATTTCTATGTGTTTTTTCTACAGTAATTAAGTCTCAAGTAAAAGGTTTTATTTTGTGAAGGTTAATCACAAATTAACTTGAGATTACATTTTGATTACAAGTGACTATAAGAAAATGTGTTCACTTGCCCTCAACTCATGAAGAAAAACGCAATTATACTCTAAACTATCTGCAACTTTAAAGGACTTGCAAGTAAATAAAAAAAAAAGTTAGAGAAAATGATCAGAAATACCAAGTTCATTCTATTAAATGTCTAATTTTCTATTTCAGAGGCAGAGACATATACATGAGGGACAGGCATCACTGTAGCCTCCATGGGTCTGTACCGGGGGTAAGTGGAGGTCAGAATCGGAACCATATCTTGAAGCCAGGAAATCTAATATGGGATGGGGCGTCTTCACTGATACTTCATTCCTTTCTTTCTTCCTTCCTCCCTTGCTTACTTTCTTTCTCTCTCTCTCTCTTTCTCTGTCATGCATTTCTTTTTATAAAGCTCACTCTCTTGGATTTTACAACATGTTTAAATGCTGAAAATATATTTGTGAATCGGAGACGCAGAAAATCAAAGGAGGGAAAAAAACTCCTATCTACCGGCTCATTTCCTAAATGGTAGCAACAGCATGGATTGGACTAGATCAAAGTCAGTTGCTAAGAACTCAGTCCAGACCTGCCTTGTGGGTGGCAGGGATTTAATTACTTCAGCCATCATGGTTTTCCAAAGTGTGCATCAGCAAGAAGTTAGAATCAAGAGTCAGAGCTGGTTCTCTGATCCTGGCACTCTGATATAGGATGAGCATTCTAATCAATATCTTAACCGTCATGTTAACCACTTACTCCCATTTTCCTAAAAAATGCCTACTTAGTTTGAAAGTTTACATTGGTTTATAATGTTAGTTTATAAAACACTTTAATATCAACTCATTTGCTCATATAAATGGTTTGTGCAGAACAAAAAGTAATCATTTAATATTTCATACTAGCCCAGTGCTTTCTCAATACTTACTGAACACTCTGAAAAGTCTTTAGCTATGACACAAAGACTTGTATTTAAACTTGTAGTAAAGATTATCATTTAAATTGAGATGAATTCTACAAACTAGCATCATTATTTTTCAAAACATATATTCACATATATGACAAAGTTACTGCATAGAATTCAACCTGTTTGAATAAGTCAGTACTAAGATATTTTCCATGTTTAAATGTTGTCTTTACTCCCTTGAAAAGAGTGTTAAAAACAAAAACAACCATAAACTAGAACTATTTTCTGTCTTCCCTTACTGAAATGATAAGAGAACACAGGACAATATACTCTTTTTTTTAACAAAAATTCAAAGTTTAAAACTTTCAATGCATTTTGTAGAAATTAGATCCATATTAAAGTCAAATTGCTGCAGTTTTCATGAAAGTGCAGTAAGTAAATACTGTTTGCAAAGAAACAGCTCTGTGGTGATCTCTTCCCTCGTCCCGGTCAAACTTGTACATCTTTGACTGTTGTACTGCTAAACTACAACATAAATCTCAGTATTTAACACTTTTTAAATTAAGTGCTGTCTTGACAATGGCTTGCAAAAGAGATTTTTCTCACGGTGAGGCAATGGTTCTGACTACTGCACATATCAGAATCATCAAAAAAAAAAAAAACAACCTATGAGCAGGTCTTTCCTTCAAAGTAATCAAATCAATACTTCTGAGAGTGGAAGACACATGGCTGCTGTATTGTTTAGAAGCGCCCCACTTGATGGCAAAGTACAAGAAAGTGATGAATCATACAATATGGGGCTTCTCAGACTTCAGTGTGCTTCTGAGTCACTTAGGGAGCTTGTGAAAAGGCAGATTCAGATTTAGTCTGCCTGGCATGCACCCGGAGAGTTTGGTCTTTAACAAGCAACTACACTGACACTTCAGATGCCCATCTGCGGACCACACTTGAAGCAGCAAATCTGTGGTTCTGCAGAAAGTGTTCCAGACCTACGGCATCAGCACCCTCTGAGAACTGGTTGGAAATGCAAATGCTCAGAGGCCTTGTCAGAAGCCTCCTGTATCAGAACATCTGAAGGTGGAGGCTGAGCCATTTGTGTGTTAACTAGCCCTCCCTGTAATTAAGATATACTCCCAAATTTGCTCAACATGACCTAAAAATGGAATTCCCTAAAATCTAAACAACGCGTTGCATGTAGTTGAAAAATCCATGAATACTTTATGCTTGTGTAGCACTCCACTATTCAACAAACTTTCCCACTTTACCTCTTGAGAGCATCTTAAAATGACCCTGTAGGGTAACTAAAATAGACAGCTTCAGCAGTTTGTAAATGAAACTGTGGCTCAAAATATTTAAGGGATTTTCTCAAAGTCATAGTGTGCAAGGATAGAGCCAAATTTAGCACCCTGATCTTGGTCTTATAAACTAATAGGCAGGAAATTCAGAAAGGAACAGGGCAAATGACTATATCCCAGAAGTCATGGCCTAATGGAGAGTATCTCTAAGCTCAGGGATGAAAAAGGAGAAGGGCCAGAACATGCAGGCAGCCTCCTATCAAGTGAGTCACAGCCACTTGTGCTTTTAGCTCCAAGAGAAAACAGGAAAATGCACTAATGCTTTATGGGTTGAGCTTCCTATTGAGGGGAATCAGCTTTGAAAAAACACGAATATTTAACTCTCATCAGCTGACTTAGTGGATGTGTCAGTCACATTTGGCAGTTCTCTCAAAAACTCCACAAATAATTCATCCCAAGCAAATTAACACACAACAGGAAAAGTGATTGTCTTATAAATTACAGGTGTGGAAAGGGAGAAGCTTCAGGCAACACACATTATGAAAAGTGATGCATGGAATTGAAACCTCTTTATGATAAAATGAACCTCTCTGTTTTCCATTTTATCCTCAACACTTCCCATGTTGATGTATTACTAACACAAACAGACTTAATACACTTCATAGATACAATTTTAAGAATATAGTTTACTCCTTCCTTCCATGTCGCAGTTTCATTTTCCACGAGGTTTTTAAATTATCCTTATCTAAGTATGTATACATGGTTACGTATTTCATAAGAGAAAAAAACAGCAAATTAGACAATTTGCAAATTCACCTGATAGAAATATGCATACATCTGTCTGTATATATACATATATACAGATATATACAGATATATGTACATGTTGTTACACCCTTAGGAAAAAGTTTTGTATATTTAAAATTTCAATTATAGCCAATTTATTTTTATTATATTTAATAGGTTAGGTACAAAAAATTATAATCACCATTTATTTTCCTGCAGACCCTTACTCACCAAGTTGGTTTTCAAATAAGCAATTTCAAGTAGTAGAAAATGACATATTATGTCAGGAGTTTGGATGTTGCCACTGCCTCAGTGAATGCAGGTACTCCACATGTCCACAGGTGAAAGAATACAGATGAGAAACTACTCCCTCCCTGGAAATCTACACAAAATTCTTACAATTTATTATCAGATAATCACACCTTGTTTTGTCATTTTGTTCATTTCCTCAAATGTGTGTTGGGGGCTGTGGTAAGAGAGAACCAGTATGTGGAAAAATTAAAAATTAATGATTCTTTGCTTATGCAGTTTCTTTAGAAATTCTAGATTCTAAATTCTTACACTATACATTTACATAGAAATGTGAAAATACTATCTTCTTTAAAACTTGATAATTTCCCACAAACATCAAATGCGATTAAAATTGAAATAATTTTTTTAAAATCTCCATTTTTGGAATAATTAAAATAACAATGGTGTGAAGCTCCTGAATTTGGTTAAATGTAAACTTAACACTGTATGTCCAAACATGCATGTATATGTAATCTTTTCAAAGCTGCCTTGTAAACAGATACATGGTAAATAACACATTATGTAATTAACATGATTCTTTAGGGCCAAGTAATGTGCAATTATCCCAGATGTATGTTGTCAATATGGAAAATACAAGATCACTAAAAATGAAGTCTCAGATTGGTTTTGAATGCTACCTATTGCATCTCTTCCTTGACGCGCTAAAAGAAGTGCATGACTTTCACATACCCAAACTGAGCATAAGATGGATCTCTATGAGTGCTTTTGGATAACTGTACAGATGAGTGCTAGCATCTCATCAACTAAGTGATACAACCCTGTGCTTGTCAACAGTGGCAGTGGATCAGGTGGGCCCTACCCAAGCAACCACCTGCAACTGCATCAGAGGTGAAGTCCTATGGATTGGAGCATCTCACCTGCTCCTGGGCATGCAAGTATCTAGGCAGATTCTCATTCCTTCCGGCTCAGAGGGAACCGCACGTGTTACTGCTGCTGCACCCAGACTGCATGACTCATGAAACCCTGACTGTTTCACCTTTGCTCTTGACACAATTCCTCACAAAGATCTGCACTCTCTTCTGAGAAGCAACTGATTTAGTTATGCATTTAGGAATCTCTCTCTTTTCCTCCAGGCTTGTCAGAAGAATCTTAACCTTTTTACTCCAAAACAGAGAAATTGCATACTAAGACACCAAGACTAAATGTAATCTCATCCCGAAGACCATAAACATGCAAAAACAATCACTGATTCCCTAAATAGCTACTTGCATCGTGAAAGTAAGAGACTGAAGGTGAACGTTATAGGGACTGTCAGCAAAACTTCTGTCACTGGATCACCAGAATTACAAATCTTCCTTGTCCACCAATGCCATTTCAGATTATTCAGGAACACAGTCTCACTGAGATGGTTTTCTTCATTTTTTCCCCCTCCTTGCCATTTCACTTGCTCAGAGCCAAACATCTACTGTGCCTTCCAATGATTCACTCTCTCCTTCCTCTCCTCCTGTGGAAGCACAGGCTCCAAGTGAAACATTACAAGTAAAGTGGAAACAGGCTTTTCCCAGGCTGGACTTGCAAACAGAAAGCAAGAACACCATTCTTCACCAGCAAACTGACCCACAAAGCATATTGGACTCAGTTAAAGAGACTGAGAAAAAGGTCAGCTAGCAAAACAAAGGGATCTCTCTCCCTAGTTACTTCACCAACCCCCAAATAAAGCTTTGTCCTCCGCAAAGGGAGGAAGAAAGAGGGCATGTGAGGCCAGGACGTAAGAAGCAGTGGACTCACAGGCAACTTGTTTGTACAGTTTTCTATCTTATGTTTTCCAGGGAGTAATGACTCTGTATTTGTGAACGTTTCTCACTACTCCCGTTTCTATACTGCAATGCCTGCTGAAACTGCAATGTTTACAAACCACCATGTATTTAAGTCATGTACATATATACAGGGCACAAACTATCATATACAGATACTTATATAGGGAGTCCACTGCTTATACATATAGACTTCTGCGTATAAGTGTTTTGCTGAAAGTATAAGAATACCTTTATTCTTCTAAATCAACAATTTCATGCTTATCTAACTCTTAGAATATTATAGCTTAGATTCAGATGTTTACTTAGATCTTAGAAAGCTCATATCCATTTAAAAAATCTTGTACACACCCAGGGTTTTTACTTGTCTAGTATCCAATCTGGAAATTAGTAGTGAGGGGGGCGGGGGTCTAAGACTGTGTTTAAGGAATATTTCCATAATAAAGGGTTAATGATTTTGGCAAGCATGAATTTTAGCAGTTAAGAAGGCACGGCTGTCTGAAAAAAAAAATTCTGTATCACATTAAAATCCCCTTGCAAACAGATAAATTGCTCTATAAATCTTATTACCCTATGAGGATAAATCACACATGCAGGTTTACAAGTCTGAAGAACTAGAAAGGAAAATCTGCTTTGGGTAGTAGGCTCTTCGGGATTCATAATCACCCAGTGCTCAGGAAATGAAAGGAGGAATGCTTACATGTGAGCATTTACTTAGTTTACAACATGGAGCAGCATATACTATACACAACACACATATGCACACCATCACACACACCAACACACCACACACACCTTCCTTGCTAACAAGGCTACAGATCCCAAAGCAGGACACACTGTGACAGCCAACCAAATTTATTTCTGGGAAAAGAAAGAAAACTTTGCTGCTGTTGGCAACTCTGCTACAGAACTGCTCCCCAATGCCCCAAGGTTTGTGCACTATCAGCTCCTTGCACACAGATTAGAGGTTTATTTTCTTCCGTATACTGTTTTTATTGCCTCCACAGGCAATAATAGCTAGACATACCAACATTGGGTCATTTTATTTGGAGCAAATGAGATTTTAAAAGATTTCAAAGGAAAATGTCTTTTCTGTGTGTGTGTGTGTGTGTGTGTGTGTGTGTGTGTGTGTTTTACTATCCGCCAGAAAGTTAAGGAAAGAAAAAAAAAAGCAAGGGTGGCAAGGAAAAGACAGAAGAGAAATGCATGAAACAAAGCTTAGCATACTTTAGAAACTGGGTGCCATTTAACTCTCACTATTTCAATGTCCCTTTCAAGGGTCAAAATGCCAAGGACTTGAGACTCTTCCCTTCCAAAATTGAATCCCAAATGATGTTTAAGAGTTTGGCAGAATGGTAGAGAGATAACACTTTGAAGTCAATAATCAATTTGAAATATCCATTTTATGCTAGATTAATTCTTTCCCAACCTCTGTGCTTAACATTCTCATTCTTAAATGCTAGCAATTTGGCAAGTTGCTTTATTTCCCTCTCTGCATTCTTGGGTTCATTTTTCACCCACATTCGAGAAACAGGCTCAATAATCAACCAAAGTTCTAAAATTGATTTATTGCCCTTGACGTCAATTAGAAGATTTTTACAGGAAGTCATCTCTATCAGAACTCCTGCTGGGGCTGAGTGAGAGCCCTGATGAGCGCATACACACACACCACCCACCCACACACACACACACACACACACGGCAGAACAAGCAGCAAGCAGCACCAGGACCGTGTAGCACGCAGTGAGATCCATCATTCAACAACACTTCTTTCCATGGGAAAGACTATCAACAGAAATCCCGAAGTGCAAAGCATTAGCAAAGAGCAAGACAGAACAACTGGCCAAAGGTCTCTAATGCCATAGTTGAAGTTTGAATGCTTTCTGATAAGAAACATTATCCTAAGGACCCAACAACATTTAACTAGCGCCACTAGTCCCTGACGGGGACCACGATTCCGTTGGATTTCAGTGGCTGCTCTGTCTGTCCTCCAGTGAGTAAAGAAGCGCGCACACACACACACACACACGTCGGCAGCCCAGGAGCTAGAGTTCCAGGAGATCATAGAGAGCACACACACACACACACACACACACACACACACGGATGCACGTGGAGAAAAGTTGCCCGAAAGCCCTACCTGAGGATGGCTGTGTCTCCCTGCCTCACGGTGATGTTGTCGGTGCCTCGGTTAAAATCCACGCTGCGGACAGGCAGTCCTGTGGGGAGAAGGCAGAGCAGTCTCAGTAGGACCAGCGGCAACTGTTTGCGATCTGGCTGAACTCGGGCGCCCATGGTGGCCGGCGGGCGTCCTCGGGAGCCGAGCCTGGGCGCGCTGCTGGCCACGAACAGGGGCTTCACACGCCCAGTGCTCGCCGCCACCAACAACGCAGGACACGCTGTGCCAGTTTGGGATCCTGGCCACTTTGCCGTTTTTTGTTTTTTTTTTTTCTTTTCTTCCCTTGTTCGTGTTCTTCCACTTTTTTATTTTATTATTATTATTTTTTAACTTCACAAAGACTTCTCCAAAACCCAAGCTGAGACAGGAGGGTGGCCAGGAGTCAAGAGAACCAAATTTCTAAAATACTAGAAGCCACTAGAAAAGAAGGCGAGAGAGCTGAGAAAGGCTGGACTGCTCTGGTCTCCCGGTGGCTGTGCGTTTCTGGCAGCGAGCAAGCTTAGCTCCTTCCTCTGTAACCCACTTTCCTGGGCGGGAGAGGGAACCAGCCCTGAGCCTGCCAGTAAGAGTGGAGGCACCATGCAGTAGCAGCAGCAGTGGCGGCAGCAGCGGTAGAGGCAGCTCAGAGCTGCTCTCCCCTCCTCCCTTCCCCAGCTCTCCCTCTGGCTCCAGCTCTCCAGGCTCGGCACCTCCCCCCACCCTGCTGGCTTTCAGCGGCCCCTCCACGTCATCCCCCTCCCTCCCTTCACCGTGGCCCCTCGCTTTGCACAACTGCCCCCTTCAGCAGCAGCAGCAGCAGTAGCAGCAGCAGCAGCAGCTTCAGCAGCAAGCCTCAATGAAAGCCTGATGCTCCTTAGGTTGTCAGGACAACAGCTCCGTCCCAGGCCTGGCTGATTTCCTTAAGAAGAGCCAATGGAGCTTAAAGGGGTTGCTCTAAAGGAGGGGATGAAAAGAGAGACCTAAGTGAACCAAGAAAGGGGAAAGCCCAGGAAAGGAGAAAGTGGGGGTGAGGGACTTAAGAAAAAGGAGATGGCAAGGAGAGATGCAAACAGGAGGATAGGAAAGCATCAGGATGAGGGACCACGTGCAGAAGGACTGGCAAAGGAGTGTCAAACACAGGAGCAACTTGACAGAGGAGTGTGAGCTTAAAAGACAAAGTAGATTTCCAACCAACCACTCCTGGCAACTGGCTTTCCACACTGGCATGCTGTTCATCCTTTCTTCTCTCCTGCACTTTCTTGTACAGGGTTAAAAAGGTTGATTTTTCTGGCCTTCCATCATCCTCCTCCCCCTCACACAACCCCCTTAAGAAGGGTAGATTGCAGACAATGCTGGTATTGAGTGGTCTGTAGTCTGAATGCTTGGCTTGTTTTTCCAAGTGCCAGCTACAGCAGCTGATCCCTGATCCCTAAACCAACTTCACTCTCCAGGAAACCCTCACCCAGCCCTACACATGAGTATGCCTGTTGAGGGCTATTGTTGAAAGGGCATACTGCTGTGGCTACCCAAGTCCCTACTGGTACTTGCTTCTCCACTTATTCGTTTACAAGGAAGGAGATGTTTATATCAGAGCATCAGAGCACTTTCTGTCTCCAGGGAGACACTGAGGCTGAGTACCACATTCCAGGGAGCATCGGGCAGGCCATCATAACAAGTCATCCTGCTCCATGCATCAAGCAAGGAGACTGGAAGGGGTTGACGTGCTTAATCTCTCAAGTGAGAGTCTCCAAACCACTGGAAAATTCTCTGGGTACTGAAGCCAGGGAGAAAAGATGGATCAGTCAAGGACTTCTTACCCTCTTATCCTCTTCCAAACTGTATTATATGAGTAAGGCAGTCACATGGTGAAATCCAAATCATGAAAAATACTATAAGGCAAATTGCAGGTATCTCTCAGCTGCTGTCTCTAGGCACCCCATTTCCCCTCTCTAACGGCAAAATTTGCAATTTTGGACATATATACAGCCAGAAGAGGTTTTCAGGGCTGGAGGGGGAACTGACATTCCTTTAGCCTTCAGGCTTTGAACCAGATAGCTGCCTTTACACCCTCCAGCTCCTTGCACTTGAACTCCTTTTAGTTTCTTTCAGCCAGCAAGGCCTCCAGGTTCAACCTGTTTCCTCCGTAGTAGGAAAAAGGTGCAAAAAAGACATTTCATAACCAGCTCTAAACCCTCAAGCAAAGTTTCTGACTCATCCAAGGGACTCACTCCTACTTCTGTCAACAGAGGAAACTCCAGGTGGGAAAGAAAGTTATATTTCCTGCTTTTCTATTCTGGAATGTTTTCTGCTTGAAAATATTCCATAAACATACAGATACACACACACACACATGGATGTTATACTCACTCCTCTTATTTATAGAAATGTTTGAATCCTTATCAAACCCAACTGGAGCATAAGGCCCTAGGAAAATACAGTTATGATACCTGCATTGGTAGCCACAACATTCAAAAGACTTCCATGCTACATTTTATTAGTAGAGTAAAAAAGTAGGTGAATGCTGTTTATAAAGTATGTGAGGAGAGAAAGAGAAATCTTTTGGGTTTAACAGAACACTTGAGAATTGAAATCTAAATTGTCACAAATCAAGAATGATGAGGCTTGATTGATTTTATTTATATTGTGCATTTATTTTGTATAAATCAAGGTGTTCCGTGGCAGGGTTTATAAGCAATCCTCAGGTAATAAGACAATAATGCCCTACTGTTAAGTTGGAATTTAGCTGTTTAAAACCGTTTCAACACATTGGGAGGTGAGGTGGGCAGGGAGAGTGCTGGGAGGAGAATAATTAAATGGTAGACTGAATTACAAAACCCATAATCCAGTGACTCCCAGTAATCTGTATGACAAAGAGCTTGAGTGTTAATGCAGATTGCTGCTAAGTGTGCAACGGAAAAGTCATCTGTCTTTACCAGCAACAGACTGGACTATACCTCTCAGGCTTCCCTTCAGCTCTTTTGGATGAAGGGTTAGCTTCACAGTAGGAGGCTGGTGGAAGAGTCAGGAGGCTAGAGTCAGGAGGAAGTCAGAAACCAAGACTACCAGAATTTTCTGTGTGTGTACATATGGTGTTACTTGACTAGCATGAGAGCCAGTGGCATCTGAAATACTCTCAGAGAAAGGTTTAGAGAAACTGAGAGTATGAGTTCTCTTTTGTTGGGTTAGATTTTGTAGAAAGAGCAAGAAAGCTTGTTGTGGGAAAACGAGCAAGTGCAATTGGGTTGTAACGAATCCATTTCAGATAATCCTTAGACATGATTATTAACTATTGATATATAAATAATGCTTAGTGTCATATGACTAATTAATGTAACCAGTAATCTCAAGCTATTGATAGAATTTAACTGGCAGTGGCATCAGAATAAAATCTAAACTTTAACATATGGGCCACAAAATAATACAACAAAAAAAGAATGAAGTGGAATTTATAATAAACCAATCAGATGTGAAATTTATCCCTACAATCACTCTGAGAAGAGCATACATTAAGTCAATCAAGATGCTCATCAGAATTTTAATGGAAATGTCTGACTTACCTAAAAGGACACAATCACAATTGTATTTATATTTTAAGCCATAAAAGACAAAAGCTTTTATGATATCTTCTTTAAAGTATATTCCTTTGCAACATTTTAAAAACTATTATCTATTTTTATTGGAAAGACACATTTTCAGAGAGCAGAAGATACAGACAGAAAGATTTTCCATCCATCCGCTCCCCAAACTATAGCAATGGCTAGAGCTGAGTTGATTAGAAGCCAGGAACCAGGAGCTTCTTGTGGGTCAAGTTGATCATCTTGCTTGGGTAATGATGGCTGCTTCCTATGGCTGTTAGCCATACTTGCCTCACATATAACCCCAAAATAAGTTCATTTTTGCCAATCTTCTGAAGATTGACTATAGTGGTGCAGAGTAAAATAGCCTGTGTAAATTTCAGGAACTCATCTGTTTTCTTCTCTACATTTCTTAGGAAATCAAGCAGAGAAGGTGATATCCTGGTCCCAAGGCTTTTGGCCATCCTCTATTGGTTTCCCAGGCAATAGCAGGGAGCAGGATGGGAAGTGGAGCAGCTGGGACACTAACTGGCACTCAAATGTGATGCTAGAATTTGCAGGCTCAGGATTAGCCAACTGAGCCACTGTGCCAGCCCTGCAACTTGGCAACGTCTATTAACCTAATTGACCTATTGTGAGCCTTGGAAATAAAACGCATCTTTTTTTTTAAACACATGTAAAAAATTTTAGTTTGTACTTTACTGCAATACAGCATAATTCAATTACTCTGGATTTTTGAACCGTTTAAAAATCATAAAATATATCTATAAGTAAATTATTTAATAGTTTTTAAAATTTTTATTACATTTTTCACAATCTTTACATAGTTAATTTGGGTAAAAAGTTTCAAGGGCTATAGGAAAATGGCTAAGACTATTATTTCCATATTGTTTCCTTCATGTTTAAAGGGGGGTATTAAGGGAGAAGGCCCACCCAATTTCCCACCCTCCCAAGTCACAAATGTGGGGCATGCTCTGAGGTTCTTGCTCAAGTGATTTTGATAGTTCACCATTTATGAATCGCTGCCAATCTCGCCACTCCAAGCACGATGAGGTCATTGAAGAATCCACTGATTGACACAGTCCCTCATAGAGTCTCCATTTGCCCTGTATTTCACTGCCAACAAACAGCTGAGGTGGTTGATTGACTTGTTCTGTTCTCTGTCTTTTCTTGGTTAGAGTTCTGAGTCTGGCATTTTGGTTGAGGAGATCCCCAAAGAAACTTCGTCTGAGGTGTTCCCAGACCAGGTTCTTGTATGTAGTTGCAAGTACAGGGCCCAGCACAGTCCATGGCCCAGATTAGTTGGTGGTTGCAATTGCTGGGTTAGTTCTGTTTTCACTCCCGACTTCCACTGGAATCAATGAGTGTTGCAGTCCAGCGTGGTTCTGACCAGCACATATTCAACACTGGCATAAACCAGTGGGAGCTGCAGCCTAGTCAGAGTGACCCGCAAAAACCCCCACCAGTCTCACCCCCCTACCTTGGTCCCATGCTTGCCATTATGTGCAGCAGACTTGTACGGTCTGTCCCACATCCCATTCCATCCCACCCCCTGTCCTGGTTTTCATGCCCTCCATTGGAAGTGTAACCCAAGAGGAAGGAGCCCACTATTTCCCTCCCAGACTTCTCTCACACCAAGATTCCAGGTAGTTCTGTGGTGTGACTTGACAGAACTAGCCCCCAGTGCCAGCTTCTACCAGCTGATGCTGTGGCTAAGCTCAAACAACCCTCACCCACACTAATTTATGCTTGCACCAGTAGGAGTAATCAGCCCAGCCTGGTTTTTCCCTGATCTATTTCACCCGAGGCATACAGGTGTGTAGCCCTGCTTAGTCTGGTATGCTCCCATCCCAGTTCATGCTCACCTGTGGGAGTACCAGTCCAGCAAAGGAATCACCCCTTATTCCCCCTGCTGGTTCTACCCCCCTCCCTTCCTGGTTCTCATGCGTGCTGGTTGGGTGCTGCGGTCACATTCGGCACAGGCAACCTCACCTTGGCATTCCGTATTGTGCACTGGTTTTTGTTGCGACTGAACCTGGCCCAACCCACACTCTGTTCTGGTGCTTGGATTTGCCAGTGGATAACGTGAACTGATTCAGCCTGGTCTGCCCCAACCCATGCCAAATGTATGCCAGTGGGAAACTTTCCATGGCATATTCTGGCCTCTTTCCTATCATGCTTCTTGCGCTTAGCTGCAGGGACTATGTCCTGCCAGAGTTGCCCAGGCTCCTCCATCAGAACCTCTCTCAATGCCAGATTTTGCGCATACCAGTGGTTCCATGAGCCAGACCTACTCAATTCACCTCCTGTCCTAGCAGGAACAGTGGCTTTTCCTGACTGGCCTTCAACCCAAACTGATCCTTGCTGTTGGATGTTTCAGCCCAGCCATGGTTGGTCCATACCCACATATGGCTCACATATGGCTCAGTAGGGGTTGAGACCTAGCCTAGTCCATCCCACATCTACCCTGGTCCTCCAGGACACCAGAGGGTGTTGGAGTCTGGCCCGGCCCAGTGCATCCAATCCCAGTCCACACTTGTGCCAAGGGAGACTACAACTGTATCCTGATCAGAACACAGCCCCCATTCCATCGCACACAGCCCTTGGTGGAAACCTCCACCCAGCTAGGCTGTCCCCTTAGCTCCCCAACCTGGCCTGTTCCCAGCCATAGATCACACGCATGCCAGGGTTGCTCTGACTCAGCTTAGCTCAGCCCCTCATCTGTCCTGACCTCTGCCTTAGACCCTGTGGCTTAGCATTCCTGGCTCATACAGACCAGTAGGTGAAAGAGCCTAGCTCAGCATGACCTGTGCTCTCTCCTGGTCTCTAGTTTCACTTGTGGGCTAAGGTTTGCTTGGTCCTGCCCAGTCCACCCTGCTTCATTACCAATTGACACATTTGCCAGCTGTTGGAGCTACTTTGCCCAGCTTGTCTGACCCCCAGGTCTGGACCACATGTTCACCAGCAGGAGCTGTGACTCGCCAGGGGAGTTTCCCAAGTTCCTCCACTTAATCCACTCCCTGACCCAGTTCTCATACATGCCATTGAGTTTAGGCCAGGTTACGGTGAAGTCTGGCCTTCCATTTGGCCTTGTTATGAGCTGGTGAATGTTGCAGTCCGGCCCACCCCACACCCTCTTCAGGGTACACATTTGGGTAGCTGCTGCCCTGACCAGTCCAGACTGTTGCGAGTTCCTTTACCTGTGCGGATGGCAGGCTCTTTCGTTACACCTGGCTTAGTCCTTCACCACCCAAACTGTTGAGCTAACCAGTGGGGCTAGAATTTCCACAGGGTGTGATGCCGACATCCCTCACAGAATCCACCCCTGGATATGATTCTCAAGTGCAACTTAATGTAATGGCCCTGCTTAATGTGACCATTCTCCTTATCCATTATCATTTCAAGTGACAGGATATGATTCTGATGGGTAAGCCCTCAGATAGAGCTTTGATATGGACTGGTATCTTGTGGTCAGCATTGTTCATTGATTACCTGTTTTTTAAAGGAACAGTTATTGTCATTGAGAATCTTTAGGATGATTCCCATAGCAGAAGCACAGTGGGTTCAACCTGCAGCTACCTAAGCAGCAATTCAAAGAACCCAAACACCAGAGCTCCTGACTGGCTGCCAGAAGGTGGAGCCTGCCACCAAATGGCACACTGGCCATCCATGGACAGCTCACCACATGCACATGGTGGCTGGCTTGTGGTATCCAGGCATGCGACACCCTGTCCTGAGACCCCAGGTTCAAAGTCGCTCCCCTCCCAATTCCATTTACTGCCCAGTGAGGGTGGTGTGTGGGCCCCAGACCCACCCAGTTACGGAGACCTCCCCTCTTGATTTACTCAACCAGAAGGGAACAGCCCCTGGAGCCCAGGCAGGCCCGGGGACAGCTCACCATGTGCACATTTAGTTCGTACTTACATCCAGATAGCACTTGAAACACAGCTCTCTAACCCAAACTTTGCCCAGGGAAGATATTTTATAATTGATGAACATAGGAATAGAGGAACTACAGCATGGCCATGTTCACTCACATGGTTTACCTGTCAGTTATGAAATAAATCTACCTACAGTGGGGAACTGTCTACTTCCACTTCAGCAGTGCCATCTCTCAGAGTCTTTTCCCATTTAATTCTTTCATGGGTCCTCCTGGTTTTCCCTTCCATATCATCTCCTTTCTAATATTCCCATATTCTATGTGCATCACATATCATATTTCATCCTAATGAGCATTCCTTCTAAACTATCATGATACCACCTTCTCTGCTTGATTTCCTAAGAAATGTAGAGAAGAAAACAGATGAGTTCCTGAAATTTACACAGGCTATTTTACTCTGCACCACTATAGTCAATCTTCCGAGAGGATTGGCAAAAATGAACTTATTTTGGGGTTATATGTGAGGCAAGTATGGCTAACAGCCATAGGAAGCAGCCATCATTACCCAAGCAAGATGATCAACCCCTACTTTAAAATGATACACAGCTTCTCTTAAAGAGGCATGAGAAGATCCTGACATTCTTCAGGAAATAAATGCTTCAGGAAAAATTAAAACTGGCTAATGTCTGAGTACCAAAGAAGCAAAAATAAAAAATAAAAAAAAAGGTTTATTCTTCTGTTTAGCTTTCTAAGCTAATAAACTCACATGAAATCCAGATGCAGCCTGGAATGTGCAACTAATTCAGCCACATTGCTTGCGTTTTATGCTAACCCTGTCTATAACATTATTAATAGACCACTCTACACTTCTACAGCTGTATGGCCTTAATCATAATAATGCCATTCTTGCACTTTACTTTCATAAGTGGAATTAGCATTTCCATATGAACTAGAAATGCAGAATTGTTAATACTTCTTAGGATCCCTGCTATGACATTCTCAATGGTTTCATCACAATTTAGCCATATTCAAGTATTCCAATTTATACTCATATGTAAGATACAATTGAGATACAATTGTGTATGTGTCTCCTTTGGAGTATTTTTTTTTAATACAACCATTTCATTCACATATCTCACTAAGAGCATCAAACTCAGGTCAGTTAAACTTTGTGCAGTTTTTTAGAATAGACCCTCCAGTTATGTAAAACACTCTATATATCCTGAATGAGTAAATGCATGCCTTAATGTTTTTCCAGTGTGTGCTTTTGTGATTCAGTATTCTCATATCAGTCTCCTGTTTCCATGTCTGCTTTGTTATTTGTCCTATTTTGCTAAGAATCAATGCTTGGATCTGTCCCACTTTTCACAAGGTCTTTGAGTTCTTGAGCTGCTAGTTGCATCACTCTTTGCTTCTGTTCTCTATTGTTCATAAACATTCATGTATTTACAGTTACTGATATGCCTACGCAAATAAGCCAGGTAATTATGGTAGTAGGCAAGCAGCTCCATGGCATGATATGGCTACTATATTTATGATTTATTCCTTCATTAAATATGCTTTTATGTTAGCAAATAGAAAAAAAGACAAAGCCTTCTATTTCATAGAACTTATATCATAGGTATAAAAACGAACACCAAACAAGTAAATATAAATAACATTATTTCTGAAGGTAAATCCTATAGGGAAACAAAATACATGTGATCATGTCAATGAACAAGTGGTGAGGTAACGGGAACATAAAAAGAGGATGTTAAAAAAGTCCCTTTGAAGAGGTGACAATTAAACTAAATCCTAAATCCAAGGAGGTACTCATGCAAATATCTAAAAGAGATATATATAGATCTATCTATATTTATGCATATTTTATTTTAAATATATAGATATATTTGCATCCACCTAAGTATATTTATTCATATATTTAGATATAGGTAAACAGATCTATCTACATATAGATCTATCCGTAAATACATATAAAATCTGTCTACCTATCTATAAAGATAGATAGATGGACAGATAGATAGATAGCTGGGAACAGGTATATCATATACCAAGACCAAAAACACTGACAATAAGCCAGTAAGGCAATTCGCATGTGTGTTGTGATAAGCAACTGCACAATGCAGATGAAACTAGAAACTGTGGAGGACTTATAATAAGGAGATTTCTGAGTAAAGAATTTAGGGTTTATTATTGTGATTGAATAATCAGCAACATTTCCAGGCATCTTATTTACATTTTAGAAAGATGGCTCTGCATGTCATGTAGAGGATGAATTGAAAGGACCACAGTGGAAGCAGGGCAACAAATGGAAAGAAATTCAAGTGACACAGACTGTGGGAGGAGCAACAGAAATAGAGGAAAGAGAAACCTGACCAGGCTTGCTGATTTTGGAGACCATTTCCCAACAGGCTGTGTTCTATCACAAGTAATCAAGTATTTCCACATACCAGCATTGCTCCTCAGTGTACCACTGCAACTTTGTGTACATTTCTTGGGAGTCAGCACTCATCAAATAAGAACTGACAGAATGACAAGTGGACTGTCATTTATATGAGCTAGTCAGGAGAAAAAAAAAAGTTCCAGTTACTGCTTTTCTTCAGTAAACTGTGTTTACCCTCAATATGGCCACTACATGTTAATCAAACATCAGAATAATGGAAACATATTTGTTGAAGTTTAAGAACTAGATAACAAGATGAGCAGATGCTATTTCACAGCTAAAGTTTGCTGAAGATTTTTCCTGAATATCTATATTTATCAGGCAATAACTATTCTGTGAAATCTAAATGGGATGCCTAGTTAAATAGCCCGAGGCTATAAGTCATGTAAATAACACTAATATGTTTTCTCCGGAGTTTACTGACAATATTGAGCTGCAGGCCAAGTCTAATGTTAGGTCATTATGTTATTCAAAGGGTCCCAGATGTTTGCTGCCTTGAAAAGTATCTTCCTTTTCTATCTGTACAGTAATTCTTATTCTAAGCTAGCTCCCTCTTTCTCCCTCCCTTCCGCACTCCCTCCCAATCCTTTTTTTTTTTTCCTTCCTCCCTCCCTCCCATCAGTAATGAATGTACAAGCATTTCCCGGAAAGGAAGAAGATTCACAAGGCCTGCCTGATCACTCGCGTTACCATGTGGAAGAGAATTCATTAAAACAATCAATACCTTTTGAGACCTAACACCTAAGAGGGCTTATGCTAAGAACTGAGGAAACAATGATGTGCAAAACTGACACCCTACCCTTGTACAGCTCTAATGGAGCAACGGCACTAGACTCCTGCTAGAGAATGACCATCCTGTCTACGCGATTAGAAAGCAGCCCTTTCGAAGCTTCTCTCCAGCACAAAGTGGCCAGACACTCAATAACACATGGGCTCAATTCACC